>NC_064865.1:38896336-39496336 GCF_024139225.1 Suncus etruscus | reverse complement strand
TTTTTTTTTAAACAGGAAAATAATAGGCCAAATAGGTTTGGGAACCTCTGCAGGAGTGAATTTTCAGCTTCAAGTATGCCTGGTGTCACATTCCCATGTTTCCCTATATACACTTAAAAAAAAAAAAAAAAAAAAAAAGCAATGGGGCCAGAGCGATGGCACAGTGGTAGGGCGTTTGCCTTGCACACAGCTGACCCAGGACAGACTGCGGTTCTATCCCCTGGCGTCCCATATAGACCCCCAAGCCAGAAGCGATTTCTGAGTGCACAGCCAGGAGTAACTCCTGAGTGTCACAGGGTGTGGCCCGACAATAAAAAAAAAAGGGCAAAACTAAAATTTATATAGGGGTTTTAGGGCTGGAGAAATAGTATAGTGGGGTAGGGTATTTGCTTGCACACAGTCGACCTGGGTTCAATCACACATGGTCCTTTGAGCACTGCCAGGAGTAATTCCTGAGTGCAGAACCAGGAGCAACCCCTGAGCATTGCCGTGTATGACCACATCCCCCCAAATTTATATAGGTGCTACCTTTAGCAGTAATGGAGGATGTGCCCTGGGGCACGTACGGTAGGCTCAGCACTTTAGTGCCTATGCTTGGTGGTCCTTGAGGTAGATTTAACTCAATCCTTACACATTGTTTTGCATGTATTCTGACCACTTGCATTTTCTCCTCTGTCTCAACATATATATATGTGACATCAGAACAGCTTCCAAGAGCCAGGAACTCTGACCAGACATCGGGCGAGGAGAGTAGGACAGATGACCACCAGCACAGAGCTCTGTGAGACAGAGAATGAGGGGCCAGAACCAGAGCGCAACAGGGAGACAGATAACTTGCCTAACACTCAGCTGACCCGGCACACACATGGTCCCCAAGTATTGCCAGGACCTCAGAGGTCAAAGGGTCACAGCACAAGTCCAGCTCTACAAGGTCTTGAGTTCAAATTCCAGCATCGAATGGTGTGTGAGTGCTGCCAGGAGTGCCTTCCTCCACCATCCCGAGCTTGGAGTAGGGAAGTCAGCCCCTAACCCTGTGTCCTCTGCCGAAACAACCATAAAATTAAATCCAGATTCCGGGTCCCCATTTCTTCCAGGAAACCGAAGTGCAGGAGATCTTGAAATGGGGCCCGAGAATCAGCAACTTTTCCAAAACCCCCCCGCAGTTCTGCCAGCTGGACTGTACGAGGAGCAGAGGGACGAATGAGGCGGCATCTGGGTCAGCTCACTCCACGGCCAACGCACTGCCAGACTCCCATGGGGCCGGGCTGCGGCTCCAGAGGCGATGAGCTGAGGGTGCAGAGGATCATCCCTCGTGGGGAAATTCTAGGCCTGGGAGCAGCCAGCGAGTCCCTCAGTGGAAACCTCTCGTGGAAGCTTCTCGAAGGCCCAGGAGTCTCCCTTGCAAATCGGACATGGGGGACAAGTAACACTTCCCCTTGGAAGTCCCAAATGCAAAGCAGGCTCTTCTCCCAGATGATGGGGCCAGCAGAGCTACAGCAGGTAAGGTGCTTGCCTTGCGCATGACTGAGGCAGGTTCTATCCCTGGAACTCCATATGGTCATACACACTCATAAACACACACACCATGCATCACAAGAAATGATCCCAGGACAGACAGACAGGCAAACACACACACACATGCCAGGCATCACCAGAAATGATCTCAGGTCAGATATACAAGCAAGCAGACAGACCACACACATACACACACACACACACACACACACACACACACACACACACACACACACACGGACACACGGACACACGGACACACACACACACACACACACACACACACACACACGCCAGGCCTCAATCAAAAAGAGAATCCCCCATCCACATCTCCATCTGTCCACACAGAGCTCTTCAGCAATCCACCTGCAGGGGAATGACCCATGGTGACAACAATCACATTGTTTTCCTGCAGTTCTCTGATCAATCCCCATTTTCAGCCAAGCATGCAAGATGACCTGAATGGCGGCACTGTGCTACCCTATTCTACTATCCTGTCCTCTGTGCCCCTCACTCCCGGAGGGGACCCAAGATGATTCTCCAAATAATACCTGCTTCCTTGGCACTCACCCTGTGCAGTGCCCCCTGACCCACAAGATCCTACCTAAGTGGTCCTTTGAAGCCAGTACGTTTGGGGCTGATGCTCTGAAGCGACAGATAACGGGCAGTCAACACGGATGTTTCTGGTCAACTGGCCTTCAACCCCATGCATCCTTCCCAGGCTGGCCCACTATAACCGCCCCTCAGCGTTTCTTCGCTTCTATTATTCTTATGTTTTTTGGTTTTGTTTTGTTTGTTTTATCCAGGTTGTAGCAGCCAAGCTCAGGATTGATTCCTGGCTCTGCACTCAGGAATTACTCCTAATGGTGCTTGAGGTACTATAAGGGATACTGGGATTCAAATCTGGGTCACTCGCATGCAAGGCAAGTACCCTACTTGCTATCCTATGGTGTTGGCTCCTGATTATTCTTTTTTTTTTTCTTAGGCCATACCTGGTGGCTAGCTCTGAGCTCAGAAATCACCCCTGGTAGGGTCGGGAAACCCTATGAAATGCTGGGGATCAAAACCAGGCTGCTCAGGTGCAAGGCAAACATCCTATCCACTGTGCTATTGCTCTGGCCCTGTATTCTTTTTTTTTTTTTTTTTTTTGGTTTCTGGGTCACACCCGGCAGCGCTCAGAGGTTACTCCTGGCTCTATGCTCAGAAATCGCTCCTGGAAGGCACAGGGGACCATATGGGATGCCAGGATTCGAACCACCTCCTTCTGCATGCAAGGCAAATGCCCTACCTCCATGTTATCTCTTCAGTCCCTGGCCCATATTCTTATGTTATTAATAGAGGCATCCTCAGAGGTGCTTGGAGGTGTACAGGTCACCCCTGAAGCTTCCAGAACTCCTCCTTCATGCTTGATGCCCACTTGGGCCTGGCTCGCCCCCTCTCTCCTTCCCTCACTCAGCCTTTCTCTATCTGGCAGTCCCTTTCTCTTCCCACCCTGCCAAGTTCCCACACAGGTGGTGGCTCTGCCGTGCCAGCTTTGCTCTCCTTATCAACCCAGTTGTGTATAGAATGACACACTAGGAGAGATATGCAGGTTATTCACTGCAGGAAAGACCGGAAACGTCCAGCATATCCATCAGCAAGCCGGCCCGCCAGCACGCCCACACCAGGGCCAGGGGAGCAGCAAGAAAGAATGAGGAAGCGCTGGACAGGATCTGCTCTAGGAAGCCAGGATGAGACCCCACCCTTTACTCCCCCCATATAGTAGAGGGGAGAGCCATCAGTCTGGAAGTTGGAACAGGACCCTCAAAATGAGAAAGGTGCAAGTTCTAAAGAAATGACAGTAGCTGTAAGCTCTGCCTGCACTGCCCAGAAGTCAGGAGGCAAGTACGGGCGGGACCAGGGAGCGGCCTGTGAGGATGATCCATTCCAGGACAGGCTACTCTCCAGAGAGAATGAAGATCCTCTTCTGGATTCCTTGCTGGAGAACAGACCAGAGGCCGCTTCCACCGAGTCTACTCAGTGAGGCTACTGGAGTCTAGTTGGCAAGAAGACAAAACAAGGGGCTGGAGTAATAGCAGAGAGGTAGGGCGTTTGCTTTGCATACAGCCAACCACGAACAGACCCCGGTTCGATTTTCAGCATTCCTGCCAGGAGCAATTTTTTGAGCGCAGAGTCAGGAGTAACCCCTAAGCACCACAGGGAAAAACCCCTCCGCCCCCCCAGAAATAAAGGACAAAACAAAGCATTCTCTTGATTGGAAAGGGAACTGAAAAACTCTGTTAGCAGGGGGTCTGGGATGGAGCAGGAAGCAGAGAACTGGAGGGGATTGGAGTCCACCCTCACACACACACACACACACACACACACACACACACACACACACACACACTGTTTATAGATGACAAAATCTGTCATTCAAAGAAAACCCTATGAAAGACACTTAAAAGCACCTTAGGCAGAATAAGTTAAGTCCAGCAAGGCTGCAGGACACCCAATCAGCACGTTAAGATAATTATTTCTACACACCAGCAATAAGATAAGAGGTCTCAAGCACACAAGTCTGCTCAAGGAGAGTCCTCACAGCTGGGGATAGAAACGGGGAAGGAAACCAGAGGAGAGGATTTCCTGGAGAGCACCTAATATCAGACATCAGCAACCAAGGGACCTGCAGGGATGATGGGAAGAAGAGAAATCCCCAGATGCATTCTGGCTAAAGTGTGAGCTAGAGAATGAAGGGAAGGCTCACAGACCAGACAGGGCTGAGCTTGGAGACGACCTTGGTTGGACCGTGGCAGGGTCCTTGCTACTGGAAGTACACACTGATAGGAAGCCATCTCTAAGCACGGAGCATTGAGCACACCTGGGTCAGGTCCCAACAACGCCCATGGTAAAGAAAGAAAAATAATGCTTATGTTTTTGCAAAGAAAGCCAGAGAACTTATGGAAGATCTAGAATCCAATTCATTCAGCTGATTACTGGTTTTTTTTCCTGGGGCCTCACACAATTCTGTTCTACCACGAAGCTTCACCCCCAGCTTGAACTATCCATACTGAAAAGCAGAGACGTTCACCTTAAAATTCTATAATTCTGATTTATAATTATTTAGAATTATAAATATATTTATTTTATCATTTATAAATTATTTATAATTTTTATGAAAAATTTGGGGGGATTTGGATGACACCTGGTGGTGCTCAGGAGTTACTCCTGGCTCTGTGCTCAGAAGTTGCTCCTGGCAGGCTCAGAGGACTATATGGGGTGACGGGATTCGAACCGTGGTCTGTCCTTTGTTGGCTGCATGCAAGGCAAACGCCTTACCGCTGTGCTACCGCTCCGGCCCAATTCTTATAATATTCTATATTCAATCACGTGATCAATCAAGAGGGCGTCATGGGAACACCATGTGCAAAGTTGCTGTGGAAAAGAACATGGCAGTTTTTGAAATAAAAAACAGAATCACCAGGGCCCAAGAGATAGTACAGCACAGGGTACAGCAGGGAGTACAACAGTGTGGAGAACCAGGCTTTGATTCCTGATCCTGTATGGTCCCCCAGACTATAGCCAGGTGTAACTCCTGAGCACAGAGCCAGGAATAACACAAACGACACTGGGTGTGGCCCCCAAAACAAAAACAAAAATAAATAAATAAATATGGCTAAGAGCCAGACAAACAGTACAACAGGTAGGGCACTTACTGACCTGGCATATGGCCTAACTGGTTCAGTCCCTAACACCACATAGGGTTCCCCAAACAGCACAAGGAATGATCCCAGATCATAAAGCCAGGAATAAGCCCTGAGCACTGCTGGGCTCAGATACAAAACCAAAGCAACAACAAAAGGCTAAAATGGTGAATCTGTATATTCACTGAAAAAAAAAAAAAAAAAAAACAAGTGACCAATGAAAACAGAATTAAGTAAATCAGTACATGAATGAACATGTGGTAGCCACCTGGTAAAAAAGACTAGTGGTTCCTTAAAACACTGCTAGGGCATATATCATTTCCCTTCTCTCTGAGGTAGAGTCTGCAAAGAATAAAAGTGCACATCAACACAAAAGCCTATAAGCGGGGCCGGGCGGTGGCGCTAAAGGTAAGGTGCCTGCCTTGCCTGCGCTAGCCTTGGGCGGACCGCGGTTCGATCCCCCGGTGTCCCATATGGTCCCCCAAGCCAGGAGCAACTTCTGAGCACATAGCCAGGAGTAACCCCTGAGCGTTACCGGGTGTGGCCCAAAAACCAAAAAAAAAAAAAAAAAGCCTATAAGCAAACACTGAAACATGGGAACTACTGAGGTGCCCACAGACCAATAAACAGACAAAAAACATAGAAACCACCAGCCAATAAACTGATAAAAAAAAAAAAAAAAAAAGAAAGAGGGGCCGGGAAGGTGGCGCTACAGGTTAGGTGTCTGCCTTGCAAGTGGATGGACCGCGGTTCGATCCCCTGGTGTCCCATATGGTCCCCCCAAGCCAGGGGTGTTTTCTGAGCGTATAGCCAGGAGTAACCCCTGAGCGTCAAACGGGTGTGGCCCAAAAACCAAAAAAAAAAAAGAAAGAAAAGGAAAACGGTCATGGGCCAGAGCAATAACACAGCTTTTCACATGTCTGATCCCATACAAATGCCAATCTGGGCCAGAAGTAATTCCTGAGTGCAGAGCCAGGAGTAACTCCTGAGCACTGCTAAGTATGAGCCAAAAACAAAAATAAGCAAACCAAAAAAACATGGAACCACCAAAATGCTCACCAACCAATGAACAATAAATAAGTGGCATCACAAAAACATTAAGCCCAGAGAGAGCAGGCAGACACCAAGGGCCATACTGGAAGGGAGTATCTCAAAGAGGAAGAGGGCACATGGCTACCCAGGTCTGGGGACCCAAGGGAGTCCCATGGCTGAGTCCAGGCAGGCACAGAGAAGGTATTCCTGGCAGGTGAAGGTGTTCTGGAGTTGGAGTGATAGCTGAGCCATACAGTGAAGAAATCAGAAGTCACTGAGTTATGTGCTTTACACTATGTGAAATCCCTCTCAACTTAAAGTACACACACACACACACACACACACACACACACACACAGGCCCAAAAGAAGGCACGTGGATAGGGTGCTCATCTTATGTGCACCCAGGTTTCATCCCTGGTGCCAAATAAGGGTCCCTAAACCCTGCCTGGAATGATACCTGACCACAAGAGCCAGGAGTAAGCCCTGAGCACTGCCATGTGTGGCCCCCAAACAAACTAAATAAGAAAAGGAAAAGGAAGGAAGGAAGAAAGAAAGGAAGGAAGGAAGGAAGGAAGGAAGGAAGGAAGGAAGGAAGGAAGGAAGGAAGGAAGGAAGGAAGGAAGGAAGGAAGGAAGGAAGGAAGGAAGGAAGGAAGGAGAAAGATACAGAACAGGGGCTGGGGAAACCATACAGTGGTTAGCGCCCATGCCTAACATACAGCCAACATGGGTTCAGATAGATTCCCAGCAGCACACAGTCTCCTGAACTTCACTGGGTACAGCCCTAAAGGCTCCTGAGCACTGGGCCGTCCCCTGCATCACAGAACCCCCCAAAGCATCACATCCTTTTTGTTTGTTTGTTTTTTTCGGCCACAGCCGTTTGATACTCAGGGGTAACTCCTGGCTAAACGCTCAGAAATTGCCCCTGACTTGGGGGAACCATATGGGACGCCAGGGGATCGAACCACGGTCCTTCCTTGGCTAATGCTTGCAAGGCAGGCACCTTACCTCTAGTGCCACCTCACCGGCCCAGCATCACATCCTTGAGCCCTTGCACTGCATCTGATTGGCCAAGAATCAAGGAAGGGTAGAGCAGGGGGTGGGCTTCTGAGCACCCATGAAAGGACCAAATAAACCAGCCATAAAAAGCGGGGCTGGAGGGTGACTATAAGGGTTGCAGGACTTGCCTGGCATGTAGTTGACCCCATTTGATCACTGGCACCACATAGGGACCCCTGAGCCCTGCCAGTCCCTGAATAGAGCCAGGAATGACCTCTGAGCCCCTGAGCACTGTCGCAGTAAGGCCTCAAGGTGGGTGGTAGGAAAGGACACTCACAAATAAGAAAAAATAAAGGCTTAAGACTGAGCTCATATTCTGCCTCACAACTCAGAGATCAGGTGATTGTTCCTGGGAGCGAGTTCCTGGGCGTGCATATTTCTGGACACACATGTTCCTGGGCACACCCTCTGGCCAGCCTGTTTTCACCCTGTGTCCCCTGCCACTCACAGCCCTTCATGTCCTATGATTTCCCACTGTCCAACACTGGGACCAGTACTACCCCCGAGGACCTTGTTCCCTTTCCTGGAGGATCTCCACCCCTGCTCAGATGTCCCCAAAGCCGCCCAGAGGCTGAAATATCGGCCCTCAAAGTCACTCGGGCAGCTTGGTGGCTAGTGGCTGGCTCGTGTCAGCTGAGGGGTAGGGTTTCACACGGGAACTTAATTATAGCTCAGAGTGGAGGAAGGGAGAAGTCCAGGGCTGCAGCCTGGGGAATCTGCCAGGGGGGAATCTAGTGAGAAAAAAGCCTGACCTACTAGGACTGGTGGAAATCGTCCTGTAGACCACTGTGATTCCTGGGCCATGCCTGGTCAACCTGTACACAGACAAAGTGACCCAGAAAAAAGTTGGGTTTCCAAGCCTCGCCCAATCTGGATTCACACAGGTCCTGACCAGGCCCTCTGTACCCCATAATAGGTGAAGGAGGTGACCAGGCCTGTCCCTCTTAGGATTCCCCCCACTCCACCCTCCTCCCTGCCTCTGAGCTATGCATTCCTACAATGGCATCTGAGCTGTGAGTGCTGACCATGTTAGGAACAAATAGCCCAGACCCCAAGACTAGGCGCCAGGGATCCGGTGGGCACAGATCTGCAGACCTGTCAAACCATCAGGCAAGGGGCAGGCAGGAAAAGTGGGAACTGGGGAGGGTCCTAGGAGAACAGTGTTGGCAGTCTCCCTGCCCCTACTTCCAGCCAGTGATCAGAATCAAAAGCTGGGGTCTCCCCAGCTTGAGGCCGCACCTTTCTGTTGAGCCATCTTCCCCAGTGGCACTGACAGCTTTGGAACAAACCCCTTTCTTTCTCTGCTTACCCCCTGGGGGGAAGAGAAAGGTCAGGAAGCCATGCTACTACCAGATTCCCTGGGGGTGTGGGGTTGGCAAGAAAAGGGGGTCACAGCACGGAATGTTGGACAAGACGCGCCTTCTGGCATTGCAGCCAAGCCCCTGTGGCACACATCTCACGCTCTAGGGCCTCGGCCTCTGGGGATCCAACCCAGCCTGGCCCCTGTGAGGCTCAATCTCTACTACTTGAACTGCATTCCTGGCACCAATACACAGTTCTGAGAGCAAAAATATGAGTTCCGGTGAGATGGGGAAGAACAGGCCGGGCCCAAAGTCGGCAGCGAGCAGCTAACAACGTGGGGCTTCTCATGTCTGAACCAGAATTATCTGCCCACCCAGCTGTCCTCAGCAGCTAGGAACCCTGCGATCATAAGCAAGAGAAAAACCGCACACGAGTGCCGGAGTGATGGATGGGTGTTTGCCTGGGCGACCCTGTTTTGTTTGGGAGTGACCCAAAGCACAGACGCCAGTGCAAGGGAGTAACTCCAGTACTGCCAAGTTTGGCCCAACTCAAACAGTAACAGTATAATAATTTCTATGTAAACACAATGTATTTATGTAAATATAAGTCTATGTAAATACAAATCTCTGAGGCGTGTGTGTGTGTGTGTGTGTGTGTGCACGCCCTTGATTATGTGTGAAAGAGATGCTGAGAATCAAACCCAGGGTCTCCCCACAGTCTGAACCTTCCACAGGCATTTTTTTGAACTGTAGGCTTTCCCCAATCTGGCTCCTGACCATGACCCCATAGAACATCATACGCTGCTTCTTGTCCCGCTTGGGAGCACCCAGCCTTTGGGAGAAGACAGAAGATGTACAGCTGTCTCTCCTTGGGACCCCTCAACAAGCCTGAGGAAGTGTGTACTGGGGGTGGGAGCAACCAAGATCACAGCCAAGATGACCTCTGTACCTGCTGCTTCTGACAACCCAAAGCCATGCCTGTCCCTCAGCCCCTACCTCCAGCTAGGAAACATGGAGTGAACGAGAAAAAGCTCCAAAAGTAACTCAGGGAGGGGCCAGAGCTATAGCACAATGATTAGGGCACTAGCCTTGCAGCATATGGCAGATCTGGGTTTGATCCGCGGCACCGCAGATGGTCCCCTGAGCATCACCAGGAATAATTCCAGAGCACAGAGCCAGGAGTAAACCCTGAGCATCGCCAAGTGTGGCCTCAAAACAAAACAAAAACACCATGACCACAAAGTTTGGGGAGGAAAGATGCAGGAGACAACAACATAATGCAGCTTCTTAGTCTGGGTGTTCTGTCTTTCTGTCTGTTTTCGAAGTAGCATCTAGCACTGCCTGGGGGCTTCTCTCAGCTTGTCGAGGCGAGTTGTGGGGACCCTTCTGTGCCAGAGATAAAACCAGGGTTCCATGTGCAAAGTGCATGCCAGCTCTCTGAGCCTCGTTCCCTGGTCCTGGCTACTGCTAGCCAAAAAGCCCCCCTTACTTTTGGCAAGCACAGTGACCTGAGAGGGAGGGAAGTCCAGTACCTAGCTGTGTGTCTGTCTGTCCCTCCTGTAACTCCTGGGGCAACTAGTACCCACACCTGGTAGACTGGGGAAAAGTCCCTAAATTCTGGCCCAAGACAAATGTCAAGAAGCAAATGCTGGGGCCGGGTAGGTGGCGCTGGAGGTAAGGTGTCTGCCTTGCAAGCGCTAGCCAAGGAAGGACCGCGGTTCGATCCCCCGGCGTCCCATATGGTCCCCCCAAGCCAGGGGCGATTTCTGAGCACATAGCCAGGAGTAACCCCTGAGCTTCAAACGGGTGTGGCCCAAAAACCAAAAAAAAAAAAAAAAAAAAAAAAAAGAAGCAAATGCTGGGGCAGGAGCAGAGGCGCAGGAGGTAGGGTGTTTGCCTTGCACACACTAACCTAGGACGGACCGTGGTTCGATTCCCCCTGCGTCCCATATGATCCCCCAAGACAGGGGTGATTTCTGAACACATAGCCAGGAGTAACCCGAGTGTCACAGGGTACAGCCCGAAAACTAAGAAGCAAATGCTGCTTCCTTCCACTCACTCGCCACTGGTGTTTAGGGTTCCCTTCCCTTCCATTGCTCCCTCGGCCAGACTGATTCATCACTCAAAGCGGGTCATTTCCTGTGCTCCTCCCACCCTCCGAGGTGCACCCACTACCCACAGGTTCATGGCCACGATCGAGCCACGAGGCACAGCCGCGAGTGAGCGAGAGGGACGGCACAGCGGGGCCCATGCTGCACTTCCACTGGGTGGCCAAGGAGAGTGGAAGGCAGGGAATGTTCTCAGAGCTGCCACCCACCAGCCTGGCGAGTCGGGCGGGTACATTCCAAAGTGGAAGATGACGGGCAGGCCCCCGAGGGTTACCGTGCAGGGCTTGCATCAGCCGGGTTCATTCCCCTGCCTCGTCACAGATGAGCTGTGCAGCTGTGGGCAACTTCCCTAACAAGTCTGAGCCTCTCCAGCTCGTCTGGAGAAGGGAGGGGTGACGCTTCCTCCCACACGTCGGCGAGACTTGCTGAACCAGGTGACCACCCAGAGGTCACGCGGGCACAAGGCTAATGTGCCCTGGGCCACGAAGAGTGGCTGGTTTCAGCTGGCCACGGGAAGGGAAATGGACACAGGGAGGCTCAGCTTTCTTTTGTTTTGATTTGGTTTGGGGGCCATACCCAAGGATGCTCAGGGCTTACTGCTGGCTCTGCACTCAGAAATTATTCCTCCTGGTGGGGACTATATTAGATGCTGGGGATCCATACGAGGTCAGCTGTGTGCAAAGCAAACACTTTCCCAGCTGTACTATAATTCAAAACCAGGGAACCCAACTCCTAAAAAACTTACAGCCTGGTGCCAGAGACTTGGTCACAAACAGGATAAAAGGACCAGGACTGAGGGACACCAGGGTCAAAGAGGTTTCATGGGAAGGAGTCCTCAGCAGGCCAGGCCAGCAGCCACCATTCTATAGGGCCTGATGAGATGCTCTGCTCACAGCCCCATAGGATCCCATCATGAAGCCTATTTCTGGGAAGAAGATTTGGGGTGCCTAGTAGGGCTGCTGTCACTTGGACATCGCATCCTCAGAACTCAGAGTGTCTCGGGGATAGACGCTGTCCAGGGAAGAAAGACGAAAACAGAGAGGAGGAGGGTTAGGGCTCAGACCACAGTGAGCACCGAACATAGAGAGCCAGAACTAGCCTAGGGAAGTGGTCCGGGTCATCTGCCACAGGCTCAGGGCCGGGGTACAAAGCAAATTTGAAACAGACAATCCCTGTTCTAGGGGACCCCAGAGGAAGGTTTGATGGCTGTACCTGAGAGTGTGAGGCCGAGAGCACAACCCCTATGTGCTGAGTGTGTTCTGGACAGAAGTGTCTGGTCAGGACTCCGGAGTCTGCAAACTCCACTGAAGACGGTGCCGGCGAGCTCCAGTATGCCCAGAGAGAGTTCCCAGGAGCATAGAGAGTCCCATGAACATGGCAGCCAGAACAAGTACAAGCACCACAATTCAATCAGTAAGGAGCACATAGACAAGTGTTTGGCCCTCAGAGAGCACTGCAGTATGTGGTCCTAGATCATGGCAACAAAGGGAGGAGTAGAAAGGTTGGAAGAAGGGGAAGGGTGGGGCCCCAGAGCAACAGTATAACAGGGAGGGCACTTGCCTTGCACACGGCCAAGCAGGGCTTGATCCCTGGCATCCCATAAGGTCCCCTAAGCACCAGTGGGAGCAATCCCTGAGTGTGGAGCGAGGAGTAACCCTTGAACATTGTCAGGTTTGGACCCAAAGCCATAAAATAAAAATAATAAATAAGAGCAGAGGACAAGGCTGCAGTGGGTCTGCAAGGGACTGAAGGGGCATTGGCAGGTGTAGGTAGTAGACAGGCCTGCTGGCGTCGAGGATGGGCAGTAGAGTGGACTCAGCATGTTTTCAATCAATGAATGCACTTGAGGATACAAAAGTCTAACTATATGTCAAGGTGAGAAAGGCAGTGGGGTGCTGACAACCCAGAAGAAGAGCTAGAGTGGCTAGAGAGATAGCACAGAGGTAGGTAGGGCATTTGCCTTGCACACGACCGACGCAGGACGGACCTGGGTTGGATTTCTGGCATCCCATATGGTCCCCCAAGCTTGCCAGGAGCGATTTCTGAGCGCAGAGACAGGAATAACCCCTGAGAGTCGCTGGGTATGGTCCAAAAACAAACAAACAAAAAAAAAGGAAAGAAGAACTACAAAAGCCATGTACTGGGATCAGATATAAATAGAGCTAGACGGGGACGGAGAGAGTACAAGTAGGCAAGGCATTTGCCTTGCATGTGTCTGTCCCTGATTTGATCCCTGGGACCGAATATGGTCCCATGAGCACTGCCAGGAATCCCCCATGAGCACAGAGCCAGAAATAGCCCAAGTAAAGCTAGGTGTGGCCCAAAATGCACCTCCTCCCCAAATAGAGTTAGGAGGTTATAATTTCAGTCGAATGCTTTCTACAGCTTGGGAGTTGGTTTGTCTGGGGATTTTGCTTGGAGAGATGGGAGTAATGATTCTACTACTGATAGGTATGATATTATACTGTGATTATAGTAATGCTAATGTCTAGTTTTTACTGTAGACTTTTTTTTCTCTTCGATTTTTGGGCCACACGCAGCAGTACTCGAGTTTACTCCTGGTTCTGCATTCAGAAATTACGGCTTGGGGAAACCATATGGGATGTTGGGGTCTGAACCTGAGTCTGCCTGTATGTAAGGGAAGTGCCCTATCCACTGTGTTATATCATTCTAGACCCCGACAGTCTTCTTTTCCTTTTAATCACAATATATCCAGTGCCTTTACTTAAAGGAAATCTGAGAAGTTACCCAGGACTACTAAATGGAGGACAGAAGGCTAGAGAGAAATTCCAGCAGATCAGGTGCTTGCCTTGAGGACAGCTAAGTACAGGGGTTTGATCTCTGGCACCCCACCCCGTGTGGTCCACTGAGCTCTACCAGGAATGATCCCTGAGCACCGAGGCTGAAGTAAAGCCCTGAGCAGAGACAGGTGTAAAACCAAAACAAACAAACAAACCAAAAACCAAACTGGGTAGGGAGCCGCAGGTGACTGATTCTATGGAGACAGTTTGTACTTGGCCCCCAGAAGGCATTAGGGTTTATGGTCGGCACTGACAGGCGGCTTCTGCAGAGCTGCCAGGGCACCTGACCTCCCATAAAGTCACTCGCCAGGGAGCTGGCATCCGGCCAAGCCCAGCTCGCTCAACCTCTCCGGGCTGATTCTTAGAAACCCTGAGCAACACGGAGGCCCCAGGAGATGGCAGAGCCCAGCACCATGTGCTCGAGGACACCCCACTCAGAAGACCAGGCAGGAACCAGAGAAAAAGCACGGCAGGGAGGGCATTTGCCTTGCATGTAGTCAACTCAACTTTAATCCCTGGCACCCTCCTAAAGGTCCCCTTCTCTGCCACCACCAGACCCCATGAGGTCTCCTGCACCAATGCCCAGGAGAAAAGGTACAGCTCCCTGGCCGGCCCTACTCCTTCCTTCCTTCTCAGTAGTTATTGGTTTGTTGTTGTTGTTTGGTTTGGCTTTCGGGTCACACCCAGCAGTGCTCAGGGGTTACTCCTGGCTCTACGCTCAGAAATCGCTCCTGGCAGGCTCGAGGGACCATATGGGAAGCCAGGATTCGAACTACTGTCCCTCTGCATGCAAAGCAAATGCCCTATCTCCAGGCTATCTCTCCGGCCCCTTCCCTCTCAGTGGTGACTTCTGCAGACCACCATGACCTCTCTCCCTTCAGTCAGTCTTCCAACCAGAAACAAGTCATGGCCTGGTCAACCCCCTCTCTCCACACCCACTCACACAAGCACTGCAGAAATGTTTTACCGCAATGCTGAGATGTTTCAGCCCTTCTGTCATGGCTTGTCCTCGGGGCGCAGAGCCTGATACTGAGCTGCTGAGGAACAGAGGAAATAGGAATGTTGGAGGAAGATAGAGGGATCAGATTTGGACTAAGCCTGACTCCTGCCCTGGAAGAATCACTCGTGACTGCCCATTCCATTGAAGAAGGGGAAAACTTTCTCCCAAAGCATAATCGTACACAGTTGACCAGATACTACAGGGTGCATGCTCTCTTTGCCCCACAAGAGACTCTCAAAACCAGGGAGCATACTGTCACATGCATCAGTCTAGAGAAGACTAGACAAAGTCCCATCCACAAAGGGGGAACATCAGGCCATCTTCAAATCAAGGTAAGTCACTCCTATGTCTAAGCCAGGGAGTAGTGTCCTGCTACCTCTGGGACAACTTAACCCAAATTTAGAGGCTTAAAAGATTTATTGTTGGGGCTAAGGCTAAGTGGTTAAGGCACTTGTCTTGCACAGGTCTGATCTCTGGCACTCCATACAATGCACTCCAAGGATAAGCCCTGAGCCAAAAGTATGCCCTGAGTTCCACTAGGTGTGGTTCCAAAACACCCCCAGACAAACACAAAAACAAAACAAAAAAATTTGTCTTCTGCCAGTTCTGCAGAAGTCCACATTAGGGGGCAGGAGTGATAGTATAGCACAATGGTTAGGATCTTTCCCTTAACTGAGGCGGACCCGGGTTCTATCCCCAGCATCCACGCAATGCCAGGAGTATTCCTGAGTGCACAGAGGAGAGTGACCCTGAAGCACTGCTGGATATGGCTCAAAAAGCAAAAGTCCAACAAAGCGAAAGAGCCTGGGGCTGAGCTATTGCTGGCAGGGCTGCCTTCCTGCAGCGGTTCTGGGGTGGGCTGCGTCCCTGCATCCTGCGTCCCTGCACTTCCCGCTGCTCCAGCCCCATTCCTCACATTCCTTGGCCTCCTGCCCCAGCTTCAGAGCCAGCAGCAAAGCATCCTGCGGCAGTGAGAGTCACACGCCGTCATCATCTCCTGTGTCCAGGCTCGTGTGCTCCCTCTTAAAAGGACACTCGTGACTGTGCTTCAGGGTCACTCTGCTCATCTAGGATTATCTCCCGCCTCCTCAAGATCCTTAACAAAATCACAGCTGCACTATTCCTAGGGCCATGTAAGGTTATGTGCTCACGGCCAGCTTGCACGCAGTCACACTGGTCCCACTGGGGCCCCTGTCCAGCCTATTATGGAGGACAATCTCCTAGAGTCTGGAAGGAATGGGTCAGGCAGAGGAGGAAGGTATGAGGTTGATCTGGGCCAGAGGCTTTGTCTTTTGTTTTTTTCCCACTGGACTTTTCTTTGCTGTAGTCAGGAGTTGGGAAATTCATTGGAGGGAAAACTAAGCTATTTTGACCCTGAAAGAACCTCATTACAGAGAAGGCTAGTTTTCTCCTCACCAATCTCACATCACCCTGCAACAAAAAATACATAAACTCAGGGTTTTGCTTATTATATAAGAAGCCCATTCTCGATCCCTGGCACTATAAGGTCCCCCCCTGAGCACTGCCAGAATGATCCCCAAACACAGTGCAGGGAAGAGCTCCTGAGCACAGCCAAATATGGCCCCACAACACAGGCCCCCCCAAAGGAGCCAAAGATGATTCAACAGGCTAAACATCTGCAAAATGTGCTTTGCACACAGGACACCTGAACAGAGAGGTATCGGGAGTAGCTTCCAAGCACCTCTGGGTGGAGCCCCCAAAACCAAATTTGGGGCTACGTGAGGCATGAGAGAGACAATCAGTGTGGGGCTGGGTTCACAGAGGCTCTGTCTAAGCTATGGTAGAATTTCTCCTCTGAACAGTCTGCTCCCTAGAGCCATCCTCCTCCCCAAAGCCCTAACAGCCCTGGAGTCTACGGAGTCTACTGCCAGCAGCTCTCCAGGGCAAGAACAAGCCGATTATCTTACTGGTTTACAAGACTTTCATCCCACATACCCAGCCACAAGCAGCACTAGAGGGCTGATGGCAGGATGACCTGCCACAAGAAGGGACATGTCTGGTTTCCACATGTATGCATGTGGCCATGCCATCTATCCTGTTGTTCATAAAAGGCTAGGAATGATGTTCAACACCCTCATACGACGTAGGCCTTGCCCAAAGAATTACCTACCCCCAAATGTTTAGAGCAGTGGTCCTCAAACTATGGCCCATGGGTCACATAGTGTATTTGTTCCCATTTTGTTTCCTCACTTCAAAATAAAATACATGCAGTGTGCATAGGAATTTGTTCATAATTCTTGTTTTTACTATAGTCCGGCCCTCCAATGGTCTGAGGAACAGTGAACTGGTCCCTTATTTAAAAAGTTTGAGGACCACTAATGTAGAGTTTGGTGAGCGCTCAGGAATCTTGGGGTAGAAGAGAAACAGGAAGGCCAATAAAGGAGGGGATGAGTATATTTAGGCAATGGTGGCAAACACAGGAAAAACACACGTAGCTTGTATCAAGCTACACACAGACACACAAGCAGTGCTCTGAGTCCTTGGCAAACTTTAGAGCCGGGGCATGAGGTGCAAGGGACCCGTACCCAACTGCGTGGCCTGTTTGGTGGCATCTGCCTGAGTGCAGAACTGGCCTGTGCATCATCCCTCAGGGTTACAGCCAAGAAGTTGTGCCACAATCCTGCAGGATCCAGTGCCAACAGCAAAGGACAGCAGAGGACAGAGGAGCACTGCAAACCCCTCCCAGCGGGATGGCGATACAGAAACCAAGACAAGCACTAAGCAGCCTCCCAGGGACACCCGGGAACCTCCCGAGAAAATGTGCAAAGCTGGGTCATTGCTCGCAGCGGCACATCAGGAGAGCAGAGAGACGACAGCACAGCGGGGGCAGGCACGAAGCTCTGAACACAGGCTCAGAGGAAAAGGGGGTGCAGCAATACATCATCCAAAGTGTCCGGGCTGTTGACCAGTAGGTTCTCGGGGCATTCGCCTGGGAGGTTGGGCTCTCATCCCAGGGACAAGAAATCAGGAAGAAATCAGTTCTGAAAAGCATTTCTGGGGATGGGGAAGCAGCTCATGTGTCTTGTGCGTGTGAAGCCCCGAGTTCATTTCCCTGGAGTGCAAAATGGGGGAAATAACAAGAGGAAAAGAATCAAAGAATCTGAGACTATGTTACCAGCGGTAAAAATCAAGCATTTGAGAGAAAAATGAAATGGATAACTTGCATGGGTCACTGAACCTGACATCTTTCTATATCTGCAGTCTTGTCTTTTTGGTTTTCCTGGGGCCACAACTGATGGTGTTCAGGGGTTACTCCTGGCTCTGTGCTCAGGGATCAGTCCTGGCGGGCTCAGGGGACCATATAGAATTCCAGGGAGCAACAGGGTCAACCACGTTCAAGGCAAATTCCTAACCTGCTACACTGTCACTCAGACCCATTTTTTGGTTTGTTTTTGGTTTGGGGCCACACCTGGAGATGCTCAGAGGTTACTCTGGTTCTGCCCTCAGGAATTTCTCCTGGTAGAGTTTGGGACATCATAAGGGATTCCGGGCATTGAAGGCCGGGTCAGCTGCAAGCAGTGCAAGCATCCTACCTGTTGGACTAGCTCTCCAGCCCCTCTATTTGAAGTCTTTTTCTGGTATATATGCCAGCGAAGATATTAATGCCTGTGATTTCCTGGCTCCGTAAAATAAATGTCAATCACTATAAGACCCATATAACTCAGCAAATCAATATTTTCCAATGACCGATTATAAGTAAAAGTTCCACTCAGGGTGTAAATGGATGGATGGATTGGAATGTCCCAAAGGATTGAAAGTCTGTTGAGCTTACTCACTCTTGAAGTCTTGAATACTCTTGCTGTCTCTACGTTTCTTTGCTTGTTTTTACTCAGAAGCAGCCCAGGTTCTCTCTTGAACACATTTCCCTCCTTTCATCTTACATCTTTCCTTTTTTGGGGAGCCACACCCAGCAGCGCTCAAGGGTTACTCCTGGCTCTGAGCTCAGAAATAGCTTCTCACAGGCTCGGGGACCATATGGGATGCCAGGAATCAACCCGTCCGTCCGGGTGAGCCACATGCAAGGCAAACGCCGTACTGCTATGCTATTACCCTGGCCCCTCATCTCACATATTTTGAGCTAGATACACTCAACAAAAACAACCTGCTTTACTAATTAAAAAAAAAAGTTTGGGCCCGGAGAAATAGCACAGCGGCGTTTGCCTTGCAAGCAGCCGATCCAGGTGGTTGGTTCAAATCCCGGTGTCTCATATGGTCCCGCGTGCCTGCCAGGAGCTATTTCTGAGCAGACAGCCAGGAGTAACCCCTGAGCACCGCCGGGTGTGGCCCAAAAAAAAAAAAATTTGTGGGCCGGAGAGACAGCACTGTGGTAGGGCATTTGCCTTGCAAGCAGCCAACCCAGAACCAATGGTGGTTTGAATCCCGACATCCCATATGGTCCCCTGAGCCTGCCAGGGTGATTTCTGAGTGCAGAGCCATGAGTAACTCCTGAGCATTGCCGGGTATGACCCAAAAATAAACAAACAAAAAAAGTTTATTAATACGGACCCCACACTCCAACCAACCTTTAAGAAATGACTACTAGGGGCTGGAGCAATGTTTCAGGGTTACAGTAAGACACTTGCTAGCTCACAGATTAATCTGCTTTGATAACCAGGATCTTGTATGATGCCCCAGCACTGCCAGGAGTGATCCTGAACACAGTGTCAAGAGTAAGTCCTGAGGGCCCGGAGAGATAGCACAGCGGTGTTTGCCTTGCAAGCAGCCGATGCAGGACCAAAGGTGGCTGGTTCGAATCCCGGTGTCCCATATGGTCCCCCGTGCCTGCCAGGAGCTGTTTCTGAGCAGACAGCCGGGAGTAACCCCTGAGCACTGCCGGGTGTGGCCCAAAAAACAAAAAAAAAGAGTAAGTCCTGGGGCCCGGAGAGATAGCACAGCGGTGTTTGCCTTGCAAGCAGCCAATCCAGGACCAAAGGTGGTTGGTTCGAATCCCGGTGTCCCATATGGTCCCCCATGCCTGCCAGGAGTAACCCCTGAGCACTGCCGGGTGTGGCCCAAAAACCAAAAAAAAAAAAAAAAGAGTAAGTCCTGAGGGCCCGGAGAGATAGCAAGCGGTGTTTGCCTTGCAAGCAGCCGATCCAGGACCAAAGGTGGTTGGTTCGAATCCCGATGTCCCATATGATCCCCCGTGCCTGCCAGGAGCTATTTCTGAGCAGACAGCCAGGAGTAACCGCTGAGCACTGCCAGGTGTGACCCAAAAACCAAAAACCAAAAAAAAAAAAAAAAAAAAATGAGTAAGTCGTGAGCATTGACAGGTGTGACCCCCCCCCAAAAAAAAAAACAAACCAATAGATAAATAAGTAAATAAATAAAACTGACCTCATGATAAACCAACATTTTCTTTTTCCTTTTTCTCTTGGCTCACCCCCTGAAGTGCTGGAGGCTACTCCCCAATATAAACAAGGGATCACATGGGTTTTGGGTCTCAAGCCAAGTGCTCCTGTCTACACAATAGGCCTGGCTCACGGGACTGCACTCCTGCGCTGTGAAGTGGTGGGTGTGTGTGCCACAATCCCCAGAGAGGGAGAGGGATCCCCATGCCCCAAGTCCAGGTAGGACAAGAGACGCAGGTCTAGCAGCAATTTCAATGCAGGTAATAATCCACACATAGTTGGGAAGGAATAGCAAGCTGTTTACCCACAAGCCAGTCACACTACCAAGTGGAACCATGAACCAAAATGGCAGCTCCTCCTCCAGGCCTCCAAAGCAACCTACATTGGAAAGAACAAGGCCCACCCCCAAGGAGAGGGGGAAAAGCCAGATGAAGAGGCAATGGGGAAACATCTTTTTAATATGTAAACCAAAGGAACCAATTGAGAGACATCTAATTAGAAGGCAATATGAGGACCAATCCAAAGGCCTCTACCCTGCACCAACTTGCTCCCAAGGCTAGTCCCAAGCCCAGTTTCTCCTGTTCTGACCAGCATCTGCACTGCACTGCCGTGTGCTCTGTACCCCAACACTTAACACTCGACATCTCTTAGCCTGCATTTCCTCTTACCCCACCCAGGTTCCCAGTCCCACCACCACAATGATGTTCCCAACCCAGCCCACCTTTGGTGATACCAAAGGGTTTTCTAGTTTGTCTTTTTTTTTTTTTTTCTGCTTCAGGGCCATACTTGCTAAGCACAGGAGGCTATGGCAGGCAAGTCAGAGCAAGGCCTGAGCTGAATCCTTGGGGCTGCTGAATCTCTGGCCTACTTTCCTGAGATGGGCAATGAAAGAATCAGATAACGGCAGAGTCTCACCTTTGCAGGCCAGAGCTAAGGGGACAAAACCTCATGCCAAAGCTCATAAAAGCTGGATAAACCACCTGGGATACAGCAAGTGAGAAAGTAGCCAGGTAGGGCTGTCTCATTCCTCAGGGGGACCCACAGAAGCCCCTAGCACCCCCCCTTCTTCCTCTTCTTCTGTCAGATCTCCTCTAGAAGAAAGAACTGGCTGTGGGCTGGACGGCAGGAGAGGCCCCTGCCTGAAGCTTCCTGCAAGCCCCTTCTGCCCCCCGAGTCTGACATACACACACGCACAGGGTGACAGGAAAAGCCCGCAGCAGGTTCAAGGCACAGAAGGGGAAACGAGGCCCGGAAACAGCGGCAGGAACCAGGGAACTTCAGAGGTTCCAACCAGTAAGGCAGCAGCCCCAGCTTTCCCCTGGCCCCCCATGTGGACCCCACCCTGGCCTGGCCTCCCAACAACTGGGACAATGAACCTCAAATTCCCTGCTGCTCCTCTTCTGGGAGTTTCTAAAGCCCACCGCTGGGCATCCTGAGAACAAACAGGGAAAGGGTCATGGGGCATCCAGAGCATTGTTCAGCCTCGGGGAGAACCCACCACCCCAAAAACTGATCAAAAAGAAATGAATCCTGGGCCAGAGAGAAAGCACAGCAGGTAGAATGTCTGTCTGCCTTGTACGAGGCCAACCCAGGTTCCATTATCAGCATCCCATACGGTCCCTTTGACCTGCTAGGAATAATTTCTGAGCTCAGAGCCAGGAGTTATAGAAGTGCCACTGGGTGTGATCCAAAAATAAAAGAAAAAAGAAAAAAAAGGAATGAATCTCTGGGCAGGGCCCAGCCCTCCTATCTGCAGCCCTGTGACCAGACAAAGCAGAAAAACAAGCACCCAAAAACTACCTACTTAATGCTGGCTCAAGTGAAAGAAAATAGAGACAAGGTGGTGGAGAAGATGGTCCAGAGGTGGGGAAGGAACCCACCTACCCCGCGATTGACTCTGGTTCATTTTCCAACACCACAGCATCCAGTCCCCGAGGCACCGCCAGGGGTCACTCCTGAGCACGAAGCCAGGAGTAGCTCCAGAACAGCACCAGGTATGGCCCCCAAACCCGCTCCCCTCAAAGTAAAGAAAATGATGGGTGCCATCTCTGAACCCTGGCAATTCTTATGGGAAGGGAAGAAAGTCTCGTCACTGGTTCATTCCACAAATTACCCAATTTGGTGCCTCTGCACCAGACGCTGTGCCCCCAACACAAGAGGAAATAAAGCCAAGCCTTGTCCTGATGGATTTGTTTTCTGGGGTGAGCAGGAAAGCAGCTCAACGCTCCCCCAAAGTGAAAGAGGTCAGGAACTCTCACCTGGGCCCACTCTATTATGGTGATGGCCATCAAGTATGGTGACAGTTGGGGCCGGGCGGTGGCGCTGGAGGTAAGGTGCCTGCCTTACCTGCGCTAGCCTAGGAGACGGACCTCGGTTCGATCCCCCGGCGTCCCATATGGTCCCCCAAGCCAGGAGCGACTTCTGAGCGCATAGCCAGGAGTAACCCCTGAGCGTTACCGGGTGTGGCCCAAAAACCAAAAAAAAAAAAAAAAAAAGTATGGTGACAGCAACCTGGAAGGCAGGACTGGACCCTGGTGAAATGAGTCCCTCTCCAGGGCTAGCCCCTAACAAACAACACCCTAACAAACAACAGCAGGAGGTCATTGGCAGGAGCCCTAGCTCCAGTAAACACCCTTACCTCTCTGGTGGCTTGGACTCATCTGTGTGTGTGCAGAAGCCGCTGTGTGAATGTCCTGTGCATGCCCCCAACACCGAAACTTCCTGAAGGAGAAAAAGTAAACAGACTGCATCAGCTGAGGGGCTCCCCTGGCCAGACACATGACTCAGAGATGTTACATGGAACCGTCTGGGTGCAGAGCCCTGGGCAGGCAGCCAGCTCCTCTTTGTCCACCCTGAGCCACTCTGTTCAGTCTTCAGCATGGCCTAGCAGGGGGAGGCCAAGGATCTGGCCAGGTGAAGGGTGCTCTCACATCTTCACATGTGGCAGTGAACCCCTGGGGATGACCCTTGCAAAGCTCCTGGAGGTGAGGTCCAAGTCACACCTGAATCACTAGCTCTGCAGGGGGGAAGGCATAAACCACCAGGACACACACGTCTGACCCCAGGGCCCGGGGCCACATCCTCCCAATTCTGCCTATGCCAGATTGTGATGAATAGCTGTGGCAGGAGCTCCATCAGGGCCCAGGGCATACAGAAGAGTGCTGTCTAGGGACTCTATCATCCCCGGTGGGCAGCTTCTCACATGACACATGCATGAGCCTGGCGGGGCCAAGCCCGTGGAGATCATGGCAGAGAGGATTGAGAATATCCAACACGGATGAAGGGCCGGGAGGCAGCTGCAAGCCTGTGTAGCTTGAGATGACCTGGAGGACTCTGCTCCCAGACTGCAGGGATACCAGAGAGCCTGACACCTCGGGGACAGGCCAGCACTAAAGTCTTCAAAGGGGCTAGCTCCCCATTGCAAGACTCTCAGACAGGCAGGCCCAAAGGAGCAAAGCAGAGGCCCAAGGGCTGGAGAGTAGGGCACTTGCCTGGCACTAGGCCCAGCTGGAACTGATCCCCAGCACCATCATGCTTGATGGTCCATCAAACATCATCAGGAGTTATCCCTGAGCACAGAGACAGGTGTATGCCCCAAACACTATCAGGTGGGGCCCAGAAACAAGAACAAAATTACCAAAGGAGAGAGATGTTGGCTGCATGAGCCTATGCCCACGTCTGACTTCCCTCTCACCAGGCCCTCAGGGAAGGAGAGTGCAGGCCCCAAGGCAGCCTGGGAGGCTGAGGAAGCAGCCAGGGAAGGAGAGGACAGCAATGGTGGGAAGGTGAGGAGGAAAGTGGTTGAACCAGAGCCGTGCATTCCTGTGCATGCAGGGCAGGGGTGATGGGACCTCACGTGGCAGCACATGGTCAGAGGCTACTTGACCTGGAGTGTGGTCCCTCTCAAACATCACTGAATAGGAGGGCGGGGGGGGGGGGGGGGGGGGGGGGGGAGGGGCATGAAGCAGTAATATGGCTGGTAAAGTTTTGCCTTGCATGCAGTAAACCCGAGTTCCATCTCCAGCACTACATGTGAGGAGTAAGCCGTGTCAGAAATAAGCCCTAAGCACAGCCAGTCCAAAATTAGACGGACAATAATTAGTGGTCCAAAAGCCAAGCAGGAAAAAGAAATACATTTTTTGTTTGTTTCTGTTTTGGAATCACACCGGTGGTGCTCAGAGGTTTACTCCCGGCTCTGTACTCAGGAATCACTGCTGGCAAGCTTGGGAAACTATATGGGATGCAGGATATCTGACCTGGGTGGGCCGTGTGCAAGGCAAGCTCCCTACTCACTGTACTATCACTCCGGCCCCAGTCTGCTTTGCACATGGATGACCCCAATCTGAACCCCAGCATTTCAGCCTGAGCAGTGCAGAGAACAGGGAGCGCAGGGCTGGGAGACCACCAAGGGTGACTCAACTCCTTCCAAAACAAATTTCCATTATATTGTATTAAAAAGAAAAACTACAAGAGTCAGGGAGATAGTACAGGGGTTAAGGCACTTTGCCTTGCACTTGGCCAACCCCTAATAGATGCACAACACCATATACGTTCCCCCGTGAACCATCAAAAGAGATCCCTGAGATGGGGCCAGAGCGATAGGACAGCAATAGGGCATTTGCCTTGCACTCATCTGACCCAGGGCGGATGGAGATTCGAATCCCGGCATCCCATATGGTCCCCCTAGCCAACCAGGAGTAATTTCTGAGCATAGAGCCAGGAGTAACCTCTGAAAGTCACTGGGTGTGTCCCGCCCAAAATAAGAGAGATCCCTGAGCATACCCAGGGTGTGCCCCCCAAATATATATATATCTGAATAGGATCCAGAGAGATAGATAGTACTGCAGGTAGGGTGTTTGCCTTGAACATGACCCACCTACTTTCAGTCCCCTGGATTTTACGGGATCCGCTGAGTCCTACCAAGGAGTGATCCCTGAGTGCCAGGGAGACCTGACCCCAAATTCTTCACTCCACCTCTGGCAGAGCTGCAAAAGGCTGACACCACTCAATCCAGACACCCCATTTCCTCTAAGACATCACCTCAAGTTCATCAGAATGACCATTCCCCCCCCCCCCAGCCCTGCCATGTTTCTCACAGAAATAGAGAAGCCCCCACATTTTGGTCTACTGCACCGAAATCCCACCCACCCAGGCCCACAAGGCAGGGCTTGGGGTTGGCCACAGGGGTCTGACTGGGTCCAGTCACCATCCTCTCCTCTCCCCTCCCAGAAAAGGGTCGGTGTACCAGAGGGTTCTAAAATGCCAAGTCTGGCCGGCCTGGTTTGCCTGGCTTTCCACCAAGCACCAATGCCAGAGCCAAGTCTTGGCTCAAAGGCCAGGCACACTCCTGGAAAGAGGAGACCTAGAAGCCTGGGGTTCCTGAGCACGTGGCTGGGTCACTTTTTCAGAAACCTCCAGGATCAAACTGGACTTCAACAGAGGAGTGTAATTTCTTTCCCCAAAACCTCTGCAGGGGACCAATGGTTTGTTTTGATTTGTTTTGGTTTTTGGGTCACACCTGGCGGCACTCAGGGGTACTCTTGACTCTGTGCTCAGAAATTGCTCCTGGCAGACTCGGGGGACCATATGGGATGCCGGGATTTGAACCAGGGTCCATCCATGGTTGACCACCCTACCACCGTGCTATCGCTCCGGCCTTGCAGGGGACCAATGGTAATTAAAGAGGTACACAAGGTAGCCATGTGAAGGAAGGCATTTGAAGGAGTCTTTCTGTCCAGCTTTAGAAGCTGAAACCCAGAAGTTTCAAATCTCAGAGGTGGTGGTGGGCTCGACTGGCCCAAAGAGAAAGGCCTCCAAAGTTAGAAGCATTTCAGACTCACAGAGCCTGCACGGCCCCTGCAACAACTGGACCAAGAGATCTGAGGCTCCTGCCTGCCTCCCCACTGGATCCGCAAGGAGCCAAGCTCCCCGGGAACACATGAGAACCCACTGCAGGGCTGACATCAGAGGCTCGGGCCCATCCCGTTGGTCAGAGATGGGTGAGGGAAAATCAGCAGCTGGCTGAAGCCACCAATGAAAGGGACACATGTCTGGCAGCCCCAGGGTTATCGGCCGGCAATCTATTTCAAAACCCAAACAAGGGGGAAAAAAATTTCTGGAGCCGGGAGACAGGGGGAAAGGTGGACCACAGGCATGTGGCTGGGGCCAGGAAGGGGGAGGGCACAGTTTCTGGAGACTTCTCTCAGTTTTCTCTCTTGGTTGGGGCCTGAGGCAAAAAAAAAGTGTGTGGGCAGGAGGGCTTGGCTGGGCTGTGGGTTGATGGCTGGATGGTCAGTGGCGGTGGACAGCTCTCTCGGTCCTGGGGTGGAAAGGCAGGGCCCAGTTTCCTGGAAGGGGATACGGCTGGAGGAGTGGAGCGAGGCCTCGGGCAAGACCTGGCAACCACCCAACACCACTGTCGATCTTTCCCCAAGGGTTCCTGGAAGTCAACAGGCCCACGATGGGGAAGTCTGGAAGCTAGAAATGAGAAGGTCCACACGCTGGACCTGGGTTCTGATGATGTACAGTGACCATCCCAGTCCCTGTATGGGACAAGAGTAGCCTAGCCACCCGGATTTCTCCAAAAAAGGCAGATGACCCTTGGTCACCCCCAATTTTACCTCCAATCTCCACAGCAGGTGAGAATAGACAGCCCAAACTAAAATGCAGAGATGAGGGGCCGGAGACTAGCATGGAGGTAAGGCATTTGCCTTGTATGCAGAAGGACAGTGGTTCAAATACCAGCATCCCATATGGTCCCCCCGAGCCTGCCAGGAGTGATTTCTGAGCCTAGTAGAGCTAGGAGTAGCCCCTGAGCGCTGCCGGGTGTGACCCTCCCAAAAAATGTGTGTTTGGGGAGGGGAGGCCAACAACAGGGGACCATGCAGGGGCTAGGATAGAAATTTAGGGAAAGGGGAGTGCAAACTGGGGGGGGGGGAGGGCTCTGCAAGAAAGAGGGGGTGATGTTGGAGAGGGCATGGGGCACCAGATGCAAAGAGAAAGAAAACAAAAAAAAAAAATCTAAGGAAGGGCACCCAGGACAAGAAAGAGGGCAAAGTGGGGGGGCAAGAGGAAGACAGGATGTGGTCAAGAAAGCAGAGAGGGAGAGGATGCATGCAGGCAGAGGACCCCCAAGGAGAGACTGGGGGGAGGGGTGGGGGACAGGACACCCCAAGAGTGAAGGAGGGGGACCCCAAATGTCACAGGGCTCTCAGGTTATGAAGAGGGGGAGACAGAGGGGCCATGAGGCCTTAGTGGGGAGTGGAAGACACCATTGAGTGAGGATCTGGGGTTCCTCAAGAAAGTGGGTTGCAAAGGGTTGGGGTGCAGGGCCCCCCAAAACCAGGGCCTGGGGCATCTGGAAATCGGCTGGCCCAGGTTGCCGCTTCTCTCTGCCACTCGCCTCCCAACTCTCCCCGGCTCGGACTGACCTGTCCTGGCGGCCCCGGGAGCCGCCACCGCCGCCACCGTCCCGCAGGCTCCTTCCTCCGGCTCCTGCCAAAACTTTTCCCATTAATCCCCGGCTCGGCGGCGGCGGCGGCGGCAGCGTCACACGCTGCGCGGCAGGCCACGCCCCTCCGCTGACGTCACCGCGCAGCCCGCGGGGAGGGGCGGGAGGGCGCGCCCCGACCGCCCAATCACAGGGCATGTTTGGGTGATTGGCACCGAGAAATCACCAATCAGTGCACGTCCTGCGGTTGCTTGGGTTCCCGTCGCCCCGCCCACCGCACGCTACCTAGTGCCTGTCTGCCTGTCTGCAGCGCCCTCTGCTGGACGATTCGGGTGCCGCAGGTGAAGAAAGAGAAGGGAGCAAGCGGCGGGGCCTGTAAAACAAGTCTGGGGAGCTTTTGGTTGGGGAAGGGTGTTTAGTGCTGGAAGGGAACTTAGAGGTCAACCAGTCCAACCTCGTTTCTTACTGCAAATAGTTTGCAGTAAGAAGACTTTCAGTAAGAAGCAATGCTGAGGAGAGTAGTGCATTTACCTTGAATGCATTTGACCCAGGAGTGCTCCAGGAGTATTCCCCCAAGCAAGTCAACAACAGTCATGAGCACCTCCAAAAATTTAAATGATTAAAATAAATTTTTTTTTCAAAAAAGCAATGCTGAGGGGCCTGAGAGATAGCACAGCTGTAGGGCATTGGCCTTGCCCGCAGCCGATTCAAGGACAGGCTGTGGTTCGAATCCCCAAATCCCATATGGTCCCTGAGCCTCTGCCAGGTGTGATTTCTGAGCACAGAGCCCCGAGAGCCACCGGTTGTGACCCAAAAACCAAAATAAATAAATAAAAAACTAATGCTGAAAGGCCAGAGCAATAGAACAGTGGGTAGGGCCTTACAAGCAGCCAACATCTGTTTGATCTCTGGCATCCCATCTATTCCCCTCCAGGAGTAATTCTTGAGTGTAGAGCCAGGAGTAACCTCTGAGTATCGCCAGGTGGGTGATTCAAAAAAAAAAAAAAAAAAAGGGCCTGGAGAGATAGCACAGCGGTGTTTGCCTTGCAAGCAGCCAATCCAGGACCAAAGGTGGTTGGTTCAAATCCCGGTGTCCCATATGGTCCCCTGTGCCTGCCAGGAGCTATTTCTGAGCAGACAGCCAGGAGTAACCCCTGAGCACCACCAGGTGTGGCCCAAAAACCAAAAAAAAAAAAAAAAATTGCAACTAAATCTAAATAAAAGTTAATTTAAAAAAAAAAAAAAAAAAAAGAAGTAACTGAGATGGACATCCCCCAAAATTTGGCTGTAATTTCATTAAAAGGTCTTTCCTTCCATCTTCAGGAGGCTTCTGCAACTCACAATGTTTGATCCTGGATTTCTTTCTCTTTTAATTTTTATTAAAACATCATAATTTGGGCCCAGAGAGATAGCACAGTGGCGTTTGCCTTGCAAGCAGCCAATCCAGGACCAAAGGTGGTTGGTTCGAATCCCGGTGTCCCATATGGTCCCCCGTGCCTGCCAGGAGCTATTTCTGAGCAGACAGCCAGGAGTAACCCCTGAGCAATGCCGGGTGTGACCCAAAAACTAAAAAAAAAAAAAAAAAAAAAAAAAAAAAATCATAATTTACCAAGTTGTTTCTGGTGTTCAGAGTTCCAACAGCAATCCCACCAACAGTGTGACCTTCCCTTGGCCAATGACCCCAGTTTTCCTCTCATCACCCTATTCTGCCTGCTTATAGGCACAAACAAATTTATTTCATATCATTTGTTACACATAAAGACAAATGGAATTATCAAAATTTAGATCAATTGGAGTCAATTTGTGATCACAGGTGTATCCCTGCATTGTTAGAATTTACAGGGCTGTGGTTGGTACTAATTGAGTCTTCTGTGTTCTTGTTAAGGCTCACTAAGCTTGGTGGTCTTGTTTTTCTTTTTTCTTTCTTTTTTTTTTTTTTTTTTTTTTTGGGGGGGGGCCACACCGGTGACGCTCAGGGAGTTACTCCTGGCTATGCGCTCAGAAATCGCTCCTGGCTTGGGGGACCATATGGGGGAATCGAACCACAGTCCGTCCTAGATTAGTGCATGCAAGGCAAAATCCTACCACTTGCACCACCACTGGTTTCTTGGTGGTCTTCTATGCAACTTTCCCATCAGACTTGCTGTATGCTACTGGGCTGATAGTACTGTGAAATTTGGAGGAATCGTGCTCCAGGAGCTTTGGAGCTGGAATGTTTGGGGAACTTGACACTTTGATGAAGTTGAGTTGTGGAGCGGAGCAATTTCTAGGTCAGAGGGTGTGGGGGCTTTGGGCTGCTGTGCCTTCAGGAAGAAGGAGAATCTGCCTGCCCCCTTCTCAGAAGGTTCTAATTATCACTCAGCCCAGACCTGGTGGGATCATATTCTTTTGTTTTTGTTTTTGGGGGTTTTTTTGGGGGGCACACCCGGTGACACTCAGGGGTTACTCCTGGCTATGCGTTCAGAAATTGCTCCTGGCTCACGGACCATATGGGACGCCAGGGATAGAACCAAGGTCCATCCTGGATTGCCTCGTGCAAAGCAAACGCCCTACTGTATGCTATCTCTCCAGCCCCGGGATCATGTTCTTTTGAAGATTAGTTGTGAAGCTGGCTATTTCTCTACTGGTAAGATGGTCCTTACTTCTCCCCCAATGTTCTTATCTGATACGTTTACCCTTTTGTGGTTTAGTTGAGTAGTTTTGGGGCCACAATTGACAATGCTCAGGGCTTACTTCTGGTTCTGAAGTCAGAGATCACTCCTTGCAGTGCTCTGGGGACTAAATGGGGTACCATTTGATTAAACCTTGGTAGACTGTTTGAGCAGCAAATGCTCTACCCTCTGCACTATTGCTCTGGCCCCAAGTTTGCCATTTAAAGAGGGGAGCATTCCCCCTGAAGTTATGGGAAATTCTGTTCTCACAATTGTTGCCAGGAATTGAACCCACACATGGGCCTCACACAACAAGGCAAGTGCTTTACCATTGAGCCACCTTCCAGACCCTCCTCTGTTCTCACTTAACCTTTACTTTCTCTTTTTGCAGGGGTGGGGTGGGGTGGGGTGAGCAGGGACACATCCAGGGACAATCAGGACTGACTCCTGGCTCTGCACTCAGAATCACTTCTTGTGGGGTTCCAGGGGCCCTGTGTGGTGCTGAAGATTGAAGCTGGGTTAGTTTAATGTAAAGCAAACACCCTAACCACTGTACTATAGCTCCAGCTCCTCACTAAACCAATACCCCAAGACCTAGAAGGGGCTTGTTATCCCAGCCTATAAAGGAAAGGAGCCAGCAAGGTAGCACAGCAGTTCAGGTGCTTACCTTGTATATGGTCAACTCTAGTTGGATCCCAGCATCACATGGTCTCCTCAGCATTACCAGATGCAACTCCAGTGATCACAAAGCACCAAAGGGTGGTCTGGAGAATTCATGGCATCACAGGCTGAGCAGCACTGCAATCCTCCTGCCAGGAGGGACCCCATGATTTTCTGTGAATCACTTAGGAGGCTCCCCCAATTCCTGCATCAAATGAAGGTGCTGGCAATCTGGGAGTGCAGCTTAGTGGCATAGTTCTTGTTTTGCAGCGTGTGAGGCCCTAGGTTCAATCACACACAGACAGACAGACAGACAGACAGACACACACACACATCTGGCAACTGGTTGGCAGCATGGAGGAAACTGAGTTTTTATCTTGTGATGAACAAATTTTGACTCAGAGGAGATGGACCAACAGTATAGCAGGTAGGTCACTTGCCTTGCATGCAGCTGACTTGGGTTCGATTCTTGGCACCACAAGTGGTTCTGCCCAAAGTGATCCCCAAGCACAAAGCCAGGAGTAAATTCTGAATACTGCCAGTTGTGCCTCCAACCAAACAATAGAGGGACCCAGGAAAAGTTCAGTGGTAGGACACCTGCCTGGTAGGTGTGAGTCTTGAGTTGACATTGGTGTCACCTCACAGTCCAAGTGTGATCTGGGTGGCACTGCTCTTTAGGGAATGCCTGTTGCCCCCATGAAAGCGTGCCATGGCCAGTGCTCTGAGACAATATGATGTTGGACACAATGGCTCAGTGAGACGAGATGTGAATGCAAACCGATGATAACAAAGGGAAGGGGAGAAAGTCAAATGAGGTTACGATCAGCTATTAATATGAATAGATGAGAACCTGTATAAAATGTATAGAAATGGGGCTGGGATTGACCACATGCCTCACATGCATGAAGTTTGGGGGGGCAAGCCAGCAGCAAAAATAAACACCCCAAACAAAATATGTAGATATGTGTACTATTTATAAGAAGTAGAAGAAACACACTCAAATATTATCAGCTGATGGTACCAGAGAGACAACATAGGGGACAAGACACTTGCCTCGCATGTGGCCAACCCTGGTTCCATCCCCAGCATCACATAAGGTCCCCCAACCACCAGTAATAGTGAAGCAGATAAGGCACTTGTTTTGCACAGGGCCAACCCAGGCTCAACCCTGGCACCACAAACAGTCCCCTAGGCCAGCTAAGAGTGATTCCTGAGCACAGAACCATAAGTTAGCCTTGAGCACAGACAGGTGTACCGCCCAAAATCATCCCCCAATCCCTGCCAGGAGTAACCCCTGATCACAGAGTCAAGAGTATCTTCCAGGGGCCAGAGCGGTGGCGCAAGCAGTAGGGCGTTTGCCTTGCATGCACTAATCTAGGATGGACGACGGTTCAATTCCCTGGCATCCCATATGATCCTTCAAACCAGAAGTGTTTTCTGAGCGCAAAGCCAGGAGCACCCCTGAGCATCACCGGGTATGCCCTGCCCAAAAAGAGTATCCTCCAAGCATCCCTAGTGAGAACCCCCCATGTAAAGCATACATGCTCTTGCCCTTTGATTTTATCCCTGTATTTTTACTTTTACATTTTTAATGATTTATTTTTGGTTTAGGAGCCACACCCAGCAGTGTTCAGAATTTACTCATGGGTCTATGCTCAGGAATTACTCCTGGTAACTCCCCTGGCTCAGGGGACCATAAGCGATGCCAGGGATTGAACCTGGGTTGGCCACATGCAAGGCAAACACCCTACCCACTGTACTATTGCTCTGGCACTTCTTATTTACTTACTTTTTTTAGTGAAGCAAGACAGTCTTTATTGAATTAAACTTATTTAGAAATACGTGTGGGAGAAGAAAAAGAGAAGATGCATGTTCAGGAGAAAACACAGGCTTCTTCAGAGCGGAAAAAGAAAATAGATACAAAAATAAGCAAGAGAAATATGTATTCAAAGGAGAACATGGACTTGGAGTGCAAGCCTATTTCTTTTTTTTTGTTTTGTTTTTTTGTTTGTTTGTTTGTTTTTGAGCCACACCGGTGATGCTCAGGGGTTATTCCTGGCTCTGCACTCAGAAATCACTCCTGGCTTTGGGGGACCACATGGGGATTGAGCCCAGGTCCGTCCTGGGTCAGCCACATGCAAGGCAAACGCTCTACCACTGTGATATCACTCCAGACCCTATTTCTTAATTTTTAAATCTTTTTATTCTAAACTGTTTTTTTTTTTTTTTTTTTGGTCTTACAAATAAGTTGACTAAAAAGAGTTTAAAGATTTTTGTTGTTTTTTGGTTTTTGAGCCACACCCGGCTGTGCTCAGGGGTTACTCCTGGCTATCTGCTCAGAAATAGTTCCTGGCAGGCACGGGGGACCATATGGAACACCAGGATTCGAACCAACCATCTTAGGGGCCCGGAGAGATAGCGCAGTGGCGTTTGCCTTGCAAGCAGCCGATCCAGGAGCTAAGGTGGTTGGTTCGAATCCCTGGTTGGAATCCCAGTGTTCCATATGGTCTCCCATGCCTGCCAGGAGCTATTTCTGAGCAGACAGCCAGGAGTAACCCCTGAGCACTGCCGGGTGTGGCCCCCCCAAAAAAAGGGAATGGGACTGGGTCAGAATGATAACACAGTGGGTAAGGAGTTTGCCTTGCACGTGGCCAACTAAGTTTTGATCCCTGGTATCCAATATGGTCCCCCAAATCTGCCCAGAGTAATTTTTGAATGCAAAGTCAGGAGTAACCCCTGAGCACTTCTGTATGTAGCTGAAAGAGAGAGAGAGAGAGAGAGCCAGACAGAGAAAGAAGGGGGCAGAAGAGCAATAACACAGTGGGCAGGGCATTTGCCTTGCATGTGGGCAACCCAGGTTTAATCCCAGGCATCCCATATGGTTCCCTGAACCAGCCAGGAGTGATTCCTGAGCCAGAGGTAACCCCTGAGCATCTCAGGATGGTATAAAAACAAAAGCAAAAATTAAAGAAGAGCAAGTTGATTAGTTAATTGGTTTTATTTTGGGGGGAGTGGCCACACACGAAGTGCTCAAGGATCACTCCTGACAAGACTCGGGGAACCCTTTGTGGAGCTGGGGCTTCAAAACTGTCTTGACTACATGTAAAGCCTGATCCTCTGGCCCACTGGACTCTCGCTGTTGCCCCAAAAGTATTTTCTTGGTGCCAGAGAGATAGCATGGAGGTAGGGCGCTTGCCTTGCATGCAGAAAATACTTTTTATATTTGGTTTTGGGGTCACACCCGGCAGCGCTCAGGGGTTACTCCTGACTCTGCGCTCAGAAATCGCCCCTGGCAGGTTCAGGAGATCATATGGGATGCCGGGATTCAAACCACTGTCTGTCTAGATTAGTGCATGCAAGGCAAACACCCTACTGCTTGCACCACCATTCAGGCCTCAAAGAGTATTTTATAAGCTGGGAGTTGAAAGCCTGTATCTTGGCTTTTGCCTTTGTCTCATGTCCCAAGCTTTAAGTGTGCCTTGCTTGGCGGCAGCTGAGTTCAGGAAAGCAGTTCCTTTCATGAACTCGGATCTCAGCTGTTCACACCTCCTTGTATCCTGGCCTGGAGCCCACTTACAGGAGAGGAAGCTGAGGTGCAAATGTTGGCTAGAAGTCTCCCCAGCTTCCAAGTTCTATAATCAGGCCTCACTCTATGTTCCAGTTATGAGTTCTCTGTGATTATGGTTTCCCGTTGTCTTTCTTTCCTTTTTTTTTTTTTTTTTTTGTGTGTGTGGGATGGGGGCACACCCAGTGATGCTCAGGGGTTACTCCTGGCTAGGCACTCAGAAATCACTCCTGGCTTGGGGAAATTATATGGGACGCCGGGGGATCGAACCTCGGTCTGTCCTAGGCAAGTACCAGCAAGGCAGATAGATGACTTACCGCTCCTTGCCACCGCTCTGGCCCCTTTCTTTTCTTTTTGTTGATGGGGTTGGGTCTACAAGCATGGTTCTCAGGCCTTACTTCATAGCCTTGTGCTTAGGGATCATGCCTAGAAGTGCTTAAGCTTGGGGCTAGAGAGTTAGTACAGTGGGTAGAGAGTTTGCCTTGCACATGGCTGACCCAGGTTCGGTCCCCAGCATCTCATACAGTCCCCTGAGCCTGCCAGGAGTGATTCCTGAGCACAGAGCCAGGAGTAACCCTGAGCACTGCTGAGTATGCCCCTCAAGATGAAGTGCTCATGCAAAATCATATGGAGTTCTGGGATCAAACCTGATCCCGCTACATGCAAGGCACATGCCCTACCCATCTGATGTCCTATCTCTCCAACCCTGGTCCCTCGACCTTTTCTGTTTGTTTTTTGGGGGGCAGATTCAGTGGCACTCTGGACTTACAACCTGGGTTCAAACCCAGGTTGGTTGCATGCAAGACAAATACCCTACCCACTATACTATCTCTCTGGCCCCAGGTCCTTCATCTTTTCTGCACCTGTTCTCCTCAAAGAATGTGTAGGAACTGGGCAGGGCCAGAAACACCTCAAAGAACTGAAGCCCAGTCTTTGGAGTCTCAAAAGTCTGATTCCAACACTGCATGATTGTCTGAACACCATTGAGTGATTCCAACCACATCCAAATGTGGTCAAAAACTAAAGAACTGAGCTGTTCTTTGCATATTTTTATGTGACATATAATATTGTCCATCAATTTAGCTTAAACATAGTTGTTGGGTCTGAAGAGATAGTATAATGTGAGCATAAGGTATGTACCTTGCTTGCATACATCCAATCTGGGCTCTGTCCCTGGCACCCCCATGTGGTCCCCTGAGTCTTGCAAGAGTGATCCCTGAGCGCAGAGCCAGGAATAAGCTCTGAGCACAGCCAGGTATTATCTCGAAACAAAACAAATTATGTGGCCAGAGATAATAATAATAAATAAAATGAATGAATAAGATTTAAATCCCACAGACTTTAATCATCCATCTTAAATCCTGGCTGTGCTCAGGGTTTACTGCTGGTGGGCTCAGAGACCATATGGGGTACAGGGAATTGAACCTAAGTTGGCTACATGCAAGGCAAACAATCTACAGGTTTTACTATCACTCTGACCCCTAAAGACACTCATTCTTTTCTCAAACACCCTCCCTGATCCTTTAAAAGATGTTTTTAGGATAGGTGGAATTTGCAGGCTGGGCAGAAGCTGAGCTCAATAAAACTGCTCCTCCCCAGCTCACCTTGTAAATAAAAATAATAAAACTTTTTTTTTTGGGGGGTTGGGTCACACCCAGCGGTGCTCAGGGGTTACTCCTGGCTCTGCACTCAGAAATCACTCCTGGCACGCTCGGGGATGCCGGGATTCGAACCACCGTCCTGCATGCAAGGCAATCACTTTACCTCCATGCTATCTCTCTGGCCCCAATAAAACACGTTTTTAGGGACCAGTACTTAAAAATAATAAAACGTTTTTAGGTACAGCAGGTATGCAGCCGACCAGGGTTCAATCCCTAGAATCCCTTTTGGTCTCCAAGCCTGCACGGAGTGATCCCTGATTGCAGAGCTAGGAGTAAACCCTGAGCATAACTGGATATAATTATCTTGCCACCTACCCCCCCAGAAAAGAAAAAAAATCCATGTTTTCAGTTTCAACTTATGTCCATGTTTTGGTTGCAAAGAAGTATGATATGGCAATCAATAGAATTTCAAGCATGAAAATATATTCATTCGGGGCCGGGCGGTGGCGCTAGAGGTAAGGTGTCTGCCTTGCCAGCGCTAGCCTAGGACGGACCGCGGTTCGATCCCCCAGTGCCCCATATGGTCCCCCAAGCCAGGAGCGACTTCTGAGCGCATAGCCAGGAGTAACCCCTGAGCGTCAACGGGTGTGGCCCAAAAACCAAAAAAAAAAAAAAAATATATATTCATTCTACCACAATTAGATTTTGAAGGAAAAGTGGAATAGAAACAGAGAGAAAAAGATACCAAGTAGGAACAAAGAGGGTTGCAGAAAATGCAGGAAATCTCATTTAGGTATCACATGGTCCCCCAGAAACCCTGAGTATGGCCCAAAAAAGGCCAAAGAAATTGGTGAGTGTTAAACAACTTGTATCCTTTTAAATTTATTTATTTATTTATTTTTGGTTTCTGGGGTCACACCTGGTGGTCACATTCAAAAAAAACCAAACATGCCTTTCATATGCAAGGTCCTGGTTTACTTCCTGAAACCATAAAATTAAGGTTTTTTTTTTTTTTTTTTTTTTTTAGGTTTAATAAATATCTAAGTTAGAAACTTACATTAAGTTATGGTAATCAGGGCCCGGAAAGATAGCACATCGGTGTTTGCCTTGCAAGCAGCCGATCCAGGACCAAAGGTGGTTGGTTCGAATCCCGGTGTCCCATATGGTCCCCCGTGCCTGCCAGGAGCTATTTCTGAGCAGACATCCAGGAGTAACCTCTGAGCACCACCGGGTGTGACCCAAAAACCAAAAAAAAAAAAAGTTATGGTAATCAGGGTTGGATTAGGGGCCGGTGAGGTGGCGTTAGAGGTAAGGTGTCTACCTTGCAAGTGATAGCCAAGGAACAGACCTCGGTTCCATCCCCGCTGCGTCACATATTGTCCCCCCAAGCCAGGGGCGATTTCTGAGCGCTTAGCCAGGAGTAACCCCTGAGCATCAAACGGGTGTGGCCCAAAAAAAACCAAAAATAAATAAATAATAATAAAAAAGAAAAAGAAAGGGGAAAGAAAGGAAGGAAGGAAGGAAGGAAGGGAGGGAGGGAGGGAGGGAGGGAGGGAGGGAGGGAGGGAGGGAGGAAGGAAGGAAGGAAGGAAGGAAGGAAGGAAGGAAGGAAGGAAGGAAGGAAGGAAGGAAGGAAGGAAGGAAGGAAGGAAGGAAGGAAAAAGAAAATAAAGGGCATATAAGGTGCTTGCCTTGCATGTAGTCAGGTCCAATTTGGTCTCCAGTGCCACCAGGAGTGACCCCTGAGCACAGAGTCAGAAGTAGTCTCTGAGTACCATTAGGTGTGCCTGAAAAATTGTCATCCATCTAAACATTAAAAACATTTTGATTTTCGGGGTTGGAGAGATAGCACAGTGGTAGGGCATTTGCCTTGCACGCAGTTGACCCAGGACAGATGGTGGTTCGAATCCTGGCATCCCAAATGATCCCCAAGCCTGCCAGGAGTGGTTTCTGAGCACAGAGCCAGGAGTAACTTCTGAGTGTCACTGGGTGTGATCCAACACCCCAAAACAAACAAACAAAAAAGAAAAACAAAAAAAAAATTTTTTTTAATTTTCATTAATGCTATGCATAGAACGTTAAAACACATTGAAGGAGCCAGAGATGTAGTACACTGGGGTAAGAAGTAGCTCTTTAGCAAATAAAAGTAAAAATAAAATACCTTGGAATTGTATCGAGGGGGAGGTTTGGGTCACATCTGTCCATGCTCAGAGTTTGCTCCTGGCTCTAAGCTCAGGGATCATCCCTGGGGTGCTTAGGGATCATATGCGGTGCAGGGTTTTTATTAGGGTCTGATACATGAAAAAGGCATGTGCCCTAACCTCTATACCAGGGGTCTCAAACTGGCGGCCCGTGGGCCATTTGCAGCCCTCTGTACAACATTTTGTGACCCGCAGCCGGCCTTCAAATATCACAGTATTCGCGATTATTTGCTTACCGAATAATCGCAATAAAAATCGCATTACTAAGAAAAAAATCGCATTAAACATTTGCGTACCCCGAGTATGCGAATGTTTAATGCGATTTTTTGCGATTTTTTTCTTACTAATGTGATTTTTTATTGCGAATATTCGGTAAGAAAATAATCGCGAATACTTTGCACCTAGCGCAGACGTCATTTCCACTGCTCCTGCCCGCAGTCCCTTGCATTGTCTATGGGAGAGTAGGGGGAGAAGTTTATTACAGAATTAGATTTTGTCATACGTTCATCATGACTTCATCAAAGCCTGCAGTGAAGAGAAAGATTGATGACAAGCACAGACAATTTCAGGAAAAGTGGGAGACGCAGTATTTCTTTGTTGAGCACAGGGGCATCCCCACATGTCTTATTTGCTCAAAGAAAGTTGCAGTGCACAAGGAATACAACTTGAAACGCCATTATTCAACTAAACATGCTGAGGAATGTGCAAAATATCAAGGAAATGAGAGAGCCAAGCGGGTTGCCAGTCTTAAAGCATGCCTAATGAGGCAACAAGATTTCTTCAAGAAAGCAACCAAAGAGAATGTTGCATCAGTCGAAGCTAGTTACATGGTTAGTGAGATGATTGCTAAGGCAGGGAAACCATTCACAGAAGGAGAGTTTGTTAAAAAAAAATGCATGTTACAGGCTGCAAGTATTATCTGTCTGGAAAAGAAAGGTCAGTTTAGCAAAATCAGCCTTTCTGCCAACATTGTGGCAGAGCACATTTCTGACATGTCAAGTGACATTTATCATCAACTGTGTGAGAAAGCCAAATGTTTTGATGCATACTCAGTTGCTCTTGATGAGGGCACAGATATAACAGATACTGCGCAGCTCACAATTTATTGGTGTTGATTGCAATTTTGAATTGACAGAAGAGCTGCTCACAATAATTCCGATGCATGGCCAGACCACCGCTAATGAGATATTTCAGCATCTGTGTGATGCCATTGAAAATGCAGGTGTGCCATGGAAGAGGTTTGTTGGAATAATAACCGATGGAGCGCCATCGATGACAGGGAGGAAAAATGGACTGGTGGCACTTGTTCAAAAAACTTGAAGAGGAGGGTGTAGAGAAGGCCATTGCTCTTTACTGCATTATTCATCAGCAGGCCCTTTGCAGTAAATGCCTACCGTGTGACAATGTGATGTCTGTTGCTATGAAATGGATCAATGAAATCAGATCCAGGGGCAGGGGCTTAAAGCACAGGAGGTTCTGTGTTTTTTTTAGAGAAAATGGAGTCAGAATATGGGGATGTGCTCTATTTCACCGAGGTACATTGGCTCAGCAGGGGAAATGTCTTGAAAAGATATTTTGAGTTGAGAGAAGTGAAAGTCTTCATGGAGAAGGATGGGAATGCTGTTTCTGAGTTGAGTGATCAGAAATGGCTCATGGACTTAGCTTTTCTTGTTGATATCACACATAAGCTGAATGTACTAAACAAGATGTTACAAGGCCCAGGGCATCTTATCAATGCTGCCTATGACGTGAGAGCATTCTCCACAAAACTTGTGTTATGGGAATCCCAGCTCTCTCAGACAAACCTTTGCCATTTCCCAGCATGCAAGGAACTTGTGGATGCAGGCATACCATTCAGTGGTGAGAAATATGTTGATGCTAGATGCTATTTTTAAGCTAGAGAAGGAATTTGATCACAGATTTGCAGACTTCAAAAAGCACAGAGACACTTTCCAAATTTTTGTGGATCCCTTTTTCTTTGATGTGCAAGATGCCCCTCCTGTGCTTCAAATGGAGCTCATTGACCTACAATGCAACTCTGATCTCAAAGCCAAGTTCAGGGAGACTAGTGGAAAAGCAGAAATGCAGGGGCAATTTTTGAGAGAATTGCACCCCCAGCTTCCCTGAACTTTCCCAAATGTTCAAGTGCACCATGTGCCTTTTTGGGAGCACATATTTGTGTGAAAAGTTATTCTCCACATTGAACTTCAATAAGTCAAAGTACAGGCCTAGACTTAATGATGATCATCTTCAAGACATACTGAGGGTCTCAACTGCTTCCTCTCTAAAGCCAAATGTGGTTCTGATTTGTGAGAAGAAGCACTGCCAAGTCTCTGGCAGCAAGGAATAGGCAAAAGATGCCATGTTCAGAACTGTTCATGATCTTCACTCAATGTTCTATTCATGTTCAGAAGAAATAATTAAAACTGTTAATAATGACATTTGAGGACTTCTTTTTTTGTGAAATCCCTTATGCGGCCCTGCCTCACACCGACTTTGCCTCCTGCGGCCCCCAGGTAAATTGAGTTTGAGACCCCTGCTCTATACTCTGTCTCCTTTTTTCTCTTTTTCACCTAAAGATATGTATATGTGTGTGTTTGGTAGGGGGGAGTTTGAGTCACAACTGAAGGTGCTCAGGGCTAGTCCTAGCCTGTACTCAGAGATTGCTGCTCCCCACGGTGCTCAGAGATCATCCATGTACTACTGGGGAGACTGTGGTTACCACACACAAAACAAATGGTTTAACACCTATCCTATCTCTCTGGATTCAGAAAAAAAAATGTTTTTTTGTTTTTGAGCCACACCTGGCAGTGCTCAGGGGTCACTCCTGGCTCTGTCCTCAGAGGTCACTCCTGGCAGGCTCAGGGGACCATATGGGATGCTGGGAATCGAACCCAGGTTGGTCCCAGGGTGGCAGCATGGAAAGCAAATGCCCTACCGCTGTACTATCACCTGGCTCCAGAAATCCATTTCTTTTGTTTTGTTTCGTTTTGTATTTTTTTTGGGGGGGGGGGTCACACCTGGTGATGCTCAGGGGTTACTCCTGGCTCTGTGCTGAGAAATCGCTCCTGGCTTGGGGACCATATTGGATGTCAGAAGATCAAAACGAGGTTTGTCCTAGGTCAGCTTTGTACAGGGCAAATGCCCTCCAGCCTCCTCCTCCTCCTCCTCCTCCTCCTCCTCCTCTTCTTCTTCTTCTTCTTCTTCCTCCTCCTCCTCCTCCTCCTCCTTCTTCTTCTCCTCCTTCCTCCTCCTCCTCCTCCTCCTCCTCCTCCTCCTCCTCCTCCTCCTCCTCCTCCTCCTCCTCCTCCTCCTCTTCTTCTTCTTCTTCTTCTTCTTCTTCTTCTTCTTCTTCTTCTTCTTCTTCTTCTTCTTCTTCTTCTTCTGCTTCTTCTTCTTCTTCTCCTTCTTCATTTTTTTTGTGACACCCAGTGGCACTCAGGGGTTACTCCTGGCTTTACATTCAGAAGTCACTCCTGGCAGGCTCGGGGGATCATATAGGATGCCGGAATTCTAACCACTGTCCGTCCTGTATTGGCCTCATGCAAGGCAAACGCCTTACCATTGTGCTATTGCTCCGGCACCAGAAATTCATTTTCTTTTTTTTTTTGTTTTGTTTTGTTTGTTTGGTTTTTGGGTCACACCCGCAGTGCTCAGGGGTTACTCCTGGCTGTCTGCTCAGAAATAGCTCCTGGCAGGCATGGGGGACCAGAATGGACACTGGGATTCAAACCAACCACCTTTGGTCCTGTATCGGCTGCTTGCAAGGCAAACGCCGCTGTGCTATCTCTCCGGGCCCACATTTCTTAATAAAATAGATAGCTATTTTCTCCCTAAGTATTCGTATGTTAATCAATACTTTTCTTTTTGTTTTGTTTTGTTTTTAGGCCACATCCAGCAATGCTTAGGGGTTACTCTTGGCTCTGCACTCAGGAAGAGCTCCTAGTGGGCTCAGGAAACCACGTGAGATGCTAGGGATTCCTGGCATCGCATATGGTCCCCTGAGCCTGCCTGGAGTGACTTCTGATCACAGAGCCAGGAGTAATCCCTGAGTGCTGCTGTGTGTGACCCAAAAACCAGAAGAAAAAAAAAGAAAAAAGAAAAGAAAAGAAATATTTCTGGGGCTGGAGGATAGTACAGTAGATATGGTAGGTATGGTGCTTGTTTTGTCTTGCACCTGGCCAACTTTGTTTCAATCTTTCCTTATAGGATTTCCTGAATCCTTCCAAGAGTGACCCCTACACACAGAGCCAGGAGTGACCTCTGAGCACAGAGCCAGGAATGACCCCTGAGCACTGCCAGGTGTGGCTCAAAAACAAACAAACAAAAATTTTCTGTATCCAGAGAGATAGTATAAACAGTAAGGCATTAGTTTTTTGTTTTGGTTTTTTTTTTGTCTGTTTTATTTTGGTTTTGTTTTTTGGCCACACCCAGTGACACTCAGGGGTTACTCCTGGCTATGCACTCAGAAATCACTCCTGGCTTGTTAGACCATATGGGACGCCAGGAAATCGAACCGAGGTCTGTCCTAGGTTAGCGCACACTGGCAGATGCCTTACGCCCTGCACACAATGGTTGATTGCATGCAAGGCAAGTGCCCTACCCACTGTACTATTGCTCTGGCGTATCAATCTTAACCTTGACTGGCCAGATCACATATATATATATGATTCCCTAAGCACCACCAGGAGTGATCCATAAACACAGAGCTAGGAGTAAGCTGCAAGTACCACCAGGTATGACCCCAAAACCAAACCAAAACTAGCCTATGTTTTATTTATTTATTTATTTATTTATTTATTTATTTATTTATTTATTTATTCATTCATTTATTTTTGGTTTTTGGGCCACACCTGGTGATGCTCAAGGGTTATTTTTTGCTATGCACTCAGAAATCACTCCTGACTTGGGGGACCATATGGGACACTGGAGGATCAAACCGTGACCCATCCTAGGTCAGCCACGTGCAAGGCAAATGCCCTACCGCTTGCACCACAACTCCAGCCCCCTGTTTTATTTTGAATAAATATGTTTGCCATGCCAGATGTGTTAGGTCACACCTCATTTTACCCAAAACAAAGATCATCCCTGGTTTCTTTATATCTGTTTGTTTACAAGTTAGTTTCACCCAAAACAACAATAATTCCTGGTTCCTTTGTATTTATTTGTTTACAACTTGGTTTTACCCTCAAACAGAGATTATTTTACATGTAAACCTGAGTGGGACTAGCTCAGGATAGTCTGAGCAATCTGTCCTTACTCCACACCTGGGGGTGGTCTCTGTACTCAATAAAAATCGAGAGTTCTGGCAGCCAGTGGTCCTCAATATGAGGTAGAAGATTGCCAGACTATGTTTCACCCTCAGCCTGGTTTGGATTATTTCATGCGCAACCCTCCTTTAGACTCGTTCACTTGGGTTTGGAGCTATGGCGTGTGGGGTGATTTTACACAGATGGAACCCAGAATCTGACATAGGCAAGAATAGACAAATGTACTACCACTGAACTGTATCCCACAGGCTCTACTTTTTTATGTTAAGCTGAAAACCTTGCTCACGTACATTGGTGGGTAAAACTGAGTTTTCCTGGGCTCGGAGAGATAGCACAGCGGTGTTTGCCTTGCAAGCAGCTGATCCAGGACCAAGGGTGGTTGGTTCGAATCCCGGTGTCCCATATAGTCCCCTGTGCCTGTCAGGAGCTATTTCTGAGCAGACAGCCAGGAGTAACCCCTGAGCACTGCCGGGTGTGGCCCAAAAACAAACAAAAACAAAACAAACAAACAAACAAACCAAAAAACTGAGTTTTCCTATAGGCGTAACATCTGACTCTAAGTTGTTTGTTCCCCCAAATTACAGTATGCTATTATTAAAAATACTGCTGGGTATTTGAGCACACACTTTGCAGGCTGCTAGCCTGGGTTCAGTCTCCAGTACACCAGGGTCCCCTGAGCATGGCTGGGAGCAACCCTCCAGCCCTGAGCCATTCATTTATTGGCATCCCCACTATTCCAGTATTTCAAGTCATTACTTTGCTTAGCGTTCCAGGAATTTTTGTTTTTTTATTTCTTGCTCCCTTTCTTGGTTGTTATGAGCAGAGCAGAGTACCCATGCTTAGTTGTGTTGTGCTGCTGGGCACACAGTTTAGTGGCAGTGCTCATACCCTCATACATCTGACTATTAGGATCCCAAATAGTAGTGCCACCATGATCTCATTGGGCACATATGTGATAGTGCTGAAGATTGAACTCACAGCCTCTGATTTACAAGGCAGGAATCTGCCACTGACCTATCACAGGGTCATCTATATCTCAGGGACCTGAAGACTCAAATTTAACTGGCCCAGGATTGAGAGATAAAGAATAAGTAAGTGGGGCCGGAGCGATGGCGCAGGTAGTAGGGTGTTTGCTTTGCACGAACTAACCTAGGACGGACCATGGTTCAATCCCCTGGCGTCCCATATGGTCCCCCAAGCCAGGGGCAATTTCTGAGCACATAGCCAGGAGTAACCCCTGAGTGTCACCAGATGTGGCCCAAAAACTGGAAAAAAAAAAAAAGAATAAGTAAGTGTGTGTGTTTGTGTGTATAACCAGAGATCAAATCCAGGGCCTCACATAAGCTGTATTGCCAAGTCACATTCTCTGAACTTTGTAAGTATGGAAGGTGAAATTATCAAAGAGGGGACAATTTTGAAAAAGAACATTTAGAAATTGAGGATGTACAAATTGATTTTTGTTTTGCGATTTTGGGCCACACCTGAAAGTTCTCCAGTGCTTCTCCAAGCTTAGTGCTTGGGATTCACTCCAGTTCGTGCTCATAGGACCATACAGTGAGGGGATAGGTCTTGAGTCTCTGGGATGCAAAACACTTGCTCTGGCCCTTTGAGACTTCCTGCCCTGCCTAGGTGACACCTAGAGGGACTCAGTGGCTTCCCCACCCCCCCCACCCCCCACCCCCCCCCCACTATGCTCAAGAGTGACCTCTGGTGGTGGTCAGGGGGAATCATATGTAGAAACAAGGATTTGAATAGGGGTTGGCGGCACGCAGGGCAAGCTTCTTACCTCTTTCTCTGGCCTGATTTTATTCCCTTTTCCTTTTTTTTTTTTTTTTTAAGGGCAGTGGTCCATTTGTGGTGCTCAGGGCTTACTTCCTCCTCTCTGTACCCAGTGATCACTCTTGGCGGGGCTCCCAGTTTCTACCTAATACTTCTCCTTTATGCTTAGAGCTGCACTGAAGAGTTTGTTTTGTTTTGTTTTTTGGGTCACACCTGGCAGCACTCAGGGGTTACTCCTGGCTCTACACTCAGAAATCGCTCCTGGCAGGCTCAGGGGACCATATGAGACACCGGGATTCGAACCACTGACCTTCTGCATGAGAGGCAAATGCTTTACCTCCATGCTATCTCTCCGGCCCTGCACTGAAGAGTTTGAATCTCACTTCCCATCACTGTAATATATACCATGTGTACCTGCAGTTTTGTTTCATGGTACTCTAGACTTTACTGAAGTTCCCTGCAATAGAGTTTGATAGATTTTCAGAACTGACAGCAGAACCCATAGGAGCTCCTAAAGGCAAGACTCTTCTTTTTTTTTTTTTTTTTTGTTTTTGTTTTTGTTTTTTGGGTCACACCCGGCAGTGCTCAGGGGTTACTCCTGGCTGTCTGCTCAGAAATAGCTCCTTGCAGGCACAGGGGACCATATGGGACACCGGGATTTGAACCAACCACCTTTGGTCCTGGATCAACTGCTTGCAAGGCAAAAGCCGCTGTGCTATCTCTCCAGGCCCGGCAAGACTTTTCTTACCTGTTTGTTTTGTGCCAGGTAGGAAGCTTCTAGCACAATACCTGTCCTATAACAAGAGATAAATTTAAAAAAAAAAATGAACACACAAGTCAATGAACTTGATTTTGAAAGTTGAGTTTTTTTTGTTTTTGTTTTTGGTTTTTGGGTCACACCCGGTAGTGCTCAGGGGTTACTCCTGGCTCTATGCTCAGAAATCACTCCTGGCAGGCTCGGGGGACCATATGGGATACTGGGATTCAAACCACCGTCCTTCTGCATGCAAGGCAACGCCTTTCCTCCATGCTATCTCTCCAGCCCCTGAAAATTGATGCATCACTTTTGGGGGAGAGGGGTCATGTCTAGCAGTGCTCAGGGGCCATTCCTGTATCTGTGCTTAGGGAGTCCCTCGTGGCTATGTTCAAGGAACCAAACCTGGTTTGATTCAAGGGAATCAAACCTGGGCCTCCCCCCATGCCAAACATGCACTGAGCCAGTTGAACTCTCTCACTGTTCCTTAAACTGCATCACTTTTAAGTTGTGTGAAGCCAAGTCAGTCACTCATTATTGAACTTATTCATCCATGAATTCACTGAACAGGTGTTTGTTGCAGACATTCCTCCTAAGAAGCTAAAGGAGACACACCCCTGTCCCCTTAGAACTGAGTATCCAGTGAGGGAGGCTCTATGTGAAGCTGCAGGGGAAGCCTGCAGGGTGTGGCCAGAGGAACTCCAGGAGAGGCTGCCTGGAGATCTGCAAGACAGAGGCCTTCCTGGACCACATTGAGTGCCATACAGGAACTTCCCTGAGTGACTGGAAAATGAGGGCTCAGAAGATCTGCATAGAGGGAGGAATCATGGGGAGACCAGATGAGACTATTCTTAGCCAGCTGGGAGGGCATGAGGGCATGAGACATGGCCCCAGGGGGTATGAATTACCAGTAACCCTTGAACTTGTAGACTGATTAGCTCAGGAAGGGTGAGGGTAGAGTCCAGGGGGAGTTTGCTGACAGCAGAGATAGAGGCTTCAGTTATGCAGCAGCCATGGGGTGGCCCGGAGGATAGATAGGAAGGAGTCTAGGATCCAATGATAGCTTTATGTGGGCCAATGAAGGAGGAGAGAACAAGTCTCTCCAGATGGAGAGATCACCAGATCCATCTCAGGTGAAAAGGTCAATGGGTCAGGGATGCAAGCAGCATGATGTCAGGAGACTGTTATTTTTGTTTTTGTTTTATGTTTTGTTTATTACTTTGATGCTCAGGGGTTACTCCTGGCTGCACTCAGGGACCACTTCTGGCAGTTCTCAGTGGACCATGTGAAATGCTGGGAATTGAACCTGAGTTGGCCATATATGCAAGGCAAATGTCCTACCTACTGGACTATTATTCCAGTCCTGATTTCTGGAGACACTGAACAAGTTACTTGACCTCTCTGATCCCCACTAATTCCACATGGAAGATAAGAAGTCTAGTACCAACCTCTCAGTAATGTCACGAGAACTGAAGAACTTGGGAAATTACAAGGCATAGACTAGGAGACCAAAGGTAAGCATCTTAACCCCTGCATTATCTCTAGCCCCTCGATAAGAACTTCTGAGGTGGGGCTGGCCAGAGAGCTAGTACAGTGGATAAGGCATTTCCTTTGTACGTGGCTGACCCAGGTTTGATCCCTGACATCCCATATGGCAACCTGAGCACCAGCAGGAGTAATTCTTTGTTTGTTTATTTGTTTGTTTGAGGGGGGCATACCCAGCAGTGCTCAGGGATTACTCTGGACTGCACTCAAAATTACTCCTGGTAGGCTTGGGGGACCATATGGGATGCCGGGGATCAAATCCAGGTCAGCCGCAATGCAAAGCAAATGCCCTATCTGTTGTGCTATCGTTCTGGCCCAGGAGTGATTCTATTTTTTTATTTTTTTGGTTTTTGGGTCATACCCGGTGATGCTCAGGGGTTACTCCTGGCTCTACCTCAGAAATCACTCCTGGCAGGCTGGGAGGGTGACCATATGGGATGCTGGGATTTGAACCACTGTCCTTCTGCATGTAAGGCAAATGCCCTACCTCCATGCTATCTCTCAGGCCCCCCAAGAGTGATTCTTGAGTGCAGAGCCAGGAGTAAGCCCTGTTGAGTATGACCTCAAAAAAACAAACAAAAAAACAAATAAAAACTACTAAGAACAGTAGCTCATTGCCAGCTACCCAACTATACCATCTTACAACACTCTAAAAGCCAGGCACCATCGCTCACTATCTCTGAGTTGCCAACATGAAAACACAGCAGGAACAGAAGTGCAGAAGGCAGAAGTGACAAAATGGGACAGTAGCCACTCACACAGTCAGCAAGTGGCAGAGTATTTCCTTAGGTGCCAAAGAGCCTAAGAAGAGGAGGAGGAGAAGGAGGCAGCGGCGACAGCAGGGCCTGCTCGCAGGCCTGGCCACAGCTGATTCCGGGAACAGTTTTTATTTGAAAATAGATCTCCACCACCCAATGGCAACCTGGAGGCAGTGGGCCCGGTGCCTGCTTGTTTACTTTCCATCCCAGCACTGATGCCAGGGTCCTCAGGGAGAAGGCACAAGGTCAAGTCCCAAGGATCAGGTCCATGGCAGCCTCAATGCGAGGGGCTTGATGCTGCTGCAAGAGCCACACCAGGTTTAGTTGTGACTTCTTCCTTTTGGAGGGGCCCCAGGCCCTCAGCTCCTTCTTCCATAGGGGCTGCTGTCACCCCCAGGCCTGCTGTGACCGCCAGGTGTGCAGGAAGCCAAGGAGCGAGTGACAAGGCTTACACGGGCTCGTTTTCTGCAGGTGAATCCAGCTTATTTTCCTGAGGTGGAGTCGCTGGTGGGGGAGCTTCATTGGCACCGTTGAGGGGCTTCTGCAGCTCCGAGCTGCTTGGGGAGGGGGTCCTGTCCCCCTGGGAGCTCCAGCGGGTCAGGCGCTTGAGGGAGGAGTCCCGGCGGGCCAGGAAAGGGGCCTGGAAGCCTGTGAAGGACTTGCTGGTGGCGGGGCGTTTGTCTGAAGAGAAAAGGCGAGTATGGTCAGGACAAAGGTCTGTGCCCAGGGCAGAGGCTGAGGGACCCTGCCCTGAGGTGGATGGAGGGGGAGCACAGAGCTTCCGGCCTGTCGGCTCTTTGCTGGCTCTGGAGATCTGGAGATGACCGAGTCTCACCCTACTCACCTCCAGGCTCAATCGGGTGCATGAGCCGGTTCATCTGGACATTCCAGTGTTTCACGTTGGTGCTGGCCTGGTGCAGCTTTCTCTGGGCAGCCTGTAGGAGCAGGGCCAGTGTGTTGTACGTGGTCTGGGTGGGTCAGAATCCCCAACCCAGACAGTGTCTTGGCCCTTTAGAACTTGACAAGAGGCCTTAAAAGCTCAGCAGGGCGCGGGGTGGGGAACTCATGTATGTTGGCTACCGAGTCATATGTGTGAGCAGAGGTGACCCTCATTTTTAGGGAACTCAGAGATCCCTGAAGGATAAGAATGAAGCATAATTATAGCTCCTGTGTATCAAGTAGCTAAGAGGTGCGAGTCTGTTTATGATATTTTTATTTTTATTTTTTTGGTTTTTGAGTCACACTTGGCATCGCTCAGGGGTTACTCCTGGCTCTATGCCCAGAAATCGCTCCTGGCAGGCTCGGGGGGGCCATATGAGATGCCAGGAATTGAACCATCATCCTTTTGCATGAAAGGCAAACGCCTTACCTCCATGCTATCTCTCCAGCCCCGTTTATGGTCTTTTTAAGCGCACTGAGCCAAAATCCAAACAAACATATTCCACCACCACCACACAGCTTCTCCATGAAATCTCTCTCCAGCATTCTGCCAGCATTCATAGAGGAACTTGCCCTTTCTCATTTCATTTGAAGGCGGGGGGGGGGGGGGGTTTTAACCATGACCATGTAAGCCAACCAAACAATCGATATAAAAATTTTTTTAAAAAGGGGCCAGAAGGAGCAGTGGTGCTAGAGGTAAGGCATCTGCCTTGCAAACTCTAGCCTAGGATGGACCGCAGTCCTATCCCCTGGCGTTCCCTATGGTCCCCCAAGCCAGAAGCAATTTCTGAGCGCACAGCCAGGAGTAACCTATGAGGATCAATGGGTGTGGCCCCAAAACAAAAACAAAAATAAAATAAAGGGGCCAGAGGGCTGGAGCGATAGCACAGCAGCAGTAAGGCATTTGCCTTGCAAGTGGCCAATACAGGACCGACCCAGTTCAAATCCCGGCATCCCATATGGTCTCCCAAGCCTGCCAGGAGGACTTCTGAGCGCAGAGCCAAGAGTAACCCCTGAGTGCCAGGCGGTCTGGTGTGTGTGTGTGTGTGTGTGTGTGTGTGTGTGTGTGTGTGTGTGTGGTCATGTGTGTGCCCCCAGGATTCCAGTCAGGTGCCACCCAGGCGCTGGGCAGGGCTCACCTCCACGTCCTCGTCGGCCCGCTGCCGGTTCTGCCGCACCTCCTCCAGCTGCTGCTGGGCCTGCTGCAAGGAGCGGGTCTGCAGTGCCATCTCCTGCTGCAGCTCCTGCTTCTCCTGCTGCGCTCGCTCGATGTAGCGCTCCTGCTCTTCCTTCAGCAGCAGCAGCTGCTTCAGCTTCTCCTCCTCCTCCTCCAGCAGCCTGCAGGCAGGCAGGCAGGCGCGGGGTCATTGAGTGGCCCAGGCAGGCGACCAGGTGGCTGGGGGAGAGTCCCAGGAGAAGCCCCAGGGTCCCTACCTGGCCTGGGCTAGGCGCACGGCCTCCTCGTCGCGCCGGGCCTTCACCTCCAGGTGCAGGGCTTCTTGCAACCGCTGCTGCATATCCTCCAGCTCCTGGATGCGCTGCCGCTGCCTGGCCGCCTCCTCCTTCTTCAGCTCCATCTCCGCCTGCATGGTGGCCCGGGCCTGCGCAGGGGCACAGAGGCAGGGTGAGGGCAAAGGGGGCAGGAGGCCCTAGGTAGGGCTCAGTGATCTAATGGCTTGCTGAGGGCTTGACTAGGTCGAATGGAGGCCAGTGAACAGAGGTTCCATGGTCAGCTCCAACCCAGTAACAACAACAACAACAACAACAACAACAACAACAATTATTGGATTTTGGGTCACACCCGGCTGCACTCAGGGGTTACTCCTGGCTGTGTACTCAGAAATCACTCCTGGCAGGCTCGTTGGACCATGTGGGATGCCGGGATTCGAACCACCGTCTATCCTGGGTCAACTGCGTGCAAGGCAAACGCCCTACTGCTGTGCTATCTCTCCAGCCCCACTAGTAATAATTAGTATTATTAATAATCATAGTAATAATGGGCCGGGAGAGATAGCACAGTGGTGTTTGCCTTGCAAGCAGCGGATCCAGGATCAAAGGTGGTTGGTTTGAATCCCGGTGTCCCATATGGTCCTCTGTGCCTGCCAGGAGCTAGCTATTTCTGAGCAGACAGCCAGGAGGAACCCCTGAGCACCGCCGGGTGTGGCCCAAAAACCAAAAAAAAAAAATCATAGTAATAATAATACAGTTTAGCGGGTGGTGCACTTGCCTTCCCACATGGCCAACCCGTATTTGGTTCCCAGCACTTCATATGGTCCCCAGGGCCCATCACCAGGTGTGCTCCCCGTATATTTTTCCCCTGTAGTTTATAACTAAGGTATTGTGATAACCACTGAAACCCTCCTCTTTGGAGCTCACCATAAGGCTCTAAGTAAAGGTCTATTTTGTTGTTGTTTTGTTTTTTGAGCCACACCAGGTGGCGCTCAGGGGTTCTTCTTGGCTCTCCGCTCAGAAATCAATCCTGGCAGGTTCAGGGGACGTTATAGAAAGCCAGGGATGGAACCCAGGTCCATCCTGGGTCAGCCGCGTGCAAGGCAAAGGCCCTACCGCTGTGCTGTCTTTCTCTCTGGCCCCAGTAAATGTGTATTAACAGCCACAAAACGAAGGGCTCAGAGAGGCTCTGAGATCTCGAACTCCGGAGTCTGGGCTGGGGCTGAATCGCAGGGGCCCTCGGGCTCCATCCAGATCTAGATACGAGATCAAAGTGCCTGTACCTGCCTGGTCGGCTCCACATTTGTCATCCTTCCTTCCTTCCTACAGTCCCCAAACTGGTTTTGCCATCAACCTAGATCAAATTTGCAGTGATCTGGGTCCAATCTCTGGCCCGACCTTGATCAAAGGCTGGGGTCACACTATAGGAACTATAGGGACTGTCCCTATAGTCCTTTATTTTATTATTATTATTATCATTATTTATTTTGCTTTGTTGGCCACACCCAGTGATGCTCAGGGGTTACTCCTGGCTATGCGCTCAGAAATTGCTCCTGGCTTGGGGGACCATATGGGACACCAGGGGATCGTACCGAGGTCCATCCTAGGTTAGTGCCTGCAAGGCAATGCCCTACCGCTTGCACCACCTCTCCAGCCCCAAAAGTTTTGAAGTGTATTTTTTTTGGGGGGACCACACCTGGTGACACTCAGGGGTTACTCCTGGCTAAGCGCTCAGAAATTGCCCCTGGCTTGGGGGGACCCTATGGGATGCCAAGGGATCGAACCACGGTCCTTCCTTGGCTAGCACTTGCAAGGCAGACACCTTACCTCTAGTGCCACCTCTCCGGCCCCAGTCCTTTATTTTTATTTTATTTTTTTGTTTTTTTGGGTCACACCCGGCAGGCTCAGGGGTTACTCTTGACTCTATACTCAGAAATCGCTCCTGGCAGGCTCGGGGGACCATATGGGATGCTGGGATTCGAACCACCGTCCCTCTGCGTGCAAGGCGAACGCCCTACCTCCATGGGATCTCTCCAGCCACATATAGTCCTTTATATAAAGGCCGGCCTTCATTGCATCCAATCCCTTCTCCCTAAGCCACGCCCACACACCCGCCCTTTCCACGCCCAGACACGCCCCCAGCTGTGCCAGTACTGGATCCAGATGTGCTAAATTGCCTAGACCCCGCCCCGGCCACGCCCATCACCTGCTCGGCCTCTCGCAGTTGCCCCTCCAGGGCCTGCTGCAACTCCCGGTGCTGGCTGCGGCGCCGCTCCTCCTCCTCCTGCAGCAGCCGCTCGGCCTGCCGCTGCGCCTCCTGCAGCAGCTCCAACTCCTGCAGCTTCCGCTCCTTCTCCTCCTGCAGCTGCTGCAGCCGCACCAGCTCCTCCTCCTTGGCCAGGCGGCGCTTCTCCCTCTGCTCCCTCTGTTCTCGCCTCTTTTGCTTCAGGTCCTTGTGGAGGGACGACTTGCCCTCGGCCTGCAGCCGGATCGCAGTCTGGATGGCTGCGGGAGAGCCAGGGGAGAGGGTCGGCGGGGGTCTGGCGAGGGGAAGGCAGAGCTAGGTGGGACCGTTAGGAGTGTGGCTCAGCCCCACAGTGCTCACCAGCTGTCCACTCCTGGCGCTGGCGAGTGTCCGAGGCGCTCATCTCGTAAGTGCGGGTGACTGTCTTCACGCAGAACATGCAGCGCTTTCCCTCCCGGTCGGGCAGCACCTGTGGCACACACACACACACACACACACACACACACACACACACACACACACACACACACACACACACACACACACACACACACATTAGGATCTGCAGCTACTAACAATCACCCCCCAAAACTCCTTTGGTCTAGACTGGGCCTGTTTCCCTGGGCATTCTGTGACCCATCCTGGAGAGCTAAGCATGAGATATTTGTTCTCCCTGCAATGCTTGTAGGCTTTGGGGTGAAGGGATTGATCACCCCACAGTCAGCTCCCACCACCACCACCAGTCTGTGATTTTGGGGGTCATGTTAGGATTCCAGTGAGGAAGTTTAGCTGTAGCTACACAGAACTTCATTCTCCCAGAGCGTGGCCTATTGAGAAATTCATCACTTTTTACACCCATAGATGGTTTTCATTTTCTGTTTTTGGGTCACACCTGGAGGCCCTCAGGGGTTACTCCTGGCTCTACACTCAGAAGTGACTCCTGGCAGACTCAGGGGATCATTTGGGATGCCAGGGATCGAACCTGGTCTGTCTTGGGTTGGTTGCGTGCAAGGCAAACGCCCTACTGATGTGCTAGCTCTCCGGTCCCTACACCCATAGCTTTTTTTCTCTTTTGATGTGTGTGCGTGTGTGTGTGTGTGTGTGTGTGTGTGACAGAGAGAGAGAGAGAGAGAGAGAGAGAGAGAGAGAGAGAGAGAGAGAGAGAGAGAGAGAGAGGAGAGAGAGAGCCCGAGTCCTCATCCAGCTATCACGTAGGCACTCTCTCATGAGCTACGCCTCCACAGACATTTCTGCCGAGTCTGCAGTGTCACTCATCCTTCTAGGCATTTGAAAGTCTTGAAAGGTACCTTAAGAACAAATTCAAAGATAGCACAGTGGTAGGGCATTTGCCTTTGCCCAGGATGGATCTGGGTTGGATTCCAGCATCCATATGGTCCCCCCAGAGCCTGCTAGGACCAATTTCTGCACACAGAGCCAGGAGTAACCCCTGAGCACTGTCGGGTATGGCTCCAAAACAAAAACAAACAAACAAACAAACAAAAGAAGAACAGATCCTGGAGCTGAAGTGATAGCACAGCTTTGCATTGTGGCCGACCAGGGTTTGGTCTATGCATCCATATGGTTCCCTGAGTTTTACCAGGATTGTTTTGGATGGCAGAGCTGGGAGTAACCCCTAAACACCACCAGGTATGACCCTGGTCATACAAAAAACAAAAACAAAAAACAAAAAACAAATCTTGGGCCTTCCTAAGTTTACAATCTTGTACGTGAGTATGTGCGCGCACATAACACACACACACACACACACACACACAGACATACACACACACACCTGGGGTTTGGGGGCCACATCCTACTGTGCTCTTGGGGGAATCCAAGGCCTTCCCTCCTATATTGTCTCCTCAGCGTCCCAAGTTTACTTTTATTTGCGGAGGGAGCACCCAGTGGTGCTCAGAGGTTACTCCTGGGTCTGTGCTCAGAACTTGCTCCTGGCAGGCTTAGGGAACCATACGAACCATACGGAATGCTGGGGTTCGAACCTGGGTTGACTGCATGCAAGGCAAACCGCCTTACCACTGTGCTATCACTCTGGCCCCACCTAAGTTTACTTTCTAGTGGAAAAATCACAATTACCATGAATTGAGCTCTACTGTTCTAAAGTGTAGACTAGTCTTTTTCTGCATTATCTTATCCCTTTCCGTACAACACTCCCAGGCAGGCTTTATGAGCTCCACTTTATAGAGAAACGGAAACACTTAGTCTCATACTGATCACTCTGGCTGCAGCGGGGGCAGGAAGCCCTGTCTAGGCCTGTGATTGTCTCACTCATTCCTACAGTAGCAAAATGCACAGAGACCAGGCTGCCCAGGAGAATAATTTTTTAAATTTACACTAAGTGTTAATCAGAAGGCGGAGAAATAGGAATCCTCTCACGCTGGGAATCTCAGCCCCCATGGGAAAGGGATGGGCCAGTGCTGGGGGTGTGGCTCAGGGGCAAGGCACTTGTCTTACTCCCTGAGTCTCATATCCCTGACACCACAAAAAAACAAGCAAGCAAAAAAGAAAGGAAAAAAAAAAAAACCTGCTTGGCTATCCATTAGGGAAATTAAGCAAAGAATTATCTTATGATTTAGGAGTTGTACTCCAAGTATGCATATACCCAACAGAAACAAGGCACGTATTCACCCAGAAAAAAAAATTGTTCACCAATAAATTAACAAAATGCAGTTTATATGGAGATATGGAGACAGTGGATGAAATACTGTCTTATTTCACCATAAAAAGAAATGAAGAGGGGCTGGAGTAGTAGCACAGCAGTAGAGCATTTGCCTTGCATTTGGCAGACCTGGACAGACCGGGTTCAATCCCCAGCATCCCATATGGTCCCCTGAGCCTGCCAGGAATGATTTCTGAGTGCAGAGCCAGGAGTAAATCCTGGGCATTGCAGGGTGTGGTCCAAAAACCAAAGAAAAAAAAGGAATGAAGAGGCCAGAGAGAAAGTACAGCAAGTAAGGTCCTTGCCTTGCATGCAATGATTGACCCATGTTCAATATCTGGTACCCCAAGTGGTCCCCAAGTACTTCCAGGAGTGATCCCTGAGCACCAGGAGTCAGTCCTAATCACAACCAGATGTGGCTTCCAAACAAAGACAAGTAATAATAATAGAAGAAATAAAGTTCTGGTTTGGAAGTAGCTTAAGAGGCTAGAGCAATTATTATTTTTATTTGTTTGTGGACTGTATCCAGTGGTACCTGGGACTTACTCCTGGTTCTGCATTCAAGGATTACTCCAGGTGGGTTAAGGGGACCATACAGGATGCTGGGGATCAACCCAGTTGGTTAGTACAAGGCAAGTACTCTCCCCTCTGTATTATCTCTCCAGAGAAACAGCACTTCTTTTCTTTGGTTTTTGGGTCACACCCAGCAGTGCTCAGGGGTTACTCCTGACTCTATGTTCAGAAATCTTGCTCCTGAAAGGCTCAGGGGACCATGTGGGATGCTGGATTTGAACCACCATCCTTCTGCATGCTAGGAAAATGCCCTACCTCCATGCTATCTCTCCGGCCCCAACACTTCTTTTCATGTAGGAAGGTTAGGCTTAAAATCCAGCACCATATCTAATTCCCCCAAGTAGCATAGAGTTTGACCACAAACCCTCCCCAAATAAAAGAGGGCTAGAGATAGTATAGAGAGTAAGGCACTTGCCTTGCACACAGCTAATCTGGTTTCAATACCCTAAACCCTATATGGTCCCCTGAACATATTGCTTTCAGGAGTGATTCTTTTTTTTTTTTTTTTTTCTGGTTTATGGGTCACACCCGGCAGTGCTCAGGGGTTACTCCTGGCTGTCTGCTCAGAAATAGCTCCTGGCAGGCACGGGGGACCATATGGGACACCAGGATTCGAACCAACTACCTTTGGTCCTGGATCGGCTGCTTGCAAGGCAAACGCTGCTGTGCTATCTCTCCGGGCCCTCAGGAGTGATTCTTTTTGTTTTGTTTTGTTTTGTTTTTTTGGGGCCACACCCGGTAACGCTCAGGGGTTACTCCTGGCTATGTGCTCAGAAGTTGCTCCTGGCTTGGGAGACCATATGGGATGCCGGGGGATTGAACCATGGTCCGTCCAAGGCTAGCGCAGGCAAGGCAGGCACCTTACCTCTAGCGCCACCGCCCAGCCCCAGGAGTGATTCTTAATAAAGACCAAAAACCAGGAAAAGAAAAAGAAAAGAGCCAAAGAGGGAGTATAACAGGTAAGTCACTTGCCTTGCATGGAACCGACCAGGATTCAATCCCAGCATCTCATATGGTCCCCTAAGTACTGTCAGGAGTAATTCCTGAGCACAGAGCCAGGAGTAACCCTTGAGCATTTCCAGGTGTGTTCCCCAAACAAGCAAAAAAAAAAATCAAAAAGAAAAGAAAGGAATGAAGTACTGATTCATCCCACTGTATGAGTGAACTTTGAACACTTCACTCTAAACATATTATGTGAGGGGCTGAGGACTAGCTTAACATACTGAATGCAGGCTTTGCTTATGGGAGACCTAGGTTCAATCCCCACCACTACATGGTCTTCTAAGCACCACTGGTTGCACCCGCAAGAACAGAAGCCCCAAAGCAAAAGAAAACAAGTATATGATATACAACAATCTAGGAAATAAGAGGACAAAGGTTTGACCCCACTTCCGTAAGGTGTGGAGAAGAGGCAAATTCACAGAGGCAGAAAGTAGAAGTTATCAGGGGCTGGGAAGACTGGGGGAGGAGGCTTTATTGCTTAACAAGTACAGAGTTTCTGCCTGGGATGATGAAAAGGTTTTGAAAATAGATAATGGTTATGGTTACACAATGCTTGTGGACATCCTTATTGTTACTGAATTGTATGGTTAGGACGCAAGTTTCTTGTACCATTTTGTTTCATGTATATATCATGATTTTTCTTTCTTTTTCTTTTTTTCGGTTTTTGGGTTTTTGTTTGTTTGTTTTTGGTTTTTGGGCCACACCCGGCGGTGCTCAAGGGTTACTCCTGGCTATCTGCTCAGAAATAGCTCCTGGCAGGCATGGGGAACCATAAGGGACGCCAGAATTCGAACCAACCACCTTATTAGGTCCTGGGTTGGCTACTTGCAAGGCAAACACCATTGTGTTATCTCTCCGGCCCAGGTGTGTGTGTGTGTGTGTGTGTGTGTGTGTGTGTGTGTGTGTTCCTTTTTTAACAATGATTTTAAGAACTGTTGTCAGCTTCGAAAATAATAATGGGGCCGGGCGGTGGCGCTGGAGGTAAGGTGCCTGCCTTGCCTGCGCTAACCTAGGACGGACCGCGGTTCGATCCCCCGGTGCCCCATATGGTCCCCCAAGAAGCCAGGAGCAACTTCTGAGCGCATAGCCAGGAGTAACCCCTGAGCGTCACAGGGTGTGGCCCAAAAACCAAAAAAAAAAAAAAAAAAGAACATTTTTGGGGCCGGGCGGTGGCGCTAAAGGTAAGGTGCCTGCCTTACCTGCGCTAGCCTAGGACGGACCGCGGTTCGATCCCCCGGCGTCCCATATGGTCCCCCAAGAAGCCAGGAGCAACTTCTGAGCGCATAGCCAGGAGTAACCCCTGAGCGTCACAGGGTGTGGCCCAAAAACCAAAAAAAAAAAAAAAAAAAAAAAAAAGAAAATAATAATGGACAGACCCAAAGGTGAATGAAGCGGGTAGAGAAGGAATGCAGAAACAGTTGCCAAAGAGGATGGAATTGAAGTGAAAGAGGAAGACATTTAAAGAGAATCTCACCTCCCCATACACATACACTCTGCGATATCGGTTGAGATATGTCGTATTTTTCTCTGAAATCTTTAGCAAAATCTACATTATTCACCGATCACTTTCATATTCGATTTGTAAGATGTTTTGCATTGTTTTGAACCATACCGAGCATTGCTCAGGAGTCACTCTCAATAGTGGTGCTTGAGGACATGTGATGGTGCCAGGGATGGAACCCAGGGCTCCAACACTTAAGCTCAGCCCCTTGATCTGGCTCCCTGGCCCCTCTAGCTTTTGTTAAAGCTGCAAAGATGGGCCCGGAGAGATAGCACAGTGGCATTTGCCTTGCAAGCAGCCGATCCAGGACCAAAGGTGGTTGGTTCGAATCCCGGTGTCCCATATGGTCCCCCGTGCCTGCCAGGAGCTATTTCTGAGCAGACAGCCAGGAGTAACTCCTGAGCACTGCCGGGTGTGGCCCAAAAACAAACAAAAAAAAAAGCTGCAAAGATGAATGAGAGTTGCCTTGAGGCCAAAATGGTTCTCAGGCCACATTCACTGAACAGGAATTTCCCCGTGGTTCCCTGCACTGACCTTCTGGATCCCCTAATCTCTGCTCTGTGACATCCTCGAAGCCCTCACCTCCACACAGCATTGCGCATCTAGTGGGATCGTTCCCCTTTTCTCTTTGCATTCTTCACTCCCAAAATAGCAGAGGGAGTTGGGTTGCAGCTGGAACCAGCGCTCAGTCCAGTTTCTTCTCAGGTGTCCTCGTTTCCACAGGTAGCCCTGCCAACCAGAGCCAAGTCAGGACATTATAGCGTCTTCCTCCTGCCCTGCCTCCCTCCACCCCACACACCCACTTACCGGCCTCTCCAGAGGGTCTTACCTGCTTCAGCACATCTTGGATGAGCTCCAGGTAGACCTCGTGGATGGCCATGCTGAGCGTGTCCCGCCCCACACCCCGAAGGCAGCGCCCCGAGTTGAAGAGATCCAAGAACTTCCAGACGCTCAGGCCCCCGCTGGTCTGGGCCCCCTGAGCCTCCTGGGCCAGCAGCTCCTCCAGCTCGCCAAACCCCACTTCTAGACTCATGCTGCTCAGCACCTTCTTCAGCAGATATTCCACCTGGGGGAGAGGGAGCTTGTCATAAGGGGCCACCAGCCCAGGGGACATTTCCACCTGTCAAAAGGGACAGTGGTTTGGGGGAGTGAGTCAAGGGGGCATGCAACATACCAGATGCTTAAGCGCTTTACCAGGGTTGAGACTTGGAAGGGAATTGTTTTGGAGTGTTTGTTTTGTTTTGGGGTCTCACTCTGACATGCTCAAGGATTACTCCTAGTTCTGCACCCAGGCATCATTCCTGGTAGACTCCGGGATGCCAGGGACCGAAACTGGGTAGACAGCATGCAAGACAAATAAATGCCTTAACCCTCTGTACTGTTGTTCCAGCTCTGTGGGAGGGGATTTGGGAGCCTTAACCTGCAGTGGAGGTTGGGGTTAGGGGTCTACCTGCATGCCACACTCCTCACCCTGAAAGAGACAGGAAGAATGGCAACCTAATGGGTGAATCAAGCCACACAGTGAGGAGGGGGGTAAGAGAAAGTCATGCTGGGATCCTGGGGAGCAGGAGGGAGGCACACTGGTGATGGGTGTGGTGTTGGAATCAAGTACATGAGAAGCCATTCGTGGCATTATTAGTCTATTGTATTGTTAACCACAGAACCTCAACCAACCAACAACAATTAAAAAAACCATTGAGAAACAGAAACAAAAGGTCTTATAATAATAAAATAAATAAAATAATAATATAATAAAGCTGGGGCTGGAGAGATTGTGCAGCAGGTAAGGCACTAGTCTTACACACAAGCAGACCAGGGTTTGACCCCCAGCATCCCATATGGTCCTCCAAGCACTGCTAGGCGAGATTCCTGAGTGCTGAGCCAGGAAGTAATCCCTGAGCATCGCCGGGTGTGGCCCCCAAAAACAAAAGCTTTTTTAAATATGAAATAAGGGGAGGTGACAAAGAAAACAAGTCCCCCCAAATGTCAGAGAGGGTACAGAGGGACGTCACAGCACATGGAGAACAGCTAGACTGAATCTCAGAGCCCCTGAATCCACTGGGTCCCACTAGTCCTTATTCTGAGCTCCCCCTGACCCCCCCATCCTTCCTGGTGGGGAGAGTGTGGGATGGGGGCGGGGAAGCAGGGCAGGGGCCGGAAGCCTGTTACCGAGGAACAGGAAATGGTGGCTGGGCACATCCTGCAGCCGGTTGTTCATGCTGAGTCTCACAGGAGCTCTCGGCCTTGGGGTCTGAGGCCACATGTTCTGACTGGCGGGGGGTGGGGGGGTGGGGTGGGTGGGTGGGGGGTGGGCAGGGACACCCAGCTTGGGGTCTGTACAGGGAGAAACCTGGTCCTCAATCTTGTGCCTTCCTGGAAGCCTCCTGGGAAACTCTCTCTAGGGCTTTTCTTTTGGGGGTTACTGGGACACAGCTGGGGTGGTGGGTGCACCAGTTTAAAGCACAGGTGGCTTTTATCCTTCCCACACACAGAATCTGGGGTACCCTGAGAGTTTCCAGTTAGCTAGGGTCCTGGAGAGATGGGGTGGAGGGAGGCAGGTGGGCTGCAGAGAGGGCTGGGGAGGGGGCACAGCTCAGAGAGGGAGCACTCGTCTGGCATAGGTGAGACGCTGGGTTTGACTCCTGGCACTGCCAGAGAAGAGAGAGAAGGAGCTCCCTGCCCCCCCCCAAACCACCCTCCCTTGGCTTCTCTATTTAGGTCTCTGAACGGGGTGTGCCCTGGTTCTTCCCTCCAGACAGGAAGGCACGTGGGTGCTTCCAGACTTGGTGTGAGCAGGATGATGGCCAAGGAAGGGGCCCACACGCTTCTCGGATTGACACTAGAGGTTTTTGTTTGGGAGAAGGGATGGGCCACACCCGGGACAGGGTGCTCAGGCTTACTCTTAGGATCATTGGGTATATAAATGGTGCCAGGGATTGAACCCAGGTCAGCTGTGTGGATGGCAAGTGCCCTACCCGCTGTACTTTCTCTCTGACCCAACCATTATTTTATGTTGGTTTGGTTGGTTTTTAGGTCACAGCCAGCAAGGCTCAGGGGTCACTCCTGACTCTGCACCCAGAAATTACTCCAGGTGGTGCATGGCATGGGGGACCATATGGGATGCCAGGGATCAAACCAAGATGGGCCACATTACAATGTGTTTGTTCTGGTTCCTCACTTTGTTGTGTTGTTTTTGCCATACCCAGCGATGCTCAGTGGTTACTCCTGGTTCTAGCTCAAGAATTATTCCTAAAGGTCCTCAGGGAACCCCAACTAGCTACAGAAAGTGCCTTTCCTGCTGCACTTTGGCTCCAACCTGCCATTTTACCTTCCTATCTCCATGTTACAGGAAGGAGACTTTTGAGACCATTTTCCTGCTGAGGGGCAACAGCCCTGAGGGAAATGGAATTGGGGTTCTCCAAGGAGAAGCAACTGCTTGTAGGCAGCTCTTGAGAGGTACCAACAGAGCAAGCAGAGCAGAAAGGGCATGTGTGGGGGCACCCTTCAGCCCTGGAGCAGGTCTGCCTGTCTCACCTCATCGGGAACCATGATCAGTGGGTACTTGTCCTCCGACAGGAAGTTGAAGAGGCACCAGAGGCGAAAGGCGTCCTGGTTGGACAGGGAGTTAGTCCCATTGCTGTCCACCCGGTAGTTCTTCTTGGCCGTCAGCGTCCAGCACAGTTCATCGAAGTGCTCCTTAACGAACGCCCCCTCTTCCACCTGCCATGGCCTGTCAGGTCAGTCCCAGGGACAGCAACTTCCCTGCTCCCCCTCACAGCTGGGCCCAGGCCCTCCCTGCACCCCAGGCCTCTGGACAGAGAAATTCAAGCCCAGGGGAGAGAGAGAAGGGGAGGCTCAAGGTAGAGTGAACTGTTTGAGGAAACTAAGGGGAGAGAGATGGGGAGAAAGAGGAAGAATGGGGAAGAATAGGGGAGGGAGGTGATGGGGAGATAGAGATGAGGCAGAGGTGGGGAGAGACGAAGAGGGGGGGAACAGTAGACAGAGGGAGGTGTAGAGAGCCCTTGATCAGGTCCCTGCTGGGCTCTGGAGGGGAGGCCAGGACAGAGATGAGAGAGACTGAGTCACAGTGGCGGTTAAAGAGCTGAGTGAGAGGGTGCAGGAAGTGTGGGGTGTGGGAGAGGTGGGCACGAGAGGCACTGACCTTGTCCAGGATGTACTTGTTGAGGTAGGGCATGTAGCCCTGGCTGGACACAGGGCCGTCATCGTCATCACGGAAGTGCTCCTCGAGGGCCACCGGGTCATGGGGTATGTGCAGCACCGTGTACAGGTTGTGAGACAGCACCTGAGAGAGAGAGCAAGTACTTGCGTCCTGTGCCCTGGACCCCACACCCTCCCTAGTACCCCCTATGCAGGACTTTGGACCACACACAGAGCCACTGTGTTCCCATAATAACCATTAACGTCTTACAGAGGAGGCCCCCAGAAGGCCCCGGGGGCCCTGAGCTAGGCAGTGCACTTCACCCCTTTATTAGGAGGTACTGTCCTTTCCCTGGAGCAAAGAAGCCCCAGGGGCTGCAGTAATTCACCCCCAAGAACCCAGAGTCAGCAGGAACAGTGGATAAGGAGCTTGCCTTGCATGAGGTTGACCTGGGTTTGATCTCTGGCATCCTAGATGGTTCCCTGAGCACCACCAGGAATGATTCCTAAGTGCAGAACCAGGAACAACCCTTGAGTATTGCTGGATGTGGCCCCGAAACAAACAAAAGGAAGGAAGGAAGGAAGGAAGGAAGGAAGGAAGGAAGGAAGGAAGGAAGGAAGGAAGGAAGGAAGGAAGGGAGGGAGGGAGGGAGGGAGGGAGGGAGGGAGGGAGGGAGGAAGGGTGGAAGGGTGGGAGGGAGGGAGGGAGGAAGGGTGGAAGGGTGGGAGGGAGGGAGGGGGGAGGGAGGGAGGGGGGAGGAAGGAAGGAAGGAAGGAAGGAAGGAAGGAAGGAAGGAAGGAAGGAAGGAAGGAAGGAAGGAAGGAAGAAAGGAAGGAAGGAAGGAAGGGAGAAATGAGAGAGCAAAGAATGTGGCTTGGCAGTGGAACACACACCAATCATGTATGCTCCACTGTAGGCTCTGCACCCCACACTGCCCATTGTGGCCCAAGTGGGCCCCAACACCACTGGTCATGAGCAGCACCATATGTCCAGACACTGAACTGTCAGGCCCACACAGTTGGGCTGAAGAGCACCACGACTGACTTCTGGCTTTCCCTCAGCCTTTTTGGTTGTCCCACTCCATCCACCACCAAAAAATAAATGGAAGGGTCAAAGTTAGACCCCTGGCCGGGATACCAGGCCAGAAGGTTGCTGCTGTATTTGAATACTGACCCAAGCTATGTTCTCCAATTGGATTGTGAACTCTGGATACCAGGACCCCCAGTATCCCCAAAACCATTAAGAAATGCTCTGTTCAACAAAGAATATGAGAACTGGTTTTCAGCAGGAAGTTTGCTCGGGGATGTGTGTGGGAGGGATAGGACAGGGAAGGGAGCAGTGAAGTGGCCTGCATGACAATGACAGCCCATGGGTTAACAGTGTCGGAAACCACAGAGACTTGAAAGAAAAGGGGGAGGCAGGTGTCTGCCACTGAGGCAGGGAGGAGGTGGGAGGGAAACTAGTGACACTGGTAGAAGTCAGTGGGCACTGGTGTTGGAACTTTGTACACTTGACACTCATTCATGAATAACTTTGTAATTCATACTGACTCAGTAAAAAATTTTTAAAAAAAGAATATTGGTGTGTGTGTGTGTGTGTGTGTGTGTGTGTGTGTGTGATAATGTTGGGGCCAAAGAGATAGCACAGCAGGTAGGGCACTTGCCTTGCATACAGCCAACCTGTGTACAATTCCCAGCATCCCATATGGATGAATCTGTCTGTGGTGGTTTCTGAGTGCAGAGTCATGAAAAACCTCTGAACACTACTGGGTATGACCCCTAGACCTAAATAAATAAATAAATAAATAAGAATGATGTTTTAAAATCATTCAATATTAGGACCAAAGAAATAGCATGGAGGTAAAGCATTTGCCTTCAATGCAGAAGGATGGTAGTTTGAATCCCGGCATCCTATATGGTTCCCTGAGCCTGCCAGGAGCAACTTCTGAGCAGAGAGTCAGAAGAAGTAACCTCTGAGTGCTGCCGGGTGTGACCCAAAAACCAAAAAAAAAAGGAAAAAATTATTCAATATTAGGGTATTTTTTGGGGGTCACCTCTGGTGGTACTCCAGAGTTATTCCTGGCTTTGTGTTCAGTAATCACACCTGGTGATATATGTGGAATCATAGGGATGCTGGGAATTAAACCCAGATTGGTGACATGCAAGGCAAGTGCCTTATCTTCTATCTATACTATGTCTCCAGCTCCCAGTCAGTCAATAGTAATATGAGAACAATTTTCAAATAATCATTGAAATTCATAATTGGGAAAGTTTATTTCGGGGAGCCACACTCAGCAGTGCTCAGGGGTCACTCCTGGCTCTGAGCTCAGAAATGGTTCCTGGCAGGCTCAGGAGACCATTGGGATGCCGGGAATTGAACCTGGGTCTGTCTAGGGTTGGCCAAATGCAAGGCAAACGTTCTATTGCTGTGCTAGCTCTCTGGCCCCTATAATTGGGGAAGTTATGAATAAATAAAAGTATTCATTATAAAAATGTTCAGTTCAAGGCTGGTTTTCCTTACCAACCGTCAATCCTGGACTCAGCTTCTCTGGTTTTGGCCCATTCCTGGGGCTGCTCAGGCCTTATGTCTGGCTCTGTGCTCAGGGATCACTTGAGGTGGGCAGAGGAGGACCACTAACCTTTTAAACTGGGTTCAATTGTGAGCACATCAAAAACCTGATCCAGGGCCCAGAGAGATAGCACAGCGGTGTTTGCCTTGCAAACAACCGATCCAGGACCAAAGGTGGTTGGTTCGAATCCCAGTGTCCCATATGGTTCCCATCCCTGCTAGGAGCTATTTCTGAGCAGACAGCCAGGAGTAACCCCTGAGCACCGCCGGGTGTGGCCCAAAAACAAAAAAGAAAAAACAAACAAACAAACAAAAAAACCTGATTCATTTTCTCACCCCCCCTTGACCTTTTCTTCATTTCTTTATTCCTTTTTTTTTGGGGGGGTGTCACACCTGGTAGCACTCAGGGGTTACTCCTGGCTTTGTGCTCAGAAATTGCTCCTGGCAGGCGCTGGGGGACCATATGGGATGCCAGGATTTGAACCACCATCCAACCTGGATCGGTTGGGTATAAGGCAAAAGCCCTACTGATGTGCTATCTCTCTGGCCCCAATTTTTTATTTATTTATTTATTTATTTATTTATTTATTTATTTATTTATTTATTTATTTATTTATGGTTTTTGGATCACACCCGGCGGCACTCAGGAGTTATTCCTGGCTCTGTGCTCAGAAGTTGCTCCAGACAGGCCTGGGGAGGAGGCAACCATATGGGATGGCCGGATTCGAACCAGGATTCATCCTGTGTTGGCAGCGTGCAAGGCAAACACCTTACACTATTGCTATGCTATCGCTCCAGCCCCACATTTCTTTATTCTATTTTGTAGCAGGAGGGAAGAAAAGAATCTGATTCTTTCTAGGTGTCTTCCAGGCTTCAAGTCCAACTTGGCAACATGAAAAGCTGGAGGGCAGGGTAGCCTAGGAGGGGCTCAATATTTCTCCTTTCCTCACTTCCCTCTGAGCATCCAACCTTGACCCCACATCTACACCTCATCCCCATGTTCTTTAAATGAGCTCTCGTGCTTTCTGCCTTCTCTTAGTCCATAGGAGTCCTTCCCAATGAACTGTGGGGGGTAGGGGGGAGACAGCTCCCAAGGGCCGAGCACACGCTTTGCATGTGGTAGGACATGGGTTCAGTCCCCTACACCACAGCATCCCCTGAGTGCCACTTGGAGACACCCCAAGCACTGCCTGGGAGTGGCCCCCACACCACCGGGTGTGGTCCACAAACCGAAATCAAACAAACACAGTGGCCTGCTCTTATTTTGGTAATGAGTCTTGATTTTCCCTTTGAGAAGTGCCTGTCCCCCCAGTCTCAGAGAAAACCATAGCATCCCTAGCTATGTGGCCACGGGATTTGCACCTCAGCATCTGGGGGACTGGTTTCAGGATGAGCTCATGACTAAATCGGCCGAAGAGAATCAGTCCAGGATTTTTGCTCTCTAGGGTGGAAGAGAGGCCTGTTCTATTTGGGGTGATGGTTTTGGTCTTGAGGCCACAACTAGGGGTGGCCTCAGAGCTGACTCCTTGCTCTGCACTCAGAGATCACTCTTTCTTGTATTCATAGGACCATATACGGTTCTGGGGATCAAACCCAGGTCAGCCTCATAAAAGTCAAACATCCAACCTACTATCTAATCTCTCTGGCTCCTATTTTCTTCAGCAATAAGGATAATCAGGCCTGAGAGGACAAGTCACCAGAGAGAGGCAGTGAGGCCCAGAGGCCTACGACTACATGGAAATAGCCCTGGGCTCAAAGCCTAGCTCTGCCTCCAGACACTGCATGTCCAATGGTTCTCTGAGCCTCAGTTCCTTGCCTGCTCACACAACTTGGCTCAGAAGAGCTAATCAGAGACTAGAGACAGAGTACAGGGGTGAGGGTGTTGACCTTACATGTAGTTGAGCACAGTTCAATATCCAGTACTATGTGGTCTTTTGAGCATTGCTAAATTGTCGCGACAGAAATTCCACCCACACCTGCTATCTTCCCGGCAGAAAAATGGCTCATCTCCTCTATCAAGCTCCAAAGGAAAATGATGCCCACCAACTCTCCTCAGGGAGTCAAATCCAGACTGACAACTCTGGAGCCTTATCAGAATGAGTGGGGAACACTTGGCCACAGAGTAGAGTGAGGAAAGAAACTGAGTGGAAGAGGAGAAACACAAATATGAAAGGATGGGGGCCAGGGGTCAAGAGGTTTCAGGTGCATTGGTGGTGTTTAGAAAGGAGGGGCCTGGGCCCGGAGAGATAGCACAGCGGTGTTTGCCTTGCAAGCAGCCAATCCAGGACCTAAGGTGGTTGGTTCAAATCCCGGTGTCCCATATGGTCCCCCGTGCCTGCCAGGAGCTATTTCTGAGCAGACATCCAGGAGAAACCCCTGAGCATCACCGGGTGTGGTCCAAAAACCAAAAAAAAAAAAAAAAAAAAAAAAGAAAGGAGGGGCCTGAACAATAGCATAGCAGTAAGGCATTTGTCTTGCACTCAGCCAACACAGAACAGACCCTGGTTCGAATCTGGTATCCCATATGGTCCCTCGAGCCTGCCAGGAGCGACTTCTGAGCTCTACCAGTTGTAATCCCAAAACAAAACAAAACAAAACAAAACAAAAGAACAGAACTAAATATCCAAGCCAAAGACAACAATAATGAAATCAAGAGACTCAAACTTTTTTTTTTTTTTTTTTGGTTTTTGGGCCACACCCGGTGACGCTCAGGGGTTACTCCTGGCTATGTGCTCAGAAGTCGCTCCTGGCTTGGGAGACCATATGGGACACCGGGGGATCGAACCGCGGTCCGTCCTAGGCTAGCGCTGGCAAGGCAGGCACCTTACCTCTAATGCCACCGCCCGGCCCCAAGAGACTCAAACTTTAACAATCTAAACTTAAAATAGGCCTGTATGGAGCCGGAGAGATAGCATGGAGGTAAAGCATTTGCCTTGCATGCAGAAGGACGGTGGTTCGAATTCTGGCATCCCATATGGTCCCCTGAGCCTGTCAGGAGCGACTTCTGAGCATAGAGCCAGGAGTAACCTCTGAGTGCTGCCAGGTGTGACCCAAAAACCAAAAATAAATAAATAAATAAATAAATAAAATAGGCCTATGATAATGACAGGCTCGGGGGTTCGGGGGGATGGTAGTATGGGATGTACTTAGGAAATATTGGTGAAGAGAGGTGGATACTGGTGGTAGGATTGGCCCTGATTCATTGTATGTCTGAAACCCAACTATGAAGGACTTTGTAAATCACAAGGTTTCAATGAAATGAAATTTAAACAAAAAAGAATGGATAGGAGCAGATTCCCCTTTCTGGGTGAAGGCACAGCAGCCTACAGCCACGCCCAACACCCTCTAACAGAAATGGTCCAGCTCCACAACTAAATCTTATCAATCTTCCAAACCACCAACTTTGCTTCAGATCAATAGGTCCTAGACCACACAGACAACATCTCAAAAATGTATAGTACTGGGCCGGAAAGATAGCATGGAGATAAGACATTTGCCTTGCATGCAGAAGGACAGTGGTTTGAATCCCAGCATCCCATATGGCCCCCTGAGCCTACCAGGAGCGATTTCTGAGCCTAGAGCCAGGAGTAACCCTGAGCACAGCTGGGTATGACCCAAAAACAAACGAAAAAAAAATGTATAGTACTGTCAGCCCAGTAGGCTCACAGCAAATCTGATAAGAAAGTTACATAGAAAATTGCCAAGCTCAGTGAGCCTCAAAGACTCAACTAGCACCAAACACAGTCCAGTAAATCCTTAGACAATGACTTAGTAACACCATTGAAAAATAAAACAATTATTTCAATTGACCCTTGTTGATCTAAGTGTTGATAATTCCATTTGCCTTTGTGTTATAATGAACAATATGAAGTAGATTTGTTTGTGTCTGTAAAGGGGTAGGCTGAAGTGGTGGGTGGGAAACCGGGGACACTGTTAGAGGGAAAGTCACAATGGCAGTGGGATTGGTGTTGAAGCATTTAATGCCTGAAACAATTGTATTATAAACAACTTATTAACTCACAGTGTTATAATACATTTTTTAGATTTTTTTTTTGATTTTTGGGTCACACCCGGCAGCGTTCAGGGGTTACTCCTGGCTCCACGCTCAGAAATTGTTCCTGGCAGGCTCGGGGGACCATATGGGATGCTGGGATTCGAACCAATGACCTACTGCATGAAAGGCAAACGCCTTACCTCCATGCTATCTCTCCAGCCCCGTGTTATAATACATTTTTAAAAATTGTTATATCACTTCTGAAACAACAGGTTATTATAAGAGTTGTCTACATTTACATTCCAGCCTCTTGGTATTTTCTCAAATGACCATCATCCATATTTTTTTTCTGGGGGCTCTCTTTAAGTTCCTCAGTTGGCCTCATATAAATGATCACAGTCCAGTGAGGGGAGAGGAACACAAGACAGGGATCTTCTACATCTAATTCAGAAGCCTTGGGGAACCCTTTCACTATCAGGGCCCCCAGGTTCACTGCACAGAAAATAAGACAACACCTGCCAAACAGAGGGGCTGTGAAGATGAAGAACTGCATGCAGATTTGTGAGGAGCAAATGACAGGATCTTGTCTGAAGAGAAAGTATAGCTTTGTTAGTTTTGTTGTTTTAAGACCATACTTCCCATTTTTTTTTTTTTTTTGGTTTTTGGGCCACACCCGTTTGACGCTCAGGGGTTACTCCTGGCTATGCGCTCAGAAATCACCCCTGGCTTGGGGGGACCATATGGGACACCGTGGGATCGAACCGCGGTCCATCCGCTTGCAAGGCAGACACCTAACCTGTAGCGCCACCTTCCTGGCCCCCATACTTCCCATTTTTCAGAGATTACTCCTGACTCTGTGCTCAGGGATCACTCTTGTTTTTTGTTTTTGTTTTTCGGGCCACACCCTTTGATGCTCAGGAGTTACTCCTGGCTAAGTACTCAGAAATCGCCCCTGGCTTGGGGGGACCATATGAGAAGCCGGGGGATTGAACTGCGGTCCTTCCTTGGCTAGCCTTGCAAGGCAGACACCTTACCTCTAGCGCCACCTCACCACCCCCAGGGATCACTCTTGGTGGACTCCAGGAGATCATAAGGGGTACCAGAGATTGAACATGAGTTGATCATGTGAAAAATAAGTGCCTGAAAAATATTTTTTTTTTGATTTGGGGTCCCCACTGGGTAGTGTTTAGGGATAATTCCTGAAGGTAATCAGGAATTAATCCCAGGGCTCCTGTATGCAAATCATGCACTCCTGCCTTTCTAGCCATCTCCCTGTATCTGAAAGTAGGATTTGTGGATATAGGTGATGAGTGGGGAAGGCTTGGGTCACTTCCAGTGGTGTTCAAGGGCTATTCCCAGCTTTGTGCTCAGGAGTGGCCCCCGGTAGTGTTCTGGGCATCATATATGGTAGCATTAGGAAGTCAAATAGGAGTTGGCCATGTGTAAGGTAAGCACCTTACCTCTTGTACTATTTCCCTGGCCCCTGAAACTATACTTTGTGTGTGTGTTTGTGTGTGTTTTGTTTTTGGTTCACATTGAGCTGTGCTCAATGGATTTCTGACTCTCAGGAATTATTCCTGGTGGGCTCAGGGGACCACATGGGATGCTAGGGATCAACCCTGGGTTGGCCATGTACATGGCAATTCCCTTACCCAATGTACTATCTGGTCCTCCCTTTTAATTTTTTTGGGGGGGCTTTGGGTCACACCTGGCAGTGCTCAGGGGTTACTCCTGGCTCTATGGTCAGAAATTGCTCCTGGCAGGCTCGGGGGACCATATGGGATGCTGGGATTCGAACCACTGTCCTTCTGCATACAAGGCAAACACCCTACCTCCATGCTATCTCTCCAGCCCTGCTTTCTTTTTAATTTTAATGAATCAAGGTAATTTCTATTGAACAAAACTTACTTTGAAGTGAGAACAGAGTGAGAGAGAAGGAGAGAGAGTGAAAGAAAAAGAGAGACAATACACGTTCAAGAGAAGATATAGGCTTCTCTAGAGTGGGGAAGAAAAGCATAGAGACAAGCAAGTGTGATATGTATTCAAGGAGAAAACAGACTTGAGGGAGCAAACTATTTTTTGGGGGGTGGGGACACACCCAGCAATTCTCAACGGGAACTTCTGGCTTTTAGCAGGGATTAGTTTTAGCAGGGGTTGGGAAACTACATGGGGTGTCGAGACTCAAACCCAGGTCAGCCACATGCAAAGCAAGTGTCTTACCTCTCTAGCCTAAGCTTTTGTTTTGTTGTTTTGAATCTAACTAATTGACATAGATGTGGGCTCTGGAGATAGCCATGGGGACAGAGGTACATGCCTTTTATGCATAAGGACATGGATTTGATCCATGGCACCACTTGGCTTACCAAGCACCAGTGGGCATAACCCTGGAGAACTGAGCATTGCTGTGGTGGTCCCTGGTAGCACCCAGCATCTCTGAGACCTTATACTAAATCATCTGGCTGGGAACCAGAAGGTCCCCTTGAGAGGGGAGGGATGGACATAGATGCAAAAGATTATTGATATCAAGTTTGGAGGAGGTTTTGGACAAATGGGGCCTTGGAAGCCCTGTTGGGGTATTTGAGGTATGAACTGGTTTTCTGGAAGAGTCTTAAGAATCTACCAAACTCAAAACTGGGAACTTAGAATCATCCAAAGACATTCCAAGGAATAAGGGCCAGAGAGATAGTGTGGAGGTAGGGCATTTGCCTTGCATGCAGAAGGACAGTGATTCGAATCTCGGCATCCCATGTGGTCCCTTGAGCCTGCCAGGAGTGATTTCTGAGTTTAGAGCCAGGAGTGACCCCAGAGCGCTGTCAGGTGTGACCCAAACCCCACCTCCCCCAAAAAGACATTCTGGGAACAGCTGTATGTACCAGCATGTCCAGAGAAGTATTCATGTCCAAGGACCAAAAGCCAGCCTGAGAGGCTTACAGGCTATACAGGAGGCCTGAGTTCTAATCCTAGGTATCCCTGGGTTCCCTGTACAATGCCAGGGACAACCCTCAAACACAGAACTAGAAGTAACTCCCCATCACTCTTGGGTGTGGCCCCCAAACCAAACAGACAAACGAAAACAAAAGCCAGCTTCAGGTTCCTGTCTATGGACAGCTGGACCCTGTCTTAGGCCTATACATGGGTGAAAAAGTTGCACGTCTGACAGAGGCAAGTGACTGGGGAAACAGTTGGTTTTGTTTTGCTTATTTGTTTTTGTTTTTGAGCCACACCTGGCAGTGCTCAGGGGTTCCTTTTGGCTCTACACTCAGGAATCACTCCTGGCGGGCTCAGGGGACCATATAGGATGCTGGGAATTGAACACAGGTTGGCCCAGTGCAAGGCAAATACTCTACCTGCTGTCCTATTGTTCTGGTCCTGGTGAGCTATTTTATTTTTATTTGTTTGTTTTTTTGTTTTGCAGCCACACCCAGCAGTGATCAGGGCTTACTCCTGGCTCTCTGCTACCTCTCTAGACCCAGTGAGTTGTCTTTTGTTAGTTGGTTTTGAAGCCACACCCAGCAATGCCCAGAACTTACTCCTGGCAGTGCTAACGGCACCAATTTGGAATGCCAGGGGTCAGAGCCAAGTCAGCCATGTGTAAGGCAAACACCCTACCCACAGTACTATTCTTGGGTCCTTTTTTATTTTGATTTGGAAGCAACATCTGGCAGTGACCAGAGGTTAAACCTGATGCACTGCTTAGGGTCACTCCTAGAGGGAATTGGGGCATTCTTTAGTTTTGTGAATGAACTGAGGCCCCCAGCAGGCCAAGAACAACACACACTAGCTCTTTGGGCCATTTCCCTGGCTGTTGTCTATTGTTTTTCTGTATGAACAGACATGGAAAGATAGGGATACTATGCTGGCAGAAGGGAAAAGCAAGTCGTAGAACAAAGCTTGTGCAAAATGAATGTATGGATAGAGACTTGGCTAAACCACTGGAAATTGTTGCCTGAGGAAGCTGAAGTGGAGAGGCAGGGCCCAGAGACATCGGACAGTGGTTCAGTCACTTCCCTTGTATGTGGCTGAGCCCAGATCAATCTCCAGCATCACATATGGTCCCTGAGCATCTCTAAGAGTAAGCACTGAGCATGGCTGGATATGGTTCAAACACCACCACCCAAAATAACCCTAAGTAATAAACACCAAAATATCCAGTCCAGATATCAACTGGTACAGACCAGCACATTCATTTGTACACATGAAAAATCTGGTTCATAACATCACCTGGAAGCAATCCTCTACCACGGAAGACCCTACCACTGCTCAGACATCGTCCTGCTGAAAAGAGACTTCCCTTAACAATGAGAAGACTTAACAACGACCTGCTTACAGGACAGGGCTTCCTGCATTGCCCTTTCATGGTGAGGTGAAACGAGAAGACACTCCACATCATGACTTCAATTTAGGATATGCAGATTCCAGAATCTTTAATACAGAAACATGATACCAACAACAGAGACTGTGTGAAAAGTGTGTTGGCACTACGGACAATGTCTTGGATCGGACGATAACTTGCCTGAAGCCTAGAGTTGGCCTTATGCCAGGAAACTTCAGGGGTAGGATCTCTTTGTATTTAGGCCAAGGTTATTCCTTTCCATGCCTCTCATATTTTGGTGGGCCTATGCAAACAACAATTGCCACTCTAACACCGTTTTTACTATGCTCCTTTGACGCTAATCCTTAAAATGCACCCACTTGGGCCGGGTAGGTGGCGCTGGAGGTAAGGTGTCTGCCTTGCAAGCGCTAGCCAAGGAAGGACCTCGGTTCAATCCCCCGGTGTCCCATATGGTCCCTCCAAGCCAGGGGCAACTTCTGAGCACATAACCAGGAGTAACCCCTGAGCGTCAAACGGGTGTGGCCCAAAAAAAAAAAACCAAAAAAAAATGCACCCACTTAAAATTTGAGGTTAAATGCACCCACTTCAAATTTGAGGTTAACGTAAGCTAATATGCATGTACATGGAAATGTAAAAAATACTATGCCTCTAATGTTTAAGGAGTTACATAAGTTTTATGGCTTTAGATTGCCTTGTGTGTTGTTAAGAAATATTATAATGTGCTACAATCTGGGGACTTGAGGGACAAAGTAATTGTACATGGATTCTGTTTTATTTATCTTAACGTTCTTTGGCTGAAAGATCAAAGTTAAGATATCAGCAAAGGGACTTCTTCTGAGAATTATGTTATGGCTGATTGTCCTTCCACTGTAACTTTACCTTGTCCTCTTTCTTTGCATCTTTTGTTCTCATAATTCAAAAAAAAAAAATCTGGTTCAGTAACTACTAATAACCTCTTTCCCCATTGACTACATTCAGGACATCCCATCTTCCTTGCCACTTGCCAATCTTGGAATGAGTTTTCCCTAGTCATGTGTATGACTTTATAGTACATTTATCTTTTTTTTTTTTTTAATTAAGGGCCACGCCCAGCAGCACTCAGGGATGACTACTGGCTCTACACTCAGGAATCACTCCTGGCAGGCTCTGGGGACCATACAGGATGCCAGTAATCGAACTCAAGTTGGCCGCATGCAAAACAAACATCCTACCCTCTGTGTTATCACTCCGGCCCCATCTTCTTTAAAATTATATTCTTCTGAGCTGATTTCGTTTTTAAAAAGCAGGACATGTTGTTTTTATGACATTAAAAAAACCCAAAACGATAGAGATAAAAATCAGGGGTGTTATTAACTCTGCTACTACTGGAGCCTATGATTAAGCTGGTCAGCAAGAACATGTTTTTCTCTTTCCTTTTAGTCTGTTTCTGGGTGCCGGATATTCCTGAGGGTAGCCAGGACTCTCCCTACTGGGCACAGCGCCCCTTTCCGAGAGTGTTCTGCCTGCCCATGAGGCTCTGATGCTTCGGTAGCATCTCCAGAGAGAAACTGAGTCCTCCCAGAGGTTTCTGGGCCTATGACCTGGCCCACAGCTCATTCTCATTCCTGCCCTTCTCGCTCATTCTCTCTGGCTCCTTGGGCCTCCTGGACTTTCCTCAACCATGCCAGTAAACAGTCCTGCCTCTAGGCCTCTATATGCTCTGTGCCAGCCCACGACATTTTCTTCCAGCTCATGACCTGGCTCACATAGTCTCCTCCTTGTTCTCGTTAGGAACATCAGAGTTTTTCAACCTTTCCACACTTTATATATATATATATATATATATATATATATATATAATTTTTTGGCCACACCAGGCATGCTTGGAGCTTATTCCTGGCTCTATTCTCAGGGATAACTCCTGGGGGGCTCAGGGGAACATATGAATTGCTGGTGACCAAACCCAGGTTGGTCTCCTGCAAAGCAAATACCCTCCCCACTGTTCTATCTCTTCTGACCCATTGCTATGTCACTGCGCCTGGCTCAGACAGACACTTGTGCCTGGGGACCAGGAGAGAAAACAGAAAAGTGACAGATGTCAGACATGGACTGGAGTCTCTCTAAAAAAGGGGGGGCTAACAGGGTTGAATTGAGATTTCAGTTAAGTCACTCCGCTTCCTGGGGATGTCCTCTGCTGCACCCCACCCCCCCAAGTCCGCTAAGATCCCCCTTTCTGGCCTGTGCCTTTCACCTGGGCAGAGCCTGTCATCATGGTGGGAACAGGAGAAACTGAAGGGTGCAGATACTCGATTCTGGCTTCCTGTGCAGTGCAGGCGGTAGGGGCGGGGACAGGGTGTGAATTGAGGGGGGCAACTGGGGAGGAAGTGGCAGGGCGGGGCTCACCTGCTGATGGGGAGCCTGGGGCTCCAAAAGGGGGTGTCTGCATAGGTCTGCCCTGCTCTAGGGCTCTGACCATTCTCTCTGGGTCCATGTGCTGAGGCTGCCCCACTCCTGACTCAAAGTTTCCAGGGGTGGTGTCCAGCTGCTATTCTCCCAATCAGAGCTGCTGCAGCCCCTGACCTCTGGGTGAGCAGGCAGCCATGGCCTTTGAGAGCCCGCCTTTCTTGCACTGTTTCCTCCAGAGGCTTGGGGAGGCGTGGTGGCCCCTTAGAACCCAGTGAGAGGAAAGGGGTGGCTGCCAGGCCTGTGTGTATTCTGCAGCTCCCAGACTTCAGGAGTAGCTGCATATGGGGTTGAGGAGGTGCTGAGGAGTACAGGGGAGCACCAAAGCATTAACTGATGACTGCAGAGAAAATGAATAATCTCTCCTCCCAGATACACCATCTCGGTGCCAAGGGGCTCTTTACAAACACAAAATGTGAGGGCCAAAGAGATAGGACCGTGGATGGGGCACTTGCCTCGCTTGCAGTCAACGGGGTTTGACATAGTCTCTGACAGGTGTAGCCCTAATGCATACACAAAAATATCAATTTTTTTTGGTAGGGAGAGTGGACACACTGGTGGAGCTGGGGATACTCCCTACAAAATGCTCAGAGATAATTCCTGGAGGTTCTTGGGGGACCATGGCAAGAATGGCAAATCCCAATCATCTCTTGGTCTTTAAGTAAAGATCTTGTGTGTGTGTGTGTGTGTGTGTGATTTTTGGGTCACACCTGGCAGTGCTCAGGGGTTATTTCTGGCTCCAGGCTCAGAAATTGCTCCTGGCAGGCACAGGGGACCATATGGGGTGCCGGGATTCGAACTGATGACCTCCTGCATGAAAGGCAAACGCCTTACCTCCATGCTATCTCTCCGGCCCCTTAAGTACAGATCTTTAAAGAGTTACTGATGAGGGGCTGGAGAGATAGCATGGAGGTAAGGCGTTTGCCTTTCATGCAAGAGGTCATCGGTTCGAATCCCAGCGTCCCATATGGTCCCCCGTGCCTGCCAGGAGCAATTTCTGAGCATGGAGCCAGGAGTAACCCCTGAGCACTGCCGGGTGTGACCCAAAAACCACAAAAAAAAAAAAAAAAAAAAAAAAAAAAGAGTTACTGATGAGGCCAAAGAAATAGTACAGCAGGTAGAAATCCCTGTCATCTCATAAGGTCTCCTGGTTCTTTTGGGGCAAGGGGGCATACCTGATGATGCTCAGAGTTTACTCCTAGCTTTGCACTCAGGAATCACTCCTGGCAGTACTGGAGGAACCATAGATGATGAGGATAAAAGCTAAGATACCAATGAACAAGGCAAATGCCCTACTCACTGGGCTGTGGCTCCAGTTCTTGGTCCCCTGCGTCTTGCCAGGAGTGACTCCTGAGTGCAGAGACAGGAGTAAGCCCTGAACACCACTAAATATGGCCCCCAAAAGTAAACCAAAACAAAACAAAGAAGTTACAGAATGTTTTTACTCTGTTTTCTTTTTCTTTCTTGTTTAGTTTAGTTTTGTTTTTAGGCCATATCCAGTGGTGCTCAAGAGTTATTCCTGACTCAGCACTCAGGAATCACTCCTAACAGTGCATAGGGATCCAAGTGGGATGCTGGAGAGAGAACCCAGTTCAACTGTGTGCAAGGTTAGAGACCCACTGTACTATTGCTCCGGTTCTTCCTCTTATGTCTTCTAGATCTTAGCCACTCTAATGAGTGAGAAACACGAACATGGGACAGAGTGAGAATTTCTGGATGTGTGCCTGGCTGAGAACAAACAGACAGGGGAGGGCTGGGATGTGGAGGTTGGATTTCCAGGCCTGCACCTACAAGCAACTTGGCTAACATCTACCCCTTGGGGTGAGCTAGGAGAGCTTGGTTTTTTGGTTTCCCAGATCAGAGAGAGACATGGAGAGGTGGGTAGTGACTGGGCCAAGATCTCCTGATGGGGGCCCGGAGAGATAGCACAGCAGCGTTTGCCTTGCAAGCAGCCGATCCAGGACCAAAGGTGGTTGGTTCGAATCCCAGTGTCCCATATGATCCCCCGTGCCTGCCAAGAGCTATTTCTGAGCAGACAGCCAGGAGTAACCCCTGAGCACCTCCGGGTGTGCCCCCCCCCCAAAAAAAAGATCTCCTGATGGGAGAGTGGCATGCATCTGAGCCCTGAGCTGAGTCTGGCCTCTACTCATCATTCAGCCCCACTGTGTGGTCCTGGCCCCAGGAGTCTGCCTGCAGGGAAGGAAGGGGCTGGTAAGGCTAATGCCCCCAGCCCCGTCCATAGAATCCTGGACTTGGCAGTTAATTTTTTGTTTTGTTTTGTTTTGGTCACTCCCAGCAGTGCTCAGGGGTTACTCCTGACTCTGCGCTCAGAAATCACTCCTGGTTTGGGGGACCATATGGAATGCTGGGGATTGAACCCACATACGTCCTGGGTCAGCCACGTGCAAGGCAAATGTACTACCACTGTGCTACCACTCTGGCCCCAACTCAGCTTTTCTTAACTGCTCCTCCACAAGGAAAAGGCTGTCCCTGACTCAGTGAACAGAAGATGGCACAGGGACTCAGGGGAACACAGGCTTTCATCCACCCAGAACTGGTGACAGGACTGTTACTTCCTGATGCCTCATCTCTCGTCAGCCTCATAGACCTTCTGCTCTGCCCCTCCACACCCCAACTCCAGACCTATTGTTGATGTTAGGCCCAGCTGTCATTCTCTGCTTTCCAGAAAACCCCAAGACCAGAGCTGTTCATGGGACATTTTGGAGGACACCTTGGGTTACCTGCAGCCCTCTGTCAGGACAGCCACTCACTCTTGCTGTATTTTTTTGGGGGGGGCCACACCCAGTGATACTTAGGGGTTACTCCTGGCTATGTGCTCAGAAATTGCTCCTGGCTTGGGGGACCATATGGGATGCCGAAGGATTGAACCGAGGTCCATCCTAGGCTAGCGCAGGCAAGGCAAGGCAGACACCTTACCACTTGCGCCACTGCTCTGGCCCCTGTTTTGTTTTATTTTTTAACTTTTGTGTCACCTCTGCAGTGCTGTAGGAATGGGGTGCTCCTGGCTTAGTGCTTGGGGATAGCTCCTGTATGTCAGGCATGTGCTCCAGCCTCTGAATAGACATTCTGGCTCAGCCACTCACTTTAAAAGTTCTTTAGAGGGCTGGAGTGATAGTACAGTGGTAGGGCATATTTGCCTTGCATGCAAACAACTCAGGACAGACCCAGGTTTGATCCCCGGCATCCTATATGGTCCCCTGAGCCTACCAAGAGTAATTTTTTTGTCCCCCAATTCACAATATAGACCAAGCAAAGAGCCTGTGTTGAGGTGTATATGGGGTGCAATTACTATACCTCCTCTTTCTATACAGTCAGTGTAAAGAACACAGCCTGTGATAAGAATTGTGAGGCACCAGGAGCAATTTTTTGAGCACAGAGCCAGGAGTAACCCCTGAGCACTGCCGGGTGTGACCCCAAAACCAAAATAAATAAATAAATAAATAAAACCAAAAAAGTTCTTTAGAGAAAGATTGAGAGATAATACAGTGGGTGACACTCTTGACTTGCATGGGTTCAATCCCCAGCACTACATAAGGTCCTCCAGAGGCCCAGCAAGAATGTGCTCAGAGCCAGGAGTAAGCTCTGGTTAGTAAGGTTTGGACCCAAACCAAAAGCAAATAAACAGATAAATAAATACAAATTCTTTGGAGAATAAAGTTCTAAGAACGCTGTAAATTTCTCAGAATCGGATCAGGGAGAGTACACAGAGATTAAGGTGTTTGCCTTGAACATGGCCAGCCCCAGTTCAATCCCCAGTACCATATAAGGTCCCCCCTGAACCCTGTCAGCTATGACCTCTGAGCACAGAGTCAGGAGTGGACCCTGGACACCTTTGGATACGACCAACCTACCATCTACCACTTCCCACCCATTCCCTACACCTCTACCAAAATAAATTTCCTCAGAATCTGAAAAATTCTGAGTTCCATTAATTTTCATTTTGGGAAGAAATGCTATTGCCCCACCCCACTACATTTCAAATATCATTTTATTTTTTGCTTTTATGGGGGAGGTGGGTGGATACCATTCTTATACGGACCTAGTTTTACTATTCCCAACCTACCCAGAAAAAGACCAGCATGCTTTCTACAAGGATTTAAAAAGAGGAAAACTCATCTTCCCCCCCCCCACTTCCACCCCCCCATCTTTTCCTCATGGGAGGAAATAGTTGGCTGCTAGGTCACCTCTCAGAGGATCTTGGGGTCTCCTCCCTTTGTGCCTGGCCTAGGGTTGACCCACCGGCTGCCAGGCAGGGGCAGATTCGCCTCCTGTCTGCTCCTGAGGAAGAACAGAGCAGAGAGTTTGCACGGGCACAGGCTGATCCTGTCAGCTTCTCCCTTCGCCCCAATTTGCAGAGGTGGGGATGATGGGACCCGCTGGTCTTGTCTACCCTCCTCCCTGCCTCTGACCACTTCTCCATGGCTCCTTGGCCTTGCTGCATCTTCACCGCCAGCCACGTCACTACTTCCTCTCAGCTAAGTCCCATCACTATGGCCTAGGGAGAAGGATCTCCCCAAACTCCTGCCATTTCTGCATTCCCCTCTCTAGACCCCAGATCCCTATTGCTTGTTCAGATCCCCAAAGTAGATCAGTTTTGGGTGGAAGCAGGGAGAAGTCTACTGCTAATCCTGGGGGGTGCAGACAGGCTGCTGTTGGGGGCTGGGGTGAGCTGTGATGTGGAACCAAAGCAGACATGCTTTCGCTGAATCTTCTGTTTTGTTTTGGGGTGATACCTGTGGGGCTGGGCTGGGGGTGTTGGTTTTGTTCCAAGCTGTGTAGGGAGATGGGCCAAGTGGAGCTAGGGATGGGCCCCAGGCCTCCTGTGCTCAGTCCACTGAGATCTCTCTCCTGGTCTTTGCTCAGGAAGAATTGTCTTTCTAATCCTTCACTTGTGGAGGTGGGGAGTGGGCCTAAGTTAGGAAATCCACTAACTGAAGGCATGAGAAAAAGACGAACCACCTGAGGGCCATTCCTGCCCATGTGAAGAGCACACAGAGCCTGTGTAGGCCACTAGGGCCATGGCCCCAGAGAAAGGCAATGGCGACCTGGCAGCCACCAGGGGAGGCCAGGATTATTCCTGAAGATCTGAGCATAGCACCTAGCTCTGTGTGGTTTCTTTCCTCCCGCTGGACCACTAGAGGCAAGAAAAAGGGTCTAAAAGGAAGGGAAGGAGGTTCCTTTGAGGAGCAAAGTAAGCGGTGGGCCCTGAGCCTGGGGAAGTTGCGGTCACTGGGTGCTCAAAAGGCAGGTGAGGGGTGGGGCCTAGTCTGGGTCCGAGTTTAGCAAGATGAAGGCGGCCTAGCCTGACCTATGCCTCTTTCAGGTCCTCCAATGTTCCTGGAGACAGCACCCCCTCGTTCTGATGAGGTTGCGGGGGTCCAGGGGCCAAGACAGGAATCTAAGGCCAAGTTTCATCCCCGACACTGAGTCAGGCAGCCTGACATTTAGGGAAGCCCCACGAGGGAGGGAGGCCAGAGTTTTCCTGCCCCCCCTTCCTGTGGGCTGTCGCCCATCCAGCCCCTCAACTCTCAGCCTCTCCAGCCATCTGTGGGTTTCTGCCCTGTCCTGCCTGAGAGGTCACCAGACTGCTTCCTTCCGAATATCTGGGGAGCGAACCTCTGAAACAAGTCTTTTCCCTTCTACACTTGCTAAGGGGAATGGAGGCAGCCCTCAGGGACAGATCAGAGATGGTGACGGTGAAGACTCACTCACTCTGGCCAGGGAAAGCTCTTCCGGCCCAAGTGGGGGGCTTGTTCCTGGGCTCAGTGTCTGGCCCCACATGTGGCATGAAGCCTGAGGATGAGTTGTATGTGTGTGTGTGTGTGTGTGTGTGTGTGTGTGTGTGTGTCTGAAACGTGTGTTGCGTGTTGATGAGTTGGAGCAGCAGAATAAGGTCTCAATCCCCCAGGAGGCAAGATCTGGGGGAAGCTGGCGGACCTGCCTGGTCTAGGGCTGGAGAAATTTGGTGTGGGGTGGGGGTGGGGGTCCCAGTCCAGGAGGAAGTGGATGACAAGCACCGACTAACTGTCTCCCTAAGGGAGGAGGATGCATGTTTGGGCTCGTCTGAGCACCGTCAGCTCATCACAGCAAGGCTGGCAGACAGCCTGGCCCCGGGCCCGCAGAATCCACCCCACCTTCAACCCTCCAGACTCTGGGGGGGTCAGCACAGCACACCGGGGCCAGGGCTCTGCATTCCCCTCATTGGGACCCAAAGGGCAGTGGGCAGCGGCTATCCCTCCCTTCTCAGGACCGGGTGCCCTGGTCAGTCCCCAGCCCGGGCCTGTGGCACGACTGGCGGGTTGGCACGGGTTCCGGGCCTCCCTGACGGCTGCCCTTGGCCAGCCCCTCGCGTGCTCCTCACCTTGAGCTGCGACTTGGAGACCTTCCCGCTCTTCTCCACGTCCAGCGCGGTGAAGGCGTACCAGATGGACTTGAGCAGCTCCTTGCGCAGGGCCATGGCTGAGCACCCGCCCGGCTGGGGGCGGCTCTGACACCGAGATCCGGTTTCAGGAAATGCAAACGGCTGCAGAGGGGCCCAGGCACGGAGCACGAGCTCCACCTGCCTGCTCAGGCCGAGCCGCATGTCCCTGGCCCGGCCACTCCTGCAGGGGGACCGAGAAGGGGACCTTGGGCCCGGTGGGCTTGTGCAAGCACCACGAGGGTTGCTGAACTGGGAGGGAGAGCCGGGGGTCCCGTCTCCATCTCAGGGTGACCAGCCCTGGAAAGTGCCAAGAAAAGGGCCCCTCGGCCAGGCTCAGGAATGTTGGGGACCGGCTGGGAAGGAGAGGGGGCGCGGAGAAAGCGGCTCTTTGACAGCCACAAGGCTGCTTGCTGTAGCCGTGGGTGGGAGACAAAGGTCCCAATACAGAGGCAGGGCGCCTGTCCGGGTCATTTGGGCCACTCGGCTGCCCTGTCCCTCTGGGCCTTTTGGCTAAGACCAAGTTGTGTCAGTTCAAAAAACGGGGCCACATGGCAGCGATCACCCATCACCCAGAACTAAGGGTGGGTGGCTTCTGGGACCTGCTGTCCGGAGTGCTGGTGGCAGGAGGCTTGGTTTCGGTTTTTGGGTCACATCTGGTGGTGCTCACTGGATGCTCAGGGATTGCTCCTGGCTCTGCATGCAGGGGTCATTCCTGGTTGTGCTCTTTCGGGGAACCATCTGGGATGCCCGGGATCAAACCCAGGTTGGCCACATGCAAGGCAAATGCCCAGTGATATCACTCAGGTGCCTCTCAGAGTGCTAGGTGAGAGTCAGACAGGCCCCAGCCTGGTAGATGGATGAAGCAGACTCAAGAGCATGAGGTTCCCTCTCCTGAGAGGATGCAATGCTGGGGCCAGAGGGCAGGGCTCCTTCCCCAGGAGGCGGAATGGGGTCAGAGTACCCAGGCAGGCTAGCACCCACAGAGTCCTAGTGTGCTAGCTTCCTCCCATCTCCCCGTGGTCTACAGAGCCTGTGATGAAATCCAGCCAGAGGGCACCCCAGGTTGGGTACTAGAGACAGGATGTTCATACTAATTTCTAGAGACCTTCAGGCCCCTCACATGGCCCCCACTACTTCCACCCAATTTGGAGCTCCAGCAGCTTGAAGCAGTCTAGGAGTAGAGGGTGTGGGGTGATTGTAGCCATACAGCTGAAAGGTGGAGAACCACATGGTTTGCATGTAGGAAGTCCATGTTCCATCCCTGGCACCACATGATCCCCTAAACCAGTGATGGCTAACCTTTTTGAGCCCGAGTGCCCGAACTGCCGCACAATGCCCGGTCTTCCCAATGGCCAGTCGGGCCCTGTTGCCAGGAGAGCTGCAAAGCAGACACTGGCACGCTCACCTTCCGCTGTGCCGCATATCTTAATTGCAGACCCCTTCCCGCTTGTCAGCGGCAAGACCTTTGTGTGCCATGGCTGGCACGTGTGCTATAGGTTTGCCATCAAGGCCCTAAACACTGCAGGGAATTAACCCTGAGCACTGCACTAGAAGCAAGCCCGAGTGGATCTCTCTAAAGACAGCAATCTATCAACGGTACCTTTAGAGGCCTAAAGACTCCATGTGACTCTAGAAGCAGTGCCCGTCCCAGCCCCACCCCGGTCCTGAGTGCCCATTTTGAAGCCCACCTCCAGCTGTGGGCAGGAAGCTGCCAAGATCTCCTCGAGGCTCAGTTCATAGTCACTCCCTTTCACCAGCATGACGCCCAGACTGGGGACATCGAGTGCCGGGCACCCCGAGTTGAGACCACGGTGCCCTTCCTGCCACCAAGGCACACGTTGGGAGGAACGAAGGGAGGAAAGGAGGGAGGGAGGGACCCAGTGGAAACTTGAAACTTTTTATTAAATACTCATTCACCCGTTTGCCATCACCGTCCAAAGCAGGAAAAAAATTTATCAAAATGAGATTTAAAAAAAATGTAAACCCAATCCCCAGTATGTACAAGGCCGCTCTCTGCCTCTCTCCGCCGGAGAGGCTATGGGGATGCTGAAGAGGAGGGAAGCGGGGGGGCTGGGCACTTTCTCTCCAGCCGCAGACCCCTGAGCGATGCTGATTGCGATTGGGGGAGCCCCCGTGCCAGGGCCCAGGCGTCTCCACTGGCCTCTGGCAGGTGCTTATTGCTGGGAGGGGAGTCAGTTGGCCGGCCAGGAGAGCTGCCTGCCTCTCCCCAACGGGCAGTGACTAGCGCGAGTGCACGGCCAGTCCCCATGCAGACCCACTGCCACCTGAGCAGCGGAGTGGACAGGAGATGCGAGGGGTTGCATGAATGGGAGGGGGTGCCGGTGCTGCCCCATCCAGTCTGTCCTCCGGAGCACCCCTGATTCCAGCTTTCAGCCCTCCGCCGGGGCAGGGCTGCCGTTCCTGAGGGGGCAGCCAGGCTGTTTTCCTTCCGTTCCTGGCCCCGGAGACACGCGTGGCCACTTTTCGGAAGTGGCCAGGGCCTGGCCCTGTCTTGGACGTAGTTCGGGCCCCAGCCCTGGGCTCAGCAGGCACTCTCCGACTCGGCAGCCTCCAAGGTGACGGCCCCGTGCCGCATGGCTGCCGTGGCCACGCTGATGGCTTCCTCTAAAGTCTGCTGCTCCTCTAGCTGTGGGGGGACACAGTCAGCATCTCTCCCAACTCCCACAGCTCGCCCCCACGCACACACTGCTGCTTTATAGCGTTCCCCCAAAAGGCCGTTGCAAAACAAGCCAACAAGAATCCTACTGGGGAGGCACGCCAGCAACCACAATGGTAGTGCAGGCTCAGAGCGAGCCCTGGTCCCAGGAGGACCTCAGCCATGCTGTTCCCTTAGTCTCCCCACTTGCCAAAGGAAGAACTGGAGACGCAGAGAGACACAGCACAGGCGGCCACTGTTGGCCTGCAGGCTGCAGGAAGCAGTGTGAACAGTGGGTAGCGGCAGAAAGGGCTTTGTGTTCTCAAGGGGCCACATGCCCGGCTTTGCAGAATCCCCACAGAAGCCCTGGCTTCTCTGGGTTTCTCTGGGCGGGGAGAGTTGGGATCCCCAGAATCTCCACCCACCTGCACAGCGATGTGAGTCCCATTGGCTGTGGCCAGCAGCGCCACCTGCTGATGGTGAAGGGATGCAATGCCCGCGTCCTCAGCTACCATGGCCCTGGAGGTAATGATTGTGACCTGTAACAGAGAAGAACCCATTGCAACCCACGGGGTAATGGGGTGTTGCCAGTCCTCCCATGCCCTGCTGCCCCAATCAAATCCTGCCAAGCTAGATGGCGAAGAAAGACCCAAAAGGAATGGATTGAATCACTCTGGGGGTTTCAGGGTGGGACGAGGTGATATGGATTTTCTAACTTACAGCCCACATTAATGTAGGACTTAATTAATGTAGGACTGAACTTCCATAGGCCGCAGAGATAATTTCTTCCATCTCTAGCAAGAAAATGAGCTTCTGGGCAGCGATTGCCAGGGGCAGAGCATAGCAGTTAAAAAGAAAAAGCACCTCTGGGGCCAGAGCAATAGCATAGAACATATAATAGCAATAGAGTAGGGCATTTGCCTTCCATGTGGCCAACGTGGGTTCAACCCCTGGCATGCCATAGGGTTTCCTGAGCCTGCCAGGAGTGATTTCTGAGAGCAAAGTCAGGAGTAAGCCTTGAGCATTGCCCGGGTGGCGCAAAAACTAAAATAAATAAATAAAAAAAAATTAGAAAGTGCCACTCTTTAGAAAGGAATTTTGAGATGTGTGCTGGGGAAGACCCTTTCTTGGTGGTAGGGTCTTGGCGCTTTTAAGGACTGGCCCCTTGGAACCCTGCATCTGAAGACCACTCCCAGAGGAAACACAAGAAGAAACCCCAAGCAAACCGCCTAGTCATACGGGCTGCGTCTGGGTGCCATCGGCGCTGACCATGGTGACAGTATGTGTGCCGGCTGCAGCCAGGCCGTCCTCGTGGCTGGGGATGGTGAGGGTGGTGCTGCCGTGCTGGGCCACCACACTGATGGCATTGCCTAGGGCCTGCAGGTCTTCCGGGGACAGGCTGACCTGCCAGCGGGAAGGGTGATGAGTGGGGAGCTCCCCAAAGTGTATTGCTTTGTTTTGTTTTGTTTAAGGGCCACACCCAATGATGTCCAGGGGTTGTTCCCAGATTTGTACTCAGGAATTACTCTAGGAGGTGTTTGGGGAGCAGATGAAATGCTGAGGATTGAGCTCAGGCTGGCTGCATGAAAGGCCAGTGCCCTACATGCTGTGCTATCGATCTGGTCCCATGCCCCTGAGTGTAGGCTTCCCAGGTGCACATGGCTGCTCTGTCGCCCTGAGTACTTGGAAGGACATCGCACATCACAAGGACAAGGGGTCAGCACACAGGAGCTCAGGAGGCCCGGGGTTGCAGCAAGCAGCCTCTATCCACCTGCACTCTCCTCGGGGCACTGTCCCAAGGGTCTCCCCCCACCTACTGTCAGCACCAGAGAAATTACTGACAAAGGGGATGTGATGAGCTCAGTGTTACAGAAACCCTGGGGTCTGAATCAGTGTTAGGAACCACAGCTGCCTACACTGTGCTGTGGCCCTGATGCCAACAGGCCCTTCTGGATACTCAAAATGTTTGACATCAACAATCGGAGGTTGGAAACTGCCACCTGTGGCCCATGGGGGACCAAGGGCCTTGCTGGGGTCACTGGCACCCTCGGCCTCAGTTCTGACATCTGTCAGTTAAAAAGAAAAACTGTTGGGTGTTGGGGCTGGAGTGATAGCTCAGCGGATAGGGCGCTTGTCTTGCATGTGGCCAACCCAGTTCGATCCCTGGCATCCCTTAGTGTCTGCAGAGCTCTGCCAGGAGTGATTTCTGAGTGCAGAGTCAGGAGTATCCATAAGCATTGCTAAATGTGCACCTAAAAGTCCCCCTCCCCTCCAAAAAAAAAAAAAAAAAAAAAAAAACAAACCCCGAGAGAAAGACAACATGTGTGAAGGTTGTGAAAGGGGCTGGTCGGGAGAATGTCAGACTTTGGGGGTCCCCATGAGGCGAGTGAGGGTGCTTGGCAACCCCCTGCCCCGTACCTGCTGGGCGCCGTCCTGAGTGATGAGAGCCACCTGAGGGGCACCATCCCCCTCGGTCACCATGGCCACCTGAGTTGGGATGTCATCTCCCTCTTCTTTGACCTCCGAGAGGTAAGCAATGCGGGGCTGCTTGGGCGGTGGGGCGCCCTCCTCGACTGCAGTGGCTGTGGGGGGAGGTTGTTCCAGCTCGATGACTGCCTCCCTCCATCCCTCCCGGCCTCCCCTGCCCGCCCCTGCTCACCTCCCAGCGGCTGCTGCTCGTACAGGGCCTGCTCACTCTCCTCCGTGGTCTCCAGCTCGCCGTGGGCGCTGCGCTGGTGCATGGCCAGCGTGGAGGTCTGCCGGTAGGTCTTGCCGCAGGTGCTGCAGGTGTAGGGCTTGCAGTGGGTGTGCACCACGTGGTGCTTGTACAGGCTGGAGTACTCGGTGAAGCGCTTTCCGCAGCCCGGCACGGTGCACACGTAGGGCTTCTCCCCTGCGTGCGGACACTGGGCTGTGAGGGGCACTAACGGCCGGTGGTCGCGTGCAGAGTGGGTGTATGTGTGGGTGATGGCTTGCGACACATGGGTGTGGCCCTGCGTGAAGCCCAGCGCCCGATGGAACCAAGGACAGGCCTGGCTAAGGAGAGCGAGGGGAGTGAGGCGGCGAGTTGTGACCTGCAGAGGTCAGTAAGTGGCACCTCGGGAACTAGGGGAGACCGAGGGGCAGAAACCCATGGAGAGGCAGGACACATGGGTGTCTTTGAGGACAGCTGTGAGGATGGGAGGGGACCCTCCAGACTCCTCTGCCCTGATGTGCCTGAGCTTGGTTCCTGCTGGGCGCTCAGCAAAAGGGGGCACCCCTTTCAAGTGGGTGGAGAGAGGGGCAGTGAGCAACTGAGGCAAGGCCCAGGTAGGGGGAAGGGGCAGGCAACCCTGTCACACGCATGAAGGAGTTGCGTGCTGCATGTGAAGTTGCTGGCTAAGGAGGGGGGTAGAGGCCCCCGAGATGACTCTGGGGAAGGCTTTGGGGGGCCGCAGGGGGGTGGTCCTTGCATGCCAGCGGGCCCACCTGTGTGGATGCGCACGTGATTCTTGTAGTTGGTGGCGCTGGTGAAGCCGCGGCCGCAGTGCGGCTCGGGGCAGGTGTAGGGCCGCTCGCCCGTGTGGGTGCGCACATGTACCTTGCGGATGTTGGAGGTGGTGAAGGAGCGGCCGCAGCCCTCGAAGGGGCACCGGAACGGGCGTTCACCTGAGGGGACAGGGGTGTAGCTGGTGCAGAGGGGCTGGCGGGGAGCAGGTGGCGTGGGGGGAGGATGCCGGGGCCTCACCGGTGTGGGTCCGGACGTGCTTCTGCAGGTCTCCCGAGGTCTTGAAGGCCTTGCTGCACAGCTCCTCCGGGCACTTGTACGGCTTCTCGCCGGTGTGTGTGCGCACGTGGCTCTTGAGCCCGTAGCCTGTCCGTGTTGGGGGGTGGAGGGTTGGAGGCAGCACTCGGGGGAACTCACTTCACTTCCTCCCTCCCATCTACCTGACCCGGAGCCCCCATGGGCACAAAGACCTGAGTCTGTTCGGGTCTCTCTGCTCAGGCAGGTCCAGGGAAACCCCTGGGGACAGCGAAGAGTGAGAAGGAATTGATGGCGTGGAGGGACCCGAGGCCAGTACGGAAGACCCGCACGCCTGAATGGCGCTCAGGGTCAGGGCTTCCTTCCCACCAGGCCTCTGCCGGCCGAGCACCATGCCCCATGCCCCATCTTCTGTCTCAGCTGCCCCCCGAGAGCGCTTCGCACACATGAGCTGCAGGAAGGCGGTGGCCTGGCTCCCTGGGGCCTCAGTCCGCCAGCGGGAGTTACCTGTGGCGAAGGCCTTTCCGCAGCTGGGGAAGTCGCACCTGTACGGCCGGTCCCCCGTGTGAGCGCGCTCGTGGACCTGGGGGACAAGCGGCCGCCGCCACCATGTCAGAGCGGCCTTCGGGGGGCACTCCGTATCTCGACTCCCCCCTACCTAGGGTGGGGCTCGGTGCCCACCGCAGCCAGACGCAGGACTCTGGAGAGAGCTGACACCCATATACCTTCAGGTGATGCGCCGTGGTGTAGAGGCGACCACAGCCCTTGTAGCCGCAGCGAAATGCTCGGTCCCCGACCTGTTGTGCTTTGCCATTCGTGGGGGATTGGCTGTCCTGCAGGACCTGAGAGAAAAACCTTGGGGTTGCAGTGGGGCATTCTGCCAGTGAGGGGGGGAGGAATAGAGCCCAACAGGGTCACACTGCAGGGTGGCAGACACAGCTGGGACCCCAAAGCAGGGCTCTGTTCATCCTCCTGAGCACAGGCCCTGGATACCGTGTCCCCTTCTAGGGGGGGAGCTGTCTAGTTGGGCTTGTTGCCTCCTGGTTTCTCTGCAGCCTACCTCGGGTGAGGCACTCAGACCCACCCAGGTACCCCATCACAGCCTTTCCACCATCTCTCACTGTCTTTGGCACCAGCTGTTACACCTGCAGTAGTGTGTGCCCTGCACACTATCTTTTTCTTTATTTTGTTTTTGGGTCACACCAGCGGCGCTCAGGGGTTACTCCTGGCACTGCGCTCAGAAATCACTCCTGGCCATCTCAGGGACCATATGGGATGCCGGGAATCGAACTGGGGTCCGTCCTGTGTTGGCTCTCTAATCTGTTTCTGGGACAATGTGCCCCCAGAGACAAAAGTTCAGAAGTCTGGGGTAAGCGAAGAACAAAAGTGTGAGGCACAGGCCAGGGAGGGAGCTGACAGACTTTCAGGCCTTGGCACTGAGTGGTCCCTTGATCTCTGCCAGCTGTGCCTCCACTGCACCCCTCAGCAGAGAAAGATCAGGCTCCCCTGGCAAGGTCTGTCTGGTCTGCTCCAGTTAGAGGTGAAGGAGCAGCAAAGTTTCCTGAACACAGGAATCACTGGGCCCACCCAGTTAGGTGTTCAGACCTATATCCCTGGTGCCCCAGTTCTTGAGGGACTGAGGGAATCAAGACACAGAAGAAGGGCCAGAGGCCTCATGACAGGTCCCAGCTCCGAGCCTCAATGGAGGGAGCTAAGCCTGCGAACTGGGGAGCCCACGGTCAAATGAGGAAGAGATAGCACAGGGTTCAGACCCAGGTGTCCTGCAGCAGTCTGAGTTTCAAATCTGGGTCCTAATATTTAAGGTGGTGGCGGGTTGGAGCAGGAGTGAGGGTACAAAGACCAAAGCAGCCTGCAGTCAGGTTTATGCTAAAGTGGTAGGGAAGGTGCTTGCCTTACATACCACCAAACCCAGTTTGGTCCCTCATCACCCACCAGCTGCTTCTGTGCCCAGGAAACTTTGCTGCTCCTTCACATCTAACTGGAGCAGAGAAGACAGATCTTGCCAGGGGAGCCTGATCTTTATTTGCTGAGGGGTACAAGTGGAGGCACAACTGGCAGTGATCGGGGACCACTCAGTGCCAAGGCCCGAACCCGTCAGCTCCCTTCCTGGCCTGTGCCTCTCATACTTTTGTTCCCCGCTTACCACACATGGTACCTGAGCACTGCCAGGAGTAAGCCCTGCATAAGTGTAGCCTTGAGCACTGCTAGGTATGGTACCAAAAGATAAACAAAACAAGAAAAAGGCCACTCTTCAGTCTGGATAAAGTCAGTGCTTTAAGAAGTCAATGCTCTTGGGTGCAGCCTGAGGGACCCCAGCAGGAGTGAGAGAAGCAAACAAGCAGGCCTCAGCTTCTCAGAGGGAAGCTCAGGTCTCAGGACAGGGAGAGGCTAGAGGAATACTCTGAGCTTAGGACAGGCTCTAGGGAAAAGCTGGGTGACAGCCATGAGGGCAGAGGGCAGCTCTCTGCAGCAGTGCTACTGCCGGTCCTCCTGTTTAGGAATCCCAGCTGCTCTGCTGTCTTCTCCACTTGTCTGTGCCCACTGAGGTGACTTCCCAAACTGCAGAGCCAGGCACGCAGCAGAAATAAACAGAGACCATCTGATCTCAGTGGACTGAAAAACAGGTCAGAGTCACTGGCAAGGGTTTTCTCAAAGCCCACCGTAAGAACAAGCACAGAGCAGCATTTCGGTAGTTCGGGAGGCGGCCAGGACCCCCTCCCGCGGTGGCCAAAGCTTAGGCCAGGATCAGCCCAGGTCTGTCCGGGCCCTTGGGGTGGGGGGCATAGTTTTAGCAGAGCCTGGCACCCTCACCTTGCTGGCATACTGCTCCAGGGCCACCACGGTGTCTGCAGTAAAGCCTTCTTCATCCTCTGTGGCCAGTTCCTCCAGGCCCACCTCCGTCTGCACGGCCAGGATGGCACTGTCAGCTGGCACAGCCACGGGGTGGTGGATGTAGGCGGTAGAGCCATCTTCCAGCTGGACAGCTTCCAGGGTGCTGGGGTCAAAGCCCTCTACAGGGTTCATGGGTAAGTTTGGATGCTGCCACAGGGCAGGTGAGTCCCCTGTCCTGGAGAATCCCCAGAGCTGACACCAGCCCTCCATTCTATCCTGACTGTGCAGCATTAGGAGGGGGATCAGGGCCCAACACTCCAACACCAAACTCTTTAGTTTTTTATTTTTGGGCCATACCTGGTGACTCTCAGGGGTTACTCCTGGCTATGTGCTCAGAAATTGCTCCTGGCGGGGCTGGAGAGATAGCATGGAGGTAAGGCGTTTGCCTTTCATGCAGGAGGTCATCGGTTCGAATCCTGGCGCCCCATACGGTCCCCCGTGCCTGCCAGGAGCAATTTCTGAGCCTGGAGTCAGGAATAACCCCTGAGCACTGCCGAGTGTGACCCAAAAACCACACACACACACACAAAAAAGAAATTGCTCCTGGCTTGGAGGACCATATGGGATGCCGGATTAAACCCAGGTCCATCTTAGATCAGCCTCGTGCAAGGCAAACACCCTACTGCTGTGCTAGCACTCTGTCCACCTCCCACACCCAGACCAAACTCTTTAGCAGCATCAATATTCCAAATGAGAGGCTGACAGATAAGGAGGTAAGGCACTGGCTTTGCCTGCAGCTGATTCAACAGTGAACCCCTGGTACCATATATGAACCCCGGAAGCACAGAGCCAGTAAACCCTGTGCAGAGCCAGGTATGGCCTGAAACAACAAAATAGACAATAAAAAACAAACAAACAAGCAAACAAACAAAAAAACTAACAGGGGCCAGAGCAATAGCACAGTGAATAGGCTGACTGGGTTTGATCCGATATGGTACCCCAAGCCTGCCAAGAGTACCGCTAGGTGTGGCCCCAATACAAATCAAAACAAAACAAAAATCCAACTACACTAGAAACACTTCCCAAGTAGGATGAAAACCCTCCTGCCGACACTCCGGAACTCTGTGAGTCCTCGACCCACTATGGCCTCCTCGTTCTTCTCCTGTCATCCCCAGAACCGAACATGCTGCTCTCCTTTCCCGCTTCCTCCTCACTTTAGGCTCTCTCTCCTGTTGTTGCTTCTTTTTTTTTTTTTTTTATTGTTTTTTGTTTTTTGTTTTTGGGCCACACCCGGTGATGCTCAAGGGTTACTCCTGGCTGTCTGCTCAGAAATAGCTCCTGGCAGGCACAGGGGACCATATGGGACACCGGGATTCGAACCAACCACCTTTGGTCCTGAATTGGCTGCTTGCAAGGCAAACACCACTGTGCTATCTCTCCAGGCCCCTGTTGTTGCTTCTAACTGACACACTTAATGTTTTCCTCCCTGCCACCGGGGTGAGTCCCTGAGCTAAGCCCCCTTCACCTCCGGCTCCCAGCTTGAGTCACTGCCTAGGAGAAGCCTGCCCGGAACCTGACTGCAAGTGACTCAGTGAGAGATGGGACAGATGATTCCTTTCATGCCTGCTGGTGCCTGAGCCTGTGGGAGCCACTGAGCATGTATGCCGAGGCCGTGTCTCATGCACTCCAACACTGAGCACAGGGAGACCCGGGCTGCAGGTTTTCCAAAAAAATACTTCATTGGAAGCAAACAACTTTCTCACTTAAATGTCACTAACTGGAGCCAGAGAGATAGCATGCATGGAGGTAGGGCATTTGCTTTGCTTGCAGAAGGATGGTGGTTCAAATCCCGGCATCCCACATGGTCCCCTGTGCCTGCCAGGAGTGATTTCTGAGCATAGAGCCAGGAGTAATCCCCAAGTGCTGCCGGGTGTGATCCATAAAAAACAAACAAAACAAAAAATGTCACTAACTCGAGCTTAGAGCCACAGTACAGCTTGTCTTGCAAGCATAACAACCTGGGTTCTATCCCTAGTACCCCATAGGGTGCCCTGAGCCCCCCAGCAGTGATCCCAGAGCAGGAGTAAGTCCTGAGTATTGTTGGGAATGTTCCCAAAACAAAACCAAATAGGGCTGGCATGATCATATAGCAGGTAGGGCATGCGCCTTGCATATGGTTGACCTGAGTTTGATCCCTGGCATCCTATAGGTTCCCCAGAGTACCGCCAAGAATCCTGAGCACAGAGCCAGGAGTAACTCCTAACGCCACTAGGTGTGGCCCCAAAACAAAACAACCTAAAACCTTCACAAAACCAGATAATCAAAATGTTAGTAACTCTTTACTCCTGATTTGAAGTGATATGCTTAGTCGGTTCTTTTTCTGTTACTCCAGGCTCTACGCTCAGAAATTGCTCCTGGCAGGTTCAGGGGACCATATGGAATGCTGAGAGTCAAACCACCATTCTTCTGCATGCAAGGCAAACGCCTTACCTCCATGCTATCTCTCCAGCCCACTTAGCTGGTTCTGACTTTAAGTCCCCAAACTCTGGACTTGCAGGGGCTGGAGCGATAGTGGACAGGGCATTTGCCTTGCATGTGACCGAACTGGGTTCGATTTCCGGCATCTCACATGGTCTCCAGGGTCTCTGAGGAGTGATTTCTGAGCACAGAGCCAGGAGTAACCCTAGTGCTGTTAGATGTGGAAAAACAAAACAAAACAATCATGAAAGACTCTGGGTTTGAAAAACTGCCTTCAAGGTTCCTGCTGATCTGTCCCAGGGAAAGAGAGCATGGCTGAGACTAGCGGGGAGTTTCTTGTGCATACCCCAGCTCCTAGGTATGATCCCTGTGCCGCGCAGAACCCACCTTTGGGGGTGCGGTGTATGTAGGCCATGCTGCCATCTTCCAGCTGTACTGGCTGCCCATCCTCGAAGGAAAGAGCTTCTGCAATGAGAGCCACGTCCACCTTTCTCTCCAGCATGATGCCAGGACCCAGGGGGCAGGGTGGATGGAGAGGCCCCAGCCGCCCTCCCACGAGGAGAGAATGTCTCAGGCGCCCTCACCTTTCTGCACAGTCACTTGGTGGATGTATGCAGTCGTCCCGTCCTCAAGCTGGATAACTTGGCCTTCAAGCAGCTTCTCTCCTGTGGGTTGGAAACCGAGAGATGGGGGGTAGGGAGGTGTTGGTGGAGGTGCAGCCCATGTGTCTGAGCAATGGGGACAGTCTTCTTGTCTCCTCACTGCTGTCTCGGAGAAACTGATGACAAGACACCATGCATGAGAAGCCCTAGAGTCCCCCACAAATTTCCTTCCTGCCACTTCAAACAGCTTTACTCACTGACCCACAATCTTGGGTTCAGAGGGGATTTCCAACCCAGAAGGGGAGACTGGCCTAATGGCAAATGGAAGGAAGGAAGGAAGGAAGGAAGGAAGGAAGGAAGGAAGGAAGGAAGGAAGGAAGGAAGGAAGGAAGGAAGGAAGGAAGGAAGGAAGGAAGGAAGGAAGGAAGGAAGGCAGGCTAAAGAAATGGTGCCATTGGTAGGATGTTTGCCTTGTAAGCAGCCCACTAGGGTTCCATCCCTGACACCCCAAATAGTTCCCTAGCTCTGCCAGGAGTAATCCTTGAGCACAGAGCCAAGAGTAAGCCCTGAGTACTGCCAGATACGTTCCAAAAACTAAAAGAAAAAGAAGAGGAAATGGGTACTAAAATATAAAAATGAGTTGTTAGTTGGTTGTTTTCAATTAGGATTTTGAGATTCTCATGTGAAGAAGCCCAGTCATACTGGTTCAGCTCCCCCTGCAGTGTTTCTACCTTTGGGGAACCCATACACACCAACTCCTCACTGAGTTGAGTCTTGCTGAGCTCTACATTTCATTGCTGGTGACCCTGGTGTGAACTCAAATGTAGAATCTATGCTTGGGGGCCTCCCTCTGGAACTAGAGGTAGATCTTGTACATGTAAATGCTCAGTAGGTAGTTGCTCCTTTTCTGTTTGTTTTTATTGGGAGGCCACACCCGGTGGAGTACAGTGGTTACTCTTGGCTCTGCACTCAGAAATCGGCTCTGGCTGGCAGGCTCAGAGGACCATATGGGATGCTGGGAATCAAACCCGGGTCTGTTCTGAGTTGGCTGCATTCAAGCAAACACCCTACTGCTTTGCTATTGCTCCAGCCCTTAGTTGTGCTTTTTTGGTGGTTGTTGTTGTTTTTGTTACTGTTTTGGGGTCACATCCAACAACGCCCAGAGGTTACTTCAAGCTCTGTTATCAGGGATCACTTCTGGTGGTGCTTGAGGAACGTTAGAGGATGCCAGGAAGTGAACCTGCATATCCAAAGAAGGGTCCTGCATGTCCAAGGCAAGCACCCTACCTACTGTACTTAGTAGACAGTTTAAGTGACAAAAAATTACTTAAAATGGTTCTTTTAGAGGTCTGGCACATATATTACTAAGCCTCATGAGGGTCAACCTTGAATTACGATGATCTACTTCTAGAGAATCTACTTGCTGAGATTCAAGAGCAGTGAAGTACTGAGACCCTGGGCAGGGGACAGCTGGACAGCTTGACATCCTAACCATCACATTCATTCTTCCCAAAAATACAGCAACTACCGACAAGATGGAAGACACTCGGCCTATGGCCCGTTTTGACTCCTAGTGCTGAGCCCAGATGAGGTTCTCCCCAGGCCTCCTTCCTCACTAGGCTCATCCAAGACTACTTGGCGGAGAGAACTGCAGAGAGGGGATGGGACCCATGGCCACAGACTCACCTTTGACGGCTTGCTGGATGTAGGCCATCGTCCCATCGCTGAGGGTTACCGGCTGCAGCCCCAAGCTCTCCATGGCCCACTGTTACCCACGCACTCAGACATGAAGCTGGCTTCTGGCCAGCACCAGGAGCCACGGCTGAGGTCAGAGACGTCCTTCTGGGTCACAGATCTAAGAAGATGGACAAAGTCACGTAAGTGTTCACAGCATCTTTCCACAGCAGGGACACAGGGACAGAGCAAATAAAGCATGTCAAGTGGGAAGAGACGGGGCAGAATGTGGCTCTGTAGTGGCGTGGCCACTGGCCTTGCAGGTGAGGCTCTAGGTTTGATCTCTGGCACTGCCAAAACCAAAGGAAAAAAGAAGACGAATCCTCCCAAGCTGAGAACTTGTTGAGTTTGATCATAAGGATTCAAAACAGATTATGTTGATGGGGCTGGAGAGATAGCATGGAGGTAGGGCATTTGCCTTACATCCAGAAGGACAGTGGTTTGAATCCTGGCATCCCATATGGTCCCTTGTGCCTGCCAGAGGGAATGACAGGCACCTATTCCTGTAGCAAGTTGAGTGCTGAAGTCTGTCTGGCTGGCCCCAGATCTCTACTGTGTGGGATCTGACACATTTCATCTTCCTTCTGTTGGCCCACTGTGACATGCAGACAGCACTCTAAATACTTAAATATTGATTGTCAAATGGTTCCATCTAACCCACTGTAGCTTCAACTCATTCTTTCTTGGCCTCATGACAACAGAAATGCCAGCAGCAGAGTTCCTCAAAACAACAACTCTCTTGGGGCCAGAGAGATAACACAGTGATGGGGCATTTGCCTTGCACACGGCCAACCCAGAATGGATGGTAGTTTGAATTCCAGAATCCCATATGGTTCCCCGAGCTTGCCAGGGGCGATTTCTGAGTGCAGAGTCAGGAATAACCCCTGAGCACCGCTGAGTATAACCCAAAAACAAACTAACAAAAACTCCTTAGCCTCAAAGAAAACTGTGTGTGTGTGTGTGTGTGTGTGTGTGTGTGTGTGCCTCAAAGAAAACTGTGTGTGTGTGGTAATAGCATAGTAGGTAGGGCATTTGCTTTGCATGCAGCCCACCCGAGTTCAATCCTTAGCATTCCATATGGTCCCAAGCCTGCTAAAACAAAAAATTCTGGGGCCGGGATGATAGTATAGTGGATAGGGTATTTGCCTTGCAAGCAACCAACCAACCCAGGTTCACCATCCCTTGTGGTCCCTCAAGCACCACCAGGAGTAATTCCTGAGTACAGAGCCAGACAGGTTGCTTACAGGCCACACAGCCCAGATGGGTCCCTGGAGCATCTCCAGTAGTGATCCCTGAGAGCAGAGCCAGGAGTTGGCCCTGAGCACTGCCCTCCCCCCCCCCACACACACACAAAGGAAAAATAAGTCAGGGCAAAAGAAAGGCCAAAAATGAACTCTGACAACTCTTTCAGGACTAGCAACAGACCTGACCCTCGGGTTCCTGCATACAGCGTATGCCGAGTGCTCTCCCTTCTAGACAGCCTGTCTCAGGACTCCGTATGAGGCAAGACAGGATTAAACTGCCTCTCAAAGCAGGCAGTGAAGGGCGGAGAAAGACAGGGCGGTAAGCAGCAGCCACAGTCTGTGCTTCTCTATGGAAGCCATCAAATTGAATCCACATCCAAATCAGATCCACATCCAAACTGGTTTTCCTTGATGGGGACAAACTCCAGAGTCTGTCTTCTGCCAACCAGTACCTAACACTTTGGCTATTTGGAACAAGGGCCCAAAATATAAATAATGTATAAATAATAATGTATAAATAAGAAGAGGGAAGGGATTTGCTTGGGGGGAAAAAGGGCTATTCTACTTTGACTGGAAAGAATACATGTCAGTTAATTTTATTTTATTTTCCTTTTTTTTGTTTTTTGTTTTTGGGCCACACCTGGCAGCACTCAGGGGTTACTCCCAGCTCTGCACTCAGAAATTACTCCTGGTAGGCTTGGGCGGACCAGGTGACATGCCAGGAATCGAACCCAGATCGCCGAGTACAAGGCAAATGCCTATCCTAATTTTCACTCAGAATGTGAACACAGAGGCAGCAGGCTAAGAGAAGAAGGCTGAGAGAATAAAGGAACAACCAAATGAGACCCAGATTTGAAAGAACTGTAGCAAAATGACTCCATATTTGTTGTCATACAATAAAGGCCTAGTGAAACCGGCTACTTCTGTGAGTTTCCAAATGCTAAAGAGCAAGCAGGGGTTGGCGGAATGATAGCACAGAGGTAGAGCATTTGCCTTGCAGGCCGCAGACATGGGATGGGCATGGGATGGACCCGGGCTCAATCCCCAGCATCCCCCAGCCTGCCAGGAGCAATTTTTGAGCACAGAGCCAGAGTGTAGCCAGGTGTGGCCCAAATTCAAAAATAGGGGCTGGAGAGAGAACACAGCGGTAAGTAGGGCATTTGCCTTGAACGCAGCCAAACGGTGGTTCAAATTCCAGCATCCCATAAGGTCCCCTGAGCCTGCCAGGGGTAATTTCTGAGTACAGAGCCAGGAGTAACCCCTGAGTGTCGCCAGGTGTGACCCTAAAACCAAAAACCAAACAAAAAAAATCAAAAACAAAAAATAGAATGCAGGAAATTCCCAACAGAAACCTGCATTTGCATTAATGCCATAAAAATTTAGAATGTGGGGCCGGGAAGGTGGCGCTAGAGGTAAGGTGTCTGCCTTGCAAGCGCTAGCCAAGGAAGGACCTCGGTTGGATCCCCCGGTGTCCCATATGGTCCCCCCAAGCCAGGGACGATTTCTGAGCGCATAGCCAGGAGTAACCCCTGAGCGTCAAACGGGTTGGCCCAAAAACAAAAAAAAAAAAAAAATTTAGAATGTAGCTACACATCTCTTTGCAAAAGGCACAGGGATGTGAAAACTCCGAGTGACATTTTAGTCTGGTTCCTATATTGCAGCTACAGTGTTTTTCTACTTGAATTAGTCTCAGAAGAGGGAGTAATTAGGCAAAGTGGATTATTTTCCATTCCAAAGGGACTGAAAATGTAGACTCTGGGCCCGGAGGGATAGCACAGCAGCGTTTGCCTTGCAAGCAGCCGATCCAGGACCCAAGGTGGTTGGTTCAAATCCCGGTGTCTCATATGGTCCCCTGTGCCTGCCAGGAGCTATTTCTGAGCAGACAGCCAGGAGTAACCCCTGAGCACTGCTGGGTGTGGCCCAAAAACCAAAAAAAAAAAAAAAAAAAAAAGTAGACTCTGTTACTGTTACTGGGGAAAGGAATTCATTTAACCTAAAACAATTTGTTAATCTGATTTTCAGTCATATATATTTTTTTGGTAAATTTTCATACTATAAACATCCAGAAGAGCAACTATGGCTGAGTTTCAAACCAATCTTTAGTCCATGAAAGGAGCTGTGGTTTTTGTTTGGAGGCCACACCCTGAGATGCTCAGGGGACCATCTGGAATGACAGGGTTCAAACCTGGGTCAGTTGTGTGCAACGGAGGTCCTACTTGTTATACTAAGGCTATAGTCTATAGTCCCAGAAGTCTAGTTCTGCAAGGGTTATTCCATACACCAAAGTCAACTGATACAGGCAGGACAAAGTTACATGTTAATTGTATTTGTAATTCAGCCTGGAGTACTCTTGGGTTGAGAGGGGCATTGGAAATGGAAATATTTCAGGGGCTAGAGATACAGTACAGGCAGCTGACCCAGGATTAATCCCTGTCATCCCATATGATCCCTGAACACCACCAGAAATAGTTCTTGAGTGCAGAGCTAGAAGTAACTCCTAAAAATTATTGTATGTATTGGGCCGGAGTGATAGCACAGTGACTGGGCATTTGCCTTGCACACAGCCAACCCAGGAATTGGTTCAATTCCTAGCATCCCATATAGTCCCCCAAGCCTTCCAGAAGCAATTTCTGAGTGCAGAACCAGGACTAACCCCTGAGCACTGCCATGTGTGACCCAAACCCCCCAAAAAATTTACTGAATGTGTCCCCCATAAAATGAAGTATTTCATCAGAATCTAGTTATTATATGTAGAGTAGTCACAAATTATATTAGTTATTTTTTTGTTTTTTGTTTTGGTTTTTGGGTCACACCCGACAGTACTTAGGAGTTACTCCTCGCTCTATGCTCGGAAATCGCTCCTGGCAGGCTCGGGGGACCATATGGGATGCTGGGATTCGAGCCACCCTCCTTCTGCATGCAAGGCAAACACCCTACCTCTATGCTATCTCTCTGTCCCCTACAGTAGTTATTTTAAAGCACTGTATTAATAAAAACTACTTCTGGGACAAATAAAAAGATTATATATTTTTCATCAGTTAATCCAAACAAAAACTATAACATTTAGAAATAAAGGGAAGTTTTGAAGTTTTTCCCATTTGTGGGGAAGGGGACAAGGATTAGTTTCCATCCAGAACAGGGTCAGGGGGACACAGGAACCACGCCTGATGTTATTCAGCGATGTGGCCACAGGCATCAATACTAACTTCTGGACGCATGGCACTGCCTGGGCCCAATAGTGCTCAGAAACCTCCAGGCTGATGCCCAGCAGTGCTCATGGGACCATGTATAAGCTATTGAACATGGGTCTTTGGAGTCAATGCCCTTGACCCATGCCATGAGCACTACTGGGTAGGCACCAAAACAAATCAAGAACCACAAAGACAGAGTTTTACAGAACAGTGTTAAGATACTAAGTGATGGGAGCCTGGAGCGAGTAAAGGGTTTTGCCTTGCACATGGTCAACCCAGGTTCAATCCCTGGCTTCGATATATTCCTCTGAGCCAGCAGGAGTGATTACTGACTGCAGAACCAGAAGTAACCCCTCAACAACCCTGAGTGTGGCCCCAAAATAAAAAAACAAAGGGGCTGGAGAAATAGCACAGTGGTAGGTTGTTTTCCTTGCACACAGCCAATCCAGGACTGATGGTGATTCAAATCCCAGCATCCCATATGGTCCCCCATGCCTGCCAGGAGCAATTTCTGAATGCAGAGCCAGGAGTAACCCCTGAGTGCCACCAGGTGTGACCCAAAAACCAATAAAAGAACCAAAAAGACAGATGGATCTTATTTTACAGTAGGTTAAAAGGTATGCAGGCAGTCACCAACTGTGATCCCTGACACCACATGTGGCCCTCTGAACCCACCAGAAATGATCCCCAAGTACTGCCAAGTGTAGGCCAAACACTCAAGAAAAAGGAGAAAGAAAAGACAGAAGATTCAAAGTTTATCCAGTTTCAACTTAAGTTCAACCAATTTCCAGTTAAGAAACCCTAACTTCCAAGTGAGAAGAGGGCAGAAGAGCTGGAAGGAGATGTGCTAAAAGGAGACACGTTTTTTTTTTTTTTTTTTTTTTTTTTGGTTTTTGGGTCACACCAGGCAGTGCTCAGGGGTTATTCCTGGCTCCAGGCTCAGAAATTGCTCCTGGCAGGCACGGGGGACCATATGGGACGCCGGGATTCGAACCGATGACCTCCTGCATGAAAGGCAAACGCTTTACCTCCATGCTATCTCTCCGGCCCCTGTTTTTGTTTTTTTTTTTTTAAAGGAAGACAGAAAAATATTCCTGAAGTCAAATGCCACAAGCCTTTGTGTGAGACAGCTCCCCAGTGAACAAGACCCCGTGTGCATCTTCCTGAGTGCTCCTTCGGTCTCTCCATTTTCCAGTCCCGGCTGTACCACCTCCCTTCAGGCACAGAAAGACATCACTGTCCCATTAGATCCTGCCTGGCTAGGGACAGGGGCAGAGGACTTCCCTCTTCACAGAGCCCCTGGAGATTTTCTTCCTTTCTTCTTTCATGACCACCATAGGCCCTATACTTGGCTTTGTATCCCCCGTAAGGTGCAATATTCATCCAACAGGGCTGTGTTGTGCGTTGTGCGTCTTGTAGAAAAGTGCCCTGGTGGGTATCCTGCATTGATTTCCAGTTCATCTGAACACAAAACATAGTCCCAGGGCTCCTGGGAAGCATCTTCTACTGTTGGTGGAGCACACAGAATTACAAGGTGCGTGGAGCATACACCCTTGGTGATACCAAGGTGATACAAGTATACATACAGTCGGGCCCAGCAATTTCATGACTAGCCTATGGAGAGAGGCACCGGTGTGAGAAAATGGCATTGGCCAAGGTTATTTGTGGCTTCCCTGCCTGCGATGACAGCAAAAAATTAGAGCATTGCAAATGCTGGGTCATTCAGAACTTCCATACAATGGAGAGATAAATAAGTGAGGAGATGCTTTACATATTAACATGGAAAGATCCTCAAAATATATTAAATAAAAAAACAAGGCACAGACTAAGGTCTCCTGGGTGTTACCAGTGGCATAAAGAATCTGGGAAAGATGGTTGACTAGTCAGAAGAAAAACAAAAGAAAAAAATAAGGTTTGTCGGAAGGTCCGGCTCAAGGTATGAAGCTCATCACAAAGAGTGGTGAGTGCAGTTAGAGAAATAACAACGCTGAGAACTATCATAACAATGTCATCGAGTGAAGGATGTAGAAAGCCTGTCTCGAATATAGGCAGGGGATGGGGGAGGGAGGAGGTGGAGGCATTGGTGGTGGGAAGATTGCACTGGTGAAGGGGGGGGGGTGTGTTCTTTTTATGACTGAAACCTAACTACAATCATGTGTGTAGTCATGGTGTTTAAATAAAAATATTATTAAAAAAAATAATAATAGCATAGCAGTGGGGCGTTTGCCTTGCAAGCAGCCAACTCAGGACAAACAGTGGTTCAAATCCTGGCATCCCATATGGTCCCCTGTGCCTACCAGGAACGATTTCTGAGCACAGAGCCAGGAGTAACCAAGTGCCGCTAGGTGCAAACCCCCCCCCAAAAAAAAAACAAAAAACAGAAACACACACACACACACACCACAAAAGGGTTTTGGGCCGAAGAGAGAGCACAGTGGTAGGGCGTTTGCCTTGCACACAGCTGACTCAGGACAGACCTGGGTTTGGTCCCAGTCATCCCATATGGTCCCCCAAGCCTGCCAGGAGCAATTTCTGAATGCAGAGCCAGGAGTAACTAACCCCTGAGCATCGCTGGGTGTGGCCCAAAAACCAAACAAAAAAAGGGCTTGGGGGCCAATGTGTTTATTAAATAGGTAAGGAGCTTGCTTTGCATGCAGCCTACCTGGATTCAATCCCTGGCATCCCATATGGTCCCTTGAGCCTGCCAGGAGTGATTCCTGAGTGCAGAGCCAGAAGTAACCACTGAGCGCCGCCAGATATAGCCACAAAACTAAATAAATTAAAATAAATAAGGACTTGGAGTGCAACACCTCCAAATTTTAGTAGTGTCAACCCAGTAGGATCAGAGCAAATCTGACAGAAATTTACATAGAAAACAACCCAGCTTAGTGAACCTGAACAACAGAACAACTTAAGTTGGGGCTGGAGTGATAGCAGAACAGCAGGGCATTTGCCTTGCATGTGGCTGACCTGGTCAGACCCAGGTTCAATCCCCGGCATCCCATATGGTCCCCCTGAGCCTGCCAGGAGTGATTTCTGAACGCAGAACCAGGAGTAACCTCTGAGTGGCACTGGGTATGGTCCCAAAACAAACAAACAAACAAAAAACAGAACAACTTAATTTGTATTAAGGCTCAATTAGTACCAACTAGCCCAGTGTATCTTCAATGACTTTAGTAACACCACTGAGAAATATAACAATTATCCCAAATTGACTTTTATATTAATCTAAATTTTGATAATTCCACTTGCCTTTGTTTTGTAAAACAATATGAAGTAAATTTGTGTCTGCAAGGGAATAGACACAGTGGGCATTCTATTTATTTATTTATTTTTGGTTTTTGGGTCACACCGGGCTGCGCTCAAGGGTTCTCCTGGCTCTATGCTCAGAAATCGCTCCTGGCAGGCTCAGGGGACCATACGAGATGTCAGAATTCGAACCACCGATCTTCTGCACGCATGTTCCATGCTATCTCTCTGGCCCTACAGTGGGCATTTCTAACAAAAGTTAAGCAGAATGGCCTGAAGCTGTAGTACAGTAGATAGGACATTTGCTTTATGGACAATGAACTGAGGCTCAATCCCCAGCAGCCTCTTTGGTCTCCAGAGCCCCACCAGGAGTGATCCCTGAGCACAGAATAGGAGGAAGCACTGAGCATCACTAGGAATGGCCTCCAAACAAAACAGAGCTTAAAAGTTAAGCAAAGGGTACCAGTATGAAGTTCAACAAGTCCAGTCTGGGCTTCTTGGAGGTGAATGACTGGGTCGGCAGAGTCTGGGTTTAACCATGAGGCACTGAAGCACTCTGCCTGCCTTCTGGCCGGAGGCTTGACACTCATGATCAAACTCGACAGTGCCCTGACTTCAAACTGCATGTGCAGGACCCACACTGCTGTCAGCAATACAAAGGTCACCGCAGGACCCACACTCGCCATTTCTCTACCTGCCTGAGGAGTGTTGGGGCAAGAGGCACATGGGAAACTGTAAGAAGCTTAAGGCCACTAAAGGCAATGGCTTCAGTGGCACTTGAGGTCATTTCTTGGTGGGTTTTTCTTTCACTCACTCACCAGAACAGAATAAATGTCTCTATTCCATTAAGTGAAATAAATGTCTTCATTCTGCTAGCTGCAAGGTCAGCCTGTACCAACTCTGTGGGCAACTGTCAATGGGACGGCTCTCTCCCACTCTATAATTTAACGTCAACAACCAAATGACAAACCACAGTGCATGGACGGAGCGGTAGGGCACTACTCAACTGCTCTGTGTCTGCCTGGATCTTGACTTCTGGCAGAGCAGGAAATAAGTAACACACTCTTTTTTCCTGTTCTTCTGATTAGAATTTAAGTTTCCAGAGAATACACATCCTTGGCGTAATCCTCATCACCTAACAGAGAATATATACCCGAGGACCGAAGAACTGTTAGGCCACAGAGCTAACAGGGCTTCCAGCTCGTGTTTGAATCCTAAATCAGTCCCGTTTACTATGAATTGGGCCTAAATGAAATCCTGGAGATCCGATTTGAAGACCTCCATTGACTAGAGAAAGTAGGAGCTTTCTAGGCTAAGCAGGAACAAGAGGGTGGCAATGGAGTCACCTTACTCCTGTTCCACCACCCTTTTCCCTTACTTTTTCCTCCTTTGCCTCATCTCTCTCTAGAACTGGACCAAGAACAAGCCTTAAGGGGTTGGAGAGATAGCTCAGCTGTAGGGCATTTGCCTTGCATGCAGCCAACTCAGGATGAATAATGGTTCGATTCCCTGCATCCCATATTGTCCCCCGAGCCTGCCAGGCCAGCTGTGACCCAAAAACAAAAAACACGAAACTTTACCACCGACACCAGTGCTTCCAAAATGCTCTGAGGTACCCAGATAATCTATTTCTACCCTGAGCACTTTCACCCCTTTTCCAGTCACTCATTCCTAGTCTTAAAGAGGGGTCAGGCAAGGCTGGAGCTATCAGGCTTGGTGCAGGAGGCCCATCTTCTACCCTTGGCACTGCTGAGAGTAAGCAGTGTTATCTAGCACACGAAATCCCAGAGGGCAGACGCATCAGAATCCCAAAGGGGCACACAGGTCCCTCCTGGGCCCTTCCATTCCCAGGACAGTGGACGGCTCCTAGCTGGACAGATTCGTGCGTCCACCTGCACACTTCACATGGCCCATCCATGAGCCTCCCAGACCCGGGTGTGTTCCCAAGTTAACTCCCTAGCTTCTTCTCAAGAGCCACCTTGCTCGAGGCACACTGAGGGAGCCAGCCTCACTTTCTCTATTTTGTTCACTTGCCACGGCAAGTCCATTAGCAAAACTGCTGACTTGTCCGTGAATCCAACCACTTCTTCCTCCACTTCGGCTTTACACTGGCTTCTGGCCACCAACTCCTCTTGCCTGGGCATACAGTGGCCTCCCCATCAGTTTCCTCCCTTGCCCTGGTAGTTTCTTCTCAATCACCCCACCTGCCTTCCTAGGGTGCTTTGATGGCTCCCATCTCACTTAAAATTCACAATAGTTTGTTTGTTTGTTTTGGGGTGCTCAGGTTTTACTCCTGGTTCTGTGCTAAGGAATTATTTCTGATGGGTTAGTATTGGTGTGTGTGTGTGTGTGTGTGTATACAACATATGGAAGTCTGGGGATTGAATCCCAGTTGGTAGCATGCATGGTAAATGCTCTGCCTGCTGTGCTATTGCTCAGGTCCCAATAAAGTCTTTGAGACTCAACCTGGTGTTAGAGAAAATAAGTCGGGTAAGATGCTCACCCTCCTTATAATCTGGCACCCCGTAAAGTCCCCCAAATTCTCACCAGGGGTGATCCCCTAGTGCATAGATAGGAGTGAGCCCTGAGCACCAAGGTGTGATATCCCCCACCCAAGACTCAACATGATCTATCCCCCATCTACCTCCACTGCCATACTTCCTGCTGTCTCCCCTCTTCCCAACAACAGGAGCACTGACTGAGGTATTCATGTTTCTCAAACACACCACACACATTCTTGTCTCGGGGCCTGCTGCTAGTTGTTTCCTCTGATGGGAATACCCTTCCCCCAGATCCATGCTCTGCTCACCTCTAAACTTCTTTCAGACTCTTAGCTCAAACGTTACTTTTTCATAACAATGTCCTGGAGAGTTCCAAATAGTAATAATAATAACAACAACAACATCAACAACAATAATAAGTAGTAGTAATGATAGCAGTAATAGAAGGGAGTACCAGAAGTGCTGAGGATCAAACCCAGGTCGCTTGCATGCAAGGGAGGCACTTAACCACTGAGACTACATCCCAGGTCTGGAGGGCTTGATTTATTTTTTATTTTTGGTTTCTAGGTCACACCTGACTCTGCCCAGGACTTACTCCTGGCTCTGCACTTTTGGCAGGCTCAGGGACCTATAGAGTTGCTAGATACTGATCCTGGGTGAGTCATGTGCAAGTCAAGTGCCCTATCCACTGTCCTATTTCTCCAGCCCCAAAACTACTTCAATTTTTTGTTTGTGTTTTGATCCACACCTGGCGGTATTTAGAGTTTACTCCTGGCTCTACACTCAAGGGCCTTATGAGGTATAAGGGATCGAACTCAGTTTGGCTGCGTGCATGGCAAATGCTCTAACAACCATTGTTTAATCTCTCTGGCCCGTACTTCAATTTTCAAAAGGTCAAACACCATGACTTCCAGAACTCACCTCTCTTCTTGGTTTCATTCTCAGTATATACTTTACTTACTGGCTTATTTCATGTTCTTCCCATATCCAAGCCTACTAGATGAGCTTGTTAAGTCCTAGAACTTTGTTTTATTCACTGCTTTACCCCAGATACTAGAAAAAAACCTATTACAAAAATTCGCCAAACATTTGTGGAATGAATGAGAAAAACCAATGAACATTTATACCTTCATGATCTTCTAGAAACCTGAGGGTATTAAGGCAAAAGGGAAAGAGACCTTAGAGCTAGCTCTCGCTCTCATGATCTCTTTCTCTCTCCCTTCCCAACCAACCCCCACCCCCCATCTTCTCTTTAACGCTAGGCACTGCTCCAGGGCTAGGAAGCAGTAAACTGACGCACTGGGTGTCTATGGCAGGACATTCCCAATTCTTTTCCACCCAAGTAGTGCAAGTTGCCAATTATTGCATTTAGCTTCGGTATATCTGAGGAAAGAGGCCAGCAATCAACTGAAATGAAATATAGTTTATGTAGGAGCTGGAAAGATAGCTCAATGGGCTTTGTGCATGGTTTGCTTGTGGGGATTTGGGTCCGGTCCCTGGCAGTGCATGGTTGCCCAAATACCACCAGGAATGACTCCCAAACACGGAGTTGGGACTAGTTCCCAGAGTAACTGTCAGGCGTGGTGCCAAAAATCACATGCAGGGCCGGAGCGATAGCTCAGTGGTAAGGTGTTTGCCTTGCACGTGGCCGACCCAGGACAGACCTTGGTTCGATCCCTGCCATCCCATATGGTACCCCAGGCCAGGAGCGATTTCTGAGCGATTGGCCAGGAGTAACCCCTGAGCGTCATAGGATGTGGCCCCCCCAAAAAAGCAAAAAAGAAAAACACTAAAACCACACACACATACCAAGACTAAATGTATAATGTAACCCAGCTAAGTGGTATTTGCTCTGAGGTGCTTCTGAAGAAAACGTTTCCCCATTTTTACCATAGATTTTAAGACACATGCCAAAGCAGAAAAAGAATGATAAAGAAACCCTACGGACCCACTAAGCAACTTCTACAATTACCTACATTGGCCATTCTGGAGTCAAACTATTCTTTGATCATCACTGCAACGCCCAGCAAATATTTAAACTAGCTGTTGTCTTGAGAACTAGTCGGGATGTGACAGATCCTGGCCTTGTTACCACTGTATTCTAGCAGCGATGCCAACCAATCTGTCTGCTCCTGCCAGAAATATGATAAAAGCAAACATGCTCATTCCCTCACCTGGAGAATGACTAAAAGGAAGGTCTAAATTCCAGACTCTATAAACCAAGGGATGTGCCCATTTTCAGGGATGAAGCAAAGTGCTTCAGAGGTTGTCATGGCTACAGAATAAACCTCTGCATCGCTGCTTGCCCGACTCCGTATTTTCTTTAATCATCGGGATTTCTGACTGAATTCACTCAATGATGTGTTTAGTGATGACCTGCAGCAAAAAAGCAACAAGATAAAGATGACAGGAGACCAGGGCTTGGAAAGAGCTCAATGGACTGAGCAAAGTGTAAGTGGAAGGGCCAAGTTGGACGCAGGCATAGCATGTTGCCCCATGCACCACTAGACACAGCATTCAGGCACAGCAGGGTGTGGACCAAAAAAAAAAAAAAAAAAACAGGAATAATTTTGATTGGTGGGGTGGGGGCTGCACTATACCTGGCAATGCTGGGGCTTATTTTGATTTGGAACCTGGGGAAGAACTTGAGCCAGCTAAAAACAAGGCGAGCGCTTTTTACCAGCTAGACTGTCTCTCTGCTCTGACCCATGGCGCCTCCCACTCTCCCATTAAAAAATTTCAAAACAATGGATGACAGAAGAATAAGAAGATCCAACCTCTCTTCAAGGTCATCACCATGGAAGTGGGTGAGAAAAGCACATGAAAAACACGAGGCAGAAAAAAAAAAAGAGAGAGAAAAGAAACACACGAGGTAGAATAAGTTCTGTGCTCTGAAGAGACAAAACACTCACAAGGCAAAGGCAAATGCTCCTTCAAACAAACAAATAAAACAAAACAAAAATAACAGGATCTGAAAACCAATCCCAGCCTTTTGCTCTCTGCTGTACAGACTGCCAGAGGGTCACTGAGTACATCAGAGAAACCTGGGAATTGGGTGGCCCACAAAAGAGACTTTTGGAGGGGGAGTTTTAAAGTCACCTCTGGCTACACACCATCCAGTCCTCCCAGGGCTTGGGGAACAAAGAGACCAATTCAAAGCTGGCAAGAGGCTGACATTCAAAGCATTCTACCCCCGGGGGAACAGACAGCAAGGCTGCTTAAACAGAGCAGGATGCTGGGAGCTGTCACCGACAGCAGACATTCCAGAGGAGTCCCAAGGCCTCTCTCCTTCCTACTCCCCAAAGAACTGAGGCCTTCACAATGAGTACTACGAGCTGCTGGGGAAGAACGCAGTTCTGTGGACAAATCAAAGAGGCCAGTGAGGTCTGCTCACAGTCCTATGTGAGGGATTGAGGACCCACTGGGTCACTCCATGGCCCTGGAGTTGCACCAGACAGCAGGAAGAGGCTAAATTCAAAAGTTTAGAAGGGACAGAGTGTTACAGCATCAGACTATCTGATCAAGATAGTCTGGGGGACAAGAGGAAGGCAGGAAGAGGACGTTAGGAGTGGTAGGCACAAGGACACAGGGAGGGAAATTCCAGCCATACAGGCACTGATGAAAATGAAGAAGATGCCAGGAGATGTGGAAATCAGAGAATAAGCCACTGGTCAGCATACAAAAAGGCTGGATCTTAGGGTGGGACAGTATACAGGCTAAGATGGGAAAGGTGAGGGCCAGAGATATAGCACAGTAGGTAGGTTGATGGTGATTTGATCCCAAGTGATACATATGCTCCCAGCCCCCCCAATCATTGCAAGGAGTGATCCCTAAGCACGGAGGAAGGAATAAGTCCGGAGCTCAGCCAGTGCAGATCCAAAACAAAAATAAAGCAAGTAAACAAAAAAGAGCATGTTTGCAAGAGTCTGGAGGGGGCTGGGTTTTTTAAAAGGCTTTAATAGATGAAGGGTAATAGGTGGTTTCAGGTAACAGACTGAGGCCAAGAACAGCAGGCAGATAGAACACGGGAGCAGAAACTGAAAATAGAAGGAGATCATATGATAAACCACCACTGGGCTGGAGGGGCTTAGAATGCAAGAATCCTGGGCAGTAAGGAGCTGAACTGCAGGTGAGGATTAGGAAGAAAGCCAGGAAGTGGTAGACACCTCAGGGTAAGAGCATGGCTCTGGGGTTACAGACCCAGGGATCCTGAGGGTGAAAGAGCAGCTGGCTGCCTGCACAAAGGAGGAAGAAAGCTTCAGTGAAGAGCAGGGGTCTCAGAGACAAATGCTAGGGACAGTTTGAGGAAGTCACCAACTCACGGGACAAAAAGTCATAGAAAACCTGAGGAATAGAGAGGCGGTCCTAGGAGTCAATTTAAAAAAAAAACAAAAAACAAAAAAAAAAAACAACCATCAAACAACAAGGAACAAAAGGCCGAGAATAATGTGGAAAACTCTGTAGGTTTCAGGCCAGACAGACAACAGAACAAACGGGTTTTGAAAACTGGGTCCAGTTACAGCTGTTTGGGATCTAAGTTTCATTTTCTCCCTCCACTTACTTAAAATGAGAGCGACAGAAATAGAAAGAGACAGACAGAGAGACAGGAGAGAATAAGGGGAAGTAAGTCAAAACAATTTTCCTTTGGGTCGATTGAGAGAGAAATTAATTTATACATTCAAAGCTTGTCAGATCTTAGGCACTGGGCACTGAGTGGCAACCATCATCAAGGCACTACAAGGACAAGGATAAAGAAACAAGAGAGAAGTGAGGAGGCCTTGGCAGAGTGAAGAAGAGACTAGGAATACCAGGCGGCCAGAGGAAGTCAGTTAATACGTGGTATGAGTCGCTGCTGAGTCTTCAGCATCCAGGACAGAACAAGACCTACTGGGAGCCTCTCGACTTATGTAGAAGGGCCTGGTGTTCACCACTTTGCAGACACCATAATTTTCTCTGCCCTGGGATGAAGACAGGTTCAGGCAGGAGAAACGGGGTAGCCTCAGAGCTGAAGGGTCATGACCCTCAGGAACATGGGTCTTGTCTCATCTGTGCCCTGGGGCTCAGGAACGTTCTGCTACCTGATTTTCAAAATTAATTGGTGAGGACTGATCAAGGGAAGTGGATCTGACCATTCAAGGGTCAGAGAGATGAAAAATGAAGGTCTGGAAAGCAAGCTGACCGTGGGCTGATTATAGGAATAAACTTCTCAGGGCAAGGGCTGCAAACATTGTGAACAGAATTTCACAGCTGGAAAGAAGTGGGGGTGGGGGGATTTAACCTAACTATAATCACAATATGGAGACACTATGGTTCAGAGTTTGGAGGAGACTGCTCCCAGGTCCCTTCCCTACCCTCAGCATGATATGAGACAGAGCTGGGCCCTGAATCCAGAACCATACAAACCCTGAGGTATCCGACGCATGCCACCACCACTTCTCAACTCCTCTCTCTCCCCTCATCTCTCTAGGTGGTACAGGGGCATTTGTCAAGTCATGTACTGACAGACGCTGGGGACTGGAAGTGGAGAGGCATGTCAGTGGGTTGGGGGGGGGGTGTTGGTTTTGGCACAGATATCATGAGGACCACAAGCTTGTCAAGTACTGAAGACCATGATGGCAAACCACTGCAGCTAAGGTTGGCGGGGAAGCCACCAAGTTTGTAGAAGGGCACAGGGCAGATGGGGGAGTTGTGATAGGTGGGATCCCCGAGAAGTTCGGGGGGGTGTCAGGTGAGTGAATCACTCTCTTAGGAACTGAGGGAGTCACTGGAGGATTTGGGTGTGTGTGTGTGTGTGTCCCTGGGCAGCTGCTTGGAGGGAAGATGCCTTTGGCAAACCATTGCAGCTAAGGTTGGTGGGGGGAAGCCACCAAGTTTGTAGAAGTGCATAGGGTAGTTGGGGGGTTGTATAGGTGGGACCCCCAAGAAATGGGGGGGTGTCAGGTGAGTGAGTCACTCTCTTAGGAACTAAGGGAGTCATGGGGGATTCTGGGGGGGGGGGGGGTCCCTGGGCAGCCACTGGAGGGAAGATGCCTGCTTGGGGGCAGAGTCCATGAAGCAGAAACCAGGGTGAGTGAGTGGGGTGTGTGTGTGTTTGGTCATGGGGTAGGGGATTTGGGGATCATGGGGGCAAGTATTGGGGGGCCGGGTGGAGGAGGGAAGGGGGCAGGCCTGGGAGCTTGGGCACGCCGGGTTCGAGGCCCAGCACCCGCCCGGCCTCTCCCACTCCCACCCCAGGGGCATGGTGCAACCCCACTTCCTTTCCCGCAGCCACCAACCTGACAGCCCCCGAGGGCGACTCCGCCGACAGACCGCCATGCACCGGGCCCCGCCACCAGCGCCGGCCCCGCTACCCGCCTGCGCCATCGCCCGCCCGCCCGCGCGCAAGCTCGCCTCGCCTCGCCTCGCCTCGCGCGTTACGGATCCAGGTTCCGGGGCCGCCGCGCTTTTGCAGCTCTTCTCGCCGCGCAGAGCCCGGGCCCCGGAACCTGTGTACGGAATCCCACTCTCTCCCCCGCCCCTCCAGGCCCGGCCTCCTATCCCGGTTCCCGGGCCCCGCAGCCCGGCCGGCCGGCGCTCGCGTCACGCCCCGCCCCTGCCGGCGACGTGCTGACGTCATCGTAACCACGCCCCGGTCCAGCCCCGTCGTCACCATAGCGACGGGCGCCGCCGCCGCCGCCTGGCCCCGCCCCCCGGGATAGGGACGCAGATGGGGATGAGGATGGGGATGGAGATGGGGAGGCGGGAAGGAGACACCTGCGGCTTCCGGAGACTGCTGCCTCGGGTTCGGATCCCGGGCGGGGCCCACGGCACCCCGTGTGCCCACCCGGAGTTAAAAATAGAATGAAAAAATAGAATAAAACAAAATAGAATACAAAATAAATAAATAAACAGAATAACATAGAATAAAATTAAAATAAATAAATAGATTAAAATAAAATAAAATTAAAATTAATAAATAGAATAGAATAAAATTAAAATAAATAAATAGAATATAATTAAAATAAATAAATAGAATAGAATTTAAATAAATAAATAGAATAAATAACTAAATAAATAGAACAGAATAAAATAAAATAAAATAATAGGGCCTGGAGAGATAGCACAGCAGCGTTTGCCTTGCAAGAAGCCGATCCAGGACCAAAGGTGGTTGGTTCGAATCCCGGTGTCCCATATGGTCCCCCGTGCCTGCCAGGAGCTATTTCTGAGCAGACAGCCAGGAGTAACCCCTGAGCACCGCCGGGTGTGACCCAAAAACCAAAAAATAAAATAAAATAAAATAAAATAATAAAACAGGTGTTCTCCTGCCCCTCACAGTGCCCCTCTAAGCGTCTTAAACTGCATTGCTGTCTGCGACTTGGGGGACCTGGAGGAAGATGTCGCAGGGAATAAGGGTCCAACACCTGGCTGTGCCCAGCACTCTCTGTTTTATTTTATTTTAACTTATTTTTTGGTGTTTAGGTCACACCCGGCAGCGCTCAGGGGTTACTCCTGGCTCTACACTCAGAAATCGCTCCTGGCAGGCTCGGTGGACCATCTGAGATGCCGGGATTTGAACCACCATCCTTCTGCGTGCAAGACAAACACCTTATTTCCATGTTATCTCTCCGACCCCTTTATTTTATTTTTTCAGTTTATTTATTTATTAATATTAATTGATTGGTTCAGGGCTTCCCTGGCGATGCTCAGGGGTTACTCCTGGCACTGTGCTCAGAAATTACTCCTGGCAAGCTCGAGGGACTGTATGGGATGCCGGGAATCGAACCGGGTCTGTCCTGGGTCGGCCACATGCAAGGCAAATGCCTTACCGCTGTGCTATCTCTCCGGCTCCTGTTTCATTTTATTTTATTTGCTCTTTTGATCCACACCTGACAGTGCCCAGGGTTTTACTCCTGACTCTACACTCAGTAATTAAACCTGGCAGTGCTGGGGGAACCCAATGGGATGCTGAAGATCGAAGCTGGGTCGCAGTGTGCAAGGCTAAAGTCCTCCCCGCTTTGCTATAGCTCTGGCCCGGTTCTCTCTGCACTCAGGAACCTCTCCTGGCAGGTTCAGGGCACCAGATAAGATCCCAGAAATCCATCTCGGGTCAGCCATGTGCAAGGCAAGCCCCTAAAGAGTGGCTTTTGGCTGATGAATTGCTTAAATGGAAGTGAGACATTTCACTTTATCCTGTTATATATCTCCTCATTGTGCATACATGTGTGTGTGTGTGTGTTGTGTCTGTATTGTGACCTTCCCTGCAACCATTTATCTTTTATTTCCTTATTTTGTGTAAGTGGTTAAGGGTCTAACACTTGCAATTTAACTTTCTGGGGTGAGGAATGATGGGTGTGTTTGGGCCAGCAGTGTTTAGGAACTGTTTTTGGTTCCATGCTCAGGCTTCTTTCCTGAGGGTGCTCATTTGTGGTCCTGGGGATTTAAACATGGGTTGGCAAAACAAATGCATTGCCCTTTGTACTATATACATGCACAATACTTCTGAATTTAACTTAAAATATTGGTCTGGGGAGGTCATGGTCCTTAGAACAGGACTCAGGGATCTAGCAAAGTTGGCCCCATGCAGGGCAAACATTTTGCTGCTGTACTGTCTCTCCACCTCTGCCCTCACCCACCAGTTAACCCTTTAAAATAGAGACTAAAACAACAATGAGGTACCATCTCACACCACAGAGACTGGCACACATCACAAAGAACAAGAACAATCCATCTGGCAGGGATGTAGAGAGAAAGGAGCTCTCATTCCCTGCTGGTGGAAATGCCATCTAGTCCACCTCTATGAAAAACAACATGGAGATTCCTCCAAAAACTGGGAATTGAGCTCTCATATGATCCAGCTATACCACTCCTTCCTAGGGATATACCCTAGGAACTCAAAAATCCTTTCCTCTCACCTATATTCATCGCAGCACTATTTACAATAGTCAGACTCTGGAAACAACCAAGATGCCCTTCAACAGATGAATGGCTAAAGAAACTGTGGTACATATACACAATGGAATATTATGCAGCCATCAGAAGAGATGAAGTCATGAAATTTTCCTATACGTGGATGTGCATGGAATCTATTATGCTGAGTAAAATAAGTCAGAGGGAGAGAAATAGACACAGAATAGTCTCACTCTCTATGGGTTTTAAGAAAAATTAAGGATATTATTGTAATAATCCCCAGAGACAATAAAGATGAGGGCTGGAAGGACCGGCTCACAATATGAAGCTCATCACAAAGAGTAGTGGTGCAATTAGGGAAATAACTACACTAACAACTAGCATGACAATATTAATGAGTGAGAGAAGTAGAATGCCTGTCTCAAGGGTGGGGGGGGCAATGATAGTGGGAATGTTACACTGGTGAAGAGGGGTATTCTATTTATGACTGAAACCCAACTAGAATCATGCTTGTAAACATGGTGCTTACATAAAGATTTTATATATTAAAAATAAATAGTACAGCAAGTGCATCTCCTGTCTTGCATGCAGCCAGCCCAGGTTCTATCCTCCAAGTCTCATTTGATTCCCTCAGTCCAACCAGGAATGATTCCTGATCGCAGAGCCAAAAGTAAGCCTTGAGCACAGCTGGGTGTGACACAAAAATCAAAGTAAATGATTAGAAAATAAAAATAAATTTAAACACGGGGGCCAGAGAGATAGCATGGAGGTAAAAGGTTTGCCTTGCATGTAGAAGGTTGGTGGTTCAAATCCTGGCATCCTATATGGTCCCCTGAGCCTGCCAGGACCGACTTCTGAGCATAGAACCAGGAGTAACCCCTGAGCGTGGCCGGTGTGACTCAAAAAACAAGAAAAAATAAATTTAAACATATTCCAATAAGCTTGAAATATATACAAAATATGCAGTTTGGGGGCCAGAGAAATAGCATGGTGGTAAAGCATTTGCCTTGCATAAAGAAGGACAGTGGTTCGAATCCCAGCATCCCATATGATCCCCCGTGCCTGCCAGGAGTGATTTCTGAGCATAGAACCAGGAGTAAGCCCTGAGCTCAGCCTCCTGTGACCCAAAAACAAACAAAAACTTCAGTTTGGTTTGCTCTGGCAAGGCTGTGTTCTGCCTTGCATACATCTTTCTGCTTTTTTTTCCACTCTGAAAAAGCCCGGAGTTTTCTCTTGAACATATATTACACTCTCTTCCGCATGTCTTTTTTTCTCTTTCTTTTTTCTTTTTCTTTTTGTAGCGTCACAATGAACATTATGATGCACAACACTATAATGTCATAATTCATGGTTACGAAGTCACAAGGAATATTATGAAACGCCATGCCTGACGTCATAGTTCTAAATTGTGAAATCACAGTAGACATTGAGATACACACTGCCAGTAGGTCACAATTCAAGTTTGTGGTGTCACAATGGACATTATCATGTGCAACACTATGATGTCATTCTGACACACCACAATATAATGTCATAGTTTACCACTGTGGTTTCACAGTGGATATTATGCTGCACACCACTATGATGCACACAAATACAGTGTCATAGTTTACAATCCTGACATTAAGAAACACACCGCTGGGGCCGGAGAGATAGCATGGAGGTAAGGCGTTTGCCTCTCATGCAGAAGGTTATCGGTTCGAATCCCGGCGTCCCATATGGTCCCCCATGCTTGCCAGGAGCGACTTCTGAGCCTGGAGCCAGGAGTAACCCCTGAGCACTGCCGGGTGAGACCCAAAAACCAAAAAAAAAAAAAAAAAAAAAAAAAAAAAAAAAAGAAACACACCGCTAGGAGGTCACAATTCATGATTGTGGCATCACAATGGACATTATGATTCACACGACTATGATGTCTTAATTCTCCATTGTGAGGTCAAAATGGATCATTTTCTCATGTCTTTCTAAGTAAATTTTATCAATAAAGACTATCTTGCTTATCATCTCCTACCATAGAGATTGGAAAACATCAGAAAGAACAAGAACAACCAACGCTGGCGCAGATGCTGGGAGAAAGGGACTCTCATTCACTGCTGGTGGGAATGTCGACTATTGGAGGCTTTGTGGAAAACAATATAGAACATTACTCAAAAACTAGAAGTTGAGTTTTCATTCCATTCAGCAATACCCATCCTAGGGCTATACCTTATGAGCCCAAAAATACTGCAGAAAAGACACTTGCATTTCTGTTTTTGTTTTTTTTTTTTTTTGGTTTTTTGGTTTTTTTTTTTTTTTTTTTGGTTTTTGGGCCACAACCGGCATTGCTCAGGGGTTACTCCTGGCTGTCTGCTCAGAAGTAGCTCCTGGCAGGCACGGGGGACCATATGGGACACCAGGATTCGAACCAACCACCTTAGGTCCTGGATCGGCTGCTTGCAAGGCAAACGCCGCTGTGCTATCTCTCCGGGCCCTGACCCCCAAACTTTTTAAATTCTAAAATGATTAGGACTAAGAGTGAGAAATGGAGGTATTGGGTAAATTTGTCTGAAAGCAATGACATTTTTTTTTTCAGAACTTTCCCCATGTTCTAGAGGCTATGCTACTGAGACAGGAAGACACCAGGTTCAGGCATTTCATTTAGTATTTTAATAATAATAATAACAATAATAATAATAATAATAATAAAAAAGACAATACAAAACCCAAACATTTCTTTTTACAAGTTCAGATACATTTTCCCCCAAGTGCAAAATACTCTATGAACCGCATCATTTACTGTTTATTGTGATTGTGTAGGAGATGCTTTCTATGTTGGCAGCAGTGGAAGGCAGATATAAATACAATATTTTGAGATTTCTTCTGTATTAGACAAAAAAAAAAAGACAAGCCTCCCACCTGGTTATGATTAGTCTCTGAAACTTCAGTTCAATTCACACAGAATCAAGTTTTCCACTTGTCCAAACTGCTCCAATCTGTGTTGTCTAGAAAATAAGTAACATACTGGGGATTCTGGTCGATCTCATCAAATAGTTTCTTACAAGGCCATGGACTTGCTCAAGGACAAAGTGTACTACCTTTGAGACAGGTCAGATTTAAAGATATCTTCCTTTGCTTCCAGGTTTGTTTGTTTTTCTCTTAGGGCAGTAATAAAGAAGTCAAGTAGGTTATCATTCTTTTCTGCTTATGGTCCTTGGTACTCTTCTCCCTTTCCCTACTTTGAGCCTGTTAAATCAGAGTGAAAAGCAGCAAATGCAAGAGTTTGAAGACCTGATATCATTTTCTGGCAGTCTGAGAGAGATGACTTCCTAATTGATCCATTCCAGAATTGTCGGCTGTTGCAATACAGAAAACATATCTCTACTAGGGGAGAAGAAAAAAAATCCTTGGTACCAAAGACCAGGATTATAGATTACTAATCTTTCGGGGGGGGGGGGGAGAAATCTGAGTCTCTACCATCTCTGGGCAAATCAGAGCAGTCAGAGTAAAATCTCAGCCTTGGGGATGTGTACGCGTGGGGTTACGGTAGCTCAAGTTCAGGATCTGGTTAGTTTTCTCTTGATTCTTTAGTCTCTCAATCTTAGGGGATGGGCCTGGCCTACTAATAGGGCAAGAGAGGTCTAGGAGTCGAGGAGTTGTCACACTACAGAGGAAGTAAGTGCCTTTCTGGTATCTGTTGGTTAGACTCAAAGCACTTGCACAAATGACTCCCTGATCCCAGACTCCGATCACTGCTGGCCTTGTAGACAAACAGGCATCACTGTGTCCTGAAAGCAGCACATCTGACAGAGGTCTCTGGGCTGGTTCCTCAAGAGCACCCACTGACACCATCTTTCCTTGGACCCACACGGTCAAAGGTAAACACCCTTCTTGCTGTCTCACCTCCAGAGGCCTAGAGAGTCCCTGAGTGTTGACTCCTCACTGAGTCCACTTAATCCCTGATTTGATGCCCAGGGCCCACTTCCTCCAGAGGTGTAGCAGCAGCATCATTGCTTGGTTCTTATCCCAACTTGGATGCAGTTAAACCTGGTGGGCATTGGGCAGGTCTTCACCTGCTCATTCAAATTTGTCTTGGACTAGGGAACTGACTCCATGTTGAGCCTGTGCCCCACATGTGTAAGGTTCTGTGTGTGATCCCTGGCACCACACACACACACAGACACACACACCATTTTGTCTTGACATCACTTCAAAGGATTTAGTGGTCTGTACTCTTTGTATTGTAAAGATTAACTGCAGGTTCCAGAAACTATGAAATATAGGAAGTGTGACTATGTGTTTATGTGAGGTGGAGAAGGGGTAGAAAGAATAAAGAGAAGTCAGATTGCCCCACTGGTATTAGTCAGGAAGTATTCTACTTGGCTTTCCATGAAAGACACAAAATGGCGCAGAGAGAGCCAGTAACCACAAAGTCACCCTCGCTTCTGGAGGGGAATTAAGATGGCCAGAGTAGATCAAATACAAAGTTGTATTCAATGACCATTTCTTTACCTGAAAGCAGTTCTTTCGTTTTTCTGAAGAGAGAGTGTGTGTGTGTGTGTGTGTGTGTGTGTGTGTGTGTGTGTGTGTGTGTGTTGACCCACAGAAGCAAAGGCAGGCAGATACCCACCGCCAAGGGCCAACACAATGACTAATGGATGTCATGGGAGCCAGCACTGATCACCTACGATCTAAGCTGTTTTGGCTGGAGACTCCTGATTGGTTGGAAGGATGTCAGACTCTTTAGAGTTGAGTCACCTGGGGAGGAAGTCAAGGGAGTGGGAGATGGACCAGTAACCTAGGACAGACTCAAAAAGAAACCCTAGGAATCAACGGTGAGCCTTTGGTTTACTAGGACTACAGCTTTGGGGAAAACTAGTAGGAAAACGGAAAATAATTTTCTGGGCAGCAGTTAAATGGAGGGTGGAGTCTTTGCAGAATCTGGGTTTGTTCATGGACTGGAGTCTTCTTCCTTCTGAAAAGCAGCAGCTGAGAAAGCTAGGCTTGAAGTCAAGTTCTTGAAGGCGGAGCAGACAGGCAGGGGTTGGCAGATTGGCCAAGGCAAAACAACTTTGGGCCTGGGTAACTGTTCTGTTCTTGATTCCCACAGTCTCTGGCCTGGAGGCCCTTAAATCAACCCATCGTCTTTGTTCTGTTCTTCCTCCATCTGTACCGCAGGAGAACACAGGATGTGAGCAGGGAGAGATGGACGCTCTCCTTACTTGAGGTGAAGAGGTACTAATCAACCCCATTGGCCTCTGCAATTGTGAGGTCCAGGCTGGATCCACGGGGAGGCGTAAGGCTGGCAGGACAGGGTTAGCAAACACAGATCCCTTTCTTGCCTGCTCCTCTGAATGCCCAGAATGCAAGTCCTACACACCAGGTGTCTTTGCTGTGAGCTTTCTGGGTTTGGAGGAGCACTAGTGGGCAGGGGCAGTGGGGGGCTAGAGTCGCATCCAATTCTCCAGCCTTCCAGGTTTTGGAGATTCAAAACCGTCTCTTCCACACTGAACACACTCTTCTCTTGGGGGGCAGCTATAAATAGGATTGCTTTGACAGAGCAAAAGGAAATTAAAAACAAAACCCAAACCAGAAAACACGATCCTTCCCTCCGGACAACACAGACAGACTCCAACTTGATTGCACTTTTTAGCGGTGGACGGGCTGGGCAGGAGGCTTGCTGAGTGCATGCACCTCGCTCCCCAAAAGTTCGGGCCCGAGGTAGGTGGCTCTGGGCTGGCTGCAGAGCGGTGGGGTCCTCTTTGGTGAAGCCCCCCCAGAGCCGTCTGGGGTGACAAGGGGAAAAAGTCTGGGGAAGGGCCCAGGCTAGTGTCTGGTTAGCAGCCTCGTTTCCTGAAGGGCAATGCCGGGCAAGGGCAGGGGTGCTCCCCCAGGGAGCACTTGGGTGGAGGGGTTGAGGGACTGGCTGGGCCAGGGGCGACAGGTAAGGTGTTCGAGGCTGGCTTCCCACTGTTCTATAGTACAGGCTTCAGAGGATACATCTTTCTTCTCTGCTTCTTTGCCTTCCTCTTTCCGTGATACTTGAAGACCTGGATTCCATTCTGCAAACTTAGCGTCTCTTCCCAGGGCTGAGTTTAACAGAGCCTGATCCGTTGTTCTTCCTCATCTGGCCGGTGCCCCACTAGTCCAGGGGTGTGAGCCTTTGTAAGCCCCATGGGAAGACACCCCCATTAGATCTGGGGGAGGGGGAAGAGAAGAGCTGGATAGAGGAGAAAAAGCTGGCCGTGGGAGGCAGATCAAGGCTCCCACATGTGCTGGCAGCGAGTCTGGGGTCAGAGACCTTTATGGCAGAGCTGCACAGTGGGCAGAGTCACCCTGGGTAGGCCTGCCAGGGTACATTCAGCCTCCCGACTAACAAGGCACAACCCTCAAAGGGCAGAAGCCCCATTTCCTCTCCCTGTTCCCCCACTGGACCCCCTTTCCTCTGTGGGCCTCTAGCACCTTCCAAGCTGATGAGGCCCAGGGTTCGAGCTGGTGAGGGAACAGAGCCTGTGCTGAATGGCTTTTCCAGGGAAAATAGGAAACAAAAGAGAGGGATAAGACAGACAGACAGACAGATAGACAAGGACAAGGGGTTCGTAGGACCCTGAGGGAGAGGACCCGGTGGACAGACAGATACTTTTCTCTCTAGAAAGAGAGACAAGAGGGCTCTGGGCCTGAGGCTGGGGTTGCTGGCTCTGAGGGCTAAGGCGTGTGGGGGCTTTAAAACCTGGGTTGAGGGTTGAACGGCACTATTTGTAGGGCCTCAGGAAGCTGGAAACTTTGGACCGGAGCAGCTTGATGAAGGACTTGGGCAGCATTTCCTTGTGTTTCTCTGTGTACTTGAAGTAGTTCTGGGGGTGGGCCAGCACCTCAAAGAAGGCCTTGATGAGCTTCTTGTCCTGTGGAGGATGAGGTTGGGGGAGGGCAGTGTTAGCCAGCGGCAGGGTAGAAAAGAGGAATATGAGGGGCCACAGCAGTGGCGCAGCAGTAGGGCGTTTGCCTTGCACGCAGCTGACCCAGGACCGACCACGGTTCGATCCCCATGTGTTCCATATGGTATCTCAAGCCAGGAGCAATTTGTGAGCACGTAGATAGGAGTAACCCCTAAGTGTCACCAAGTGTGGCCCAAAATCCAAAAAGAAAAAAAAGAAAAAGAAAAGAGGAATATCAGATGCCCCAGGATGACTAACAGAGACACCAATGTGAACTTTCCATTCTGCTCTGGCCCCTGAACACTAAGTGGAACATGTCACTTGGTCTATAGGGTGGCCCTGCCCCCAGCCTGAGAACCTCATTACAGCAGAAACCCCCACACAGCAGGAGAGTCCCACTGAGAGGCTGGTAGCCCCATGCCTTGGCCTGAGAGTCCTGCCCACAGCCTGAGATTCCCCACTCTTTGGCCTGAGAAACCCACCTGGGCCCAGAACTTACCAGGTGCCTACCCCAGTTCCAAACAAGCATCAGGACTCAGCTTGAACTCCTGGACAAATGCTCTTTCTTAGCATTAGGAGATTTTTTAATTTTGTTTTGTTTTGTTTTGTTTTTTTGGTCACACCTGGTGGTGCTCAGGGCTATTCCTGGCTCTACGCTCAGAAATTGCTCATGGCAGACTCGGGGACCTATGGGATGCTGGGATTTGAACTGCTGTCCTTCAGCATGCAAGGCAAATGTCCTACCTCCATGCTATCTCTTCGGCCCCCCAGGAGCGATTTCTGAGTGCAGTGCCCCCACACCAAATACCACACTAAAATAAGGGTTTAGATTTTTGTTTTTGTTTTTGTTTTTGTTTGGTTTTTGGGTCACACCCGGCAGTACTCAGGGGTTACTCCTGGCTCTACACTCAGAAATCGCTCCTGGCAGGCTCGGGGGGACCATATGGGACGCCGGGATTTGAACCACCACCCTTCTGATTGTGAGGCAAACGCCTTACCTCCATGCTATCTCTCCGGCCCCAAGGGTTTAGATTTTTAAAACAAGGTGAGAAGGGCTGAGAGATGGCTCAAAGGGATGAATGTTTGCTGCGTATTCAGGAAGCCCAGATTCCATCTCTGGCATCACATGGCACCCTGAGCATCAAGCCAACAGTAACCTATAACATTGTTTAATGTGGCCACAACAACCAACACAGGTGCATACACATAACCCCAAAGTTGAAAGGTCATTCGTGAAATTCTCTTGGGGGGGCATTGGGGCCCACACTTGGTTGTGCTCAGGGCTCACTCCAGGTTCTGTGCTCAAGGTTCAATCGTGGAAGTTCCCAAGAGATCATAAAGAGCGGGAAGGATAGAACTGGGGTAGATTGAATGCAAGGAAGGTGACTTACCCCCTGTACCATCTTTCTGGCATCTAAAATTAAATTCTTTGTACTTTCTAAGCTCTAGATTTTTGTCATTTGGTTGCAATTCTATGCCAATATATTATATTAGTTGTTAAAGTTGTTCATCTTTATTACTGTTAATTGATAAAATTTAATGACCTTTTGCATTATTAATAGGTTATAAAGCATATTATGGTGCTCAGGAGTTACTTCTGGCTATGCACTCAGAAAGCGCTCTTGGTTTGGGGGACCATATGGGACGCAGGGGGATAGAACAGTGGTCCATCCTAGGTCAGCGTGTGCAAGGCAAATGTCCTACAGCTTATGCTACTACTTCAGCCTCGCCTTTCTTTTCTGTTCTTTTCTTTTCCTTAACCTCCCCCTCCCTTCCCTTCCCTTCCCTTCCTTCTTCTTCTCCTTCCCCTTCCCCTCACCTTCCCTTTCCTTCCCTTCCTTCTTCTTCTCCTTCCCCTTCCCCTCACCTTCCCTTTCCTTTCCTTTTCTGCCATACCTGGAGGTACTCAGGACTCACCACTGCTGAATCTGTGCTCAGAGACCACTCCTGGCTGGCTTGTGGGACCATATGTATAGGGTGCTGGGTTTTGAACCTGGGTTGGTCATGTACAAGGCAAGCATCCTATCATTCAGCCTAAAATCACTTTTATTTTCCTCTGGGGTGGGATGAATCACACCCAGCGATACTCAAGAGTTACTCTTGGCTTTGCGGTTGGGAATCACTTCTAGTGATATACAAAACTGGGGGTGGAACCTAGGTCAGTAGTGTGCAAGGCAAATAAATGCTTTACCCTCTGTACTATCTCTCTGGCACCCAGAACTAATTTCTTTTTGTTGTTGTTTTTATTTTTTTGGTTTTTGGGTCACACCCAGCAGCACTCATGGGTAAGTCCTGGCTCCATGCTCAGAAACCACTCCTGGCAGGCTTGGGGGACTATTTGGGATGCAGGGATTCGAACCAATGACCTTCTGCATGAAAGGCAAACACCTTACCTCCATGCTATCTCTCCGGCCCCAGAACTAATTTCTTAACTATGGATTCCTAAACTAGCATCCCTCGATCCAAGTGCCTCAATTTTAATATTCCTTTAAAAGAAATCTTGGGGTTAGAGCGATAACACAGTGGGTAGGGCATTTGCCTTGCATGTGGCCAACCCAGATTCAATCCCTGGCATTCCATAGGGTCCCCTAAGCCTGCCAGAGAGATTTATTTTTTCTTTTTCTTTCTTTCTTTTTTTTTTTTATTGAGACCAATGTGAATTACAAGTCTTTCACAGTTGTATTTCAGGCACATAGTGACAGCGAATTAGAGCCATTTTCACCAACAGTATTGACCACCAAGAGTGATTTCTGAGTGCAGAACCAGGAGCAGCCCCTGAGCACTGGTATGACACTCAAAAAAGAAAATAAATAAAGAGAGGTCTACAAGGCCTTGACTCTGGGAAGTGCAAGGATGTTCTGTTGTTTCTCCAAGGGAGCTGAGGAGGGAGCCAGGGCAGGCAGGCCCTTATGCCCAAGTCTCTCTCGACCTCCTGTTTTCTGGACAGAGGAACGAGGGGAGGTTTCATGTCCTCATTTCTTCGAGAGTGTTGGTGGGCGGGGGACCCTTGCAGTCAGAGGGCCTGGGTGCCAAACCTGGTTTGCCACTGGGCAGTTCCTATCATTCCTCAGGTCTTGGCTTCCCCACCTGCCTGCCTTTTCCAGCCTCCTCAACCCCTTTGCCTGAAGTCAAATGGGAACCACCAATTGCCAGCTTCAAATAGGACTGTATGCATCAGTCAAATATACCCACTTGTGTCCGAGGCACACGACCAGAGCCTGGCTACTTGCTCCTTACCTGCCTCCCATCCTCACTGCCATCACTCTGCACTCACCTTTAAGATCTCCTGGTGGTTCTCTGAGGCATAGAGCCGGCCATCTCTCACGATGTCCTCCACCAGCTGTTCGTAGTCCTCTGTGGGGTCCCCAGGGAAGGCATTCAGGGGGTGGCTAGTGCTGTTTCTGCAGCCTCTGCTCCCTCCCTGGGCACCCCTTGCTTTTCAACCTCCCCAGCGACCCGGGGCTCACCATCATAAGTCACGTAGGGGATCTGGAAGCCACGGGCACTGTTGGCTTCGCTTGTCTTGAAGTTGATCCAGAGCTTGCGGGAACGTGCGGTGAAGGCGATGGGGCGTTCGTAGGTTTGGCACGTCTCATAGGTGGTGATGGAGGATGGCGAGGCTGAGAGGGCAAGAGGAGGGTGAGGGTGGCGGGCTGACTGCTATGGGGCTGGGAGGGGCAGAGTTACCCCATAGACCTTCCCTGCCCCTGGGACCCACCTAACCCCCCCCTTTAGCCTCCAGCTCCCCTGACAGCTGGGCATTCTCAGTGGGTAAGAAACGTGACATTAGAGACTGGCCTGCTGAAATGATCCAACAGGACAGGGAGGCATGTAGCACACTGGAGTTTCTGGCCGACACCCACGGGTACCCCTCTTTGTACCCCACAGAGCCAGCGTCCCTCCTGCTGCATTCCTCTGTGAGCTTCTCTCCTCCCGAGATGTAAGCATCCACTCACTTGCATACACGTGCACACACGCTTTAATGCATGTTCCTGCTCATGCATGCAGACACTAGAAAGCATGCATGCTTGTACTTACATGTACATGCTTGGATTTATTATACAACTCACATGGATGTACTCATGCATGAATACATGTATGTCTGCGCTCGCACGCAAGCTCCTAACTCACGTAGGCTTACACACACATACCTGTATGCACCTATACTCACATCATAGACACACACCGCATTCACACAATGCATGCTTGTATGCATATTTGCAATCACACGCACACACACTTGGACTCATGGCCCCTGTTCCTCCAGTTTTTCCCCAGCCCCGCCAGCCCAGCCCAGCCCAGCCCAGCCCAGCCCAGCCCTGCAGCCACCCACAGTTCTTCCTCATGACCAGGACATCCCCACACTCGTCCTCAGAGGGCAGGAAGATCTCGGGGACCACGATCAGGATCTTGCGCTTGGGCGGAGGGTTGATGTTCCAGACACATTCCACGCCGGCTGGGTAGTTGCCTGGGTAGTTGGGGGACTCGATATAGCCGGTGAACTCACCCAACTCCCCACCACACTGGCGATCTGTAGGGGAGAGAGGAGGAGAGGAGAGAGGAGGAGAGGAGAGGAGAGGAGAGGAAGAGGAAGAGGAAGAGGAAGAGGAAAGGAGAGGAGAGGAGAGGAAGAGGAGAGGAAGAGGAGAAGACAGGAGAGGAGAGGAAGAGGAGAGGAAGAGGAGAGAGAGGGAGAGGAGAGGAAGAGGAGAAGACAGGAGAGGAAGAGGAGAGGAGAGGAAGAGGAAGAGGAGAGGAAGAGGAGAGGAGAGGAAGAGGAGAAGACAGGAGAGAAGAGGAGAGGAAGAGGAAAGGAGAGAAGAGGAGAGGAAGAGGAGAAGACAGGAGAGGAGAGGAAGAGGAGAGGAGAGGAAGAGGAGAGGAAGAGGAGAAGACAGGAGAGGAGAGGAGAGGAGAGTAGGAGGAGAGGAAGAGGAGAAGAGAGGAAGAGGAGAGAAAGAGGAGAGGAGAGGAGAAGAAGAGGAGAGGAAGAGAAGAGGAAGAGGAGAAGACAAGAGAGGAGAGGAGAGGAAGAGGAGAGGAAGAGGAGAGGAAGAGGAGAGAAGAGGAGAAGAGAGGAGAGGAAGAGGAGAGGAGAGGAAGAGGAGAGGAGAGGAAGAGGAGAGAGAAAAAGAGACAGAAAAATAAACAAAAAAAGAGAGAGACAGACAGATATTAGTGGGGTGTGGGGTCAAAGAGAGCCTCAAATTCTGGGGTGGACATTCACCTTCCCAGGTGCAGGGTCCGCCTCCCCCATCCTGCTGCTCCCTCATCCCAAGCAGTGGCTGACATCCCAGGGAGTGGCCCTGCTGTGAGATCTCCTGGGCTGGGGCTAGATGTGGAGCTGGAGGGTCCCCCTACCCTGCTGCTCCTTGCTGCTCTCCCCCTCCCTTGCTTCCTCTGCCTGTCCCCCTGGGCTCCGCGACCCCCTTGCCTGCAGCCTGGCCAGCCACATACTCTTGCACTGGGCCACGCTGGTGGAGCCGTCAAAGTCGGTGCTGGTGTTTCCGGGACACCGGGTGCAGAAGTTCTGGCGGAAGTCGGGCTGGTAGGAGCCCATGGCGCAGCGGATGCAGCGGTGGCTGCTGGTGTTGTAGTAGTGGCCTGGCGAGCACTGGACTGCAGGGGTGTGTGTGGAAAGACAGGAGTTGGGAAGGGCCTGGAGCCCAAGGAAAGACAGATCCGACAGACAGACTATGCCGGGCTCGGAGCCTGATGGCAAAGCAGGACAGAAACTCGTTGGGAAGGCTGGGGCAGAGGGGAGCTTGCAGAGGGGGTGAGCTGGAACTGAGGTGGGGGTGCTCTGGCTGCTGAGTCCCTACTAGGGAGAACTGGGGAGGGGCCTCTCACCTTTGGTGTCACAGTCCTGGAAGGAGACGGCCCCTTCGTGCTTGGTGGTGAGGCCACCCCCACATGGGAAGCAGAGGGTTCGTCCGGCTTCGGGCTGGTAGGAGCCTCGGGGACACGGCTGGCAGGGCTTGAAGCCATCAGCAGAGTGGGAACCTGGGGCGCACTGACCTGCAACGAGCCAGGGCCCGGCTCTGACGGAACGGCCATCCCAGGGGGCGCCCAGCTCGTGGACAGGGGGTTAGACACAGCCAGACATGGACAGGAGCCGGGGCCTGCCCTGGGGGGACCCCTGCCCACCCGAGCCCACTCTGCATGGTTTGTTCCCAGGGCACCTGCACACGTGGTGACGTTGGTGGCTCCGAGAGGCCCGTGGGCATCACTTCCAGGGCAAAGGTCGCAGGACAGCTGTCCTTCCCTCTCCTGGAAGGTGCCCGCCGGGCACGGCGCGCATTGCTCCGTCTGGCCGTGGTAATAAGTTCCCTGCGGGCAGCTGACTGAGGGAGAGTCGGCCGTGCTAGCCCCCCACCCCCTGCTGCCCACCCCCCAGGCCTGGGGCTCCCTTGCCCGCTCCCCTACTCTCTCCCAGAGAATCTTTGGGTATAGACAGAACTCTGCCAGAAGGCACAGCCCTGTAAGGGGAAATAGTGGCTCCCACTCTGTCCTGGCAGTCAGTCGGGGACCAGAGATGGGAGGATATTGGGCCAGGAAGGTGCTGGCTGCCTTGTGATTTGAGGGGTGCAATCAAAGTCATGGGGTGAACTACAGGAGCCAGGCCCCGGCTGGGCCCACCCTACCCCACCCTGCATCCCTGGGACCCAGCAGACGCCCTTACCACACTTGACACCGGCTCGGTGCTGTCCAGGCCGGCAGGCCTCCACCAGCTCAGGGCGCTCGCCGGCGGCCAGGCCGGGCTTGTGGGCCAGCTCATAGTCAAGGCCGGCCAGGCGTAGCAAGAAGCGGTCCTGGTTGATGGACTTGCGCAGCATCTTCAGGGAGCCCTTCAGCCGCCGCTCCATCCGCTGCCGGAGGCAGCCCAGCCCGCAGCCAGCTGCAGGAAGGGAGGATAGATGGGGCAGGGATGTCAGTGCCTGCAGAGGGTGCCTGGCACGGGGCAGGGGTTGTCCTTCCTCTGTCCGTGCTCCCCAGCCCAGTCCCACCTGTGGTTTCTTCCGCTCTGACCTCGGCCTCCAGTTCTAGGGTGAGCCGAGTGACCTCCTTGCCGGGAGGGGTCCTGGCCCTGCGGCCTTTGCCCTTCCGAGAAGAGTCACACTTGAGGTGGATGAAGGTCACCTGGCAGTCGGAGCACGGAGCACCACCTGGGGGGAGCAGGGAGGCCTCGTCACCCTGGGGCTCCCTCCCTCCACCCCTACCCACTCCCATCTCATGATCTGTCTTCTGGCATTCCAAATCACAAAGAACCTTCCAGGGACCAGAGCGATAGCATAGCGGTAAGGCGTTTGCACGCTGCTGATCCAGGATGGACCCAGGTTCAATCTCTGGCATCCCATACGGTCCCCCAAACCTGCCAGGAGCTATTTCTGAGTGCAGAGCCAAGAGTAACCCATGAGTGCCATCGAGTGTGGCCCAAAAACCAAAATAAAAAAGTAAGAACCTTCTGCCCCTCATTCTCAAACCAGGACATGCAGACCATCAGGGCTGCCCAGGCCTTGTGCCTACAGCTGCTTCTCCCACCATAGAGAGGCTCATGGGACACCGTGGGTTTCTGAAGACTCATCTCAGTGTGGAGATAGGGGTGGGAAAAGGCTTAAGGGGTCCCGTGCACACCTGGGCCCTGTGTCCGGCCAGCCTCATCCGTTTTGCCTTTGTTGCGCAGGTGCAGACGGCACTTGGCATCCTTGACCTTGAAGGAGGCGCGCTGTTTGACGGCCAGCACTGAGGCCTCTGGAGGGGCAGGAGAAGCTCAGCACCCCTCGTGCTTCGGGGGTGTTGGAGAAGCTGGGCAGGGCACCCCCACCCAGGATTGGTGACACCCCAGGAATCAGAGGTGGGGCAGAGGGAGTGGCCAGAGACTTCAAACATAAAGATGCAATAGGGGTGAGTGAGGGCAGCTTACCATGGCAGTGGCCGGAATGCGTGCTGTTTCCAGCATGACCTGCACGTGCCGCAGCCGCCCGAGGACTGGGGGTCCCACAGCTCATGGTGAAGCCATTCTCAGACTCTGAGAAAAAAGGGGTTGTCAGCCCCAGATGCACCTCCCAGCACCTCATGTGCAGAGAAACCCGGGATGGGATGCCCCAACAGCCAGTTCACTGCCCATCACCCACCCTTAGTACCTACCACCCACAGGTACCTGGCAGGAAGCGTGCTCGGGACGGGCAGGAGAGAGCACAGGTGTCCTTCTTGCCTGAGCGGCTGCAGCTGAGCATGGCTTTCAAGGCACCAGCTCCGCCCTGACACTTCACCGGCTCTAGGCAGGGAGGAGAGAGGCCTGAGGAGGGGGAGGACGCTCTCCTGCCTCCCTCTCCCGCACCTGGCTGACTCTGATAGTGCATGAAAGCTGAAGCAGTGCTTATTCACCGAGAAATTCCATGCCACAACTCAAAGCTTTCTCTAGCTAGCAGGCCTGGAGCATCACCCTTCGGGACCCGCAGTGCCGGCCATAGCCGGCAGAGAGCGCCACGAACCTGTGCAATCCTTGCCGTTCCAGTGCAGCCGGCCGTGGCCTGCGGGGCAGGTACACTGGTAGCTGCCTGGGGTGTTGATGCAGCCAAAGCGGCAGCCTCCGCGGTTGATGCTGCACTCGTCCACATCTGGGGGCACAGGAAAAGGGCAGGTTAGATGCCCGAGAACAGGCAGCAATGGGAGATTCCTAAACCGAGTTGGCCTTCTGCTTCCTTTTCAGGGAAAAAAAAAAATTAAGACTCGCTTGTTCCCCTGGAAATCAACTTTCTTTATGGAAAAAGACTGAAAACACACCCTTATTGCATCCAAGGCTCATATAGTCACCCTACTATTGCATCATACCCTTAAGGGCTCGAATCACTAGGTTTGAATTTCAGGGGCTCAACATAAACCCAGAAACTCCTTCCCTCGGCACTGGATGCTGGCCAGTGACAGGAGCCAGGAGCAGAGCAGGTCAGAGTCCACTGTCCCCATCTAACGGGACCATGGCAAGAATGGGAGAGGTTAATGCAGGCTGTGGCCTGACACCCCATTTCAGTACCACATCTGGGTCAGCACCACACACACAGATGTGGCTCAGCGGAAGGTAGGCGGGGTGGGGGGGGCAGCCGCTCACCCCCACAGTGGGTAAGGCCGTAGAGCAGGTAGCCGTGGTGGCACACGCATTGGAAGCTGCCAGGTGTGTTGATGCACATATGGTCACAGGTCCGGTCGAAGGAGCACTCGTCGATGTCTGCAAGATGGTGGGGGCAGTAGAAGTCCTGAGTCTGGGGGTCTGAATTAGGCACCCATCCACCATTCTGCAGTGCTTCCCCCTTGCACTGGGGCTTAGGAGACCCTCTGGCCTGGCCTAGAAGGTCTGAGGTCTCCCCCACAGTATACCATGAGCCCTGGGGGGGCTGAAAGGCCACGAGGGGGCGCTTGCAGGCTGTATCAGTGGCGCCATCCAGAGGCTTTGGACTCGGCCCTGGGACCAAATATTCTATCTCCAAAGCATCCCACTATGTGCCCCCAAACACCCCCAATATGGCCCTAGAACCTCAATGTGGCATGCCTGCACTCTGACACAGACCCAATGCACCCCAGTGCAGCCCCTGTGCACCCTGACATCGCCTCCTGCACCCCATCACAGTACCTGACTTGGCCCCTTGCGCCCTGACACAGCCCCTTTGTACCCAATGTGGCCCCCTGAACCTGACATGAGCTCCACCCACCTGATGTGGCCCCCCATGCACCCCAGCATGGGTCCCCTGAACCCTGACATGGCCCCCATCTGCCCCGATTTTGTCCTGCCCCCCATAAGACCCCTGCCCCTCAATATGGCCCCTACCCCTGACAAGGCCCTCTGTACCCCAATGCAGCCCCCCCTATAGGGCCCCCCACTTACCCTGGCAGCTCCGCTCATTGATAAGCAGCTTGTATCCCTTGCGGCAGCTGCACTCGAAGCTGCCCACCGTGTTCCGGCAGATGTGGTCACAGCCCCCGTTGTTGAGGCGACACTCATCGATGTCTGGGAAGCAGTACACGGGGAGGGGTGTGAGGGGCTCTGGGTTCCATGGGGGACAGGATCTGCCCTCACCCTCTCCTCACTCGTGGTTGCTCCCCTGCTTGGGAGGGACCCGTGGTCACTAGTGACCTTTCTGGCCAGGGGCTGGGGGACGATGCCTGGGCTTTGTCCTCTGGGCCAGGCTGCTTGGGGTGGGTCCCTTCCAAAATTGGGGTGGGGTGGGCGTCATTAGTTCTAATCCCTCCTTTCTAGCCTCCCACAGAAGCCTTGGGCGTGGATGTGGAGACTACATGACCTTGGAGCGGGAAAGGGGGCCACAGTGAGCGTGGAGTGTGGGGGGAGACTCGACCCGGCAGCTTTCAGCACCCAGGAGAGCTGGGCTGGGGGCATAGGGTGCTGCTCACCTCGACTCTGGTGTCTGCCCACAGCACTTAGATTAGCTGGTCCCTGTCCTTCCCTGCAGGAACCTCTCAAACCTGCGGACCTGCACCCCAACAGGTCCTGTTCCCAGAGAGGCCAACGACACAGTGGGAGCCGGAAACAGTACTCCCACCCACACCCCAGATCTGGCCAGCTCCATGGCCAGGACTTAAGATGTGGGAGCCATGTGGGGGTGACCTCCTCACAGAGCCCAGAATTTCCCTGCATACTGGTGTTGCTCCCAGCATCTACACAAGCCCTACACAGGACATACCATAGGCCAACACCAATCTACTTCCTATTGTGGGGGGCTGGGGGACCAGTTCGGCAGAGTGCGGGGGACCATGTGGTGCTATAGCTTGTTTGGCCACATGTAAGGCAGGACCGTAACCCCTGTTCTGTCTCTCATGCCTCAGTTCTTTTCCTTTTCCTTCTTTCCTTCCCTTCCTCCTCTCCCTTTTCCTTCTCATTTATGGGGAGTACACCCAGCAGTGCTCAGGACTGGCTCTGTGTTCATTCCTGGAGGGTTTGGAGGAACCATATGGGTTGCCAGGAATCAAGCCCAGATATGCTGTGTGCAAGTGCAAAAAAAAAAAAGGGCCCGGAGAGATAGCACAGCGGCGTTTGCCTTGCAAGCAGCCGATCCAGGACCAAAGGTGGTTGGTTCGAATCCCGGTGTCCCATATGGTCCCCCGAGCCTGCCAGGAGATATTTCTGAGCAGACAGCCAGGAGTAACCTCTGAGCACCGCCGGGTGTGGCCCAAAAACAACAACAACAACAAAAAGACACAGCATGCAAAAACCTGCTATCCTATTGCTCCAGCTCCCTCCCCTTTTTTGGTTTTTGGGCCACACCTGGTGACTCTCAGGGGTTACTCCTGGCTCTGTGCTCAGAAATCACTCCTGGCTTAGGAGACCATATGGGATACTGAGGGATCGAACCGTGGTCCGTTCTAGGTTAGTGAGTGCAAGGCAAATCCCCCACAGCTTGTGCCACTGCTCTGGCCACTGCTCCAGACTCTTAGTCCTTTGGTCTTTATAGTGGTGGCCATGGGGGACACACCCAGCATTGCGGAGGGGCCATTTCCCACCCAGCCAGAAAAAGAGGGTGTGGTTCTGGGCATCATCGGGTAGGAAACTGGGCTTCCTGCATGCACAGTCAAGTTGTCATCACGCTGGTCATTTAGAGCCAAAGAACCAGCGGCTCCCTTGTCTGGTGCTACTAGTGTCCTAAGACGGTCTGTGCTAAGTGGATCCAGAGGTCATGGAACACACCTGTGACCTCATCTTGTGCACACATAGGTTTCACCTGGGGACACATGTCAGGGCAGGTTTATTTATTTCATTTTATTTTATATTTTGATTTTTGGGCCACACCCAGCCGCGCTCAGGGGTTACTCCTGGCTCTGCACTCAGAAATCACTCCTGGCAGGTTCGGAGGACCATATGGGAGGCCAGGAATTGAACCCAGCTCCATCCTGGATCAGCAGCGTGCAAGGCAAACTCCCTACCACTGTCCTATCTTTTCTCCAGCCCAAGGGCAAGTTTATGAAGGGCCCTGGGATCTGCAGATTCTTTGAGGAGGGAAAGCGGAGGGATGGGAGCTGAGGAACTTCCCTAGTCCTCTGAGCAGTTTGGGGAGGGAGGGCCCCCCCCCCATCCTTTCCCCCTCCTCTACTGCCCTACCTTTGCAGGTCTTCCTGTCTGGCTGCAGCATGAAGCCCACGGGACAGCTGCAGTGCACACCCGTGGCGGCATCGTGGCACTTACTGTCGCAGCCACCATTGTTCACGGCGCAGGTCTCTGTGGGGAAGAGAGGGGAGCAGGGTTACGGGCCTGGAGGAGCCCCCCACGCGGGGGAGTGGGGGTCGAGAGGCCATGAGGCGCCGCTGCCCCAGGAGCATGAAGCGGAGCAACCAGCCCCCAGGCCCATCACCAAGTGCAGACAAGCAATCCAGCCCCATCCCTGCCCCCTCGTTGATTGAAACAAGGTGGACAGCAGTGGCGGCAGGTACCAGCCAGGCTGTCAGGCAGGAATGCGGAGGGGGGCAGAGAGAGGCCCCCTCCTTTTTCACCTATCTCTGAGATTCCCCCTCAGGCAGCTGGGGGGGGGGGCAGCCAGCTGTTCATCTACCCAGAGATGCAGAGCCCAGAGGCTGCGCTGCCCACCCAGCAGCCTTTCTACTCCTACCAAGCTGGGAAAGTGGCTGCTGATTGTGGCGTGGGGAAGACCAGGGAGCGGCAGAGGGTGAGGAGGTGAGTGGGGGGCTTGCACCCAGAACTGGGGACCACCAGGGTCTCTTTTCTTAGCTGGGATTTCAGTACGAGGTTGGGAAGGGGGTCACACCCCAATGTGTTGAATTCAGAGCAGGAACAAAGGGATGGAAGGACCTCTAAGGAATGAGGTGACCGCAGGGTCTGTCTGTCCACTTAGCAGGGGCAGTTCAGAGAGCAGCGGTGCCCCCTGCAGACAGGAGACCCCTGTTTCACCCAGGCATCCCTGGTTCCCCTAAGCACTGTGGGAGAGGCCCCTAGTATCATGGGTACCACAAAACAGATACCCCAAACCCATCAACTGAGTGCACGGCACTGACCCAGGGTCTAGAGTCACAGTGGGCCTCCCCCTGAGACAAACCTCCTTGGCCCCTCAGGACAGAGAGGTGCAGAACTGGGAGACCCGACAATAAAGGTACTGCTCCTTTCCAAGGATCTGAGACACATCCCTATAAGGCCCAGTTCCCCTCTGAGCCTGCACGCCCTGCTCCCCTCATACTTCATGGGGTCCCCTGTTTCTTCCTTAGTCTCTCAGGAGCTTCCTTTGAGGACCTTTGAGCCCAGCCATACCTACTATTCAAGACTGCTCAGAGCTTAAGAAGAGAGAACCCCCCCCCATTCCTGGCATTGGGGGATGAACAAGGGCAGCCCCCCCTAATTCTACTTGAGTCTAGCATGGGGCAGCTGGGTTGGCACCAGGCGGGTGTCCAGCTGGAGCAGGTCACTGAGTAATGCTGCTCTTCTTGCAGCACTGTCTGGGGGGGGGTTGTTCTGCCATGCCCCACTATGCTGCTCTCAACCACCCCACAGTCTCAAGACCCCCTAGATGCAAAGACAAGACGGGATGGGGGGCATCTAAACTTATAGGCTGTGATGGCACCCTGATGCAGTGTGGGAGGAGGGTGGGCAGGGATGGACCTGGGGGGCTCTGCCTGAGCCCACCTGCTCTTGGGGGTCACACGCAGGGGTTAGAAGGCGAGGGGAGGCAGGCAGGGGCAGGGAGACGGCCAGCAGGGGTGCAGGAGCAAAGCAGGAAGGGCCTGCAGGGGCCACCTGAGCCGGTCTCGGGGACTTGGTGGTCACCCAGCGGGCATGCAGTTAGTGGGGCCCCGCAGTTAGGTCTCCCCTCCAGCCAGGAGAGCAAAGCGGGTTGGGGACATATTTACCATTAGAAACGGCCTGGGGGGGCGCGTGCTGCTCTAGCCGCCTTTCCCCTGTGCAACGTCGTAAAAAAATGGTTTAGACGCTGGGCCCACGCCCTCCTCCTCCACCCTGTACCCGAGCCAGCCAGACACCCACTGAGTGGGTTCCCAGCTTGGTTTCCTCCAGGAGGTGGGGTTACATCTATGACTGATGTGGGGGACCAATATGAGGCCCAACTAGGGCTCAGACCCCCCCACACCCCATCCCACCTAGTGAGGCGCTGGGAGGCCAAAATACTACACGGGCGCCAACTGCTTCTGCTCAACTCTGCCTCCCTCTCTGCAAAGTCCACAGTGAAGTGTCTTGTGTGTCCCATCTCCCCCAAAAGGACAGCGGAGAACAAAGAGAACCCAGGGCAAGCAGAAATGAGCTGCCTTGGGGTGGAGGGAGAAAGGGACAATGGGGACCCCACTTAGCTCCCCCAGGCCTGCAAGGGAAGGGGGCACAGCTGGGCTGTGGGTTATTGAATTGAACTAAATGCAGCTGAGCCTGGGTGCCAGAAAGAGGCCAGGTAGCTCCTCACATCCAGGAGGGCAGCATTTCATGGGGGTCAGGGTGTGTTCAGGGGGATGGGAGACTGGAAAGCAGAGGAAGGGAGAAGTGACAGACAGCACCCCAGAGGGACCGCAAGGGTGTGTGAGGGATTCCCACCCAACAGTGAGCTCTGAGAACAGTCCAGGGGCCTTTTGTTGTTGTTGTTTTGGTTTTTGAGCCACATCCGGTGATGCTCAGGGGTTACTACTGGCTTTGCACTCAGCAGCCACTTACTTCTGACAGGTTCATGGGACCATATGGAATGCCAGGGATTGAATCCAGGTCAGGCGCGTACCCTACCCAATGTGCAACACTCGGTCCCCACATTTACCATTTTGGGCATACAGACGGGACTGAGGGGTAAGAGGGAAGGGCAGGCAGCTGCTTCTCCTGCTTCTGGGGACTGTGCTTACCTCCCGCCCCAACACGATGTCACCCACAAATGAATGCGGCCATCATACCCTCCAGACAAGCTTTCTCCCTGCTGTCTTCCCAGAAAAGGGGACCCCAGCCCCCCTGGTCTTTCTCAGTTCATGGGAGCACAGGGTAACTAGTTGTCCTGGGAGCTGGGATCACTTAGAGCTGGGATTAAAGAGGAGTTATTGACAAGCTGGTTATTTCATCCACACTGCCAGGAGATAGGCAATGTAGCCGGGACACAGGAAAGGGGGTGCAGGGACACAGGAGAGAGGGTACAGGTGTTTTGATGGCATCAGGCCTGAGTCACTGGGGGTCTTGAGAGAGAACTCCCAGGAAGAGAGTAAGGAGACCCCATGGGGCTGTGTGGGCTAGGTGGCCCGACTGGGGGGACTTGCCCTCCCAGTCCTGGGTCTCCCCCACATCTCTGTGGCACGTAGGCCCTGGCACCTTGATGACACCCAGCCTGGGAGGAAGCTGGAAGGATGCTTTGAACAGGGGTGGGGGTTAGGGGTTGTCAGACTCGCCCCTCACTATCCCTAGCATCATGGCTGGGCCTATGCCCACTCCCAGCCCTCCAGACCCCCAACCTCACCCACCAATGCACGTCTTCCCATCTGTGTGCAGCACGAACTTGACATGGCAGCCACACCGGGGCCCCTGCTCTGTGTCATCGCATGTGTGTTGGCAGCCGCCATTCCCATAGTTACAGGTCACTGCAGGAGAGGCAGAAGAGAGGTGGGTCAGGCCCTTGCTTGGGGTCCCCTGAAGAGGGTTCAGTGGCTTAAAACACTCTCCCTCTCCCAGGATCTTGAGTTCAGATCCCACAAAGCCAGGGGGCTCCTGTCACAGAGGGCTGAGATTCAGCGGGGTCCCGAAGAGGGGACAGTATTGGCCTCTTCCCAGGTGCCACTGCCTTTTCCTCACTACCCCCCAATCACCCCCAGCCACCCCAAGGATCGATTATCTCACATTTACAGTCCCGCTGGTTCTTGGTGAGCTCAAAGCCAGGGCGGCATTCACAGGCAATGCCCCCTTTGGGGGTTTCCCGGCAGATGTGGGCACAGCCATGGTTTTTGTTCATGCAGTTCATTCCTTCTAAAAGGGACAAAGAGGGCAAGTGAATGCTCTGTGCTTTGGGGACCCCCCACCCCGATAAAGAAGAGGAGATGGAAGAGATGACTGGGGCACAGGGAACTGGGCATGTTGGCTGAGAAGAGCATCTCCTGCTCCTTGTGGCCTCCTGTCCTGCCTAGAGTGGATGGTCCTGAGCACAACCATGTTTGGAGGGCATTGATACCTGACCCCCATACCTAATCCCATTACCTCTCCTTCAACTAGTCCCCCATGATGCGTGGCCCAACATGTGTTAGGCACCAGGTCATGGTATGTGGCCCACCCAGCCCATGCTAGGCACCGGGTGAATTTAGGAAGCACCCAGAAAAAATATAAACATCATCTCTGGCCTAAGAGCTCACAGTCAAACCAGGGAAGAGAGAGAATGAGCCAATCTGGATTATGCGAGGGGCATCACTGGTATAGACAAAATAATCTCATTGAGGGGAGTGGTGGTGGGGTCATGAATGGCACTGCTTTGGGGTTACTTTCAGCTCTGTGCTCAGAGGTTCACATCTGGCTGGACTCGGGGGACAATATAAGGTGCAGGGAATAGAATGAGGGTGTGTTGCATGTGAACACTTTACCCCAATACTATCTCCCCATACAATTGTATAAATGCAAATTTTATTTATTATTATTATTATTGGTTTTTGGGCCACACTCGGTGACACTCAGGGGTTACTCCTGGCTATGTGCTCAGAAACCTGTCCTGGCTTGGAGGGCCATATGGGATGCCTGGAGATTGAACCTTGGTCCATCCTAGGTCAGCGCGTGCAAGGCAAACACCCTACCACTTGCACCACCGCTCCAGCCCCATATAAATGCAATTTTAATCAACTAATATTTATGAAGTTCCCATTACATGCAGGTAAGGTGAGGTCCTCGGGTGACAGATGGATGAGATATCAGGACACTCTTTGAACTATGCAGTCCTTAGGCCACACCACCCAACCCAGTCTAGGGAATGAGGTGTCTGGGGGCTCTAGGACATGGACACAGCCATGGTGGTTTCCACCATGCCAGGTGACTTCTGCCCACAGTATGGGATGGAGGGAAATAGGTGTGCTGGGCAGACTGACCTTCTGGCCGCTGGATGCAGGTATGCTGGTTGTCGCTGAGGAAGAAGCCCTCCCGGCAGTGGCACTCGTAGCTGCCCATCATGTTGACACAGCTCTGCTGACAGCCCCCATTGCCCTCGGCACACTCGTCCACATCTGTGCAAGAGAGGCGGGGCCTGAGTGCAGTGTGGGACCCTAAACAGAGGTGCCTTAGACCTGGTACTCTGCTCCATCAGCTCAGCACCATCTAACTTAGACGCAGAGCTGGAGAGCTAAGCAAGCAGGGACCCGGTGTTTGGACGTGGCTCCCTTAAGTGGCAACTTGCTCTCCCATTGACAGGGTCTAAGCGCAGAGATCTGGAAAGGGAGGCGAGCAGAGAGATGGCAGAGTGGGGAAGGGGCTTGTACCTGCATCTGGGCCCACCCTTGTTCTGTTCCTAGAGCTGGCTGGCTAAGGTCCTTGGAGCACCCACAAGGGTCATTCCTGAGCACAGAGATGGAAACAGCAACAGGAAGTTGAAAAAAAAAGAGAAAGAAAGACAAAAGGAGAAAGACAAAAAGAGAGAGATAAAAAGAGAGAGAAAGAAAAAGGTAATAAGAGAAAGAGAAAGAAAAAGAGAGAAAAAGATAAAAGATAAAAAGAGAGATAAAAAGAAAGAAAAAGAGAGAAAGGAACAGAAAAGAGAGAGTGCAAGTGAGTCAGCATGCAAGGCAAGAGTGAAGGATGGGAGGAGTGACATGCGGGATGAGATGGGGCGGGATGGGCAGGTCAGCCCTGAAAGAAGTGGGTTACAGGCTATGATGAGCAGCCAGGAAAGGTGGAAACCAGGGAGCACTGTACATGCATGAGGGAGCACCACAGCCATGATCCAGGTTTGGAGAGCAGTGTCACCCCTTGGGAGAACATTTCCGGGCCCCTCCAGGGCCTGCTCCCTCCCCCACCACATCATGCCTGGGCTTGCTGCCATATACTCCCCAGCTTTCTCCTATTTTGGTTTAACAAAACAAAGTCTGGTAACTTGGCAGGGAAAAGTGGGGGAGATCTGCCAGGCTGAATCAACACCCCAAATCACCAACCGGGTCCCCAGGGCCCAGTTCTTCCTGGGAATCCTTCCTGCGTGACTGTATCCACTTAGGCCCCAGATGTCAACCTTTCTAGTCTGATTTATCTAAGTGCATCAGGGAGACGAATCCCCAAGCTGGACTGTGGGGAATCTGGGTCCCCAAGGGTCCCGCTGCCCTTCTTCTTCCCCTGAAGCCCCATCCTTGACTTGCTGACAAAGAGCAAAGGCCTGGACCCGCTGGCTCCTGCCCCAGAAGGCTCTATCAGGAAAGTCAAGGGATGGAGCCACTCTAGCAAATTCCTTTTCTAGTTTTGGGGTTGGGCTGAAGTCCAGGGCCCAGGGCCCCTTCTCAGCCTCCCCTAAATGCCGAAGGCAGCTTTCAACCCCAAAACTTTCAACTCAAACCCTATATATGACTATTCTTGACTCTGGGCTGATTGGCATAGGCTAATCAGGCCTTGGTAGGCATTAGGGCCAACCAAGGTGCCCAGAGCCACTGTCTGCAGTAGGTCCAATGTCCCAGTTTCTCTTCCCAAAGGGGTCCACGTGGGAAGTGGGCTGTGTCCCGTGGGGAGAGGTAGCCAGACTGGGGAGGCCTGGGCAGGGTGTGAGACCCTCTGAGCCTCCTCTGAAGTGGAACGTGACTTAATTTTTTTCTTTTGGGCCCTTTGGGCAGAGCTTAGTGTCAGGAGCTCCTCCAGGCACTACTGAGACTGACTGGCTGGCTGTTCAGTGCACAGGCCAGAGTCCAATGCTGCCTAGCCCCTCGATTCTGGAGACCATGAGAGCCACACTCTGTAGAGCTCGGGGGAACAAGGAGATGCCAGGGAGGTACAGATGTTTCAGTCCTTGTAGCCACTCCCTGGCCTTACCCTATACCCTATACCTTACACTATACCATCTTTCTGCCCCTATTTTGCCAATTTCTTAGAACTCCAGAACAGACTTGAAGAGATCGAGAGACTGCAGGATAAGCTGGAAGAAAATCTGACCATTGAAGAAAATCAGCCTTCAGTATTCAGGGCTCCACCAGGCCAAAAACCTTATCTGTGACCTCTGTCCTTCCACATCTCAGTGCTTGCTGCATGCTGAGGAGCACAAGGGGGGCTCTTGGCACATGCTACTGTGGTATCCCAGAGCTGCAGGCCTCTGTGCCTGCTGAGGAAGCTAGGATATCCAGGAATACCCATCTAACAGGCCACAGAGCACATCCCTGTCCTGCTGTCTCTTGAGCCGAGCCTCACTGGAAATCTTCCCTCCTGTGTTTCATCCAACTCCTGATTATTTCTACCTCAGCACCCGATTCCTTGGGGACACTTATCTTGTATATGTTTTGCTTGATTTTTTTGTTTGTTTTTGGGTGATGCTCAAGGGTCACTCCTGGCTCTGCACTCAGAAATTACTCTTGATGGTGCTCAGGGGACCATATGGGATGCAGGGTATAGAACTGGGTTAGCTATGTGCAAGGCAAGCATCCTACCCACTATATTTTCCTTCCCTCAACCAGTTCTGATTTTGTGTCTCCCAAGTGGTGTTTGGGAGGTGGTGTGTGTGTGTGTGTGTGTGTGTGTGTGTGTGTGTGTGTGTGTGTGTGTGTGTGTCCCATTGATGGTTCCTGATCAACAGGTGGCTCAATGCAAGCCCTTGAGGATGTGTGTGTGTGTGTGTGTGTGTGTGTGTGTCCCATTGATGGTTCCTGATCAACAGGTGGCTCAATGCAAGCCCTTGAGGATGAGATGCTGCCTGGGCGCAGGATTACTGGGATCCTCTAGCAGGGGTCCTCAAACTTTTTAAACAGGGGGCCAGTTCACTGTCCTTCAGACTCTTGGAGGGCCAGATTATAGTAAAAACAAAAATTATGAACAAATTTCTATGCACACTTCTTATTTAGAAGTGAAGAAACAAAATGGGAATAAATACAATATGTGGCCCACGGGCTGTAGTTTGAAGACCCCTGCTAAGGGCTGCACAGGACATGCTCAAGGGACCAGGAGATGCTGAAAATTGAACCTGGGGTGCGTGCATGTTAGGTAAGTCCAGGAACCGTGGAGCTCTCCACCCCACTGCCCTCCTTGCTCACCCAGACAGTTGTGTCCGTCGTGTGCCAGGTGGAAGCCGTCATAGCAGGTGCACCGGTAGTTGCCAGGGATGTTGACACAGTCGTGTACGCAGCCCGCATTGTCTTCTCGTTCACACTCATCCACATCTGCGGGCAGAGAGCGGGTGAGTGGCTGCATCTGCCTGCAAGCCCAGCCTCCCCATTTGCCCCAGGGTCAACTGCTGGTGCTTTAAAACTGGCAGTGGAGGGCCAGCGAGATAGCATGGAGGTAGGGCGTTTGCCTTGCATGCAGAAGGACGGTGGTTCGAATCCCGGCATCCCATATGGTCCCCGAGCCTGCCAGGAGCGATTTCTGAGCATAAATCCAGGAGTAACCCCTGAGTGCTGCCAGGTGTGACCCAAAAATTAAAAAACAAAAAACAAACAAAAAAAACCTGGCAGTGGAAGTCTCTCTTATTTGGGGGGAGAGGGCTACATCCGTGGCATTCAGGGGTTACTCCTGGCTCTGTGCTCAAGAATTACTCCTGGCAGACTTGGGGACCGTATGTGATGCTGGGAATTGAACCCAAGCAAGACAACTGCCCTACCCACTGTGCTATCCTTCTGGCCCAGAAGTGCCTCTTATAGCTGCACATTGGTGGGTGGGAAGCAAATAGTATGCTAAGGGTGGTGGTAATGGTGGAAAGAAGTGGACCCTGATGAAGGGATGGTGGCATTAAACTACTGTATGCCTAAAGCCCAGACATGAATGACTTTGTAATTTCACAGTGACTTAATTAAAAAAAAAATGAAATAATAAAGTTTAAAAAAATGACAATGAGCCTGCCGAAAGGGTACAGTGGGTAAGGCAATAACCATGCATACAGCTAACCTAGGCTGGAGTTTGGCATCCCACTGAACCCTACTAGCAGCGATTCCTCAAGAATCAGAAGTAAATTCAGAGCAGTGCTGGGCGTGGTCCAAAATTTAATAATAATCATAATCTATTAATCCTTCTTTTGGGGTTTGTATTGGGGTTCCACCTGGTGGTGCTTATATGAGATACCAGCAATTGTACCTGGGTTGGCTGCATGCAAGGCAAGCGCTCTACCTGCTGTACTATTGCTATGGTTCCCAAATCTTTTTTTTTTTGGATTTTGGGTCACACTTGGCAGTGCCTCAGGTGTTACTCCTGGCTCTACACTCAGAAATCGCTCCTGGCAGGCTCGGGGGACCATATGGGCTGCCAGGATTTGAACCACCATCCATCCTGGATCGGCTGTGTGTGAGGCAAATGCCCTACTGCTGTGCCATCTCTCTGCCCCCCCAATCTATTAATCCTTTCTGATTCTTGTTGGATTCCTTACATTTTTTTTGCTATCATAAATAATGCTTCAAAGAACATCTTGGTACCTATTCTGCTTTGTTCCTTACAGTTCCTTTGAATCCGTCTCTACTATTCCTTAGTCAGAGTATAAAATAACTCCTTCCTTACCCCTACGGGGCTCAGAGGCCTCTTCTGATGATTTTTTTTTTTTTTTGGTTTTTGGGCCACACCTGGCAGTGCTCAGGGGTTACTCCTGGCTGTCTGCTCAGAAATAGCTCCTGGCAGGCACGGGGGACCATATGGGACACCGGGATTCGAACCAACCACCTTAGGTCCTGGATCGGCTGCTTGCAAGGCAAACACCGCTGTGCTATCTCTCCGGGCCCCTCTTCTGATGATTTTTATGCACCCCGTGCAGTGCTGGTGATTGAACCAGGGTTGGCTGTATGCAAGGCAAGTGCCCTAACCCCCTGTACAATCTCTTTGGTCCTTCCAATATTTATTTTTTGGGGGAGTCCACACATAGTGGTGCTAAGAGTTCAAGGCTGACTATGCTCAAGGGCCACATCTGGCAATGCTTAGGATCATGAGTTGAGACATTGTCTGGCAGCAGCTGCATCCAAGGCAAGTGCCTTAAGCTCTGTACTGACTCCCTCGAATAACTTTTAAGAGCATTAATAGGTAAGACAAAATCACTTTTCAGTTTGTAAAGTTACCAGAAATGCGGCCTGAGTGACAATAGGGGAGGTAGGGTCCTTGCCTTGTAGTCAATCAATCTGGGTTTCAATCCCCTCTGCAACTCATATGGTCCCCTGAACACCAGCAGGAATAATTCCTGAGTATAGAGCCAGAAACAACCCAAGTATTGCTGGGTGTGACTCAAAAACTAAAAATAATACAGAACAAAACCCAACCAAATAAAGTGACCAGAAATGAATGAGTGTACCTCAGGGCTGGAGTGATAGTATAGTACAATGATAGAGCATTTGCTTTGCATGAGGCTGACCTGGGTTTGAGCCCCAGCATCCCATATGGTGCCCCCGTCACTGCCAGAAATGACCTCTGAGCGCAGAGCCAGGAGTAACCCCTGAGCACTGCCAAGCATGACCCAAATACCTCCTCTTAAAACAAGAAGGAGTGTACCCTCTCTACTGAAACCTTATTAAACCAAAAGTTTACACATTTCTTTTTTTGATTTTTGGGTTACACTCGACAGTGCTCAGGGGTTACTCCTGGCTCTACCCTCAGAAATTGCTCCTGGCAGTCTCGGGGGACCATATGGGATGCTGGGATTCGAACCACTGACCTTCAGCATGCAAGGCAAACTCCTTATCTCCATGCTATCTCTCTGGCCCCAAGTTTGCACATTTCAAAGCATCTCACTGCTGCTTAATTGGGGTCTCTTAATTACAATAAAAAAAGAAAAAGGTGGACCCAGAGAATAGTCCAGAGGTTAAGGTGCTTGCCTTGCACATGATCAAGCCAGGATAGATTCCCAGCAGCATATCTGATCCTCTGAGTTTGACCAGGAGCAATCCCTGAGCACAGAGCCAGGAATAGGCCCCAAGCATTGCCAGGTGTGGCCCCCTGTACTTGCTTCCTCAAAAACGGGGAAGGTGAGCTTGTTTTCTGCAAGAACCCCCAAGATGTGGCAGTGTCAAGACACAGATTCCCACAGTGGAGGGGGCGGATGACCTGAGGTCTCAGTCCCATTCTGCTGTCCCCTCACCCCTAAGGGTCTTGGCAAAGTAGAAAGTGGTACTTCTCCCCTCCTCTGCCATCTGGCCTTGGCAGGATACAAGTGGTTTGTTGGGATGTGGCGCCGGCCTCACCTTTGCAGTGTTTCCCGTCTCCCGTGTATCCAGACTTGCACATGCATTTGTAGGATCGCGGTGTGTTCTGGCAGATGGCATCGATGTGACAGTTGTCGGTCCCCTCCACACACTCGTCCACATCTGCCAGGGTCAGAGGGGACCTTGTGAGACCCTTCACTGGTGCCTCTCAAGAAGCAGCATGAAAGCAATTCCCCAGGGACAAAAAAAAAAATCCCCTCGAAAATACACACCAGCAGCAGGCAGTCACCGGCCCCCCTCTGACAGTGGAGTGACACGACAATCCTGCATCCTGTCATGTCAGGAATCCAGAAAGACACCCCACCACCACCTCCCCACCCCGAAGCCCCAATACACTTAATCTGCCCTAACAGCTAAAATCCCATCATTCAAACGCTCCCCTTGGCTTTAAAAACAAACAAAAATCCCTGGGACTGCAGCACAGCACACTTAAGTTGATTAGAAATATTCCTTGGAGCAGGAACCAGGTGACCAGAGCAGGCTTAGAAGGAAGGAAGGGGAGGGGAGAAGCACAGGAGAGAGGGTGGCAGTGACAGAGGACCCTGGTAATTAGGGAGGAATAAAGGGAGCTGAGAAGGGGCGTCCACACCTGCCTGCACCAGGCCAGGCCTGCTCCCACTTGCCCACCGTGGCACCAAGAAACTTTAGAGGAAGGCAGTTTCATCCTGGGAGATTTTCCTTGGCCCTGGTACTGTCAACAGCGGAGGCACTGGGAAGCTGGCAGAGGCTGGCACCTGCCATTCCATGTCTGCTAAGTGTGGCCTTGGTGGCTCCAGCTGTCCTGCTTCCCCCCACACTGCCCCACCCATGGGGGATTCTTACCCCCAGAGCTGCTGGCCCTGGCTCCCCAACCTGACCAAGAAATAATTATATTCCTCACACAGCCACTCAAGAGCTATCAACAAAAAGATGGCTCAGTTAGGGGTTGGGAAGAAAGCACTTGCTTTGCATGTGGGTGACCCTGGCTTGATTCCCAACACTTGAAATGGTCCCCTAAGCACCACCAGGAGTGACTCTCATGAGCATAGAGACTTGAACACAGTCAGGTGTGGTCCCAAAATCAAACTTGAGAGAGAGAGAGAGAGAGAGAGAGAGAGAGAGAGAGAGAGAACTGAAAGGAATGGGGGAGAGATAGTACAGTGGGTAGGGCGCTTGCCTTACATGCAGCCGACCTAGTTTTGATCTCCAGCATTCCATATGGTTGCTGGAGCCTGCCAGGAGTAACTTCTGATGCCAGGAGCATCACTGGGTGCTGCCCAAAAAACAAAAAGCAAAGAAAGATTGAAAGGAGGTGGGGAAGACTCAAGGAGTGTCTTTGGTCAAGACCCCAGTTTCTGGAGACATGTAAAGCTGAGGTAAAAACACAGACAAATGTTTTGTTCTGGGCCAGAGAGATAGCACAGTGGTAGGGTATTTGCCTTGCATGCAGAAGAATGGTGGTTCGAATCCCGGCATCCCATATGATGCCCCGAGCCTGCCAGGAGCGATTTCTGAGCATAGAGCATAGAGCTCAAAACAAAAACAAACAAACAAACAAACAAAAAGTTTTGTTCCATCACATGTTCTTGGCAAGTCTGAGAAAGGGGTTTAACAGAGGTTCCAAAGCATCCGGGAGAACAGACAGGTGAACTGGAAAGACCCCCAAAGTCAGCCCCGGGGGCTGAGAGGTAGCACAACGTTAGGGCATTTGCCTTGCATGCAGAAGCATGGTAGTTCGAATCCCGGCATCCCATGTGGTTCCCCCGAGCCTGCCAGGAGGGATTTCTGAGTGTAGAGCCAGGAGGAACCCCTGAGCGCTGCCGGATGTGATCCAAGAAACAAAACAAAAACGAAAACAAAAAGCCACTCTCGGAGATACTGCTCTGATGTCTGGACTGTGATCGGATCTCAGAAGTTTCTAGAACCCCTCAGATGAGCCTCATGAGCATCTCATAAGATCTGAGAAGCTCCACTAAAAGCAAGCACAGAGGCAGAAGAAGCTTCTTCTCTTCCTGGGGATCCGGGGCAGGATAAACAGTGACCTATGTGTAAGATATGAGGTTTAAATGCAAACTAGGGGGCTCCAGAGTGTAATCTGTAAATGACAGAATTTCAGGTTTTGTTAAAACTGGGATGGATCCGGAGTGGTGGCGCAAGTAGTAGGGCTTTTACCTAGCAGGCGCTAATCTAGGATGGAGTGAGTTTGGATCCCCCGGCGTCTCATATGATCCCCCAAGCCAGGAGTGATTTCTGAGAGCAGAGCCAGGAGTAACCCCTGAGTGTCACCGGGTGTGGCCCAAAAAGCAAAAAAAAAAAAAAGAAGAAGAGGAGGAGGAGGAGGAGGAGGAGGAGGAGGAGGAGAAGGAGAAGGAGGAGGAGAAGGAGAAGGAGGAGGAGAAGGAGGAGAAGAAGAAGGAGGAGAGAGAAGAAGAAGAAGAAGAAGAAGAAGAAGAGAAGAAGAAGAAGAAGAGAAGAAGAAAGAAGAAGAAGAAGAAGAAGAAGAAGAAGAAGAAGAAGAAGAAGAAGAAGAAGAAGAAGAAGAAGAAGAAGAAGAAGAAATTGGGGTGTGGGCAGAAAGATAGAACAGGGGGAAATGCACTTGCTTTGAATATAACTGACTCCAATTTGAGTCCCAGCATCCCCTGTGTCCCTGAACACCATCAGAAGTGGCCAACCAACATAAATTAATAAGCAAACAAAAAATGCAGACATTCAGTTTTATTACTGACCTATCGATTCTAAATCATTTAGATGCTTGGTTTTGTGTGTGTGTGTATGTGTGTGTGTGTGTGTGCTTTGTATTGTTTAGTTTTCAGTCACACCCAGTCATGCTCAGGGGTTTCTCCTGACTTTGCACTCAGAAATTACTATTGCAGGCTTGGGGGACCATATGAGATGCTGGTAATCAAATTTGGTTGGTCATGTGCAAGGCAAATACACTACCTGCTATACTATCTCTCTGGCACAGTATTTTGTTTGCTTGTTTTTGGGCCACACTTGAGTACTTGGGTCTTATTTCTGGCTCTGCTCAGTGGTCATTCCTCATGGTGCTTGGGGAAACCATATGTGGCACTGGGGCAGGAGAGATAGCATGGAGGTAAGGCGTTTGTCTTGCATGCAGAAGGACTGTGGTTCGAATCCCGGCAACCCATATGGTCCCCCAAGCCTTCCAGGAGCGATTTCTGAGCATAGAGCCAGGAGTAACCCCTGAGTGCTGCCGGGTGTGACCCAAAAACAAAAACAAAAACAAAAACTATATGTGGCACTGGGGTTGATTTGGTGTAAGGCAAGTGCCTTAACCCCTGTATTATCCCTCCAGCTCATTGATATATTTGACATATAATATCAATATATTTATTTAAATATAATATATATTTAAACATAAGACTTAGGTGCTAGAGTGATAATACAACAGTTATTTGCCTTGCCTGACCTGGGTTCAATCCATGGCACTTTATATGGTCTGCCAGGAGTGATTCCTGAGTGTTGAACCAGGAGTGAACACTAAACACTATTGAGTGTGGCCCCTCAAAACAAACTATATGGGCCCGGAGAGATAGCATAGCGGCGTTTGCCATGCAAGCAGCCGATCCAGGACCTAAGGTAGTTGGTTCGAATCCCGGTGTCCCATATGGTCCCCCATGCCTACCAGGAGCTATTTCTGAGCAGACAGTCATGAGTAACCCCTGAGCACCGCCAGGTGTGGCCCCAAAACCAAAAAAACAAAACCAAAAACAAAAAAAACCCTATATATACAAATATATGTATGTATAAAACTTAAAAAATTATTGGGAAAATAATGTAGTGGATAAGGTGTTTACCTGCTATATGGCTGACCCAAATTCAATCCCATACATTCCCCTGAGCACTGCCAGGAGTGATCCCTGAGTACAGAGTCCGGAGTAAGCCCTAAGCACAACTGGGTGTAGCCAAAAAACAAACAAACAAACAAACAAAAATTACTTTTTTGGGTTGGAGCGATAGCACAACAGTACAGTGTTTGCCTTGCACGTGGCCAACTCAGGACAGATCCTGGTTTGATCCCTAGCATCCCATATGGTCCCCCGAGCCTGTCAGGAGTGATTTCTAAGTGAAGAGCCAAGAGTAACCCCTGAGTGCTGCCGGTTTTGCTGACCCAACTCCCCCAAATTACTTTTTGGTCTTGGGGTGCTCTAGGATTCATCCTGGCTGTGTTAGGGTACCATATATATTGCTGGGGATCAAACTGAAGTTGGTGACACACAAGGAAAACACCTTAGCCTGTGTGCAAATCTGTGGCCCACAAATATAGAACTTTTAAAATTAGGAGCCATACTCAGCAGTGCTTGGGACCACCATGTCTACACTTGTAGGCCTTAGGAGGGGAGATACAGTATGGGGGACATCCCTCTACCCCCAGACCCCACTGCTTTCTATTTTATTTTATCCTTTTGCTAAAGGAGTGACCCAGGAATCACTCTGATTTAGATGACCACGTATGCTAGCTTGAAACAAGAAACTGTTTCTGCTTTCAGGTTCCAGGGTTGGTTTGAGGGTTCCAGAGACCAAGAAAAGAAGTGAAGAAACCTGGAGGTGTGTCCCAAGCACTCAGCCTCAAATCTGGACTTCCTGCAGTTCTGCAAGTTGCCCTCCAGCAATCCTGCCCTACAGTTCTACTGCTGGGAGCCTCATCGCCTCACCTCAGTGAGGTTGTGCAGTCCCAGGGTAAGCCTGCTGAGAAGCCAGTCCAAGGGGAAGAATGGAGAACAGAGGGGTGAAGACCAATTCTTAAGTCAGACTCAAGAGCCTCTCCAGTCAGCAACAGGCTGCCTGAAAATCAGTTTGTCCAACTGATGGAGAGAGAATGCTGATAACAAGCACGCCAATACAGAAAAAGCCTGAGCTCCTGGACCAGTCAATTCCATGATCAAATTCTATCCTGCCATATGCCAGGGAGGCTCCCAGTTTCTCTTGGTTCCTCGCCTTTAAAATAGAACAGGTGGGGTGGGCTGGAGTGGTTGCACAGAGGTAGGCTGTTTGCCTTGCATGCGGCTGACCAGAATGGACGAGGGTTCGATCCTCAGCATTGCATTTGATCCCCTGTGCCAGGAGCAATTTCTGAACGCATAGCCACGAGTAGCCCCTGAGCGCAGGCGGGTGTGGCACAAAAAATAAAACAAAATAAAATAGGACAGGTGGACTGGAGCCTGTCTTCCCAGTAGGTTCACAGCACAGATGTGGAACATTTCATGAGACTTCCTGGCACAGCCTTGTGGGTGTGCCTGGGCCTGGGCAAACCAGAAAATATCTCTGAAGCACCTCAGGATTCAAGGGGGGACGGTTGGGGTGAATCTGCATCAGCTGTGCAGAAGGCAAGAGCAGAAGTGTCAGGGTGGTGATTGGAGCCTGTGAGGAAAGTCAGGTACCCAGAAGCCCTGAGTCCCCTGAAGTTATGAACCACTTCTTCCTGTCTGTGAATGGCGTCAGGCCTCCTTTTCTTTGTCTTGTTGGGTCCCCTCTGGGACAATCCTAGGATTTACTCATTCCAGAAGCTGCTTTTGTTTATCAGGGGGTCATGCTTGGAGGTCATGTCCAGAGACTCCCAACCTAGTGCTCAGTGGTCTACTGGCAATATGGAGGATGGATGGACCATGTGGTGCTGGGATTCCAACCCAGGATCCTACATGACAGCATCACTCCAGTCCCACTAACAGCGCACTCTCCCCTCATCTCTCCTCTTCCCTGCAGCCAAGGAAGCAACTTAGAAATTCATCTGAAAGCATCTCCTTTGGGGCCAGCTGCAGGGACACAGGTGACTTCTCACTCAGCTGGTACTTGGCTGGCCTCAAGATATCTGAGATCCCAGTCTTTGTGCTGCCTCTAACTTGGCTTCACCTAGAGCTCCTGAGGACCAGCCAAGCCCTTACAGCCTCCAGCTCACCTTCTGGTCCTCCTGCCAGCAGGCTTTGCTCAGGAAGACTCAAAGGCTTGTCTCTCCTCTGTGTATTCAGCACCTCCATAGCCATTCTCCTACCCTCCATGTCCGCACACTCCACCTTCATAGAAGAGAGGCATCCCCACTTTTCTCTTCTTGCTAAGTGGTCCTGGGGACTCTGTTCTGGTTTCAGTATTAATGATTATTATTTTTTATTTGTTCGTTTTTTGGGCCACACCTGGTGATGCTCAGGGGTTACTCCTGACTTGGGGGTCCATATGGGACGCAGGGGATCAAACCGCAGTCTGTCCTGGATCAGCCGCGAGCAAGGCAAACGCCCTATCACTGTGCTATCGCGCCGGCCCTTAATTAAAATATTTTTATTTTTTTGAGTTCTGAGGCCACACCTACCAGTGCCGGGGAACTCCTCATGGTTCTGAAATCAGAAGACCATGTGGTGCTGGGCCTCCCTCATGCAAAACTTATGATTATTAGTCTTTGGAGTCATTCATTTCCCTGGCCTTCTGTGATTATCTTTTTCGTTTTTATTTTGGGTCACACCCAGTGGTACTCAAGGCTTACTCCTTGGCTCTGTGCCTTTGGGCTCAGGGGACCATTTTTTTTTATGGTTTTTTTTGGGGGGTGGGGGGGTCACACCTGGCAGTGCTCAGGGGTTTTTCCTAGCTCCGTGCTCAGAAATTGCTCCTGGCAGGCACAGGGGACCATATGGGACGACGGGATTCGAACCAATGACCTTCTGCATGAAAGGTAATGCCTTACCTCCATGCTATCTCTCCGACCCCACAGGGGACCATTTGTATGCCAGGAATCAAACTTGGGTCAGCTGCGTGCAAGGCCAAGGCCTGCATCTACTATACTATTTCTCCAGCCTCCTCTGTCCTTGTTTTAAAGCCACCTCCTATGGCCTGCTTTGGCCAGCTTTCCTCCCTTGACTGAGCCCTCCCTGAGAAAGGACCTTTCAACTGTTTGCTTGGCTGGAAGCTTTCACAGGAGAACAGACCTAACACTGAGTTTGGAAAGAGAGTCTCACTTTACGCAGCAGAGAGAGCGAGCTCCTCCTCTTCTGGTCCCTGGAAGGAATCGTGCATTCTTGCATACAAGTGTGCAGGAGCTCCGGGAGTCCTGGGTGCAGCCTCGCCTTAGTGCTCACTCTCTAGTTTGGTGCTGAGCCACTGGGCTCACTGGCCAGCTGATGGCTGGACACTAGAGCTTTGTCGCCTGGATTGCTTGTTGGGACTCCTGGAGATGTCTACCACAGCCTGCCCTCCCTGCTGTAGAGTTTTGGGCAAGGCTGTGTGTCTGAGCTCTCTACCCTGGCAAAGACCAAGAGTAGCAATGGAATTGAGGGGCTGAAAGGAATATTCTGGAGCCACTCTACGTCAAGTCCATCTGCCCCACCCCAGGATCCTTGTGATCCTGGTCAGCCTCTGAACTTCCTTACTCCCTCCTTTGCAAAGGCGAATGATTAGGACCAACATCATCAACAAATTGAGTGTTAATATAAATAGCTTCTTTTCCTGGGGCTGCCACAGCCAGAATTGATTCTTATCAGGTCTTTAGCTCAGTGAAAGTTCACTTTGAATGGCCAAAGGCTACAGAACCTGAGAACAGGTCTACAAAATGGAGCTTACCAATGAGCTTCCCAATGTGGGAGGTTGGGGTGGGGCACTCTGGGGAAGGGTTTGGTGTTGGAACATTGTACGCATAAAACTTTACCAGTATTGAAATCACAATGACTCAAATTTTTAAAAAACTTAAAGAGAAAGTTTGTAAGTACTTATATGGGTTTATTTGTGTATGTGGTGGTGGTGGTGGTGGTGGGGGTGGTACTGCTGGGAAGTGAACCAGGATTTGCTATGTGTGAAGCATGCAGAATGCCTCACTATTCTGTTGTTGTTTTGGAGCCATATGTGGCAGTGCTCAGGGGTCACTCCTAGCAGGCTTAGGGGACTATATGGAGACCTGGGGGTTAAAACCATGGTTGACCAAGTGCAAGACAAGCACATTAACCCCCTGTACTATATTTGGGATTCCTGCCTCATTATTTTTATTCTCTCTGACTTTCTCCCCAGAATCCCTTCTGAGCATTTCTCTTCTACCAGCTTCTTCTCGGGAAAGTCCCACTTGGGGCCTGGCATAGAGAGGGAGACACAACCCAGGAGAGCAAGTAGAAAACATGGGCAGTGGGGCCGGAGAGATAGCATGGAGGTAAGGCGTTTGCCTTTCATGCAGGAGGTCATCGGTTCGAATCTTGGCGTCCCATATGGTCCCCCGTGCCTGCCAGGAGCAATTTCTGAGCCTGGAGCCAGGAATAACCCCTGAGCACTGCCGGGTGTGACCCCCCCCCCAAAAAAAAAGAATAATAAAAAAAAGAAAACATGGGCAGACCCAACTCCACAGGTAGAATGGAATGCTGGAGGAAGACCCCTGGAGAAGACCCCATCTTTATGTCCCATCCCATTGGGGAGTTGAAATAAACAAATGCTGGTGTGGGGAGATTGGCAACGGCAGGGAGACCCTCCCTGCCTCACCCTCTTCGGGCACCAGCACATGGGCTGCAGTCCCTCGGCTTCCCTGACAACTTCTGGCTTCCCTGACAACTTCCAGCTCCTTTGCAGACAGCAGCACCCCACACCCACTTAGCACTCAGTGCAGGGTGGGAGCGGAGGGTTCAAAGGCTGACCAGGAGGATGGATAATATCACACAGGCAGTCCTGAGCCCTTTGTAAGGGTTTCCACAAAAGGATCCTGAGTGCACGCACACAAGCGCGTGCGCACGCACACACACACACACACACACACACACACGTACACACACACACACACAGATATATATACTACATCTGCCAAGTTCTGTCCCAGAGAGATAGCACAGGGCTAGGCGCTTGCCTTGCAGGCAGCTGACTCAGGCTGGATTCTCAGCACCATGTCTAGTCTCCTGAGTCCCCCCAGGAGTGATCCCTAAGCACAGAGCGAGGGAAGCCCTGAGCACCACTTGGTGTGGAAGAAGAAAATGAGGAGGAGAGGAAGCTCCCACACAGCCTGCTTGGGACAGTCAGGAGCCCTGGGCATGGGTGAGCTCACCTCACTTCTCTCTTCCCCTCCCCTCTGATGCTCTTTAATCTCACTAGCATGAGGACCCTTTGCTCAGGTGCTACCCCTGACTGGTTCCTAAGACTTTTTATGGTTAGGTTCTCTGATGAATTAGCCACTCACCATTCTGTAATATCCTTTATCTGCTCCCTTGCACCATGAACTAACTTTTATTCTGGTGCTGTATCCCTCCCCCTCTGCAGCCTCTGAAACACTTTCAGCAGCTAGAATAGAGTTGAGAGTCATTCTACCACTCAACCAAGAGTAACAGGCTATCTATGTCCTGGTAGGTCATGTGCTAGGTGTTGGGCAGGCAGAAAGAAGTGTAGGAGACAAAAACTTGCAAGAATCTGGTAAATATTCGTCCAATTGGTAGACAGGGAAATAGATGGGTGATGCATGAGAGGATGGGTGATGGATGGATAAATGAATAAATGATGTGTAGATGGATGGCAGATGATGAGTGATGGAAAGGTGGATGATAAATGAAAGATGGATGGATGGACACAGGGGAGGATGAATAATGGATGGATGGTAGAAGGGTGGTTGATGGATGAATGGATGATGAATGACGGGAGAATGATGGATGGATAATAGGTGTATAGGTGAGTACACACTTTGGTATCCTTTCTGTTCTATGTCCCTGTAAAGAAGAAACTCTCCTCTTCACTTCCCTACAACTTTGCATTTGTTTTTTTTTGTTGTTGTTGTTGTTATTGTTGTTGTTTTGTGGTTTTTGGGTCACACCTGGCAGTGCTCAGGGGTTATTCCTGCTCCAGGCTCAGAAACTGCTCCTGGCAGGCACGGGGGACCATATGGGACGCCGGGATTCGAACCGATGACCTCCTGCATGAAAGGCAAATGCGTTACCTCCATGCTATCTCTCCTGCCCCTACTTTGCATTTGTTATGGGTGTAGGGTAGTCACAGGAAGTTGGCCATAAGAGCAGGGAGACAGGAGACAGAAAGGGGAAGGTGCCCTCACATTTGGTGATGCTGAGAGCCATGCATCTAGGAAACTAGACTCACGATTCACAGATCTCTAGAAAGTCCTGAGGGACCCACAGAATCTGGGGTCCTCAGAAGCTACCAACATCATCTCAGACTCTCCTAGGAAGTACCTAGGCCTCAAAGTAAACATCCAATGACAGGACATTGGGGTGGTTTGAATGAAGCCAGTCCACGGCCACTGTTGGTGGGCACCCAGTCTTCTATTCAAGTGGCTTAAAGCATCCCAGTCTCTGGTTTATGGGCCACACCTGGCAGTGCTCAGGCTCTGTGCCCAGGGATCATTCTGGCAAGGCTCAAGAGACCATATGTGGTACCAGGGATTGAACCCAAATCGGCTGGAACCAGTAGGACCTCGGACCATAGATCATGCATGGCTCGCCCACTGCTACCCCAGAGGGAGAATCAGGCAGAGACTGCTACCTAGGCTCTTCCCCATTTGGAAAGATGAAGTCCTGAGCTCATGCTCAGCGTGAACAAAGCCTTGCAGGAGTCAGAGGGGCCAGAAGAAAACCCTAAAACCACATATGGGGCCCAGGAGAGGAGATAGAGCACTGCATTTCCAGGAAATACCCTTTGGAAGCCCAAAGAGATACTATAATGACAGGTGGGGCACTTGCCTTGCACATGGCCAATTTGGGTTCAATCCCTGGTATTACATATGGTATCTTGAGCCTTGCCGAATAATCCCTGGGCACAGAGCCTGAGCACTGCCGGGTGTGGCCCATAAACCAGAGACCAAAAAATAGTATCCTTTGGATATGGGTTAAGGCTTAAACACAACTACACAGGTTCTATTTCCTGCATCACATTTGAGCCCCTGAGCCCCTCCAGGAGTGACCCCTGAGCACAAAGCCAGCAGTAAGCCCTGAGCACTGCAGGGTGTGGCCTCAAAACTGAAAAATAAGGAACAAGACAGTATCCCTCGCTCTCACACAAGCTCAGGCTGCTCCTCGAAGATTTGGGAAAAGCACTTGGTGTCTGGTGAGTGTAAGGGGGTGTGGGTAAGCCCCAGCGTCTCCTCATTCATCAGACCCCTTGCACAGCTATGAACCCTGGCTCAAATCTACTCATTCGAACATCCCCAATTAACTCCCCCCCCCCCAAAGATCTGGGAGCGTACGCAGGAAGGATCAAGGGACAGCAGGAGCTTATGTACAATTGGGTGTGTGCTATCTGTTTGTTCATTTAAAGCAGGTAGGTTTTCAGGGGCCCTGAATAATTTTTGGGGTGGAGCCACACCTGAAGGTGCTCAGGGTTTGCTCCTGGTTCTGTGCTCAGGGATCACTTCCTGGGAGGGCTCGAGGAATCACACGAGGTGCCGGGAATTGAACCCGGGTTGGCTCAGGCAAAGCAAATGCCCTACCTGCTGTACTCCCGCTCTGGCTCCTGGCCTCATAATTTTGTTCTGGAAAGCTGGGAGCATTAGGACAAATCAGAGCCTTTGGTGGAGAGAAGAGAACCAAGCATTTGGGGGCTTTGGGGATGGCATAAGGACTACACATTGGAGAGGGGACAGAGTGGGCAGAGGTGGGGGGTCCCCGCGGCTGAGGATGGATTTTCTCCAAATAAACAGGATAATCACAAAACACAATGATGAGATCCATGCAGCCTATTCTGTGCAGGGTTCTCACTCTCACTGTACCTCTGAGGAAGCGGCCTGGAGAGGAGAGCCAGGAAAGAGTGGCAGTCAGTGAGGGGCCGGGAGCCTGACCTGACCCTCAGCCAGCTCACCCCATAGCCTCCCCTTTTCCGGGGATCCGGAAGTTACACTTTCATCCTTGGCTTCCTTTCTCTTAAGCATCCAAGAGAGCAGGCTGCGCCGACCAGCCTAGAAGCGACCCCCAGTGATCCCAAACCATCGAGGGCAGGGCAGGGCTGTGGGGTGCCCCGGGAAAGGTGGGCAAAGACCCAGCTGCAGGAGGAGCATGTGGGCAGGTGTCTCTGCCCTGGGATTCACGGGGCCAATGCGGCGCCAAGCAGCTGGTTAGAAACAAAAACAAACACCAGGGGTACAGGTTCCTGCTGTTAACAGCTTTCAACCGCCAGAGGAAAACTCCAAATAAATATAATTAGAAACTTGTAAAAACGTCCTCTCTGTAAATCTGCTCCCTGGAGTCCAGCCTTTAAGTGTCCCCTTCTCCCAGCCTCCTTGCACCCCCCCCCCATGCCCACAGCGCCGACGGACTGGTGGGGGATGCTGTGCTCTGTCTTCAGCCACTGCCTGGACCTAGAGTCCCAGCTCGTGTTGGCATCCCAGCCCACAGCACCAGAGGGAAGATGGGGCTTTTTCGGAGATCTGCTCTCGGTGGGGCTACACAGGCCAACTGGAACCTTGGTGTGAAATGTGGAAATGCTTAAGGGAAGATTGACAGGGAGTGTACCAGGCTGTGTGTGAATCATGCCTGGTCCTTGGGCCTGTCCTGAAAGGAGCCAGGAGGTCAAGTCCACACCTATACCAGCTCTGTTGAGTTTTTTATAGGGGACCCTGCCTCCTCCCGGGGACACAGAAAGAGCTCTTGGGTCTCAGGGAACAGGGACAGAGAGAAAGGATATGAGAAGAGAGTGATGGAGGCTAGGAGGGGGAACAGGAGAATTTTGGGATCTTCCTACTGGACAGAGGGGTTTATTTTCTTTCTATTTTTGGATTTTCTGGGGCCCCATCTGGTGATACTTAAGAGTTAGTCTGGCTCTGCATTCAGAAATTACTCCTGATGGTGCTGGGAATCAAATGCAGGTTGGCTGTGTGCAAGAGAGGCATCCTACCCGCTGTACTATCTCTTCAGCTCCTAACGGTGGTGGTGGGGGGCATTTCTATGTCAGGTGCCAAAGTTGCGAGACAAAGGGACCCTACTGGAACTCACAAGTGAGGAAGGAAATTTCCCCATTCCCTTCAGAAACCCAAATCTTTAGGTTCATTTTGTTTTCCTAATCCCGCCAGTGCCGTGTCCCAGCTCTCCTCCACACTCCCCTGCACTGAGCTAGCTCTTCCGTCACTTCTTGCCCTCAACATACCAGCAAGCCCTGTTTCTAATCTCAGGCCTTAAAACTAAACTAGGCCCAAAGAAATGGTCCCCAGGCTTGGGCCTCTTGTGGATACCGCCAGCCTCACACACCAAGCCCCAAGCACTCCACCTCTTCTCCCAACAAAAACAAGATGTACATGTTGGCTTCCTCTTTCCTCTCATTGGCTTTGTCAGGCAAATTCACGCAGGGCACATGCATACTTGTACACAAATTCCTGACACAGCTTGGTCAGACACACACACGTATGGACGCTCACTCAGGCCGGACACACGTGCGTATCTGCACACGCTCATACACAAATGTACATGCACACCCAAGTCGGGCACATACAAGCATGCACGGAGCCCTGAGAACACCCAGCCAGGCCTGGTCCCTTTTGCAACAAACAGGTTCCTCACCCTCACTTCACACAGTGCTCTCTGCATCCTGAAGGTTGCAGAGAAATACCAGCATGAGGGGTGGCTGTTAACTTTCTTCTTTCTCCGCCTCCAGTAAATCTGGCCCCGGGGGTCTTCTAGTCCTCCCACCCCATCATTTCACCAGCAGAGATGGAAAGGAGATCAGGGGTCAGAAGTGGAGTAGCTGTGGAACTCCCCCAGCCCCTCCGAACCCCCACTGCCTGGGTGTGCGTGTGTCTGTCAGTGCGAGAAGAGAGGTCAAAAGGATTCCGGAGGAATTTCTAAGCAGTCCACCTCCCCTTTCTCCACCCTTCTGGAAAAAATATGGGGGGCAGGGTGGGCATTGAGGGAGCTGGCTGAAGATGGGTGGGGAACCCTCCCTTCCCCTGTGGCCTGGCACTCACCGATGCCCACGAGGCCACCCTTACCCCGTGTTGGGGAGGGAGGGGCTGGAAGGAACAGTCCCTCACTGTACACAGAAGCTGGGAAGCGGGGAGCAGAGGAAGCAGCCACATGAAAGAAGAGGGAGGAGAGGGGTGGGGGAAGAAAGCGGGAGACACAGACAGAGATCGGAGACGCACGGAGACAGAGACCCCCTGTTCGCCACGCGCCGCGGCTGGCCCGGGATGGCGTGACTGTGACACTCAGAATTGGAGAAAACAGCCAGGTAAAGGCTGGGGGCCCGGCTGCCTCTTGCCCAGCCTGCCCTGCGTACAAGTTTCCTTCCTCCCCAGCCCAGGAGACCTTTTCATTCAGCAGTAACCTGAGCTCTCCGAGGGGATTAGGGCTTTTTAAACCTCAGCTGCGCACCCTCCTCCCCACAAAAAAAAGCAAAGCAAATTCATGCTTTTAAGTTAACAATCATCTTGGTTATCCAGTCTGTCTACTTTAGGATACCACGGCCAGACACATACTCGAAAACACTCAGAACCTCGCGTTGTCGTTGTCCCCTCTCGCAGTCACCCCAGTGTCCCCACCCCGTCTCAATGATTCTGAGGGGACGTGAGAGCCTGGCTGGCAGCATGTCACCTTTAGCAACCAAGTCACCGGAGCTCTGTCACCTGCTGGTGGCGAGCCTTGCACAAGTGAGCACGCATACACACATACCCTCCTCCCTATACATGCCCCTACTTTGTTTCTCCCCTGGAAGCCCTGGGAGGAAAAAGGAACAGAGCCCCAGATGTCCTCAGAGATGAGACTTTTCTGCGCAGGGAATGGGTTTTTCAAAGACCCGCTGGCTACTCGTTGAAAAGCACGTGGTATGAAAGCATAATCTCTGGAACGATGTGATGTGGGGTGGGGGGGGGGAGAAAGGGATGTGTCCCCGCACGCTGTCAATCAGTGATGGGAGAGCTGGGGACATCCTCCTGGACCGCTAGACCGTGGCCCCGGACACCTCCTCAGTGACCAGCGCGTACATTTCTGAATGGTCGGGCTCAAAGCAGTAGGAAGATGCCAGCTCATTCCAGCCCATCAAACCAAAAGGAGCCCTTGAAGGATAGTTAAGCCAGATGGGGGGGATATGGGGAGCCACTACAGGGATTTGGTGAGAGAGAGGAGAGGAAGAGAGTCCTATATTCCTAAAGAATGAGCCCATCTCTCCCAACACAAATGCCTCATCCTGACAAGCACCTGTCCCTTCTAGGGGTCTCCAGGGCACCCTGGGACAGATTGCTAGCTCCCTACTTTGCCCCCCACGACACAGACACTGGCTCCAACTTGAAAGAAGCCCTTATCTTGTCTGTAGATGATTGCATGAAATCTGTTCCTTCCTTCAGACTAAACTCCTGAGCTAATTCCATGTTATGAGTAAGTCAGCACGCACTACAAAAGCCAGCTTTGTTTACGAAAACACAAGTCAGTCTCCCTCGGGAGGGGGCTGCGCCCAGCCCGGGGTGGCCGTGGCCGTGGAGGACCGTGGCTGGCCATCTGGAGCCCAGGACACAGCCGAGGGGCAGATGAGGGGGGCTGTCAGGGGGTGGGGTCTGCAACTTGACAGCTGTGGGTTTCTGAGTGTTTGGGTTGCCTTTGCGGGCGGCTTGGAGGAGGAAGGGGTTCGCTGAAGAGGCGTGTTGGGGAGGTGAGAGTGGCGAGGACAGAGGGGGGGGTGCATGTGGACACAGCGTGAGAAGCTGAAGGCTCAGGCACACGGGGATTCGACTGCCGGACACTCCGGGTTCCCCCAAGTCCCAAGTTCAATGCTCCCTTCTAGACTAGCCACTTCTACACCCCAGCTTGGCTTCAGGAACTAGGGAGGGCAGACAGTAGGAAGCACAGGGGTCTCCAGGGCAAAGCCCTTGCCAGGAGGAATTTTTCTTTTTGACCATATAAATCTCTTTCTGGGTGAGGGCAGGATGGGGGGAAGGGTGCAGCAAGCGGTCAAGGGGGGAGGGGAGACTGTCCCCCAGACCCGCCCTCAGCCCACCAGTCCAGTTTCTGCCAGCCCAGCCTTGGGGTCATGCATGGGGGCCTGAGGGCCTCCCAGTCTCTCTCTCTCTCTCTCTCTCCTCTCTCTCCTCTCTTCTCTCTCTCTCTCTCTCTCTCGGCCTCCCAGTCTCTCTCTCTCTCTCTCTCTCTCTCTCTCTCTCTCTCGGCCTCCCAGTCTCTCTCTCTCTCTCTCTCTCTCTCTCTCTCTCTCTCTCTCTCTAATTCCGAGAGGGATCCGTCAGGGCTGCCTTGGCCTGGAATTTTACTTTGTTATTTTAATGCAATTCTGACCTGGTTTTAAATGGAATTGGAAACCCGGGGCCTTAATAAATAAATATTATGATAAGAAATGAAAGCCATGCAAGACGAAAGACTCCCCCACCCCACCTCAGAGAGGTAGAAACGCGACATTCTTGCCCCAAGCCAGAGTAGCAATGAATCCCTTGATGTGAGAGAGAGAGAGAGAGAGAGAGAGAGAGAGAGAGAGAGAGAGAGAGAGAGAGAGAGAGAGAGAGAGAGAGATGGGTTTTTGCCATCAAAGATGCTACTTCTCTGGACCATTTCTCCAGGGACAAGCCAACAGTGCCAAACATCTAACTTTGCACCCTGGGTGTGTGTGTGTGCACAGAGGGGAAACTCAATGGCGTGGTAGAAAAGTTTTTCCTTCTCTTCTGTCCTTGCTCAACTTTAAGGCCCCGACTGGAGTTTCTGGCAGTGAAGTGCCTGAGAGCCAACGGTTCCCTTTTAGACTTTGGGAAGGAAGGAAGGAAGGAAGGAAGGAAGGAAGGAAGGAAGGAAGGAAGGAAGGAAGGAAGGAAGGAAGGAAGGAAGGAAGGAAGGAAGGAAGGAAGGAAGGACAAGAATTCTCCAAGATGATGGGGTGGCTGAGCACAAACAGGAGGTGGAGGTGTCCAGTCCCTTGGGTCCAGGACCCCCCTAATGTCCCCAATTAAAACCCTCACTGGGGTACTCCTCCAGCCTTTTTTTGGGGGTACATCCCAGCAGCAGGCCTGCCCCCCACCAGCTCCCCAAGACCAGCTCTCCATTGGGGTCAGGTCCTGTCGTGACAACCTCCAGCTCTCTTACCCGCACCTGCCCTGGGGAGCCCGCAGCCCCCCCGCACCCCTGCTGCCTGACTTACCTTGGGCGGCTTTGCCGTGCTGGGCGGCTTTGGCTTGGTGGAGAAGCAGCAGCAGCAGCAGCAGCAGGGCGAGCAGACAGAGCCCAGAGCCCATGGCTGGGGGCCGGGAGGGGAGCCGGGCCAGGGAGGGAAGGAACGGGCCGGAGGGAAGAAGGGTAGGAGAGGCTGGCTGGCTGGCTGGCTGGCTGGAGGGGCGCCCTGCGTTGGGCTCCCCGGTCCCAGCTGCGCTGCCCGGAGAGAGCTGCAGAGCTGCAGAGCGCGCCGAGCCTTAGGCAGAGGGACCTGAGAAAGGGGAGGGGGGAAAGGCCCAGGAACAGCCCTGCCTGCCTCTTTCTTCCTCTCTGCTTTGGCTTCGTTCTCTTTCTCCTCTCTCTCTTTCTTTTTCCTTCTCCTCTCTCCTTTTCTTCTTCCTCCTTTCCTTTCTCTCCTCCTATTCCTTCTTCTCCTCTTTTCTCTTTTCTTCTTTTCTCCTTTCCCTTCTTCCTCTCCTCTCTCTCCTCTTCTCCTCTTTATTTCCTCCTTCTCTTTTTTCCTTCTCTTCCTCTCTTCTTCCCTCTCCTCTTCTCCTTCTCTTTCTCCTTTTCCTTCTCTTCCTCTCTTCTCCTCCTCCCTTTTTTCTTTGTTTTTTTATCTTCTCCTTCTTGTCCTTCCTCCCCCTTTATTTTTCTTCTTCTCCCTCCCTTATTTCTTTTTGTTTTTCATCTTCTCCCTTGTCCTTCCTTCCTCTCCCTTTCTTCTCCTTCCTCCTCCCCTTTCTTCTTCTCCTCCTCCCTTCTTTTTTCTTTTTCGTTTTTATCTTCTCTCCTTGTTCTTGCTTTTCCTCCCCCTTTCTCCTTCTCCTCCTCCTCCTCTCTTCCTCTCCTTCCTCTCTTCTCCTCCTCCTCTCTTCTTTTTTCTTTTTTATTTCTTTGTTTTTTTATCTTCTCCCTTCTTGTCCTTCCTCCTCCCCCTTTCTCCTCCTCCTCCTCCTCCTCTCTTCCTCTTCTTCCTCCTCTTTCTCTCCTTTTCTCCTCCTCCTCCCTTCTTTTTTCTTTTCTATTTCTTTGTTTTTTTATCTTCTCCCTTCTTGTCCTTCCTCTTCCCCCTTTCTCCTCCTCCTCCTCCTCTCTTCCTCTTCTTCCTCCTCTTTCTCCCCTTTTCTCCTCCTCCTCCTCCCTTCTTTTTTCTTTTTTCTTTCTTTGTTTTTTATCTTCTCCCTTCTTGTCCTTCCTCCTCCCCCTTTCTCCTCCTCCTCCTCCTCCTCTCTTCCTCTCCTTCCTCCTCCTCCTCCCCCTCCTTTTAGTCCCCCACTCCCCTTTTTCCCCCCTTCCAAATGGGGCCTCGGCCCAGCGGCCGCTCCCCCTGCTTGCCCGGGCGCGGCGTCCCCCTCCCCAGGCTGCCGGGCCGCTGCCTGCAGGAATTTACAATCCCGCGCTGGGGGAGCCGGCCCGGTCTCCATGGAGACGGCTTCCCCGGGAGCAGGGAGGTCAGGCACAGACCGAGCGCAATCAATGGATCAATGCAAGCCCCCCGCTCGGCTCCAGACCAAACAGCACCGGGCGGGGATCCCCGGCTGGCTCGTCCCGTCCAGTCCTGTCCCCTGTCCTCTGTCCCTGCAGGGAGAGTGTTGGGGGAGCGAGCCAGGGTGCCAGGGTGCCAGGAGGAATGGACACCCCAAGCAGGTTTTGCATGCACACCTCCATTCCGAGACAAAGAGGGAGTCGGGCTTGTTGAGTGGCCCCTGGGACCGTGGCACAGAGGTCTGCACCCCTCTCCAGCCGGACTGGGCCATGCACAGGGCTTTAGGGTGAGATGTGGGTGCATAGGGTGTGGGGAAATAGAAAGGCTTCTGCATGGGGTCCAGTAAGGTCCTCTAAACTCTTCCCCCCAATCCCACAGGACACATCCTTATCACTGAGTCGACTTAGCCTTTAGGTGAGGATCCTAAGGAAAGAAAGCCCTTGGCCACTAAAACTGCAAATTCCTGGGCAGTGAAGGCCGCAGGGTCAGTGCACTGTGCCACCCTGCCCAGGCACAACTTCCCTCCTCTCAGACCAGAGCACAGCTGACCCACAGAAGCAATCCTGGACAGCCCCATCCTCTAAAACTGACCTTCAGCTTTACTTTGTGGCTGTGACCTTCCTCCCACCAGACAGAGAGAAACTGGGATTTTTCAAAACCAGGATCCATTCCCACCCCACTACCGCTCTTGGCAGCCTTCCTGGCAGCAACCTCTTCTCTGTCTCACTCTCTGGGGAAAGATGAAGCCCAGAGCCCCAAGAGATGCTGAGGGCTTCCTTCCTTGGCAGATTGCCGATTGGTCAGCCGAGGTATCTCAGACAGTGCCATCTGCTTCATGCCAGTTTCTGCAGGAAAGAAGAGGTACCAAGTTGGAGTCCCCAGGACAAGGGGACCAGCCCAGACTCTCACAGGAGGTTTTCTGGGAAGGGAAGAAAACTCTGCTTCAATGCCCAGTGTCTTATCTATGTATTCTCCTTCCCTTGGTTGTTGGCATGAGTGGGGTGTGCATCTCTACTGGTGCCAAGCGACAGGTGGCCCACTCTGAGGTGACACTAGGGGTCCCAAAGGCAGTGCTGTGCGGCTGCATTCAGCACCTGGGGCCATGCTGGGCATCCCACTTGGTCGCATACCTGCAAGGGGCTTCATCCTGGATGCTCCCCAAGTCTTCCCTGGACTTCTTTGGCCCATGGCCCATCCTGGCAGTTGTGGTCACAGATAATGTTTACCTCAGAGGAAGGGGTCAGTCCTTTCTTTCCTCAGTGGAGTGGACAGCTCAAGGTGTGGAAACAAAACCAGGTGTGGGCCCCACAGCCCAGCTCTCTCCTGGACAGAAAATTACCCCTGGGCCCACCTTGCCTAGAGCAAGCCCATAAGTCAGGTTCTTTTTTTCTTTTTCTTTTTCTTTTTTTGTTTTTGTTTTTGTTTTTGGGTCATACCCGGCAATGCTCAGGGGTCACCCCTGGCTTTATGCTCAGAAATCGCCCCTGGCAGGCACAGGGGACCAGATGGGATGTGCTGGGATTCAAACCACCGTCCTTCTGCATGAAAGGCAAATGCCTTACCTCCATGCTATCTCTCCGGCCCCATAAGTCAGGTTCTTATGTTGGGGCCTTAAGAACCCCTGTTTGTCTGAGCTGGGGCTGGGGCAACAAGCCATGGCTCAGGGGCTGGTGAAGAGGCTACCTAAAGGTGATCTTTGAGGTGCCTTCCAGCCCTGTCACTCTGGGGCTCCCTCTCGCCTTCATTCCAGGGGCAAACCCCTCCCTGGCTCAGTTCTTCCTGCTGCCTCCAGTTCTATGCCTGACAGAGGCAAGCGCTAACTTGTCATCCTCTCTGCCCCGAACAGGCAAGAAGTTTCAAAAAGGGGGAGAAGGATCAGGAGGTTTTCTGGAGGTGCCTTGCCTGATCTACCTTGAGGCACAGGGGAAAAACTGGGAGTCCCTCACACACTGACCCCCCACCCCCAAACCTGGGCTTAGCCTAGGCTGCTCTGACTCCCTTCAGAATGAAAGTGGGGTGAGGTGCATCCTCAGGGTACAGGGGAGAAGTGAGCTCCCCAACGCAGTGGGATTTCCAATTCCTCCATTGGAAAATTTCCTGGGCTGGGGGTGTAGGTGTGTGATGGAGACTGAACTGGGATGACCACAGCGCCTAAGACTTGGGGATACCTGGTATCCTTTATACACACCTTTTCTCTCCTTGACTCCATCTTGCTAGCTCCTTCACTCCCACCCCTGCTGGTGTCCTCTAGATCCAGGTGAGCTCAGGGTCTCTATCTGGGTGGAAAAGGCCACTCCCTGCCCTGCTCTCACTACCCATTGGCACCCCAAACCCCCACTCTAAGAAAAATTCTGGGGCTGAAGAGATGGCACAGCGGTGTTTGCCTTGTAAGCAGCCGATCCAGGACCTAAAGTGGTTGATTCGAATCCTGGCGTCCCATATGGTCCCTCGTGCCTGCCAGGAGCTATTTCTGAGCAGATAACCAAGAGTAACCCCTCAGCGCCGCTGGGTGTGACCAAAAAAAAAAAAAAAAAGAAAAAAGAAAAATTCTGCAGGAGCAAAAGCAGAGTTCATTGCCTAGACTTTGAGAATTGGGGTACAGGGCACACTACTGTCTTCTACAGAGGAGGCAGATGGCTGGTCCCCTGGGAGACAGTGAGGGAGCTTCGAGGCAACTCCCCACACCCCCATAAAGGACAGGAGCCAAAGACCTATTTGCCACCCTCCTCACAGGTTGCCCTTAGTTCTAGGGCTTCTCTGTCTTCAAGGACACTTTGACAGTCATTTCAGTCTCATCTTTCCAGCAGCCAAGATCGGGAAGAGGGCTGGGCTCGGGGCCCATTGCCTACAGATCTGGGCTTGGATGCTGCTTAGCGATATTCTGTCCAGACTCTAAGATATACCGGTACTGTTCTTTGTGACCAAAAGCCTTTATCCTTTTCCTCTGTGCCTCAGTTTCCCCAGATATCTTGCCAGTCCAGTGAGCTGACCCCACAGGTAGTCCAGTCATTCCAGAGAACATCCCTAGGTGTCAGGTGTCTGGCCCTGCCATTCATTTCCCCCCTTCTTTCTTTCTCTCTCTTTCTCTTTCTCTCTCTCTCTCTCTCACTCTCTCTCTCCTCTCTCTCCTCTCTCTCTCTCATTCACTCTCTATTGGTGCTTTGGCCACACCAATACACCAGTACAAGGGCTATTCTTTTTTTTTTTTTTTTTTGGGCCACACCCGGTAACGCTCAGGGGTTACTTCTGGCTATGCTCTCAGAAGTTGCTCCTGGCTCGGGGGACCATATGGGACGCCGGGGGATCGAACCGCGGTCCGTCCAAGGCTAGCGCAGGCAAGGCAGGCACCTTACCTCTAGCGCCACCGCCCGGCCCACAAGGGCTATTCTTGGCTCTGTTATTTAGGGGATCACTCCAGGCAGTGCTTGGGAAACCATATAGGATGCTGGGGATAGCCACATGCAAGACAAGTGCCCTCCCTTCTGTACTGTCGCTTCTCCACCCCCAGATATCTCTACTCTTACTGAGAAACTGTGTCTCTGACTTCTAAATCCTCATCTAGAAAATGGATGCTCTCTCTGCCCCCAGACCTGTATATAGACCTGCATCAGTATCTAACTGCTCAGACTCCAGTATTGCTTCAGTCTACAATTTAATTCTGCTTGGTGGGGTAGGAGCAATAGTGCAGCAGGTAGGACACTTGCTTGGCATGCAGCCGACCCAGATTCAGTTCCCAGTATCACACATGGTCCCCTGAGTTCCTCCAGAAGTGATCCCTGAACACAGAGCCAAGAATAAACCCTGAGCATGGCTGTGTGTGGCCTCAAAACAAAACCAAAACAAAACAAAACAAATTCTGCTTGGTGATTTCACACAAGTAACCCTGTCTCAAAGAGCTTCAGTTTTTCTTGTGTGGCAGTGAAATAAAAGCACTCATCTGGGAAGGCTGGGGTGTTTGGTGAGTGAGAAGGTGAGAGGGAAACCCGGGCACACAGTAGTCACCACGAAGGGCAGCCACTGTCATTTGTATCCCCCCTTGGAAGGACTCAAGTGCTTCCTGAGGGGCTAGTCGCGATGGAAAAGGAGCTGTCTTGGCCGCGTCTGCTGGATGCTGCTGAGTGTTAGCTTGGCCAACTGGGCTTGGGCCCACCACCCTGACAGGATCTTGTCTGTCACACATTCCGGCCAAGACTTCCAGAAATGCCGAGCATTCCAGCCCAGTGCCTTGTCAGCAGCATGGAGAAGGAGACAGAGACTCACCTGCTCAGTCGCTGCCCCTGCCTGCAGGCCAGACATGCAGACACCAGTGTGAGCTCCTGGCAGATGCCCGCGGTGAGCAATCTCCATGCCTGTCGGGCTAGAATGGCTATCCCTGCCCCTCACTGCTGATGGGGGACACTGAGGTTCAGGTAGGTCAATTGGTCTGACTGATGTTTTCATGCTTCCTCCAGACTCTACAGAGCCCAATTGATAGCTCTGTGCTCAGGGATCACGCCTGTCACTGGACTGTGGATCAATATTTGGAGCGGGGCTGGATGTGGCAGGCTACCATCTTGGTTCTTTTTGGTTTTGTTTTATTTTATGACCTCATCTGGCTGAGCTCAGGGCTTAATCTTGATTCTGTGCTCAGGGATCAATTCCTGACAGGTTCCAGAGACCAAATGGGGTGTTGGGGATTGAACCCTGGTCAAGTGGTCTGCCCACTGTACTCTGTACTCTGTACGCTGTGCTCTGGCTCAAGGAGTTGAATTTGAGTCGTCAAGAAAGAGGTGATGTGACTGTAGAAGTTACATTGCCTCCCAAGGGCATATCACCCGCTGCCTATGTTCATGTCAAAGGGTTTGTGGCCCCGTTTCTCTGACTTCTGGCTCAGTGCTCCTCACCTGTGTCCCCTACTTCCTTCTTCTAGTTCTCAGTCCATCTCTTCCTGCTGACTTGGCCAGTATTGCCAAGTGTCATGCTCCCTTGTAACAAACTGGGTAGCTATCTTCAGGGGACACAAGAGACAAAATATAAGCCGTAGTCAAAGGGCCATGGACAGCGCAGTGTGGTTCCAGACCCTCGAATCAGCAGGCAACTCCAGAGGCCCCATCTCACAGGGAAGCCAAGGCAGCATCTGTGAAATCTGAGTCAATTCCTATACCTGGGAGCTACACAAGTTTCCCCAATAAGTCAGAAGAGACACAAGCCATACCTGGAGATACTCAGGGATCAATTCTTGCCTCTATGCTCAGGGATCACACCTGCCTGGTCAAGGGGACCAATTGGGGTACCTGGGCATAGAAGACAAGTGTTTTAATCCCCACACTATCTCTCCAGTTCCTTGTGCTGAATCTTGGTGATGCCAACAGAAAGACATAGAGGGACAAGACTGGGATAGAAACATAGAACATGATGGGCAGGAGAGGAGAATGGAAAGGAGCAGTTAGAGAACAGAGTGAGAGAAGAGAGTGTAGAAAAGGAGGCAGGTCTTTGCTGGACCGGGGCCAGGTTGGCCCAGTTTATCATCGTCCTGGCTCCCACCTGCCTGGGCTGGGATATGGCGGAAAGGAGCGTACCCTCAAAGCTGCTCGGGGCTGAATTCTGGAGGTGACCTTCCCAGGACCCTTCATCGGTTTGCAAAGAAGACTTGAGTGGGAGGGGAACCTGGTTTGAATTATTGTTCCAGTTCCTCCTCTGTCCCCTGAGAGGAGCCCAATAGCCCCTCATTGCAAGGTGCCCCCCAGCCTTCCCTCCCTGCCCACCTCACATCTGAGTCACTTTGCCACCTGCATGTTCCCCACCTGCTCCGTGGCTGCTTTCCTGAAGGTAACAAGGGCTTGCCCTCTGCTAACTGGCGCCAGCGCGGCACTCTGCTTCCAGAACCTTCTGCGGCCCGAGGCAGAGCTGCAGGCTGCGGTGCCCACATCCCGGCCATGCAGCTGCTCCTGTGAACATGGCTCCACTCTCTGCCTGCCTCACCCCTCCTTATCTTCCCTCCTGACCTCCCTTTCCCCTCTGCTCCAGCAGGAAGCTGGTACTGTTCATGACCCCCAACCCCTCCTGGCTCTATCATGTCAGCTCTTCTCCCAGACACAGGAGGGGTCTCCACACAGACTCCCACTCAGCTCTGCTGCCTCACTTTCTTCAAGCACAGGAGATATCCCAGAGAAGATGGCCATCTCTGTCTTGACTCTCTTCAGCCCTAGTGCCCAGCCCTCCCCAGGCCCAGACCTCCCTGCAGGGTTCTGACAAGTTCCACCTGAGCTGCCTGTAGGTTCTATTGCACCTATCCTCTGCATGTTCTTCCCTTGGTCCCCCTTGGCCTCTGATGCACACGCAGTCTTGTGCATCTCTCCTATCATGCCATGTCCCCTCTCCAGGGCCTCTCACAGTGACAGCAGAGAATGGAGGTGCAAAGAATTAGGGCTTTGTGGTTAGTCTGGACTCAACGCAGAGTCCAGCTGGTCATCTGGTGGTCATCAGCTGGTCCTTCTGAGCCTATCACCTGCAGAGTGGTCAGGAGGGGTTCTAGTTGTCATGCTCTGGAGGTGGCAGGATTGGGAGACTCCTGAGGTTGAGGCAATGTACATAGGCTCGGAGTTTGTCCCTATAATGAGGCCCGATGGTTCTACCCACCACAGATTTGCTGATATGTTGAATCTCTCTCTATCCCTAGCTGCCCCTTCTCTGGCAGATTCTTGCATAGGTCCAGTGCTGAACTCTGGCTCCCTAACAGCCACCTTGTCTTCTGTCTTGTTCCATATTTTGAATGGCAAGTTTCAAAGCCTCAGATTTAATGCCCTCCTGCAACTCACTCACGGTCGCTCTCAGCACAACCCCTTAGCTATTGTCATCTTTGTCTTAGGGTACCAGGCTACTCACCCACTCAGCGGTTCCTGATGGATTGTTGTTGTTTTTGGGTTTGGGACCACATCTGGCAGTGCTAAAGAGTCTTCCTGACTCTGTACTCAGATATCATTCCTGGAAATGCTTAGGGGAACTACAGGATTAAGGGGGATCAAATGTGGGTTGACCGTGTGCAAAGTGAATACGTTGCCCATTGTACCAACTATTCGGCCACTGGTTTCCTAGACTCTGCAAGGACTGTCTCCTCTTCCATCACTTAACAGGTCATTAGACTTTGAGGGTAAAACATCCAGAACTGTCTCTCTGTTCCACCACTATCACGTTTGCCTTAGATCGGACCCTTCTTGTGTTTTTCGCTGTGTGTGTGTGTGTGTGTGTGTGTGTGTGTGTGTGTGTGTGTGTGTGTGTGTGTGTGTGTGACACCTGGTAGTGCTCAGCAATTACTCCTGGCTCTGCACTCAGGGATCACTCCCGGTGGTGCTCAGAGGACCATAGATGGTTTTGGAAATTGAATCCAGATTTATTTGCAAGTAAGGTAAGTGCCTTCCCTGCTAAGCTATCTCTATGTTTAACTTCTGACTCTCAGGCATGTTCTGTAAGGCTCCTTGTGCGAATCAGAAACCCTTTTCCTACTATCTACCTGGAGAGACCTCCCAAACATTATTCCCTGGGCCACCTGGCAGTGCTCAGGGCCCTCCAGGGCTGCATCCTGAGATCCTCAGGGGACCATGGGATGTTGAGGATCAAAACAGGGTCGAGCAGATGCTAAGCTTGTGCCTTTGGCCCCATTCTCTCTCTCTCTATCACTTGAACTATAGTTTCCACATTTCTCCTGTGATCTCACCATCCTCACCTACGAAGCACACCATGCCAGTCACACACCTCATCCTTGGCAGCTGCCGAACCATGGCTGCCTTCACGATCTTAAACTGGGCTTTGTTTCCGAGTTTCCCTGCTGCGGGCAGGCAGCGAGCCCAGCGGTCTTTGCAGCCTGTCTCTGCAGCTCTGGGATTATCTGTTCCCCTCCATAACTCTCAGAGGTGAATGCAGGAGCACCACGAGGGCCCCACCCCACCCTGAACCCCCATTCTCCAAGCACAGGCCTGACATATAGTTGTGCTCAAAGAACATTGAATGGAAAGGAATAGTTTTCGTGTGGAACCCCAAATGAGAGAAGGGCACCCCTCCCATTGTCTCTTTGTCCCTACTCCCACCAGAGATTGCTTTTAGTGGCCTAAAGGACAGGTGGGGAGCCCCCAGGCTGAAGAAGTTCCACAGAGATGCAGGCCTCTGGCAGGAGATGTGCCAGACTTTCGATTCCAGAAGATAAAGAAGCAGAATTGAGACATTCCAGAGCTCGGATGCTCGCGAGGTCTGGTGGGGTGGATGACAGGCTGGATACAGCAGGCAGAGCTGGGGAGACTGGGTGAGAGAAAGCAGGAGCAGACTTTGGGATGGAGTCCCTGGGCAGCTGCTGAATTTGGGGGGGTTGGGCAGCCCTGGAGGCTGAACCCTCATCGACTCCTCTTTACCCCAGATCTTTCCCACTAATGATTATATTCATCCCTCTCTTCCTTTCATAGGATCATTTATTTCTTTGAGCAAAGCCTTGGAATCCTTGGGCCCCCAGTGCAAATTTCCCCATGGAAGAGGGTGATAGGGTTAAGCCTTTGCTTATTCACACTGTGATTGAGGGGTTGGAGTATAGTGTGGGTAGGGCATTGACCTTGCACGCAGCTCACCTGGGTTCGATCCCTGGCATCCCATTATGGTTTTCCCTGAACATTGTTGCCAGAAGTAACCCTGAGTGCAGAGCCAGGAGTAACCCCTGAGCATCCCTGGGTGTGGACCTCCCCACCCGACACATACACCGAGTTGTAATTGAGGTCTTAGCAAACAAGAGTAGAGGAGTGATCATGGAGAGAAGCACAATGAGCTTCTAATTTGGCTTGAGATTTGCCCCCTGCTCTGTTTCTCAGGATTATCCCTTGAGTCCCCACTGGGTTACCCATCCAGGGGAAGAGAAAGAGGCAGGGGGATCTGTCTCTATGAAAGTTTATTTTTTATTTCTTTTTTTGTTTGTTTGTTTGTTTTTGTGTCATACCCGGCAGCGCTCAGGGGTTACTTCTGGCTCTATGCTCAGAAATCACTCCTGGCAGGTTTGGGGGATGATATGGGATGCCGGGATTCGAAACACTGTCGTTCTGCATGCAAGGCAAATGCCCTACCTCCATGCTATCTCTCCGGCCCCATATTTTTTTCTCTTTCTTAATAGGGGGCCATACTCAGAGGTTCTAGGTGGGGCTTGGGGGTGGGGCCAGGGGTCAGATTCAGGGCTTTGTACCTGTGAGACCCATGCTCTGTCACCTGAGCTGGCTCCCCTAGGCCTCCCACTCCAGGAGGACAGTGGGTGCCTTGGAGTAAGGAAAGGCTGAGCAAGGGGCAAAGTTCAGGGTTGGGGCAGACCATCCATAGAGTGAATGGAACGAGGTATCATTCAGCTCCCCCAGCTTCTGTTAGGGTTCCAGAGAGGACTCCCAAAAAACTGTCATTCTTTTTATTTGTTTACTAAGGTTTTCTTTTTTTTTTTTCCCCCACATGGACAGTGCTCAGGGGCTAGTCCCTGTTCAGTGCAATTGAGACCATGTGGTGCCATGGATCGAGTCCAACCCTCCCTTATGACAAGCATGTGCTCCAGCCCTGAGATTCCTTTTAGAAGTTCCAAACCTGCAACACGCCATGCGGGGCTCAGAACGCTTGCCAGCTGGGTTCTGATACAGACTGGGTGCTTATCTAACATCTGTCATTTTAATAAAAGCTTCTCTTATTTGGGGGAGGAGAGATGTTCCCTTTCTCATACTATATGTCCTCTTCCCTCTTTGTTGTTATTGTTTTGGGGGTCACAGCCAGCGGTGTTCAAGTCTTACTCCTAGCTCTATATTCAGAAATCACTCCTGGAAAGGCTTAGAGACTATATAGAGTGCCGGGGATCGAGCCTGTGCTGGCTGCATGCAAGGCAAACCCCTACCAGCTGTGCTATATTGCTCCAGCCTAGCCCCTGTTTTGAGTGGAGAGAAGTTATTCTTTGAGTTAAGCCGGCCCAGAAGAACTATAGGACTTTCTCAGCCAGTTGGGTTGCTGTGGGGCCCTATTAAAACCAATCTGCAGGAAAATACAGTTAACTGAAGGAGAGCCAGCTCTGAGTGGCTCCAGTATTTGGTGCTAAGTCTTTTTGGGTCCCATCCTGAAAAGATGCATAAAGTCAGTTGCTGCTCTTCGGTGGACCTGTGCTGTCACGCCACTCTCCACCAGTAGGTGCCGCTGTCTCACATCCCATCCTCCAGCCCTAGGGAAGCTCAGAAACCAGACCTGGGGGCGCCTTCATTTTTGCAAATGAAATATTTGAAGATGAGATAGACCCACATCAGTGGAGTTAAGACGGGGGAAGGAATTGTGTGTTTCTTTATAACTGGAGGTTCCATTTTCAAGGGGCGAGAGGAGCTGGGTGCACAATGCTCAGACACAGCTCAGGAGCCAGTTGGAGTGATTCTTACTGGGGGCAGGGTTGGGGATTGAACCCAAGGCCTCTGCACGCATTGTCTATGCTCCAGCCCTTTGTACTACCATCTGCCCAGCCCTAGGATCAGCATATGTATATATATGTTATTTTTTTAAATGAGTTTGATCTTCATTCGTTCACATCCTCTGTGCCAGGAACGTACAGGATATGGGGATTTGAGAACGACGCCTGTTATTTTCGCTCCCCCCCTCCCGTCAAGTTTGTAATTAGGTAGGCGAGAGACATTTGCATCCACATAATTAGACTATAAGGCAGAACATGGGAAATGCCCAAATATGGAGGTGTCAACACAGAATCCTAATGAGGACATAAAGGAGACAGATTAATTCCAGCTGGAAGTTGGGGGGGGGGGGAAACGACACAGAGTAGAGGGTTTAAAGAGGACTTCAAAGAATACAGGAAGTCCCCCCCCCCCCCTTATAGGGAGATGGGTGAAGAGAGTGGATGAGGGTTGTCTAGGTGGCAGAAAGGAGGTAAGCAGCGATTTGAATAGATAGATGAGTTCCGGGGTTCAACCAAAGTGTTTAAAAGTGGAGGGAAATGAGCTGAGGCACTGAGGCAGCCTCAATCAATCCATCCAGGTTAAGGAGCCAAAGTGCTCACCTGGCCTTCGGGAACCCATGACTAGAAAAAGGCTCCTGACAGAAATTGGCTTTATTTATTCTGGGCTTTATTTATTTATTTTTTTCCACCCTGAATGATTTCTTCAGTCTAGTGAATTAACTTGATCGTGATTACAGGAAAAGATTAGGGGTGGTGTGGCAGGGGAAGTGGACACGAGAAGAAACCAACAGGAAGGAGACAAGAGGTAGAAGGGAAGAGCTAGGGAACAGAGGAGGGAGACAGCCCTGTTGAGAGCAATGCTGAGAGCCTGGAGGGCTTTTCCATGCCAGCAACCTCTGGCTCCAGGCCCTGGCTGACCGCAGAGGACAATGCGAGGCGGGTTTGTTTGGGGGTATATTTTCGGCTGGCCCTGGCTGTGGTCCCTGGGCCCGAGTACCATGCTTCATCTTTGTGGACACTGAGCTGGACTTCTGACAGGGACCTGTGTCAGTGAGTGTCAGGCCGAGGAGGCCTGCTCCAGGCTGCATACAATACTTCATCCTTGCAGTGAAGTATTAGTCTCATGGGCCTGGAGGCAGTCAGAATGTCATGCTGGGTTGGGGACCCCATGGAGGAAGCAGGAGCAGAAATTCCAGCTTGGCTCTGGGGGTCTGGAGGGGTACATGATTTAGTCTGTTCCTAAGCCCTGATGATGAGGCTGGTTCTGCTCCTGTCCTACACCCCTTGGGAGCTCCCTAACGAGCCCCATTAAAGTTAATGAAACCCAATGAGTCCTCACATCTCTCCCTCCTGCAGAAGAGGCTCAGTGCAGCTGCCAGGGCTCTGCCTTTGTCCCCCTAATTTTTATTGACCCATTAAGAAGATCAGATGCTCTGTGCTAACCAGGATCCCCACAGGCCCCATCAGAGTCCAAAGTGAACTCACACCAGCCCCTCATTGCTTTTCAATCTTTTGATCCCCCACCTCCAAACAGAGTCAAGTATGGATGCAGCAGGGCAGTGAGTGAGAAGCTACTCCTCTTCCCTTTATTTTTGTTTTTTTGTTTGTTTGTTTGTTTGTTTTTTGGGTCACACCCAGCTGCCCTCAGGGGTTACTCCTGGCTCTGCACTCAGAAGTCACTCCTGGCAAGCTTAGGGGACCATATGGAATGCCTGGGTTTGAACCATCATCTGTCCTGGGTTGGTCACATGCAAGGCAAACACCTTACCTCTGTGCTACCCCTCCAGCCCCACCTTCACTTTCATTTTATTTTCTCTTTGTATATTTTTGGCCACACTCAGCAGTGCTTGGGATTTACTACTGGTTCTGTGCTCAGGGATCACTCCTGGAAGGGTTTGGGACCCATAAGTGGTACTCGAGAGAACCTGGGTCAGCTGCACACAAGGCAAGCACCTCCCTACTGTTCCAGCCCTTCTTCCCCTTCTCTTTATGAGGCTTCTTTGCCCAATGACAGGGTGGTGTCCCTAGAAAGTCGTTCTGCTTCTTTGACATAAGAGCTCGACTCCTCAGGAACATGGAGACACACCAAACCTTATCCCTCACATCTGTTAATGCCATGAATTGATTTTAAGGTCAGGCACAGCCTTCAAGGAGGACTGAAAAATCTAAGCTGTCAATGAAATTTAGTCTCTGGTATTAATTTCTCCAAAACACAGTTTTTATAGCTTTCTCTGAAGTCCCATTGACATACTTTGCAAAAGAGGAACATACTTTGACATACTTGCAAAAGAGGAACATTATAGAAACCTCCACATGGAGGGCCAGAGAGATAGTACAGTGTGTAGGGCCTTTGCCTTGCATGCAGCTTACGCAGATTTGATCCAGGGCACCCAGGATGGTCCCCTGAGCCTACCAGGGATGATTTTTGAATGCAGATCCTGAGCACCTGATATGGACCAAACAAACAAACAAATTAAATAAAGGTGGCACTTATAAAAACAACTCTATTCAGGACTGGAGAGATGGTAAGGCACTTGTCTTTCACACAATGACCTGGGTTTGCTCCTGGGACTCCGTATGGTCCTTTGAGTTCCATCAGGACTAATCCCTGAACACAGAGCCAGGCCTAATCCCTGGGCATAGCCAGGTATGACCAAAAATAACACTCCCCCCCAAAAAAAAGCCCCAAAAACCAAGCTCTACAAATATGAAAGAAGTCTGGTACACACTGAATGCATAAGAGATCCAAAAAAGAAATCACATGAAATTCTCATCAGAACTGGCACAGTCTAAGCATATCTCCTAATAACTTTGTTTCCCAATATTTATATATATTTTAGTTTAAAAATATGAATTTGGGGATCTGGAGAGATATACAACGGGTAGGACATTTTCCTTGTATTTGGCCAACCTGGATTCATTCCCCGGCATCTCATATAGTCCCATGATCCTTGTCAGGAGTAATTCCTGAGCGTAGAGCCAGAACTAAGCCCTGAGCGCCACTGGAATGGACCCAAGAAAAAGAAAAACAAACAAAAAGGGCATCCATGATTTCCCCCTCCTCACTTCCCTTAGTTTTGTTTTGTTTTGTTTCAGACCTTACTCTTGGCCCTGTGCTCAAAACTCACTCTTGGAGGTGCTCAAGGGACCAGATGAAGAGCCAAGATTGGAACTAATATCACAGCTCCAGATGCCTGCTAGGCAAGTGCCGTAGCCTTTGCACTCTCTCTCTCCAACTCAGTGCTTCCACAGTTCAACTGTGTGGCTCGTGGGGAGTGGCACATCCATTTTCAGGGATCATGGAGGTTCACCCTCATTTAATTGCGATGTTTGCACACGTACTCGTTAGGAGTCTTTTTCTTAGGCAGTTATGAGTGGGGAGCCACAGTGCTCACTGGGGATCATGTCCCTTTGTGGTGCTCACACACAGCTGGCTGGGGTGTGACCAGGAGTCACTTGTGGTGCTGGAGATTGCAGACCACACATGTGGAACACTAGAGATCTGAAACCTTGGCCTGATGCTTGCAAATCAGGTGCTCTAATGCACTGAGCTATTTCCCCTAGATTCTGTCTCTTGTCTTCATTTATATGTTTGTTTTGGGGGGCCACATCCAGCTCTGTTCATGGTTCTGTGCTAAGGGATCATCCCTGGTGGGGCTCCAGGGACCATATGTAGTGCCAGGGATCAAACTTGAGCCAACTGCCTGCAAGTATCTTCCCTGCTGTACTTTTATTTTAGCAGTCTTCCAAGACTTATAACAGCCTTAGACTGAGATGCAGAGGCAAGAGGAGAACCCTTGAAGTCAGCTAGGTTGGGGGGGGGGGGCTGTGCACAGTGGGCTCAGATGCTGCTGTAGATGCTCATAACCTGAGAATCCAGGGAACAGTCCTCATGTCTTCTGCACCCCTAGGATTGGTCATTGAGAAGGGCAGGAGGAGGAAAGTGCTGAACTGGCAGCAATTGTCACCATGAGGTTCCAGTGGGGGGCTGTGGGAGAAATGGACATGCTTGGAACATACTCTGTCACCTGTTCTTGTCCCCCACAGAGCAGGTGGCCTCAGGGTGGGCCCACCTCTGCTTGGACAGGACAGTCGGCTGTTTTGGTGAATTGGGAATGGGTGTTGGGCTCTGGAAGATTCGAATGCCCAGGGGACTTTTTGGGAGGTTGAATGTGGCTGGCTAGCAGCCATTCCACAATACATAGCCCCTAGATGAGGAAGAGTAAGGTCTGGGATATGCAGAGAGAAGTATCTGGCAAGTCAGTACAATCATTCTATGAAGCTAATTAACCAAGTAATTAGTTGGTGTTTGGTTTTTCCTTTTTTGGGGGGAGGGTTGGTGCTCAGGGGTTTTCCTGGCTTGGTGCTAAGGGCTCACTCCTAGGATGCTCAGGGAACCAGGTGGAGTCAAGGAGAGGTCTTGGGGTCCACAAGCAAAGCTTATGTTCTAGGCCTTCAGACATATCTCCAGCTCCTTCTTGATATTTTGATGGAAAAATCATTTTTCTGCAATTATAATCTGGGTGTTGCCCATCCAGATTCTGCTCCATAGACACCTGCCTCTCACTCAGGGCTGTCCTCCAGCTGCTGCTTCACCTTTCCTGCTTCTTCTAGGCTGTCCTGGCAGCTTATTCTAATGGCACCTTTCTCCCTTCAGACTTCTGGTTCCTCTTGGTACCAGTTAGAGAAGTCCCCTGCTATGGCCCTCTGGAATCTGGCAGGAAGGAGAATTTTTTGTTTTGTTTTGTTTTGTTTTGTTTTCAGGTCAGTCCCAGCTGTTCTCAGGGCATGATCATAGTTCTGCACTCAGGAATCACACCAGCAGGCTAGAGGAACCATATGGGACGCTGGGAATTGAACTCAGGTTGGCTGCATGCAAGGCAGGAAGTGCTCTACCCACTGAACTATTGCTTTGGCATCAGAAGGGTTTTTTTTTCCCCCACAAGGAGGGGCTCTGGGCCACACCAGGCAATACTTGGGATTTTTCCTGGCTCTGCACTCAGGAATCACTCTTGGCAGTTCTCAAGTACCTCATGGGATTGTGGTGATAGAACGTGGGTCGACTGTGTATAAGGCTATGCTCTAGCCATTGCACTATTGTTCCAGCTACTAGAAGGGGACACGTGTACACACACACACACACACACACACACACACACACACACACACACACACACACACACACACATTGGTATCTTTACCTCATTCAGACTTTTGGTGCTTCCCTCTGTTTGCTGGTCAAGGATACATTTTGGAAATGAATGTGACTTCCATTTTGGAGTAAGAAATTGGAAAACCGGGGCCGGGCGGTGGCGCTAAAGGTAAGGTGCCTGCCTTGCCTGCGCTAGCCTTGGACGGACCGCGGTTCGATCCCCCGGTGTCCCATATGGTCCCCCAAGCCAGGAGCAACTTCTGAGCACATAGCCAGGAGTAACCCCTGAGCGTTACCGGGTGTGGCCCAAAAACCAAAAAAAAAAAAAAAATGAAATTGGAAAACCAAGGCTGGAGAGACAGTTCAATGAGTAGAGTGCTTGCCTGAAAACAAAACAAAACAAAAAGACAAAAAATAAAAAGAGAAACTCCTCTTGGGGTCCTGGGATGTGAAGCTGTGACTATGGCTCCCTATAGGAGCATCTTTGAATCTCTGTTGAGAAAGTGGGGGAAAGAAGTCAGCTAGGTTGGAATCTAGTGAGCTGGTGGGCAAGTCAGAGAGGGCTTGATGGCCCAGCCTGCAGCCTGAGGCTCTGGAAAGGAATATCTGTGCTTCTGTGGTATAGGATGGTGGGAATGCCAACAGCTCTGAGTCCCTCAGACTCTTGGAGTCAGCTTTGCAGTTCAAAGGAAGCAAGGGACAGAATCAATCAGCTGTGTGGGAGCCTAGTTTAGCATAGAGTGGGGGGACCCTGCGGGGAGGGGTTGCCAGTCCACTTCCATCTTTCCTGCCTCTCTCACTGTGTGGCCTCGCTCAAGGCATTGGACAGCGTTGGACCTCCGTGTGTCCCCCTTTTGGGAAAACAGAGTTCACAATACCTGCCCCATTCAGAGGAGAAATGAGGTCATGTTTATGCAGCATTGTGAGCTTGCTGGAGACAATGCGTGTATTCTTCTGAACAGTAACAATAATACTCATTACTGCAAATCTTACCAGTAAATACATCTCCTCAAAAGCTGGAGTTTGGGTTGCTCAGTAGGATAGCAATTAAAGGTTTTTAAAAAATCTCTAGATGGGGGAATTTTCTGGCCCCATTTTTGATCTTTAGGGTTTGCAGGGTTGATATCATTGTGGGAGGGAGAGTGGCCCGCGGCCATCATCCATTTCAATTCATTCCACTGGACCCATTGCATGGCTCTTGTCTTGAAATTATCCTCTGTGGGCTTAATAGTTTATTACCCCCTTCACTCTGAGGAGAATGAAGAGGCTCCCCAATTTCCAGACCCACGCAGAAAAACTCATGTGGAAGGAAGAATGGCTCTTGGGTGTATGTAAGCATATTTTCAAATTTGAGAGAACAGATTCCAAATGTCCAGAGGAAGTTCTGGGGTTCCCCTTCTGCTCTCTGACCTGTACTATGTAGCTAACAGCAACAGACTTGTCTCAACTTGTTGGGGTGAGTCAGCGTACTATGGAGATTCTGAAACAGAGATGAACCTTCATCAACCCGCTTAGTGGTAGGCCACACCTCACCCCCCAAACCAGAAGCAAATTGGAGGGAACACTAGAGAAGGCAGTTAGGGCTTCTTAAACTGGAAGAGGAGCAGAGCAGAGCGTCAAGAATCTCCAGGAGGAGAAGAACAATGGCACCAAGACTGTCTCTGGAAGCTAATCCTGACCCACCCAACTAAGCTGTGATTGGTGGAAATGTTCTATATTTGACTTGACTAATATGTGGTCACATCACATGTGGCTATTAAGCACTTGAAATATGGCTGTTGTAAGGGAGGAACCGCATTTTTAATGAGTTAATTTACATTCATTTAAATTTCATTAGCAAGCAGCTACTGTATTGAATAGGGTAGCTCTAAATTTAACATATATAAGAGTGAACTCTCAAAGAAATAGAGATAATGGATTACATAATAACAGGTTTATTTGATGTGGAATCATTCTCTTCAAGAGATGCAAAATAAGAACAATAAATCTATTTTTTATAAAAAAAAATATGATCAAACAGAGAGGGGCCAGAGGGATAGTACAGTGGGGAAGGTGTTTGTTTTGCATGTGGATGACCTAGATTTGATCCCCAACATTCCGTATGGTCCTCAAAGTGCAAGTAGGAGTAATTCCTGAGTGCAGAGTCAGGAGTAAGCCCTGGGCATAGCTGAATGTGGCTCTAAAACAGTGGTCCTCAAACTATGGCCCACGGGCCACATATTGTATTTGTATCTGTTTTGTTTCTTCATTGCAAAATAAGATATATGCAGTGTGCATAAGAATTCGTTCATAAGTTTTGTTTTTACTATAGTCAGACCCTCCAATGATCTGAGGGACAGTGAACTGGCCCCCTGTTTAAAAAGTTTGAGGACCCCTGCTCTAAAACAACAACAACAACAACAACAATAACAACAACAGCAACAAAAACCAATCAGAGGTCTCAGAAATTGATAACCAGCATTTGACACTCAGAAGGTGATCTGAAATGGAGTTAATAATCTGATTATTAAAAAAAAATTGAGCTGAAAAGGTTTCCTTAAGCACAGTCAAAAAAGAATAAGAAGATGGAAAGTCTGAGAGGAAAACGTCAAAAGGCTTCTGTCTAATTGTATTATAAAAGGATTGAAACTTCAAAGAAGGGAAGAAAAAATAATTAAAGAAGTAATAAAAGAAAATTTCCCAGTTGCTGAAGAAAGAAACTGTGAGATTGAATGGTCCCAGGAGAAAAAAGACCCACAAATATACAGTATAAGGAAATTTCAGAGCAAAAAGTTAAAGGGTAAAAAAGCCTTGAAGTGGGGCCAGAGAAATGGCATGGAGGTAGGGCATTTGCCTTGCATGCAGAAGGACGGTGGTTCGAATCCCAGCATTCCATATGGTTTCCCAAGCCTGCCAGGAGCAAGTTCTGAACGTAGAGCCAGGAGTGACCCCTGGGCGCTGCCAGGTGTGACCCAAATATAAACAAACGAACAATCAAAAAAAACCTTGAAGCTTCTAGAGAGAAAAATCAGGTTGCCAATAAAATAATGTTACCCTATAATTAGATTGAATGTGAAAAGACAACGGAAGGGCTGCGAAGATGGTTCAGAAGGCTGGAACGCATGCAAGAACCCCAGGTTCAATGCCTGGCACCATGTGGTCCCCTGAGCACACTGAATACTGTCAGGAGTAGCCCCCCAGCAGCAAACTAGAAACAGTTCCCAGCAACATCAGGTCAGGTGTAGCCTCCACACCAAAACCTAAAGAAAGAAAAGAAGAAAAAGTCAATAAAGCATTATCTCCAAAGATCCAAGGAGAGTTGCAGTATCCATGCAGGAGGACAGGAATAAGAGTTCTTTTGTCTTACAAGGAGAAAGTTTGCCACCCTCATATTCTTTGAAGAATTCCTAGGGGGCTTTTCCCCCCACTTTGAAGAAGCCTGTGTTCTCTCTTGAACACGTATCTCTCTCCCTCTTTCACACTTCTCTAAGTAAATTTCTTTCAATAAAACTATGTTGCCTCACTTAAAAAAAAATCCTAGGGGATGTGCTTTAACTTTGAAAACAAATAAGTGAATTCAAGAAAGAGGAAGAGGTGGGATGCGGAAACTACTTCACAAAGAAGCTAGTAAAACTTTGAGTGACTCTGAATAATATTGAAGCATAAAGTAAACATTTTTTAAAACCCACAAGCTACCCTGATGATCTCAGCTTGGGTGACGGTAAGTGGCGTAGGAGAGGAAAGTTGAAGAGGACAAAGTCCTGATTAGAACAAGACCTTGATAGAAAAGTGAAGTTAAAAATGGATAGGATTGGAGTGATGGTACAGCAGGTAGGGCATTTGCCTTGCAGGTGGCTGACCTGAGTTAAATTCTGACATCTCGGGGCCGGAGAGATAGCACAGCGGTGTTTGCCTTGCAAGCAGCCAATCCAGGACCAAAGGTGGTTGGTTCGAATCCCAGTGTCCCATATGGTCCCCCGTGCCCGCCAGGAGCTATTTCTGAGCAGACAGCCGGGAGTAACCCCTGAGCACCGCCGAGTGTGACCCAAAAACAAAAAACAAACAAACAAACAAACAAAAATTCTGACATCTCATATATTTCCTTAAGCACTGCCAGGTGTAATTATTTTGTGCAGAGCCAGGAATAGCCCCTGAGCATTGCTAGATGTGGCCCCAAAACAAAACAAACCAGTAAACATTTGTAGGATTTAAATATATGAATAACCAGCAAAAGCCAGAAAATTAGAACATCGACTTCCAAATCATTAGAGTAAATTTTTTTTTGTTTGTTTTTTTAGTCCACACCTGGTGATGCTCAGGGGTTTACTCCTGGCTATGCACTCAGAAATCGCTCCTGGCTTGGGGAACCATATAGGACACCAGGGGAATCAAACAGCGGTCCGTCCTAGGCTAGTGCCAGCAAGGCAGATGCCTTATCATTCTGTGCCACTGCTCTGACCCAGTAAATTTATTTTTTAATTTACTTTTTTTTTTTTTGGCTTTTGGGGCCACATCCACCAGTGCTTAGGGGTTATTTCTGGCTCTGCACTCAGAAATCACACCTAGGGAACCAGAGAGATAGCACATCGGTAGGGCATTTGCCTTGCATATGGCTGACCTGCGAGGGACCCAGTTCGATTCCTGCCATCCCATATGGTCCCCAGCCTGCCAGGAATAATTTCTGAGTTCAGAGCCAGGAGTGACTCCTGAGTGTTGCTAGGTGTGGCTCAAAAACCAGTCAATCAATCAATAAATAAAGTTTAAAAAAAAATAAATCGCTCCTGGCTTGTGGGACCATATGGGATGCCGGGGATCGAACCCTGTCCTTAGAGTGAATTTTAAAAGAATTGCTGAGTTAAAAGGAAATTATCAGTTTGATTAGGAAAAAAGGCAAGATAAAATGAAAGCACAAAATAAAATGACAAGACAAACCCAAAAATGTCATTATTAATATATGAAAAGAAAAACTTTCTCTACTATCACTTTATTTTTGTTTGTTTATTTGAGGCCACACCTAGTGGTGTTCAGGATTTACTTCTTTCTCTGAGCTTGGGCAGGAGTCACTTCTGGCTAGGCTTGGGAACAAAAGTCATACTAGGGATCAAGCCAGAGTTAGCTACATGCAAGGCAAGCAACTTGACCCTCGTACTCTCTCTCTTCTGCTGGTTACTTGCTATATTTCAACCCAAATGACAAGAACTTTTTTTTTTTTTTTTTTTTTTTTTGGTTTTTGGGCCACACCCGGTAACGCTCAGGGGTTACTCCTGGCTATGTGCTCAGAAGTTGCTCCTGGCTTGGGGGACCATATGGGACACCGGGGGATCGAACCGCGGTCCGTCCAAGGTTAGCGCAGGCAAGGCAGGCACTTTACCTTTAGCGCCACCGCCCGGCCCCCGACAAGAACTTTTTGAATTCAATATATAGGGGAAATACAGCAGAAAATGAGGAAAACAAGACAAGAAAAGAAACCAACAGACAGCTCAGCTCAGAGAGAAACTTAATGGACTATTTTGCATGCAGGAGGCCCAGTTTCAATCTCCAACACCACTTAGTTCCCCCAGCACTGTTTAGAGCAATCACTGAGCAGAGAGTCAATAGTAGCCCCTGAGAACTGCAGGGCATGGCTCCAAACTTCCTCTGCTCCAAACAAATGAACAAACCAATCAACCAAAACAAACAAAACCTCTAAAAGTAAATCATTACAAAACACACTCAAAACACAGCAACTAGGGAAGTAGCATCAGGAAAAATGAAACCCAGAAGCCAGGGAGAGAGCTCAAAGGGCTGGCTGTGATGCTTTGTCTAAGGAGGTCTTGTCTGATCCTTTGGATGAAACTCCAATGGCCCCAAACACCAAGTATCATAAGAGAAAGTCCCTGAATTACTTGAGCATGATGAAAAACATGGCAAAAGCACCTACAAAAAAAAAAAAAAAGAGAGAGAGAGATACACTGACAAAAATTATAATCTTGCAATACACCGAATTTTTATAAATCTGAACAATTTGTTTTCAAAATATGTAAACAAGGGCCCCGAACGATATAACACAGCGGTAAGGTGTTTGAATTGCACACAGTCGACCTGGTATGGAACTAGATTTGATTCCCTGGATTCGATCTCTGTTATCCTATATCTTCCTGCCAGCCTGCCAGGAGTGATTTCTGAGCACAGAACCAGGAGTAACCCCTGAGCGCTGCTGGGGTTTATTGAGCCCAATAAACAAAACAACAACAATATATAAACAATAATATATATCTAAACAAGCCCTAATAGAGACGAAGGACCTAGACCAATACTATGCTGTCAGCAGCTCAGACAATTACAGATTAAGTTCACAAAAAGATCAGAATAATAGTAGAGAATCTGATAGTTACCATCAATAAATAAGCCCTTTTTTTGCAAATACATTTTGAGAATCCACTAAATACACTATAAATTCACTAAATACATTAGCATACACTCATCGTAAAGTCACGGCGTTATAAGGGAGAAAAAAAAAAGCCAAAGTGTCCCAGGCATTTTTCCCTGTCCACAATAGATGAAAATTAAAAATCAGCACTTAAATGATGGGGTGAGGCAGGACTCTATCGGCTCAGAAAAGTAAACACATTCTTTTTATTTAAAATTTTGTTTGTTTGTTTTTTGTTTTTGGGCCCGGCTGTGCTCAGGGATTACTCCTGGCTATCTGCTCAGAAATAGCTCCTGGCAGGCACGGGGGACCATATGGGATGCCGGGATTCGAACCAACCACCTTAGGTCCTGCATCGGCTGCTTGCAGGGCAAACACCACTGTGCTATCTCTCCGGCCTTTATTTAATTAAAAAAATTTTTTTTCTTTTTTTGGTTTTTGGGCCACACCTGTTTGATGCTCAGGGGTTACTGCTGGCTATGCACTCAGAAATTGCCCCTGACTTGGGGGGACCATATGGGACGCTGGGGGATCGAACCGCTGTCCGTCCTATGCTAGCGCTTGCAAGGAAGACACCTTACCTCTAGCGCCACCTTCCTGGGCCAAGTAAACGCTTTCTTAAGGAATTCCTTGGAAGTCAGGGCCTGCATCCTTTCTGCTTCCAGCCAAGTAGGCCAAGCCTGTAGAAAGACACTTGACAGTATGGCAGTTTCCACAGCAAGTCTCACATGTGTATGGTAGTTCCCTGAGTAGCCCCAGGTGGGGGACAGACTGTGAACCTCAGTTCTTGGGAGGAAAATCTAAATAGTCTCAGTCTGTGACTCAAAGTTCTATAGAATCCCAGCCCAGCTGTTTCCCACCTTCTTTCCCCCACCAGCCCATGCACTAGCTCTTGGCCCTTTGACACTTGCTAGATCTTTTTAGGATTCACCACTTGGGCCCACTACACTGATTCTGTCACTTCAGACCTAGTCACTACACTATTTTACCAATACAGTGGGTTGGACATTATTGCCTTGCATGCTGCTGACCTGGGTTCAATTCCCACCACCTCGTATGGTTCCTGGAGTCAGCCAGAATCAATTTCTGAGCACAGAGCCAGGAGTAAACCCTGAGTGCTGCTGGGTGTGGCCCAAACAAAACAAAATAAAACAAAACAAACAAAAATACATATCACCTCCTCTTTCTCGTTGTGTGTTCCAGCAAATGATCCTTGCCTCACATTCCAAACTGGCGTGATTCCTATGGCTGTGAATCAAGTTCTATCAGAACATGCCCCACGATGGCCTTTGCTGAGGTTCTGAAGCAACTTACCAGAGTTGAGCCATACCACAGGAGACATAGGTCCTTTCTTGTGCCACGAAAAATGATTAAGAATGGCTTGTGCAGAACAGTTTAAGGATTATTTTTCTTTTTCTTTTGGTTTGGGGACCTCATTCAGTGGTGCTCAGAAAGGACCGTATGCAATGCTGGGAATTGAACCGAAACTTGGGGAATGCAAGATATGTGCTTTACCTGTCATCCTGACTTGCCAGCCCTCAAGAATATTCTCATATTGAAGAGGAGACAGACATTACAGATGGCTGTGCTCACTGCAGAAGAGGGCCAGGCAGGTTTGAGAGTCCCTAGGCTGACTTGGGTTTGGCTGCCAGCACTTGCTAGCTGCACAACTTCAGCAGCTTCTGGGCCTCTTTCAATCTCCCCTTGCTTGTCTGTAAAATTGTGGATTGATTTAAGATGCAGCCAGACAATAATGCACAGACACTTCCTGGGGCCTAAAGGCCCAAACAGCAGCTATTTTTCCCCCCCACTGGGGACACAGAATTGCACACCTAGGGATGCTCAAGGTTTACTCCCAGCTCTAGACTCAGGGATCTCCCTAGGTGGCTTGTGGGGAGGGGAGACCATTTGAGGTTCCTGGGATTGAACCCAAGTCAGCTGCATGCTGTGTTATATCGCTCCAGCCCTTACAGGTCAGTTTCAAATTAACTTTATGCTTGGGTTCACAGAGACACCCCTGCCCCCCCTGTCCTTCCCTAAAGCTTCCTTTTAGGTTCCATATCTGCTCCCTTTACTCACTTGTCTGGCAGCCTCAGAACACCCCCAAACTCTCCTGAAAGGACAAAGTTAACCCCAGTGAACCCAGATGCCTGCCCATATTATCTGCCCTCATATAGGTTCAGTGATCCCAGGAGGGGTGACCCCCGCTTTGACCTGTGGGCAGCCTGGTTCCCAGGCCCCAGACAGCTTCCTTAGCCTGCTGCCTCAGGTTTGGGAATTTCTGCCACCAGAGAGGCATTCCTTTGTGGTTATTCTTCCCCTGAGGACATTCTGCTAAAAAGCAGGTAATTCCATGAAGCAGATGACCTGTGTCCTGGTTCTTATCTCCAGCTAGAGCCTCTGGGATCTTAAACCTACCAACCAACTTCTGGGCAGCTGCACTCCCAAATAGATTCTGTGATTTCAACAAGGTAAAGAGAAATACCAGGAGAGAGTTTTAAAAGTAGAGTTTGGCCTTAATGGAGACAGGTCACGTTTTTAGCCAAAACGGGCTATCGTTGAGTGCAGATGGTTTTTTGAAATTGGACTTCAAAGGAGATAATCTCTAATTCCAGGCCACACAACAAGACAGAATGGATGTGTATATGTTGTGTTGTGTTGTGTGTCTGTATGTGTGTGTAGGTACGTGGCTTCTCAAAGCCTGTGGCTAAGGTGACCATCCACTGAGCTGATTTCCAAGGGCAGGGGGGTGATAAGAGAAAGAGCATGTTAGGGCCAGAGAACTAGTATGGAGGTAGTGAGTTTGCCTTGCATGCAGAAGGATGGTGGTTCGAATCCCGGAATCCCATATGGTCCCCTGAGCCTGCCAGGAGTGATTTCTGAGCATAGAGCCAGGAGTAACCCCTGAACACTGCTGGGTGTGACCCCCCCAAAAAAGAAAGAAAGAGCATGTGACTGTATTGGGGATCCATACCAGGAAGGGTCTTAGAGCCCCTCATTTTACAGGAGTAGAAACAGGTCCAGACCCTGAGAATGGCTCCCTCAGTGGAAGTGGACAAAGGCAGAGACCAAAGTCCCCTGGGTGGGGCCAGACCAGCTAGCTGGTAGAGGGGCCTCAAAGGGCCCTCCCTGTGCACACACAGACAGACAGACCAGCTGACAGAGTCTACATATGGCCCTCCAGGCTGTCTGTCCCTCCCACAGAAGGGGCAAACCCTCCTAGCCTGGGCCCCCCTGCCCTTGGCCCATGGAGAGAAAGTGGGAACAATGGCACTAAACTGAAAACATGTCCAGTCTTTCTCCTCGGAACAATGGCCGCTAACAAGCTTTGGAAGTGGAGCAGAAATGGAACGTGAACCCCAGAGGCCCAGGAGTTTGGAGGGCTGAGGGCGTGGGAAGGAGATTGGGGGCTAGGACAGAGGAGAGAGGCACCCCTCACCCTCTGCACCCGTCCCTCAGAGGTGCTCTCTGTGGTTGCTGATTCTGTGGTGGTGGGTCCTTTAGAGGGAACTTGAGCTCTCAGTTTATCCTAGGGACTTAATGGGAGCTACTTGGGGCGCCTGACTCCTTTCCCAGCATCCTCTTCCCCTTGACCTTCAGCATCACCTCAGGAAGATCCAGAATTGGAGGGGATCAGTCCCAACAACACTCTCAGGAGTAGTGGGAAGCCCCAGTTGTGGAGTGGAGGAAGTCATGTGACCCCCAAACCAGGCACTGACCCCCAAGTCCCTCCCCTGCGGGAACCCCCTAGTGGGGCTCTTTTGGGGGTGGTGGAGACAATGAGTCCCATGGAGAGAGGGAGATGACGCATTTTTCTGAGGCCACAAGCCACTTTTGAGGGACCCGCCCCATTGGGGAGCAGTTGAAACCTCATCCCACCCAGCGCGGCCTTTGTCTGCGCCACATACTTGTCTTATTTGAGAGATTTTTGTGGGTTTTCCCGTCTCTCTCCAGCGCTCACTGCCCTGAGGGGGACAGAGGCCAGAGCGGGGCTGAGGGAAGGGGGTGAGAGGCATTTTTGGGGCTCACTGAGCCTGGTGGTCTTTGCACAGGTTGAAAGTGGGGAAGAAGTCTGTTCCCCATAATTCTCTACCATATCTGGGTCCTGAGATGAAGGTCTTTCCTGCCATTTCTTCTCCATCTTCTTCTGGTCTTCTTAAATCCTTCTGGACTCCATCAATGCCCATCCTCTTCCAGTGTGGCCCCTTGTTCTTCCCTATCTCCTGGACACCCTCCCCCCCCCCCCCCCCAGATTGTAGCTCCTCTGAACATCCTCCTCTCCTTGTCACATCATCTCTGGTCTGAATTCTGGGATCTCTCTCATGGCCTGTTCTCATCTCACGTCCTCCTTCGCCTACCCCACCCTCTGACAGGTCTAGCCCTTGGATGACAGAAACTCCAGTTTCTGAACCCTGAAAGTATGTTTTTTCTCCTTTGCGTGATCCCATGGTCCACTTGCTTTCTTCCATCTGCTGGTACTCCTGGGACAAAATCTGTCCCCCCTTATACAAAAGCCATCACACAAAGAGCAGCCACAGACCAACTCAAAGCAGGCCCAGGGACCTGCTCAAAGCGAGGAATCCTGTCAGTGCTGTCTCGATACCACCCCCACACCCAGTGACTGACACTCGATTTCCTGGGGTTGTGGGAACCTACAACAATTCCTGCTCCTAAAGACTGAATGCGTGTGTGTGTGTGTGTGTGTGTGTGTGTGTGTGTGTGTGTGTGTGTGTGTGAGAGAGAGAGAGAGAGAGAGAGAGAGAGACACAGAGTCACATTCACACATTTTCACATACTACTCACATACTCACTCCTGATAACTCCCCTCTGAAGGGGGTTCCTCAATGGGATAAGATTTTGGGGTCCCAGAGGAAGAAACAAGCTCTCACCCCAGTTAAAGAAGACAGAAAGCGCTGAGCAGACACCAGGGAGATATTGGAATGCTGCCTCATGTCTCCTGAGATGGCCCAGGCACAGTCCTCAATGGGGATGGGCTTCCCACACCTCTGCGAGGCTGCCTCAAGGTGGGGTGTGTGTGTGTGTGTGTGTGTGTGTGTGTGTGTGTGTGTGTGTGTGTGTGTGTGTGTGTTATAGCATAGGCATTTCAGAGGGACACAGACACTCTTTGAAACCAACAGGTAACTCATGATGGCATTTCAGGCCATCAATGTATTTTGGGACAGGGGAGTCCTATGGGGCCTGGCTGCCTCTTCCCAAAAACCTATATGGGGGTGGGAGGATGTCCAGCCCCTGGTGCATTTGCCTGGCGACTGGACAGGGGGCTGTGCTGGTGGACCTCATCTCTCCTGTGCCAAATTTGATGCCTAAACCTCTTTATTTTGCAACAGATAAAGAACTCATGGAGGGAAATGATGGGGACTATAGTATCTCCACATTGTTCTTGTCCATGCTTATGTTGGTACTTCTACAAATGTTTGCATTTAAGGAAACCTGGCCAATGGTATGCTTAAGATTAAACTTTATTTGATTGCATGGGAATGATACTTTGGTGCAGCAAAAACTAATAACATAGTTTAAAAAGAAGAAGAAAAAAAAAAAGAAACACAAAGCAGTTAGAGAAATAGTTTGAAGGCTGAAATACATGCTTGATGTGTGGAGGCCCTGACTTTGATGCTGGCTTTGTCTAGTCCCACTGAGACCACTGTGGTGGCCCTGGTGACCTCAACACAGCTGGCCACAAGCAACATCAAGCCCAGTATCATCAGAAGTGGTTTCTGGATTCTTTGACCACTGCTTGGAAGAAGAAAAAGAAGGAAAAAAGAGAAACAAAGGGAGAAGGAAAACAAGAGAAAAGAGGAAAGGAGAGAAAGAAAAAAAGGAAGAGAAAGCAAAAAAGAAAGAGAACTAAAGAAAGACAAAGAAAGATGAAAGAGGGGAAGAGATAAAAAAAAAAAGGGAGAAATAGGGCCCAGAGAGATAGCACAGCGGTGTTTGCCTTGCAAGCAGCCGATCCAGGACCAAAGGTGGTTGGTTCGAATTCCAGTGTCCCATATGGTCCCCCAAGCCTGCCAGGAGCTATTTCTGAGCAGACAGCCAGGAGTAACCCCTGAGCAATGCCAGGTGTGACCCAAAAACCAAAAAAAAAAAAAAGGGAGAAATAAATAGAGGAGGGATGGAGGATAAGAGGATGAAAGGACAAGCATAAAGTAGATTAAAAGATATTGGGGCCAGAATGATAGTACAGTGGGTAGGGCACTTGACTGTACTTGGCCAACCTGGTTTTATTTCCTGCCATCCAATATGGTCCCTTGAGCCTTTGCAGGAGTGATTCCTGAGTGCAAAGCCAGGAGTAAACCCCGAGCAGTACAAAATGTGGCCTAAAAAACAAGCAAATAGGGACCGGAGTGATAGCACAGCAGTAGGGTGTTTGCCTTGCACATGGCAGACCCAGGACGAACCTGGGTTTGATCCCCGGCATCCAATATGGTCCCCAAGCCAGAAGCAGTTCCTGAGTGCATAGCTAGGAATAACCCCTGAGCATCACTGGGTGTGACTCAAAAACCAAAACCAAAACCACCACAACAACAAAACACCTAACCAAATAAGTAAGTAAATAAAGATAAAATTACAGGGACTAGAGTTATAGACAAGGGTTATGAACCTAACTCAGATTTGATACCTGGCAGCACATGCCTCCTGAGTATCACCAGGTGTGTCTTGAGAGATCTCTGAGTACCATATGGGTACCTTGAAGTGACTCCTCGGACTCTACTGAGAACAACTTGGGAAGTCACCCCAAATAAAATTAAGTTTCAGGGCCAGAAAATAGAACAGAAGATAAGGTACTTGTCTTGCATGAGACCAACCTGGGTTCAATCTCCAGCCTTCCATATGGTCCCCAGCACCTTCAGGAGTGATTTATGAGTGCAGAATCAGTAGTAACCCCTGAGCCGCACTAATATGGCCCAAAAACCCATAAAAGAAAGGAAGGAAGGAAGGAAGGAAGGAAGGAAGGAAGGAAGGAAGGAAGGAAGGAAGGAAGGAAGGAAGGAAGGAAGGAAGGAAGGAAGGGAGGAAGGGATGGAGGAAGGGAGGGAGGGAGGGAGGGAGGAAGGAAGGAAGGAAGGAAGGAAGGAAGGAAGGAATAAGAGGAAGGAAGGAAGGAAGGAAGAAGAAAGAAAGAAAGAAAGAAAGAAAGAAAGAAAGAAAGAAAGAAAGAAAGAAAGAAAGAAAGAAAGAAAGAAAGAAAGAAAGAAAGAAAGAAAGAAAGAGAAAGAAAGAGGGGCCGGAGAGATAGCACAGCGGTGGGACATTTGCCTTGCATGCTGACGATCTACCTGGGAGAGACCCGGTTCGATTCCTGGCATCCCTTGTGGGACCCTAGCCTGCCAGGGGTGATTTCTGAGTGCAAAGCCATGAGCAACCCCTGAGCACTGCTAGGTGTGGCCCAGAAACCAATCAAAAATAATAAATAAAGTTTAAAAAAATGAAAGGAAGGAAGGAAGGAAGGAAGGAAGGAAGGAAGGAAGGAAAAGAAAAGAAAGAAGAAAAGGAAGTTTCAAATCAGTATGAACAGTATGGCACCACTTATACAATCTTTATTTGTCTTATTGGCCACATCCAGTGGTGTTCAAGGGTTACTCCTGGCTCTGCCTCAGGAATCACTTCTGGTGGGTTCGGGAGATTATAAGAGATGCTGGGGATTGAGCCAAGGTCAGCTGTGTGCAGGCAAACACCATAACCTGCTGTACTATCTCTCTTGTCTCACTTATAAATCTTTAAATAAATGCAAATCCTTATCACATATTGAAAACCACACATAAACACACACACACACACACACACACACCACCACCACCACCACCACCACCACCACCACCACCACCACCACCACCACCACGTATTTGAGTCCCAGACAAGGCCAAGTAGAGATTCAGGGCCTATGTTCACCATCTGTGAGGAACATGTCTTAATACTGAGAGAACCAAGACAGAGTGAAGGCAGAGAAGGATGCTGAGCTCAGCTGAGATGGGGAGCTGAGAAATGCACCTGAGTTGGGGAGTCAGGAAGTGTCATTCTTTTTCTAGGGCCGTCACAATCCATCAGAATTCTTGTTTACCAGTTAGCTGTACCCTCTCCTGTTCTAAAAAGGGAGCCATACCTGTTGGTTTATCCAGGAAGACAGCTCAAAAGGCTGGAGCACATGAATCCTTGTTCCATCCCCAGCACCACAAGATCCCTTGAGCACTACCAGGAGTGACCTCTGAACTCTAAGCAGGGAGTAACCCCTGTGTGACCTGCTTCCCAAAGGGGAAAAAAATCATATGATAGAAAACATGTGTCTGCCAGGACAGATTTGACAAGAGGGGCAGGAAAGATAGTGCAGTGGGGAGAGTAATTGGTTTGCATGCACCTGGTTAGGATTTGATCTCTGCATCCCATATGGTCTCTGGAACACCAGGAGTGATTCTTGAGCAGAGATCCAGAAGTAAACTCTGAGACCACCAAATGTACCCTGACCCCTATAAAAATATCTGATGAGGGGCTGGAGCGGTGGCACTAAAGGTAAAGCATCTGCCTTCAAGCGCTAGCCTAGGACAGACTGCAGTTCGATCCCCCGGCGTCCCATATGGTCCCTCCAAGCCAGGGGCGATTTCTGAGCACATAGCCAGGAGTAACCTCTGAGTGTCACCAAGTGTGGCCCCCCCCCCAAAAAAACCAAACAAACAAAATCTGATGAGAGAAAAAGGCTGGGGTCAAGCACAGTCGGCAGGGTGTTTGTCTTGCACACAGATGGCCCCCAGAACCCTCATATGGTGAGCCAGTTGTGACCCAAAACCCCTGAGCCCCACTGGGTGTGACCCAAAACAAACAAACAAACAAACAAAAAACAACAGAAAAAGACAAAACAAAAATAAGAGAGAAAAGAGGGCAGAGGGGATTAAAAGGCCATACAAGCCTTTATTTCCTTTACTGCTGCTTTTATCAAAGTATTTCTTGTCTCCCCCAGAATAGTAGCAGTGACTGTGATGGACTCTGACTGTGGGAATCAGGCTGGAGTGCCCTGGAGGTTCTTTTCTTCCCACTTTCCTTAGGAGTCCATTTGGGATCCCTTAGCATCCTCAAGACCCTTCAGGGTCTTCCTGCGCCTCAAAGTGGCAGGGACACAGGCCAGAGCCCAGACAGGAGATCTGAGCAGACAGGAAGCCGAGTCCTCCTCCCTGATGTGCCAGCAGGAAGAAACCTGAATCGGGGCTCTCTGGAGCTTGAGAGGGGCCAGGGGACCCTTCAGACACCACTTCCTGCGGCTCCTTGGGAGGAAGCCGGCCAGGATTACCTTGATGCGCAAGGCGGGGAGAAGGTAAGACAGATAATACCTGGATTTCTCTGGTGCTTTTCTGCTAAAGCTTCAAAAGACCTCCCTTCCTTTCCTCTCCAGTGGCCGACCCCCACCCCGTTCCCAAATCAAGACCAGGAGAGGAAAATTCTCTGGCTTTCCTGTCCAGGTGACAAAGAAGAGCCCTGAGAAGACGAGCAATTATTCTGAGGTCACAGGGCAGGGCCAGGAAGTGCCTGACTCCAGTACCCTCACCTGGGGTTCAGCCAGCAGCAGCCTTAGGGCAGTGGAGCCCAAGCAATGGGGTGGACTGGGTCTTGTCTTGGAGCCCAAATCTAGAGGGGGAGGAAGAGGAGGAAGCAGAGAGACAAAGGTCAGACTCTCTCCCACACCCTGGTGACGACAGGTTGGCCACCAGCCTGGTCGAGCCAGAAGGAGGTCAAGTCAGGGAAAAAGCAGAACACCGGGCTGAGGAGGGTCCAGATAATGCAACTGGGGCAGCCACTGTGGGTGGAAATGACATTTCTTGCCTTTAAATAACTCCATGTCCGGAGCCCCGGAGCCTCGGCTGGGCTATTAATTCTGTACTCCCAGGGCTGGCCAGCCCTGTCATTCTGTTTGCCTAGATTGTGTCAGATCTCAGGCATGCACCCTGCCACCTCTCCCCCAGCTCCCCACAGCCTTCCTACGCGATTCCAACAAGGGGCCAGTTTATTTCTAGGAGTGTGCTTAGGTTTCCAGCAGACCACATACATATTTTGTCCTTAAAAGTGATATGGCAAGAGTTGACAGCCGACTCCTGAGTGTTTTCTTTGTAACCTCCCTCACGAAAGATAATGAATGGGAACAACAAAAGTCAAGGCCAAAGTCCATAGATGTGTGTATATAAGTTCATATATTCATGAATCAAGTCCCTAGAAGTTTGGGGGTTTTGGGGGGAGGTACACACTAGGGTACTTATGTGGAAGTGAGGTTGCTCCCTGCTATACTTGAGGAATCATGAGGATTGAACAAGGCCGCCTTCATGCTAAGCATGAGCACTCACCCACAGAGCTGTCTCCTGACCCTGCTTACTTCTTGGGAGCATTTGTATTTTGCAGGCTCTGGAGAGAAGGAGAGTCCTTTGCAATCAAATAATTTGGATTATCTTGAGGGGGCATTTCATGGCTTGTGTGAGTGACTCTGCCCCAAACCCCTTATGTCTGAGTCCCACCCACCCTCCCCTCAGCCCTAGTTTGCTCCATGCTGAGAATGATGAAGAGGGGAAGGTAGGTAAGTGCTCTGTGCAGCACATAGTGTGTCTATGACTGGCTGGAGAAAAAATGAATTCAGGGCTGGAGTGATAGCACAGCAGGTAAGGCTCTTGCTTGTATGTAGCTGAACAAGGTTTGATTCCAAGAACCCTAAAGAACAATGAATGTAACTCTAAGCCCACATAAAATCAAAACCCAAAGCAAAACAAGAGAAAGAAAGAAAGAAAGGAAGGAAGGAAGGAAGGAAGGAAGGAAGGAAGGAAGGAAGGAAGGAAGGAAGGAAGGAAGGAAGGAAGGAAGGAAGGAAGGAAGGAAGGAAGGAAGGAAGGAAGGAAGGAAGGAAGGAAGGAAGGAAGGAAGGAAGGAAGGAAGGAAGGAAGGAAAGAAAGAAAGAAAGAAAGAAAGAAAGAAAGAAAGAAAGAAAGAAAGAAAGAAAGAAAGAAAGAAAGAAAGAAAGAAAGAAAGAAAGAAAGAAAGAAAGAAAGAAAGAAAGAAAGAAAGAAAGAAAGAAAGAAAGAAAGAAAGAAAGAAAGAAAGAAAGAAAGAAAGAAAAACAGGGTGTAGGGCAGGCAGATCCTGGCTTCAGGCTCTCTATGGATCCTCTCTTGAGCTGGAGACTAGCTCTAGCCAGCATGGGGTTGGGGGAGACCCCATGTGGAAGACTTCTCCCTAACTTGGGTGCGCTGTGAGCCTTGATAGGCCCCCAGCCTTCCCCTCTTCTGTCCCTGGCCTCTAGGAGGCCAGAAATGGTGGGTCCTAACTTTGGGTGTGCTAAGATTTGCTCGGTTGCACTAAGTTTGTCACTGGCAATTTCTGACCAGTCTACATATGGAAAACCGCGCGGGGGCACTGCATGTATCAAGAGTATTCCTTATCCATATGTTATGTTTTGCGTGTCCAGAATGTCCATTTTGTATTCTGCCCTTTCCCACACCCCTACAAAGCTCATTTTTACTCCTTAACTCTCTCACCCCCCCCCAAACATCACTAACCCACATTACTCTTTTTAACTTCAGTATTGCATAATCCTAATCACAGACCAAAGCTGTGCATTGTGTGTAACAACCCCAAACTGTTTCAAAAGACATAAAATGGACACATATTTCTTTTGAATATTTTGTATTTTTTCTCTGACAGCTATAAATCTTACTAAATATTCTCTTATACAGTGACGATTCTAACCACTTTTTATCTTCTCTTTATGAGCTGTTCCAACAAGGTATTTTGGTGAAGGAGTCCCCCAGTTTAATGCTTGTGATTGACCCATGTCATGGGGATTGTTGGACTTGTTCTTATGGCCCCCATATGCACCAATAATGCCACGTGGCATTGCTCCTTTTTTGCATAGGCACATTAAAATGGGAAAATGCTATACATACAAATAAGATCCTATCTAATAGAGATTGGAACACACAAATCTTGTAGTGCAAAGGGACCTTACACCCTGAACATTGACATAACGACCTGGCACAGGCCTCAGAAGAAAGGGCATTTTCCATTCACCCCTGAACCAGGGAAGCCATTCACGAAACATCCAGGTTTGTCTATAACATTACCTGGAAGCAATCCTCTACCATGGAAGACCCTACCACTGCTCAGACATCGACCTGCTCAAAAGAGACTTCCCTTAACACTGAGAAGACTTAACAACAACAATGACCTGCTTACAGGACAGGGGTCCCTGCATTGCCCTTTAATTGTGAGGTGAAATGAGAGGACGCTCCACATCCTGACTTCAATGTAGGATATGCATATTCAAGAATCTTTAATACAGAAACATGATACCAACAACAGAGATTATGTAAAAAATAAAAGTATGTTGGCACTACAGACAATGTCTTGGATTGGACGATCTAGCTTGCCTGGAGCCTAGAGTTGGTCTTATGCCAGGAAACTTCAGGGGTAGGGTCTCTTTGTATTTAGGCCAAGGTTATTCCTTTTCATGCCCCTTATATTTTGGTGGGCCTATGCAAACAACAATTGCCACTCTAACGCCGTTTCTACTGTGCTCCTTTGACTCTAATCCTTAAAAAAAAAAAAAAAAACTTAAAATTTGAGGTTAACTTAAGCTAATATGCATGTACATGAAAATGTAAAAAATACTATGCCTCTAATGTTTAAGGAGTTATGTAAGTTTTATGGCTTTAGATTGCCTTGTGTGCTGTTAAGAAATATTATAATGTATTACAATCTGGGGACTTGAGGGACAAAGTAATTGTACATGGATTCTGTTTTATTTATCTTAATGGCTGAAAGTTCAAAGTTAAGATATCAGCAAGGGGACTTCTTCTGAGAATTATGTTATGGGTGATTGTCCTTCCACTGTAACTTTACCTTGTCCTCTTTCTTTCCATCTTTGTTCTCATTATTAAAAATAAAAAATTAAAGAAGGAAGAAAGAAATAAAAAAGAGGGGCCGGGCGGTGGCGCTGGAGGTAAGGTGCCTGCCTTACCTGCGCTAGCCTAGGAGACGGACCGCGGTTCGATCCCCCGGCGTCCCATATGGTCCCCCAAGCCAGGAGCGACTTCTGAGCGCATAGCCAGGAGTAACCCCTGAGCGTCACCGGGTGTGGCCCAAAAACCAAAAAAAAAAAAAAAAAAAAAAAAAGAAAGAAATAAAAAAGAAAGAAAGAGAGAGAAAGAAAGAAAGAGAGAAAGAAAGAGGAGAAAGAGAGAAAAAAGAAAGAAAGAGAAAGAGAGAAGGAAGGAAGGAAGGAAGGAAGGAAGGAAGGAAGGAAGGAAGGAAGGAAGGAAAGAAGAAGGAAGGAAGGAAGGGATGAAAAAAAAATTTTTTTTTTTGGTTTTTGGGTCACACCCGGCGTTGCTCAGGGGTAACTCCTGGCTGTCTGCTCAGAAATAGCTCCTGGCAGGCACGGGGGACCATATGGGACACCGGGATTCAAACCAACCACCTTTGGTCCTGGATCGGCTGCTTGCAAGGCAAACACCGCTGTGCTATCTCTCCGGGCCCGGGATGAAAATTTATAGTGAATTCAGGTCCTTCAAAAGCGCTTGGGCACAGGGGAATGAGAATGACAAAGGCTGGAGTAGGGGAGATGGTGGAACTTTGGGAACAGGGGGTGCTGGCCCTCATCCTGCCCATCTTGTCCCACTCAGAGTCTGGGATGCTCTTCCAGAGCTGTGGGGATGCTTGAACTCAGCCTGAGCCACCCTCTTCCTGCTCTGCCGGCCTCAGATTCTCTCCTGCCCAAACTAGCTCCTAAAATTCCTTCCCTTCATTATGTCTCACACTCTGGAGGAGAAGGAAGCTCAGACTCACCACAAGGGTCTATGAACCCCATCCTCGTGAGGAATCTACCAGAAGTTTCCTGCCACCCTCTGGCTGTGCCTTGTGACGAATACTTGGCCCTGCCAACCTACAAGTTTCCTCCGATTTGGGGGCTTCATGCAGTTGTGCTTAGAGATGGTCTGCAGATGACCCAATAGGATGTTAGAAATTGACCCTGTGTTGACTGCAAGGAAAGTGACTTACTCGCTGTCCCATCTCTCTGGCCCCAGAGAGATCATCTTTCTGCATTGGTAGCTCAGGGACTTGTTATGAAGAGGGGAAGGAATGATGCCTGAGATGCAGCAGCAGTCTTTGACTCTGAACCTCCATAAACTCATGTTGAATGGAATCAAAGGAAAGTGAAGGAATTGTGTTGGGAAGTGGTCAGACATACCCAATTTTTGAGACCCATATGAAAACACTTGAGAACAGTGTAGAGGGTACAGGAGGTTGAATGGCTCTCTGGTACCTGGAAAGCTTCTTCCCTGCTAAGCAAACCCTCTAGAAGTTTCTCCCAGGGCCAGAGAGATAGCACAATGGCTTTTGCCTTGCAAGCAGCCAATCCAGGATCAAAGGTGGTTGGTTCGAATCCTGGTGTCCATATGGTCCCCCGTGCTTGCCAGAAGCTATTTATGAGCAGATAGTCAGGAGTAACCCCTGATCACCGCCAGGTGTGGCCTAAAAACCAAAAATAAATAAATAGATAGATAGATAGATAGATAGATAGATAGATAGATAGATAGATAGAAGTTTCTCCCAGAGGGAATGGACTAGAAATGGACCAGAGGCTCTCAACCTCAGACAATGCTTCCCCTTCCGTAGGTCAAGAAATTTTTTTTCCATTGTTATGACTGGATCAGTGGGTAGAGAACTAAGATGATGTTTAGACAAAAAAACACAGAACACAGGATAAAAACACAAAACATAGAATAAATCCCCCACTCCCCAAAAAACTATTGGTCTAAATTGGCAAAAATTCTGAGGTTAGATTGAGATTAGAGAGGGATTAGACTCTTTCTAGTTTCTTCTTCCTCCCTCCCTCTTCTTTCTATCTTTTATTACAATTGTATTAAAGAATTGAGATTTACAAAGTTATTGATAGTTGGGTTTTTGACATGTCAGTTCTAGCACCAATAGCACCACCCGTGTCCCCAAGTTCCATCCCTCGCCCTTAGTCTGCCACCGGAACAGACGGGTTTGGTGGTTGGAGCTGTGATTGCATGTTTTTAGTGTAGTTGACTCTGTGGTTTGGATTCAGGGTTGTACCTTCTGCACATTACCAATGGACCCAAAGCCCTTGATTCCTTACTTCCAGAATTCCTCAAATTCTTCCCCCTTGATTTCTTTCCTTCTCTATCCTGTACTCTGGGGTCAAGTCTGATCTGGACATCTCCCCTTTACTATATTACGTTTCGTCATCCACTTGTTCTATGTGCCACAGATACATGAGATCATCCCATTTTTTTTCTTCTTCCAGCTCACTTTACAAACATGATACCCTCCAGTTCCAACCAGGATGCAGCAAATCAAGTAAGTTCCTGTGACTCTAATTACTGAGTTTGCCGAAAGGCCCCTGTCTTATGCCCTGCTGAGTGGTTTTCTGGTGAGCCCTAAGCATGAGAGGCCTGCCTGAGTGGCAGAGGAAAGCCTGAGCCTCGTACCCAAACTCCAGTACTGTGTACTGACCATCGGTAGCATCCCAGGTTCCTCATACATATCTGTTCTGTCACACCTCTTCAGAAGCCAGCAAGAGCTTGCACAGCCAACACAGGGGAGCAAACGAAGCTTCAGAGAGATTAGGGGGCTTGCCCAAATGCACACCAGCTCATAAGTGACCTCAAGGCTTCTTTGATTCAAAGTCTCCTGTATGTTTCTATCTGGTCCAGTGCTATCATGTTCCTAGGGACCCACCATCTTTGACAGCTCAAATTACCCATGTGATGTGATAGATGAAGGAATGCACCACTTCCTAAATCACATTATCAATCATGCCACCTCCTGCTCCAGCTGTACTGAGAAAATGGGAATGAACCATATCTTCCTCTTCCTCCTCTTCCAACTCCTCTTTTTACTTCTTCTCCTCCAGCTATACAGGGAAAATGGGAATAAATTTTCTCCTTCTCCTCTTCTTTCTTTATTCTTCTTTCTTCCCCTCCTTCTTTTATTTTTAGGCCATATTCAGCTGTGCTAAGACTGACTCCCACCTCTGCACTCAGGAGTCATTCCTGATGCTGCTCAGATGGCCATATGGAGTGCTGGAGATTAAACCCAGATGGCCTATATGGCATGTGCCTTATCTGCTGTACTATCTCTCGGGTGCCATCAAACAGGAATTTCTATCCTGGAAGTATGTCAAGGTAGACCAGGAAGACTCTGTCTCTGGAAAATGTTTGTGCCTGTCAAGCAGAGAGAAGGGGGCTCCAGTTCACAAAGGGGTAAGAGGAAAAGGCAGGCAGGGCAGAAGGTCCCAGGGACCAGTGGTCAGGAAGCACCAAGCCCTGAATTGCTGTTAGGGGAGGGTAGTGGTGGTGGTAGTGAAGCAGCCTCGGTCATTGCTGAGGTGAGAAGCATGCATGAGGTGGGTCTTTTGCAATACCAAGCTGTTGTGTCTTCTAAAATTAAACCAGGGACGCCCCAGCCATGTGTGATCCTACTTCTGGGCATAGAAGATTGTGAAGCAAAGATTTAACGCACCATTGCTCACAGCAGTGAAAGACAGTAGAAACAGATTGCATGCCTGTATAAAGGGGCAAGTTTAATCCAGCAATAAAGGTGACCTTCGTTGAATCATAAATAACAGCTTTTTAAAAAGATGACTTTATGGGGGCCTGAAAGATAACAATAGAGGTAGGGCATTTGCCTTGCATGCAGAAGGACGGTGGTTCAAACCTCGGCATCCCATATGGTCCCCAAGCCTGTCAGGAGCGATTTCTGAGCATAGAGCCAGGAGTAATCCTTGAGTGCTGCTGGGTGTGATCCAACAAACAAACAAACAAACAAATAAAAAGATGACTTTATGGTGGAGGCCCTGGCTTGAAGTTCTGGCACCACTACTGGGAGTAGCCCTCAAGTCCCTTGAGCAAGTGGGAGACTGCCCCTTGCCTCCAAAAGGCTGGAGATGTGGCGTAAGTGGTAGAGGAAGTGCCTGGGCCCAGGGTTGATGCCTAACACCCAGCAATGAAAAAAGACCCAAATGACCATACGCATTTCAATGATACATAAAAATTATGTCCAAATGGGGCCGGAGAGATAGCATGGAGGTAAGGCGTTTGCCTTTCATGCAGGAGGTCATTGGTTTGAATCCCGGGGTCCCATATGGTCCCTGTGCCTGCCAGGAGCAATTTCTGAGCCTGAGCACTGCCGGGTGTGACCCAAAAACCACAAAAACCACAAAAAAAAATTATGTCCAAACTGAACCCATTTCTCTTGATATAAAGGCAGAGAGATGCTGGCATAGCTTATATGAAAATAGAGAAAGATTTTGTTTTTGTTTCGGGGACACACCTAGTGGTGCTCAGGGCTTACTCCTGGCTCTGTGCTTAGGGGTCACTCATGCTAAAGTTGGGGGGAACTATTTGTGATCCAACTGGGTAGGGTGCTGCAAGGTATATACCTTCTCCGCTCCACTATCTCTCCAGCTCAAAAATATCTTAATGTTAAATTTTCTGGGTGTGGAGATGATGCTGGGATGGAACCAAGGATGCAGGAAGAAATAAAAGGGGGAAAAAGGAACTTGGAAAATATGACCAAATGGGTACATTTCTGCAGCACCCATAAATGCATAGGTTCTGTTTATATTAAGATTTAAGGGGCTGGAGAGATAGCATGGAGGTAGGGCATTTGTCTTGCATGCAGAAGGACGGTGGTTCAAATCCCGGCATCCCATATGGTCCCCCAAACCTGCCAGGAATGATTTATGAGCATAGAGTCAGGGGTAACCCCTGAGCACTGCCGGGTGTGACCCCCCACCCCAAAAAAAGATGCTAAAATAGCAAAAACAAAAAAATCAGAAAACAAGTCTTAAGGTTAAGGGAAAGTTAGGTGGGAGTGGAGTCAAAGGGGCACAGGGAGAAAGAGTAGCATCCTTTTGGGGGTTGGTGAGGGAGCTTTGGGGGTGGCTGGGGTGAATCCAAATAAAAATATAGAGGTATTAAATTATACACCTGAAATTCTATAATAAGTGCAAACTAATGACTCATCTGTGAAAAAGAGGGAGTGGTGGGGTTGGGAAAAAGTTCTTGGGAGGGAGCTGGGAGGCAGTAACTGCTTTACAGGCCCGACTTGGCTCAGGGTCTTGGGGTGCAGGGGGTGGACTCATGCCACCTGCAGGCGTCCTGTAGCTACACCTTTTGAGGTGCCGAAATCCAAACCTCTAGGAAGGCAGACACTTTGGTGCCAGTGGAGGCTGCTGAAAGACTCATTGATGGACAGTAGGAGGCAAAGCCTGTGTGAGATGGGGGGCAGGGAGCCCTGCAGAACACCCCAGGGCCCTTCTCTGTCCCGTGCTGGTGGCATAGATCATCTTCTTTCATAGATCAGCTGCAGGGCTCCCTCTGCAGACAAATCCTTCTGCCAAGACCCTGGGCATTGGGGCAGCTCCGATAGTACAGTGTGTAGGGCACTGGCTTGCATATGGCCGCCTCAGGTTGGAAACTCAGCATCCCCTGTGGTCCACTGAGCACTGCCAAGTGTGATTCATGAACTCAGAGCCAGGAGTGACCCCGGAGCACCATAGGGCATGGCCCTCAAACAAACAAAAAAACCAAGACTCTGGGCATTGTCCTGCTACCCTCACTCTCACCCCAATGAACTCCCCATCAAGTGCTGCCCTGGGGACAGTGAAGCTATCAGAAGTGTTGAAGGAGCTGGAGAAATAGTGCAAAGATTGGGTAAGGCGGGGCCGGCGAGGTGGCGCTAGAGGTAAGGTGTCTGCCTTGCAAGCACTAGCCAAGGAAGAACTGCGGTTCCATCCCTCGGCGTCCCATATGGTCCCCCCAAGCCAGGGGCGATTTCAGATCGCTTAGCCAGGAGTAACCCCTGAGCATCAAACGGGTGTGGCCCGAAAAAAAACAGAAAACAAGAAAAAAAAAAAAAAGATTGGGTAAGGCCTTGCATGTGGAAGATTCAGGTTCCATCCCTGACATAACCAAGCCCCAGCAGGAGCGATCCCTGAGCACAGAGCCAGGAGAAAGCCCCGAATAATGCTGGGTATGGCCCCAAAGCCAAATGAAAGAAACTGAATTTCAGTCAGAGACAGTTTTGCAGCTAAAGCACTTCCCTGGCTGACAAAAGTTTGATCCTGATGCCCCAATGTGGTCCTTCCAGCACCACTAGAAGTGATCCCTGAGCACAGAGCCAGGAGTAAGCCCTGAGCACTGCTGGGTGTAGCTCCAAAACAAACAAAACAAAACAAAACAAAAAGCTAAGAAGTAGTGTTGTTTGTACCAAGAAAGAAACGTGTATGTAACCTGAGCTTTGGGTCATTCTGGAGGCTTGTGGCAGGAGAGAGAATGAGGTGACAATACTTTTAACTCAAAAAAAAGAGTAAAAAACAAAAAAAATAATAAACCTCACAACTAGAGCCCAGAGTTTATGGGTTGTGGGGATGGGGTCTGAAATTTTCTCTTGTTTGCTTACTCTGAGCTCTTTGCCAGCAGAGAGGTAAAGGTTCACAGGAAACTCAATTCAAGGGTTAAAAGCTCCAAGGGAAAGTTTCTACCTGGAATTGGACCTGGCAAGGTGGCGTAGCGGTAGGGCGTTTGCCTTGCACGTGGCTGACCCAGGACAGATCTCGGTTCGATCCCCGGCATCCCATATGGTCCCCCAAGCTAGGAACAATTTCTGAGGGCAGAGCCAGGAGTAATCTCTGAGCATCGCCAGGTGTGGACTTGTATGTTTCTACCTGGAATTGAAGCAAAAACTAGACTGTATATGCAAAAAATCTAACTCTTTCTGACCAAAGCCTGCATGAGAGATGGGGCAGAAGAGGCCAGGAGATAAAGAAACTGACCTTTCCCCAGGCTAAGGAGTCCTTGTGCATGGCTGAGGACACTTTACCCAGGCCTTGGGTCATTTTTTTTTTTAAAGCGCATAATTTAGTGGCATTAATTTCAGCCACTGGCTTGCTCACTGTAGTTCTGGGAAACAATCCTTCTTTGCAGGATGGGTGAGCCCCTCGTTTAGAACTGTCTGAGGTTCTCAGTTGAAGGCTGGGGTCCACATACTGCTTCACATACCAGAGTTCATTGCAGCCATCCTCCCAGTAGCCAAAAGCATCTCCTAACTCTGTTGATGTAAAACCAAATGTAGTCTACCAGGTTGTGAAATATTTTTCAGCTGCCAGGATAAATGACAGTTTCATGGGAGAACCTGAAGTTATCAAGTGATAATTGGATCCCACTTAGGTGAGGTACCTACAGGAGTCACGGAGTAGAATAAAGATAGTCGGGAACTGAGGGGAAGTAGAAAAATTAGGGGCCACTGAGCGGCTTTTTTGGGGCACACATAGTGGTGCTCAGGGATCACTTCCGGCGGTACCTAAGGGAGCTTATGGTGTGCTGGGGATTGAACTGGTCAGTCATGTACAAAGCAAGTGCCTTACTCCCTGTACTGTCTTTCCAGGCCCAAGAAGGGGAGTCAATGTTTAATGGGTGCATATTTTTCTGTTGGGAATAATAAATGGGAATTGGGGAGGTAGTGCAATGGGTAAGATATGCCCATGGTCCCCAGTGCACTGCCAGGAGTGATGCCTGAGCACAGAGCCCTTTCACTTCCAGGTGTGACCCCAAAATCAAAATATCAAATCCAAAAAACCCTTTTGGAACTAAGTGGTGATGAACACACAACCATGTGGCTCAAATTAATGCCACTAAATTATATGCTTAAAAAATTGGTTTGGGGCCAGAGTGATAGTTTAAAGGGTTGGAAGCATCCCATGGGGGTACCCTGCACCTGGCAGGAGTAATTCCTGAGCACAAGTCAGGAATAAATCTTGGGCATTGCCAGGTATGCCTTGCCTCAAAAAACAAAACAAAAACAAAAACAACAAAAAAACTACAGCATCAAATATTAAGTTTAGGGGTCCAGGGAGACATGCTTAGGATATGAGAAGTCTTGAGTTTGACCTCTGGATCTCTCTTTCCTCACACCATCAGGAATACTTCTTACTTAAACAGCAACTTTCCTATATGTTTTCTCAGAATAAAATTTAAAGGACTAAAAAGACAGTGGTGACAGAAAGAAAGCTTGGTATTTAGCATCATTTGGTATTTAGACCCAACTCATTGTTGGGTTATAGTTCCCAACTGGAAAAAAAAAAACAAACACATTCAAATATCCATCTCTCTAGAACTTGCCTCATCTCACAAAGGGACCCCAGAGGGCAGCTTCTCCCAGAACGGGGGGCTTCAGGGAAGAAGGGCAGGGTTGGTACTAAGTGTCTGCTTCCTGAGGGTGTTCACTGGGGGAAAGGCCCAGAGCTGCTTTCTGCTCTCTGAGGGACAGTTTCCTTGTCCACACATTTATTCTATCCAGTCTTTTTATTTATTTTATTTATTTATTTATTTATTTATTTATTTATTTATTTATTTATTTTTACTGAGTAGAGACCTTCTGGATCAAGTCTTGAGTGGAGAGAACTAAAAAACAGAGCCACAGAATCCTGATTTTCACACACTTTCCTGGGCCAAGCCTGAGAGCTGAGAGATGAAGGAATGAGACTTCTGATTCTCTTCGCTGTCTGGGATTTGCCCTCTTCACCACCTCTGGGGCCTCCAGGAGCTGTAACCAATTAGTGCTGAACAGACTTTCCACAGCTCACACTGCCAGGAAGCTCGAAAGAATGGGTGCACCTCCGTCCCAAGAAGAGGCCCTACTCCCCTGAACGTAAGATTACCCAGAAAGCAGAGGCTACCCAGTAAGCACCAGCGACTATGTGTAGGTGGGCTGGGTCCTGCAGATGTTTCTAGAACTCTCCCCTATCCTCCCTCCTTGCAAGCACTTGAGTAGAAGTGGCTGCTTCCTGCACTGAGCCTCTGATGTCCCTGCCACCCTACTGGCTGTTTTGAAACGATGGTGCCAACTTTGGATTTGGCTCTGGCAGGTCCAAGGTAACTCCTGATGTCCTACTGTCCTGCGGTTGGGGTGACTGCTGAGAAAATTGCTATTTGTGCCTGGTGACAAATGGTTCAATAATAGATCTGGTGAAGCTGGCAACCGCCCCGACACCCCCACACCCCTCAGAGCCTGCCCAGAGTGTTGGCTTGTTGACTCAAGTTATTTTGGCCCTGCGGAGACCCAGACCTTGGTTGCTGTTTCGGGAGAGAGGAGGCTTCCCCGTCTCCCTGGGAGTCTGAAGCACCTCTAGGTGTGCTGTTTGTTTGCACGCCTGTCTGGGCCCCTAGGGCTTGAAAGGGCACTGCAGGCCTGTGCCAGATTCTGGGGCTGCAGAGGACCTGGTTTGGTAGGCAGGAAAAGATAGATTGGGGCTGGCAGGGGGGTGTTCTTCATGTAATAGGGTGGGAACGAACCCAGGTCAGCTGTGTGCAAGGCAAACACCCTACCTGCTATGTGATTGCTTGGGACCATAAAGCCACCATACTTCATCAAGTTAATGGCCCCTCTGCTTGCTCTGCTCGGGGCCCTGCACTGGGGTATACTGAGGGCCAAGGACTCATAAATGTCTTTTTGGGAAAGATTGTGTTAAGGTAACTTTACTAAATTTTTTAACTTTTTACAGTAGATTATAGGAGAGGAATACTTCATTTAAGTGTAATACTGTTTTTTATGGATGTACCATGGTGGGGAAGGGGGGGATCCTGCAGGGAGAGTGGGAGAAGGGGACACAGGATCAATACGTGTGCATGTGGGCTGCATTTTCTGTTTTCTTTTCTTTTATTGTTTTTGGTTTTTGGGTCACACCCGGCAGCACTCAGGGGTTACTCCTGGCTCTACACTCAGAAATCGCTCCTGGCAAGCTCAGGGGACCATATGGATGCCATGATTCGAACCACTATCCTTCTGCATGCAAAGGCAAATGCCTTACCTCCATGCTATCTCTCCAGCCTCCTGCACCTTCTGTTTTCTGCCTCCAGTTCTCTCCCCTGCCCCAAAATCTGAGGTTTCTTGCACCCTTTGAGCTCCTTAGATATTGTTATTTATTTGTTTGTTTATTTTTGGGTCACACCTGCCCATGCTCAGGCTTATTCCTGGCTCTGTCCTCAGGGATGACTCTTGGTAGTGCAAATGGGACTAAAATGGGATGTCTGGTCCTAACTTCTGTCCTCTGACTTGAGTCTTGCTTTGGAGATTGGGATGGAGCTTCTCGCTGCCACCCCAAATCCACTTCTCTTTGCTTCTTAGCGACAGAACCTCAATTTTATTCTTTTTTGATTTTTTGTTGTTTGGGGGTCATATCCCACAATGCTCACAGATTACTCTTAGATTTGTGCTCAAGAATCATCTTCACACTGTTTTGGGGAACATATGTGGTGCCAGAGATAGAATCGGAGCTGGCCCTGTGCGAGTCAAGCACCTACTCCTGTTCTATCTCTGCAACCCAGGATCTCAATTTTATTGGAGTCAACATTGAATCTAATAGAAAAGAAATGACGTTTAGGCCAGATAGGACAGTGGGTAGGGCACTTGCCTTGCATGCAGCTGACCCAGGTTCACTCCCCAAAATCACATCAAGTCCCACCAGGAATGGCCCCTGAGCACAGAGTGTGTGGCCCCAGCACACACACACACACACACACACACACACAGAAAAAATAGAGGGGGAAATCAAACCAGGTTCGTCCTAGATCAGCCATGTGCAAGACAAGCGCCCTACCACTGTGCTATAGCTCTGGCCCCAGCAACTTTTTTTTTTTTTTGTAAGGCAAGTAGTTTGACACTAAATTTTTCCCTCAGAATTTTCAGAGGTTTTGCTCAAGAACTTTGGACTTTGTTTGGGCACATAGTTTCCTGAGAGTAGCCTGAATTGAATGTTGCTTTGGGAGCCTTTTCTTGGTTTTATCATCATTTCTCTATCATGGTGTATCATTGTATTTTTGGACCATTGTTCATAAATTCATTGATGCCAGTATATGTATACTTTTAGGCTCATATTTGTAAAATAATAATACTATAACATTCCAGTTACCCAACTTATCAGATATTTTACAAATGCCATTTTAAATGATCCCCGTGTGCAGAAATAGAAGCCCCTGAGCACTGCTGAGTGTGGCCGAAAAACGAACAAAAGATAATAACTAAAAGATATATCAGACAAGGAAAGACATTTAAAGCTGTAAATAAAACTTTTTATATCAGACATATATACTAAATCAATTTACCTCTGCTGCCCATCAGAGGCAAGAAGCTATGGATATGAATTGGGCAAGTTTGGGCCGGTAGGGGTAGGGTGTTTGCCTTGCATGTGGCCAACCCAGGACTGACTGTGGTTCGAATCCCGACATTCCATATGGTCCCCCCTAGCCTGCCAGGAACAATTTCTGAGTGACCCCTGAGCACTGCTGGGTATGGCCCAAATACCAAAAAAAAAAAAAAAAAAGGGCAAGTTACTGAAGTTGGGAGTACATGGAACATTGTGGTAAGATGCACAGAGGAGACAAGAAAGAGAGAGAGAGAGAGAGAGAGAGAGAGAGAGAGAGAGAGAGAGAGAGAGAGAGTGAGAGAGAGAGAGAGAGAAAGAAAGAGAGAGAGAGAGAGAGAGGGAAGGAGAGAGGGAGGGAGAGAGAGAGTTGTAAGAAGGAATCTTAGGAAAACTCCTTAAAGGGGCGAGGGACCCTTTCCACTTTTCCTTGGTACTTAGAATTCAGACTCAATAGCTTGAACTCAGCGTGCACCTGGGACAATGAGGTGGTGTTGGAGAGAAAAGCCAGACCCCAGAACAGTGATGAAATATAGAAGTCTCGGGTGACTGAGAGCATTCTGCCAATCCATGTCCTACCTCATGACCAGTCCTCGAGAGAAAAATATGTTTCTGCTTTCTTTAAGCTGCTGTAATATGTTTTTCCGTCGGTAGCCAAGCTTTTCCCCTCTTGGTTCCAGGAGCCATTTTTGGTGTCTTTGTTGGAGACACTCACTCACCTGGACACACTCAGCTTCTCATGTTCTTGGCATGTGAGGACCTGTTGGCCTGGGGCACAAGTGACAGATTGTGCGTTTTCTTGTCTTCTCTTTTCTCATTTTTCCTTTCTTTTCTCTTTTCTTTTACTTTCCTTCCTCATCCTTTCTTTTCTTCTCCTCCTTTCCTCTTCTCTCTTTTCCTCTCTTCTCTTCCCTTATTTTCTCTTCTCTTCTCCCCTTCCCTCTTCTCCTCTCTCCTCACCTCTCCATTTCTCCTTGCCTTTCCCCTCCCCTCCATACCCACTATTACTCAGGGCTTATTCTTGGCTCTGAGCAATAGGATCATTCCTAAAGGTGACAATCAGGTATGGGTCAACCCCATGCAGGGCAGCGCCTTACCCCTGTACCATCTCTCTGGATCCAGTTTTAGGTTCTGAGTTCCTCCTACCTGCCAGGTGTTCTAGAGAATGACCACCTGAGGACTCAGTTTCTTCTCTTCACTCCTAGCACCAGCTGAGACCATCAAGGGAGAAGAACAGGTAAGAATTCCAAGCACTTGGTGGGTAAGTGGCTCAAAGGCAGAGCATTCACCTTGCATGTGTGAGGCCCTGGGTTTGAGTCCCAATGATGCTTCCCCACAAAAACAAAAACATAAACAAAAAAGCCTCCACGAAAACATGACATAATTCCATGGGGCCTGGAACGATAGCATGGAGGTAGGGCGTTTGCCTTGCGTGCAGAAGGACGGTGATTCGAATCCCGTCATTCCATGTGGTCCCTGCAGCCTACCAGAATGAGTTCTGAGTGTAGAGCCAGGAGTAACCCCTGAACGTTGCCAGGTGTGACCCCCCCCCCAAAAAAAAAGATTCCAAACAGGACTAAACTGCATAAATTAGATTTTTCTTGGTCAGTTCATGAATATCATTCTTCTAGTTCCCAACATGTCCCCCACAACTTTCCAGAGAGTGGGTACAGTGTTTTATCATGTGGCGCCCACTCCACTCTGAGCATCACCCAAACACAATACAAGGAGCCCACCTGCCCTTAGAGAGAAACATGAGTGCGGACCCCCTAGGATATGCATATTACTTTTTTTGGTTTTGTTTTGTTTTGGGGCCACATCTGGTGATGCTCAGGGGTTACTCCTGGCTGTGAGCTCAGAAGTCGCTCCTGGCTTGGGGCACCATATGGGACGCCAGGGGATCGAACCTCGGTCCGTCCTAGGCTAGCGCTGGCAAGGCAGGCACCTTACATCTAGCGCCACGGTGCCAGCCCCTGAGATGCATATTTCTTGATTGCGAAATCAGAGTGATGGTGAAAGCTCAAATGTGTGGAACTGCCTATTGGTGATAGGTGACACTCTGGTAATGCTGGCTAAGTCGAGGCCTTGACTGTCGGGAGAGAGGGTGGCTTCTCAGGTCAAGCCCTCTTGGTGTCCTAAAATCCCCTCATTTTTTGTTTTGTTTTGTTTTTGGACTACACCAGGCAGTGTCTATGTTTTACTCCTGGCTCTACACTCAGGGTTTTCTCCTGGTGGACTCTTGGGATCATATGGAGTACTAGGGATTGAACTTGGGTTGGCCAGATGCAAGGCAAGCCAAGCTCCAGCTCCCTGAAGTCCCTTTATTTATTTATTTATTTATTTATTTATTTATTTATTTATTTATTTATTGGTTTTTGGGTCACACCCGGCAGTGCTCAGGGGTCACTCCTGGCTGTCTGCTCAGAAATAGCTCCTGGCAGGCACGGGGGACCATATGGGACACCAGGATTCGAACCAACCACTTTGGTCCTGGATCGACTGCTTGCAAGGCAAACGCCACTGTGCTATCTCTCCGGGCCCCCCCTTTATTTTTCTTAAGTCAAGTCTATCCCTTTGAGGCCCCATGTTAAAGTTAGCTCTAGAGTCAGGGATATGGCTCAGTGGTAAGACACACACCTCATACACATGAGATCCTGGGTTCAACCCTAGCAATAAATAAATAAATAAAACAAAACCACATAGAATATCTTCCTTTCGCAGCAGGGAAAAAAGGGGGTAGGGGCCATCTACTCATTTCTTTTTTAAGAGGTAAGATGTCTTAGCCAGGGGCTGGCAAGGTGGCGCTAGAGGTAAGGTGTCTGCCTTACAAGCGCTAGCCAAGGAAGGACCGCGGTTTGATTCCCCCGGCGTCCCATATTGTTCCCCCCAAGCCAGAAGCAATTTCTGAGCGCTTAGCCAGGAGTAACCTCTAAGCATCAAACGGGTGTGGCCTGAAAAACAAAAAACAAAACAAAACAAAACAGAAAAGATGTCTTAGCCAGAAATTTCTGGTGACTGGGGCTGGAGCTATAGTACAACGGGTAAGTTGCTTACCTTGCACATGGCTGACCCAGGTTCAACCACTGAAATCCCATATGCTCCCCTGAGCCTGCCAGCAGTGATTCCTGAATGTAGAGTCATCCATCCCTGAGTACCACCAGGTGTGGCCCTCCCCAAAAACATTTCTGATGACATCTCCTTATGCAGCATTGGCCAGAACTTGATGACTTGGCTTCATAGGCAAAGGAGTGTGGAAATTATTAGGCAAGTATGGAAAACGGAGGTAGAAGTAGAGTAAACTTTGGGTGGTTCTCTTTAATATCTACAATGTTCTGAGCTAATGCACTAGGTATGTTTTAAGTTCCACCCAGAACATAGGGGTTTCAAAAATATGAAATAAGAAATAGACACTTCACCCTAATATTTGACAATGTTTTTACCAAAAATGGATCAAAACTCAGAAATTTTAACATGACTACAATCTGTTATCTAATATGATGTTTATTTTCCAATGTCTCTGTCTTAATCATTAAAAAATGAGAGAGCATGGTTGGGGTCAGAAAGATAGTACAGGGGCCGGGCGGTGGCGCTGGAGGTAAGGTGCCTGCCTTGCCTGCGCTAGCCTAGGACAGACCGAGGTTCGATCCCCCGGCGTCCCATATGGTCCCCTAAGAAGCCAGGAGCAACTTCTGAGCGCATAGCCAGGAGTAACCCCTGAGCGTCACAGGGTGTGGCCCAAAAACCAAAAAAAAAAAAAAAAAAAAAAGATAGTACAACGGTAACATGCTTGCTTTGCATACAGTGGACCCAATTTAGATCCCCATCACCACATATGGTCTGCTGAGCACTGTCAGAATGATCCCTGAGCACAGAGCCAGGAGTAAGCCCTGAGCACTGCCTGGTGTGGCCCCCAAACAAAAAATAAATAAATAATATTGAGGCTGGAGTAATAGTTCAGTGTATAGGGCATTTGCTTTGCGTGCAAATGACCTGGGTTCAAACCCTAACAAACCATCCCTGAGCACAAAGGAGTAAGCCCTAGGGATATGTAAAACAATAAACACAAAAGAAAACGCAAAAGCAGAAAAGAAAAATGAATATTTTATGAGAAGAACCCAAAATTTGGTGTGGGGGGGTTGGTTCACACCTGGCAGTGCTCAGGGGTAACTCCTGGCTCTGCTCAGAAATTGCTTCTGGCAGGCACGAGGGACCATATGGGATGCCAGGATTCGAACTATCGTGTCTGTCCTGGATCAGCTTTGTGCAAGGCAAACACCCTACCGCCATGCTATCTCTCCAGCCCCAGGAATCAGGATTTTTATAGCACAAGAAATATTTACATGCTCTGTCCTCCTATGTCCCCTCTCAAACACCTACACATATACTGGCCCAAATGTCATTACATACACACATACAGTAGAAAGCAAGAACCAAACCTCCTTTTTAGAGTAGTCATTTAGGAATTATAAAATTAAGTAGCCTCCAGAACCTGGGTACTAAAAATGCTGGGGTTAAATAAACAGGTGAATCACTCTTCCTCCTTTCCTGTTTCCAACTTTTAGGAATTGAGGTTTATTAATAAATTATGTCAACAACTCAGAACTCCTCTGTCTTCTCCAAAAATCTCAGCATGGTAGTTTCAACAACTGCAAGGCTCAAGTGTCTTTTGAATTCCTGAAATGTTTCTGCTTTCTTCTCTAGATGAGTAAGAGCTATTGATGCCATTCTCTACCAGGATCCAAGGAAGGCCTTTTTCTTGCTATGAAAATCTTTAAAATCTGGACTAGGAGCCGGAGAGATAGCACAGTCGTAGGGCATGGCGGTTCAAATCCCAGCATCCCATATGGTCCTGGGAGCCTGCCAGGAGCGATTTCTGAGCATAGAGCCAGAAGTAACCCCTGAGTGCTGCCAGGTGTGAGCCAAAAACAAACAAACAAAAAAGAAAACCTGGAATAGAGACATAGTACAATATTTAAGGCACTTGTACCTGTATGCAGCTGAACTTGGGGTTTCTTTGTTTTGCTTTGTTTTTATTTTGCTTTTTAGGTCACATCCAGTGGTGCTAAGGGGTTACTTCTGACTTTGAACCCAGGAATTACTCTTGTAATTGCATGAAGGACTATTTGGGATGCTGAGGATCAAATCTGGGTCAGCTGCATGCAAGGCAAGCACTTTGCCTGTTGTATTATTGCTTCAGCCCTGAACCTGTTTCAATTCCTGGTCCCACATATTATCCCTGATTCCCAACATGGCTGATTACAACCAGGTATGGCCCATCCCTCTTTTCATCCTATAAAATCCCCTTAAACCTGGTAGAAATAGAATGTACTTTTCTAAGATTCTTCAAAATACTTTCTGTTAAATACTAGCAACTAATGATAGGCCAAAGGTTTTTGAAGTGTGTGGGTGACATTTCATTTGAACAGCCACAGAGGCTGGGAATCAGGGTGTTTTTTGTTGTTATTTGTTGTTGTTGTTTTTGGTTTTTGGGTCACACCTGGCAGCGCTCAGGGGCTACCCCTGGCTCCATGCTCAGAAATCGCTCCTGGCAGCCTCGGGGGACCATATGGGATGTCGGGATTTGAACAAATGACCTTTCACATGAAAGGCAAACACCTTACCTCCATGCTATCTCTCTGGCCCTGGGAATCAGGCTTTTAATGATAAAATTCTCCCACGGTTTAGGCTCATGATCAGTCCCTGTAAGTAAATTTAGGCCCTTCAGCCAGATGCTGGAATGTTCATTCCGCTACATGCAGAAACACAGACATCTCAGGCATCCATCACGGTGGAGTAACGGGTGCCTGCCAGGTCTTTGTCCAATGAAAAATCAGAAATGAGCAGTATTCATATTACCACCATTTTCAAAACATTATTTGGGAATCCAACTTCCAGGCTAGAGCAATTCAGAAATGCACCTGGGGTTAGGAAGATTTAGTACAGCAGATAAGGCACTTTGTTCATAGCCAATCTTAGTTTCTTTCTGATCCACATATGATCTCCTGAACCCTACCTAGAGTGATTCCTGAATGCAGAGTCAGGAATAAACTCAGGGCATAACTGGGTGTGATTCCCAAACAAACAAATAGATACCTACTGGGTTGGAAATTAGTTTGCAGTATGGACTATCCTGAATAAAATTGGAAAGGATTAAACACCAATATATTTCCTAAAGTGCAGAGTTGAGTTATATTCTTGATTAAGAACAAGAATTCTTTTTTTTTTTTTTTTTTTTTGCAGCACTCAGGAATTACTCCTGGCTCTACGCTCAGAAATCACTCCTGGCAGGCTCGGGGGACCTTATGGGATGCTGGGATTCAAACCACTGACCTTCTGCATGCAAGGCAAATGCCCTACCTGCATGCTATCTCTCTGGCTCTGAACAAAAATTCTTAATGTTTTGAAACTATCACTGCTTTCTACTATCAGAAAATTTTCATTTTCTAGTAAAGACATCCTATATTCCTTTGCCAGCACTCCCCATTCCCCCAGCCTCAGCAGCCATTGGTCTATTTTTCCTCTCCATGGATTTTTTTTTTTTTTTGGTTTTTGGTTTTTGGGTCACACCCGGTGGTGCTCAGGGGTTACTCCTGGCTGTCTGCTCAGAAATAGCTCCTGAAAGGCATGGGGGACCATATGGGACACCGGGATTCGAACCAACCACCTTTGGTCCTGGATCGGCTGCTTGCAAGGCAAACGTCGCTGTGCTATCTCTCCGGGCCCCCTCTCCATGGATTTGCCTATTCTGGGCATTGAATAGAAGCAGGATCATACTAGATGAGGCCTTTTGTGTCTGATTTATCTCTCACTTAGCATAATGTTTTCAAGACTCATCACCATTCAGCAATGAATCAGAGCTTCAATCCTCTTGCTGGAGAAATTCCCGTATAGTACTATACCACATTTTCAAATCCATTCACTGCAGGGACAGCAGTTATTCCCCCCCTTTTAGGGGGTTGGTTTTTGGGTAACACCCAGCAGCGCTCAGGGGTTACCCCTGGCTCTATGCTCAGAAATCGCCCCTGGCAGGCTTGGTGGACCATATGGGATGCCGGAATTTGAACCACCGTTTTTGTGCATGCAAGGCAAATGCGCTACCTCCATGCTATCTCTCCAGCCCCTATTTCCCCCTTTTAACCATGATGGACAATGCTGTAATGACATTATTTGTTTTTTGTTTTTTTTTGGGGGGGGGTTGGGAGTGGTCCAGACTGCTATTTTGTAGAATGCCCCTCCATGTGGGTTGTCCTTACTTCCAGGCTCTGCAAGCATTTGCAGAGCCCAACATAAGACTTTCTTTTTCTGCTGAGCTCACTGCGGGCCAATAGTCCTGCCCAGCTTGGCAGGTGGAAGAGCGCCATGGAAGGAGAACTAACTCCTGATCACCCCAACAATTGGGCTCTGTGCTCATTCCCAGTGCCCACAGTCCCTACCACTGTCCTCCCTGCCCTGTGGGCACAGAACCTCAGAGCTATTTCAGACCCCTCCGTGGTAGACCTGGCCTGGGGAAATCTCCTGGACACAACTGCCTTCCTCAGAGGCATGAAGGTCATTGCTTGGGCTTGGCTCCTTCAGTCTAGTGGTCCGGCCCCCTGCTTCTATGCCCACTACCCCCAGCAGGCACCCCTGGCAGCCAGTTCAGGGTAGCAGAACATCAGTGGGACAGGCTTCCTGTTGACAAATGCTGGCTTGTGGCATTGGGTGTGGAAAAGACTCAAAAGAGCTTCTATCTAAAAAATGGACCCTTTCCGCTCAAGGGACCAGGAGCACGTGTATATTTGAGTCACTGCCGTTTCCTTCACACCGACATCACCTAGCAGACTCCCCCTGACAGTCCCAGAAGATTCTTCATGCTGACCCTCCTCATCAGATGAACAACTCAGCCTTTCCGGCCAAATCCACAGGGTAACAGCTAGGCCGGCGGGCACTGGAGCTGTTTGTTTATTTGTCGGAGCTGAATGAGGCAAAGCGATGAGTCACTTTGTGACTCGAAATGTGGCTTTGAACAAGCCTCTTGACCTCTTCATACTCTCGATTTCCAGCCCAAAAGGAGAGCATGGCTGACGCCAGGCTTGCAGCCTTGACGCACAGACTGAGGTTTCTTTCTGGAGGACAACAGTGGAGCAAGTGATGAAGAGGGGGTGACTCTCCTGCCTGAGAGGTGCAGACATTCAACAATAGGTCAGATTCCCCCATTCCTCTCCCCCAGTGAATATAAAGCTGTGGTTGTGGAAACAGACTGGCCTTTGGGGCCAGACATTCCCGAGGCCAACACTTTCTCTGCACCTTATTAGCTGTGTGGCCTCAGGCGCCTTGATCTCTCTGACCCTTGGTCTAAGGAAGAGAATAGAAGCTTTTTCTGGAGTTGACGGAAGAGCTCAAGGAGGTAATAGCTGTTAAGGGCTATAGAAGGACAGTTTCCGGAAAGTCTTAGAAGCCTAAGAAACCATCCATATGGAGAAAGTTAGGTCGAATAGGAGAACTGTGGGAGAATTCTTTAAAATAGACCCAAATCTTTGTTTATAGACCTATTGCTCATGTTCGAGTTTCTTTTTAGTTTTGGGTCACATCTGGTAATCCATGGGGCTTAAAAGCCTGTATTTGCATTCAGGGATCACTCCTGATAGGCTCAGGGGACAAATATGGGGTGCCAGAGATGCAACCTGGGTTAGCCTGTACAAGCAAGGCCAGTGCCCTTCTTGCTCTGCTGTCTCTAAGTAATCTTTGTAGCTGGGTCAATCCCTCACTTTCTCTCTGGAAATCAACCTCATCACTTACCTTTCTGTTTGCACAGCCTTGTTTTTACCTTTTATCTCTAGGAAACCATCTGGGAGGAAATGCTGCAGACAAAACTTTGAACCCCACCCGTGGGCCTTGTCGTTCACTGGAGGCCTGGCTTTGGATGGACTTCCCAACAGTGAGATTTCTCTGGCCACAAATCCTCCCTGTCTCGTAGGTTCACTCTTGATAGACCCCAGATCCCATTCATTGACTTGAAGCTTTGAACTTTGTTGGAGCAAGATCCCCTAGGAACAGATATCACCTAATCCTTTCAATCATATACCCTTCAGCCGAGGTGACTGTTAACACAAATTGCAGGTTGTTCATTCTCGCTGTGGATCATTTCTTTTCATCTTCTTTTTGTAATAGAGTCCCCATGGATGAGCTGCTGGCCAGAGCAGAATTTCTCAGCCTCAGCCCTCTTAAGCATCTGGCGCTGGATAATTCTTTCTGGTAGAGACTAGTCTGTGCATTGAATGACATTGAGCAGCATTCACCCACCCCAACCCTCTCAAGGGGGCAAAATTATCCCTTTCCTCACAGATTTCCCCCATTGAGAACTACTAGATTAAAGACTACATTTCCCAGCTTTCCTTGCAGCTATCTGTAGCTGCATAGGGAAGTTTTGCTCAGTGGCTTGGAATGATCAGTTGTGTTGATATGAACCTGTTTCTGCTTCCTTTCTCCCATTCTCACTGCTGAGACTGGGGAGTTCTCAGGAGTTCATAGACAGAAAAATGGATAAGGTGGTAGAACAAGCTACAAGAGAAAAAGCCTAGGGTCCCTGCCCTGTGTTCCCATCATATGCCCCTGTGCTTAAACTGCTGTTAAAGAAGAAGCAATTTTCTGGGTGTTTTTAAAAAGTGATTCAATTTATTATTATTATTAATTTTTTTTGAGAAACTTGGAGTGTTGCTGAGGGGTTGCTCCTGGCTTTTATTTCACTCAAGAATCACTCCTGGCAGGCTCAGGGGACCATATGGGATGCTGGATTGAACCCTGGTCAGCTGCATGCAAGGCAAGTGTCCTACCCACTGTACTATAGCTCCAGGCCTGATTTTGAACATTTAAAATTATTGCTATAGTTAAGGTAACAGGTTTACAATAACATTAGTGATTATGATCTTGATACCTACTTACTACACTGCACTACCTCCAAAATGCCTAATATCATCCACAGTATTTCTTACATTTCTGATCCACCTGCTTATTCCCCTCTTCATACTTCTTGCCAATCTCATTTTGTAATTCTAGGCCAAGGGTTTGGCATTAGTCAGGCTTGAAGAGTCGCCTTACTGGGCAGTTGGGCGGGCATTTATGGACCCTTGATGAGACAGAGAAAAGATAGCTGGCTGGAGTCTCACATGGCTGAGACTAAGTTTTCACATGGTTCCCGTCTTCCCCAGATCTTCTCGTCACAGTCAGAATGATAGTCTGAAGGGCCAGAAAGATAGAAAAGCCTCTGTGAGAACAGAGTAGAATCTGAGGAAATGCAAGCCTGACCCTGCAGAGGATGAAAACAAAGCTGGCCTGTGACAATGGCAGGTTATGGGAGAAGTGTGTGAGCAGATCTCTGTGTGAAAAGTGGACATGGTCTTCGTTGGTACTTTTGTGGCGTGGCTTCCCCAGAAAGTACTACTTTGGTGCTAGGTTTAAAAAAATTTAAGACCATGTTGAAGGAGGGTGAGAATAAGCCTATGGTGCTAGATGTTAGGCCCAGCCAGTTCCATAAACTTGAATACTCATTGAATAGAAGTTGAGAGAGGTGAAGTCACTTGCTCAAGGCCACATAGAGTAGCTAAAAGCTTCAATCCTGGGGCTGGAGAGATAGTACAGAATGTAGGGTACATGTCTTACATGGAGTCATCCTAGATTTGATACTCAGCACCCTGTATGGTCTCCCAAGCCAGGAGTGATTCCCGAGTACAGAGCCAAGAAGTAAGACCTGAGCACCACTGGGTATGAGACACCCCCCCCCACCCAAAAAAAGCTTCAACCATGATATTTCAACCTATTAGAGTGGGTTTTGGCTCTATGCACAGGGGTGACTCTTTTCTTTTACTTTTATTTTAATTTTGGGCCATACTCAGAAGTGTTCAAGGTTTACTCCTGGCAGGCTCAGAATACCATATGGGATGATGGGGATCAAACCCCCTAGGTTGCATGCAAGGCAAAAGCCCTACCTGCTGTGCTATTATTGTTCTAACTCTTACAGGTGTTAAGGAGACTATATATGGTGCTAGGGATTGAACCCAGGTCAGCAGTGTGCAAGGCAAGTGCCTTACCGATGTGCTCTTTCCCTGACCCTTTTCTACATATTCTGCTACCAACATATAATTATTACTCGAGGAGCAGTAAAAAGACGGGTGTTTCTGAGGTCTCTGTTCCTGCAAAGAGAAGAAACTGTGAGGGAGAAAGAGGTCAGCCGTGAGTCACTGGGAGAACTGAGACTGAAGGGTGAGAGAAAATATTTCTTCCTTCTTTCCTCTCTCCCTCCTCTCTCTTTCTTTATCTCTTTTACTTTATCTCTTTTACTTTCTTCTTTCTTTCTTTCTTTCTTTCTTTCTTTCTTTCTTTCTTTCTTTCTTTCTTTCTTTCTTTCTTTCTTTCTTTCTTTCTTTCTTTCTTTCTTCTTTCTTTCTTTTCTTTCTTTCTTACACAGTAATAGATAGAATAGCTCATAATATAGTTATTTTAGGCATTAAATGTCCCAAAACATCAGTTAGACTGCAGGCTGCCGTGCCTTTGTGCAGAAAGGGGAATCTACCTGCTCATTCCTAGAAGGCCCCAAAGTGGTCAGCCTGGATCAGTTACCTGGGAAGAGTTGGCAGTCATCATGCTCTTCTAGAGCATGGGTTTTGTGGAATTGGGTCATTCCTCAGTCAGCAAGATGGCAGATGTGTGCAAGGGCTGCTGGGAGAGGAGATATTTCTAACTACCAGTAATAAGGGGTAGCCTGCTGCCTTGGGACCTGTGATTTCTTTGACTATGGGAGTGGAGTTTGTGGGGATAAAGGAAATTCCTGTTTCTAACTTGAAAATTTGGGTGGGTGTATGGCTGAGGGACCAGGTGACATCTTAGTGTCTGAAAGTCTAACATAAGGGCTTTTCCTCCAGGGTCACTGGAAATATTGTACCCTAGGCAGATTCAGATTGAGTTGGGAAGTGGCCTTGCCAAAAAGAACCCTGGCCTCAGAGTCAGACGACCTAGTCTATGGACTCAGCTTTTAACTCTGTGACCTTGCCCCAGTCACTTGACCTCTCAGGAACTTCACTGGTGAAAATAAGCAGGGACAAAGCTCGTTCTGGGACTCAAAACACAATAACAGATGTCACAGAGGAATTTGGAACCAGAGACATGAGTCAATGATCTCAGAGGCCAATGCTGGATATACAGAGGCCATGGAGGGTCGGGACATAGCTCACCCAAGCACAGAGTCCAATTTCCACCACTTCCTGGGCAACACAGGGCAGGGCGCTTCTAAGCAGTGCTGGGTGGCCCCTAATTAAAAAAACAAAAAACAAACAAACAAAAAAAAAAACCAGGGGCCATTGTCAGAGTACAGTGGGTAGGCATTTGTCTAGCATGCGGCCTTGGTTTGATTTCTGGCATCCCATACGGTCCCCTGAACTCTGCCAGAAGTAACTCCTGAGCACAGAGCCAGGAGTAAGTCCTAAAAACTAAAAAATAAAACAACAGAGGCCGGAGAGATAGCATGGAGGTAAGGCATTTGCCTTTCATGCAGAAGAACGGTGGTTCAAATCCCAGCACCCTCTATGGTCCCCCGTGCCTGCCAAGGGCGATTTTCTGAGCATGGAACCAGGAGGAACCCCTGAGCGCTGCTGAGTCGGTGGCCCAGGGCTGTCTCCTGAGGTCGAAGCCAGCCCTCAGTGGGGTGGACGGGAAGCCAGGGGTGATGTTCTCCTCATGGAAGAGCCCTTGGGAAACAAACACACCAGCACAAGCCATGGGGAGATGTGTTTTGTCTGCTGACTCTCACATGTTCTTTTCTGTACACAGACGCTGCAGATAGGCTTTGGGGATGCCCCAAGTGAAGGGAGGAGAGGGAGCAGGCAATTCTGGAGGACTGTCAGGACTTTCACTTAGCCTCAGGTGTCCACTGTGATTCTCATCCATATGGGGCCTTTTGGAAAGTGAAGAGGAAAGTTATTGCTCCCAGTGCTGGGGCAACAACATCAGTAGAGACTCTGTGGAACAAAGACCACCTCACTATGGGCATGCATATGTGTCTCAGGCTGTAGAAAGATGAAAGCTCAGCCCTGGGAGCCACTACTGAAGTGAGGGGATGGTTCAAGGGATGGGGTACAGTTAGTCTGTGGGCTTGATCCTGGCTCCCAAGGTCCTGAATAAAAACAAATGTGTGTGTGTGTGTCTGAGAGAGAGAGAGAGAGAGAGAGAGAGAGAGAGAGAGAGAGAGAGAGAGAGAGAGAGAGAGAGAGAGAGACTCTACACCACCCTTTCTCTCTTTGCCCACCCAGGTCCTTTGCCTTTTCCACTTGAGAAAACATTCTGGTGTTTCTCAGAAGGCTCTGAATGGGCCTAGGTGGGGTCCCCGAGAGCAGTGCCAGGGCCTCCTTCGAGTCTCTGCGCTCTTTCCTGGAGGGCACATACCCAAAGCCAGCTCGGACTTGGCCTCCCTTTGGGATCTGTTTGAGTTTTCATAAACACAGACGTGGGGTTTTTCTTGGCCGGGCCCCTTTGCTCACAGCTCGGGGATTGTACCATGGAGCGTTCATTCCCTTCCAAGCGATTCGAGGCAGGATCTACCAGGAAGTTTGTTTTCCAAGGCCTTCGTCAACACGCCGGCGGTGTGTGTGGAAACATCAACCAATTCCAACGTGAAGTCAACTCCTGTTGAAACAGGGACTTTCACGTTAGTCAGACTTTTCAAAACAACATCGTATTTCAACAGAATTCCATTTCTACTTCTCCAGCAGCAGCCGCAGCGGCTGAAGCTATTTCTGGGCTAACCTGAGGCTTCCCCAGCCATGTCTTCGCTGCTCCTCTTACTAGGTCAAGCCTGAACAGTGATGTCACAGGCTGGGGTATGAAAGCATTTTTTTCCATGGGCCTTGGTTTCCCCCTCTGATTCCTCACGTGAACCCAAAGCACTGAACCAGTCTTATTTTGCCTGGGATAGAAGCAATACAGTCACTATAGCCAAGAAAGTTGGCCCATCAACCATCCAGAGGGCTGTGTTTCAGCTTTGGGCTCCCACAGTTCAGACGGTGGGATCAAAGTCCCCCAAATTCTAAATTTGGTTGCCCTACAAAGACCCAGACTTACCTTAGCAAAACCTGCAAATTGGCTCCCCAGTAAAGAATTAGGTTAGGGCATCTTTCCAGGACTTGGTACCCCTGCTCTATCCTAGTCTCTCTGCTTCCCTCTTGACTCCAGAGGTCCTGTTTTGTTCTGTGACAAATCTGGCTCCGTGGAAGAATTCACACAACGCATTACTTGTGTGTTTATGTTGTGTTCCATGCTCTGCTGTGTACAGCAGCATTTTCCTTTGTTTGGGATCAATGTTTAGCTGATGTTCAGGGAACTGGGCCTTGGGACATGGAGATGGCTCAGAGCACTGGAGCAAAGGCTTTGCACGCAGGAACCCCAGGCTCAATCCCTGGTTCTATGTGGTCCCACAATCATCACCAGGAATGATCTTTCCCACTTGGCTTTCTTGCAGAGAGAACTTGGATCAGGAGCCAGCAGATAATTAGTTTGGGCCTCAATCTTGTCACCCGTAGAATGGGAATGGAAGCTAACAATTGTTCTTCTCTCAATGAATTAGTGAGTGGAACGGCCAGTGTTCAATGCTATTGATTGGCCTTGTTTTATTTTGTGTGTGTGCTTGGAGCTACTCCCAACTCTGTGCTTGGGAATTGCTCCTAGAGGTGCTTGGGAAACCGTGTGGTGCCAGGGATCGAATCTGGGTCTCCTGCATGTTTCAGATGTGCTCAGCCCATTGGGCCACCTCGGATTCTTGACCTTTTTTTTTTTTTTTTTTTTTGTATTTTTGGTTTTGGGCCACACCCGGCGGTGCTCAGGGGTGACTCCTGGCTGTCTGCTCAGAAATAGCTCCTGGCAGGCACGGGGGACCATATGGGACACCAGGATTCGAACCAACCACCTTAGGTCCTGGATCGGCTGCTTGCAACGCAAATGCCACTGTGCTATCTCTCCGGGCCCAGATTCTTGACCATTTTTGCAGTAAATCCTCATTATTGGGCTAGTACAGAGGACAAGCAGGATGTTTGCCTTGCACGCAGCCAACTCATGTTCAGTCCCTGGCATCTGGTCTCCTGAGCCTGCCAGGAATGATCCCTGAGCACAAAGCCAGGAGTAAGACCTGAATGAGCACAGCTGTGTATATCCCCCCCCCCCAAATCCTCACTACACCCTTCACATACGGATATCCCCCTTATTTGCACAAGTTGGTAATCTAGAAACTGGCACTAGGAAAGAGGAAGGAACTTGCCTACTTCTGGTGCTTAGAAGGGTCAGCAACCAGCTCCTTTGCAGACATCTTGGGCCCTGCTGTGGGTCGCCTGGGTGTCAGTGTTAAATCTCTATTTGGTTCCTTTCACCCTCATTCATAGATGCCAGTATGTGGGGCCCTGTGCCAGGAGCCTGGGACAACAATGATGGAGACACCCCGCCCCCCACTCTAGGAACCAGCAGGGAACTCAGTGTGCAGTTCTCCAAGCTGGCAGGCAAGCTCGGGACTAGGCACAGTTAATCTGCAGCCGCTCCTGCCAAACTTCACCTGGCTCATTAAAGCCAGACACACCAGGAGTTGACTTAGCATCTGCGGGGAGCGCCTTTCATCTTCAAAGGCTTCCCGGAGCCCCAACCAATTAATCCTTACAACACCCTCATCTCGTAGACAAATATTTATCCTCAGTTCATACCCAGGAAAACCAAGGAGCAGGGAGGAGGAGAATAGATTTGGCAGCAGGAGGAAGAGTGAGTGAAGGGGGCTCGGCACAGAACTCCACAGCCTCAGATATCCGTGAGCTGCCCTACTCATCTGGAAGCTATGGGGGAAATACTTCCCATAATGTTCTTTTTCTTTTTCTTCTTTTTTTGCCCCCCCCTTTTCCTTTAATGAAAACAGAACCTTTTGCAAGTTCAGAAGAATTCGATTTCTTTCATAGTAACCTGCAGGAAATACATTAAAAACACGTTTTATCAGTTACAAATCTTAATGTCACCAGTCAAGGAAGAGGGAATTAATGTCGAGCCCCAAAAATACATATCGTCAGCAACTCTGGGGCAAGGGCAGAGACGATTTATAGAGTGCGAGGTCTGGCTGTCTGGAGCAGGCGGCCGAGTTCAACAAGAAATTGAAACAGGGCTACTTTCCACCAGGGCAGGATGGGGGTAGGGAAGCTGCCCAGGGTGGCTTGATTCAATTATTGCTCCCCATTTCTTCTCAGGGTTAAAAGAGGCTTAAAAAAAAAAAGGTTGTATAGATCCGGTTCAGATCTGTGGAGAGAAAGAAGACTGTTTTCATTAGTATAAGCTCCTGGCAAGGCTCTTTAAAAGAATCAACCCCTTCCAAGAGAAAACGCTACCCCCCAAAAAAACAATCCAACACTGATTATATCTCCTGCCTACGTGGGTCAAAGAGAGAAAGGGTTGGACAGTCAGTACAGAGAAGACAAAACATATAATTAATGTGACTTTACTGCCTTGGACAGCAAGACCATCATTATTATTAATACTTTGCTTCTTCCCAGCCTCTCCCTTTATTGTTGCAGAGGTGATCATGGCGGCAAACATGCCTTGCTGGGGTGTTCAGGCCTTTAAGATGCTGCTTGCTGGGACTCGCACACTTCCTGCTCATGGCACTCGACCATCTTTTGAGCTGAGGTCCTCACAGAGGGGGTTGCACACCTTTTTGCTCACAAAATAACCTGGCAGTCATTTGTGGTCCCTGGGATGTTTGACAGCAGAGTTGCCGGGCACATGAGAGACCCTGGAGATTTGAACTCACAATCACATGCTTGTAAGGCACAGGTGCTCTGCGCCACTGTGCTGTTTTTTTGTCTGGACCCAGCAGACCATTTTTCTTACCTTTAGATTTCCAGATAAGGGCCTGGAGAGATAGCACAGCGGCGTTTGCCTTGCAAGCAGCTGATCCAGGGCCAAAGGTGGTTGGTTCGAATCCTGGTGTCCCATATGGTCCCCCGTGCCTGCCAGGAGCTATTTCTGAGCAGACAGCCAGGAGTGACCCCTGAGCACCGCCAGGTGTGACCCAAAAATCAAAAAAAAAGAAAAAAAAAAGAAACCAATTTAAGATTTCCAGATAAAATATAATTGCAGTAAATTGTGATCAGGGAAACAATTGTTTGACTATTGGGGCTCCATTTGCTAAACTTGAATCTAAAACAAACTTGAAAAGTATTTGTTTTATGGTGTGTGTGTGTGTGTGTGTGTGTGTGTGTGTGTTAGGTTGGCCCACACCAATTCTAGTCAGGGCTTACTCCTTCCTGGCTTTGTGCTCAGGAATCACTCCTGGTGGGACTCAGGGGATCATATGGGGTGTTGTGGATAGAACCCAATTCAGCCCTATGCAAGTCTAGTGCCTTCCTGCTGTACTTTCACTCTAGTCCTGGAAAATAAAAGTTGGGTTTGTTTGTTTGTTTGTTTGTTTTTTGAGCTACACCTGGTGATGCTCAGGGGACCATAGAGGGTACTGGGATAGAACCCGGTTCAAATACATATCAGGTGAGTGCCTCACTGCTGTACTATCTCTTTGGCTCATGGAAAAAGTTTTGTCACTTAGGGGTACCTAGTGCTAAAAAGGACAGTGGCTTAAAGACCCACATCCAGCTCTCCAGCACTACCTTAGGGCTGCCTGTGTTCGCTGATCTCACAGGAAGGGATAAATGGACTCAGTGGACACCAGGCTTTGAGCCCTGCAGGCAGAGATGGACATGGGTCCCCCACTTATTATCATCCCTGGGATCTCACCAAAAATCTAGAACAGGTGCTGGAGAGATAGAGACCGTAGAGGAGTGTAGGCATTGGCCTTATAAGCAACTCACCCCAATTTGATCCCCAACACCACAGGTGGTCCCTGAGCATCAGCAGGAATATGAGCACAGAGCTAGAAGTAAGCCCTGAACACCACTGGGATGGGCCCCAAACAAACAAACAAACAAACAAACAAACTCACAGCACCTCAGGGGCTGGGCCTGTTGCTGACAAGACTTGTATCCAATTTTCCTGGTGAAAATATAAAAAGGGGTCTTGTCACACTTCACCCCACTTTGCTGGGGAGGAAACTGGGGCCAGAAGCAAGAGTGCATAAGATTATGTCTGGGGCTCCACTTCACACTATGGGGTATCTTCTCCAGGATACTGGAACCAGCATCCCTGTCTCTAGGGGATCTGGGACCAGCCATCCCTGTTTACTATGTTGAGGATGAGGACTTTTTTTTCCTTTTGGGCCGTACTCAGACATGCTCAGTGGGTCACTCCTGAATCTACATTCAGGCATCACTCCTGGCATTGCTTGGGGGACCATATGGGATGCTGGGGATCAAACCTAGGCAAATATCCTAACCTCCGTCCTATTGTTCCAGCTCCATCTTTTTTTTTGTTTTGTTTTGTTTTGTTTTGTTTTGGGGTCACACCTGGCAGCGCCCAGGGGTTACTCCTGGCTCTACATTCAGAAATCGCTTCTGGCAGGCTCGGGGACCATATAGGATGCCAGGACTCAAACCACTGTCCTTCTGCATGCAAGGCAAATGTCCTCCTCCATGCTATCTCTCCTGCTCCGCTCCAGCTCCATCGTTAGCACTAAAGCTGAACAGTCTTAGGCAGTCTGGACTGGGAAGTCACCCCGCTGAGCTGTGTGTTCCCACCACTGTATCCAATTGTGAGAACTATGAAAATCAGAGATGCTGGGTTTACCAGGCGGAATGAATTGACTCAGATTGCAAAAATCCTGAGAACCACTGACATCTTGTCAGGTTCCCAAAGGAAAAGCGGACAAGTGCGTTATCATATTTATTTTGTTGTTTTTATTGGGGGGCCACACCCAGTGATACTCAGGGGTTAACTCCTGGCTATGCGCTCAGAAATCACTCCTGGCTCAGGGGACCATATGAGATGCTGGGAATTGAACCGAACCAGCATCCATCCTGGGTCAGCCGCATGCAAGGCAAATGACCTACTGCTGTGCTAACACTCCAGCCCCCCAGGAGTTTTAATAGTACCATGAGCATCTTATATCACTGGGGTCCGTGTTCTCATTCTAAATCTGTTCCCAGGAAGATTAAGTAAAATCATTTTACAAAGCACAAAACGGAGACACTACTCTGTTCTAGTAACCTAGGCTGGCCCAAAGCCCAAGGCTGGCGAGGCAGAGAGCTGAGAAGGCCCTTCCTCTCCCCCTTGGTGGAGACCCCCCCCCCCATCCAACCCACCCACCCACCTCTTCTCCAGTCACGAGCACTGGCTGCAGGCCAGGCCTTGAGCTCTTGAGTTAATTGTAGGGAAGCAGGAAGCCAGAACTCGGGGGTTTCTAACTTCATTTGCAAGGACCTTGGATTAACACCAACGTAATTCCCTTCCTGGAGATTTGCTTTTAAAAAGGGCCCTTTGCAGGGCTGGTGAATGATCTTGGTTTGCTTCCCTTTCCCCTCACCCTCTGAAAGGCTCACTCGCCCCTCCTGAGACAACATCCAGGCTCCCCCTCCCCAAACATCCAAGAACACCCTCTGAAATCAGAGCCGGAGGCGCAGTGCTTAGCCAAGCTTTACGCTCCGCTCCCTTTCCAGGGGCCTTTCTTCTCCCTCCCCGGGTTTAACTGCTTTTTCTGGCCTCAGGGAATCCCTTGGAAGTTAATAAAACTTACTACATCAAAGGGCTCTACTACCATTACCCAATTAAAACCTCCCAGCAATCCTGCAGCAGGTAAGCATTATTTAACCCCATTTTACAGATGGGGAAACTGAGGTTAATTGGTTTGCCCCCGGCTACTGAGGAAATAAGTGTTTCAGCTGGCATTAGCGCTGGGCGGTTGGTTCGGATTAACCGGGGGTGATGGTCCAGCTGAAATCCGTTTTCCGAAGCTCCTCCATGCGGAAAGATTTCCTTTTTTCCATGGGGGTGCCAGGTGCTGGTTTGGAGGTGCAAGAGCCCCTGAGGAATAACTCTAGAGTGAGCTGGTCCCAAGCAGTAGCTCCAGCCTTCCACTGGGAGAGGTTCCATGTAAACAGAGGAAGGCAGAGCATGCAGTTAGCTAGCAACAAAGAAGACAATTTGGGTCTTTCAGAAATGATTTAGAGGGGTCGGAGCGGTGGTGCAAGCGGTAGGGCATTTGTTTGCCTTGCATGCACTAACCTAGGACGGACCATGGTTCGATCCCCTGGCATCCCATATGGTCCCCCAAGCCAGGAACGATTTCTGAGCGCCATTAAATTCCTAATCTTGTTTATTCTCCATGGGGGGATAAATCCATGTTTCAACAGACAATGAGACCCGTGGATGCCTCCACCCCAGGGCTCTTGTTCTCGCAGTTTGGGTCCAGCCAGGATGGTCTCCGTGTCTTTATCCCATCTCGGAGAAGTCTTGCAAAACCCCGGTGGTGCCTGGGAATTCATCTGCTTGGGCCTGCTGAAGAAAGAAGGAAAAAAAATTTTAAAAAGTTGCATATGTTGTTATTGTGTTTTTCTTTTGTTTGTTTGTTTTTTTTTGTTTTGTTTCTGCCTGGTAAAAGCCATTTGGGGGCCATAGGGAAGATTTCAAAGACTCAGGTTAGTTTTCCAAAGGAAAGTTACAGCTCAGTCCCAACTGTATAAGCCCCTGCTCTGACTGTTCCAACCAATTATCACCCACAAAGGCAGGGTGCTGTGTTTACATAAATAATCACCAGATTTTGGACAGCCAGGCGTGTTGTGGCACACAGAAGGCAAAGCCCATAAATTATATTTTGGGAATTAAGGATCAGGTTGATGTTATCTCTGTAAATCCAGAGGGAAAGGCACATCCGGTTGGCTGAACCTTGAGGGTCTCAGGAACCAGGGTCCAGAAGATGATGTTCGTCCCCTTCTTCCCTGCGGAGTCGCCCTGCCCTGATGGCAAGGGGATGGTAGGAAGAACTGTCCTAACTTGCTCTTTGCCCAACCCAGAAGGGAGAAAAGCAGGAGAGGGTGAGACACCTTCTCTCTGTGCCTCTCCCTTTCCTCCTCCACTGGGTGGATCTTCCAGAAACAGCAGCATCCTGGACAGGCAAAGAGCAAAATCTAGAAAGTACCAGTCCCAGCCTCCTCCTGGGCCTTCAATGGGTGTGTGGAGGGGCCCCCAGAAATGACTCAGTGGTAGAACATTCTCCTTCCGCCTGTGAGTTTGATTCCTAGCATCATATACCTGGCACCAGCCTTGCCAGGAGGAACCCGGGTACCACAACAAGTGCGATCTCAAGCGGCCACCACAACCAAAGGGTGCAGGCACCGCAGCCAAGTTCAAGGCCCCCGTCATTGCTGCAAGCACAACAAAAACAGCAACAACAAAGGGACCGAGGGATGATGTATTGAGCAACTTCTATATCCCATGGCACCATGCAGGATGCAGAGCGGTGATTGAGGGCTCAGATTCCAAAGCCAGGAGAATGAATGAATGATCCCAGCTCTGCCAATAGCACTAGCTCTGACCTAGCTCGCCCTGTGTCTGGTGTGGAAAGGAGTGGTGAAAGCACCCCTTCCCTTTGAAGGAGGTGAAGGGGTCACCAAGTCAGCCATTCACAAAGCTTCTAACCAGGCCTACACATAGCAAGGACTCAGTGAACTTTGGTTGTTGCTCCATTATTATGATGCCTGTGGTAGGCATGTATGGAAGAAGGTGTTTGAAATGCAGGTTCCCGTGAAAATCTCCAGGGTTCACCGACAGTGTGGTTGGTTAGGTTCCAAAGTGACTGGGAAAGACCGTTGAATTCTCAGAAGCAGGCATTGGGCATGATTGCTGTGGCGTGAGGTTTCCCAAAGGCAGGCAGGCTGAAGGAAGTGTAAGAGATGGATCTGCGGCAGGAGAGCCCCACAGATGGGGGGAGAATTGGAAGCAAAGAGCTGGAGCACCCCCCAGGATCCACAAGAAATAAGCTGGAAGTCGATGTCTTATGAAAGTTGAATGCTTCCACACCATGAAGCAAACCTCTTCAATGAAGATTTCCAAATCCAAATGTCGGCTTCTCCAGCCAAGGAAGAAATACTGACTTATTTTCATCCCAACTCACCACATGAAAAGGCAAAGGGGGTATTTATGAGTAGGGCCCCAACTTATAAAATGGACAGACAGGTATAGTCAAGAGAGATTTTACTGAAATAAAATAATATTGCTGCCAAAGTAAGAAGTACCATATCTCCCAGAATATTCTGTTCATCTTATCATTTATTGAATATGTATCAAAGTTCAGAACGATATTAAAGGGGTTATGGTGATTGTCTTGATCCTCAGAACTACATATGTTCAAAAACACTATTAAAAAAAAATAACCTAGGGGCCAGGCGGTGGCGCTGGAGGTAAGGTGCCTGCCTTGCCTGCGCTAGCCTAGGACGGACCGCGGTTCGATCCCCCGGCGTCCCATATGGTCCCCCAAGCCAGGAGCGACTTCTGAGCGCATAGCCAGGAGTAACCCCTGAGCGTCACCGGGTGTGGCCCAAAAACCAAAAAAAAAAAAAAAATAACCTGGAGCTGAAGAGATAGTATGGAGGTAGGGCGTTTGCCTTGATGCAGAAGGATGGTGGTTCCAGCCCCGGCATCCCATATGGTCTCCTGAGCCTGCCAGGAGCAATTTCTGAGCAGAGAGCCAGGAGTAACCCCTGAGCACTGATGGGTGTGACCCCAAAACAAAAACAAAAACAAAAAAAGGAAAAGAAATAACCATTGTTTATTTGGGTTTTGGGGGGGCACATTTGGCAATGCTCTACTTCTGGCTCTGCATTCAGAAAGTATTCCTGAAGACGCTTGAGGCTGCGACCACTTTGACTGTAGGCAGGGATCTAACCTGGGTCAGCCACATGCAAGGTAAATCCCCTACCGTACTATTGCTCTGGCCCCAAGAACCAACTTTTAGAGATGTAAACAATAACTGGTTGTACAATAATCAAACTGGACAAGATTAATAGCGGATTGGACATTTGCAGAAGAAAAGGCTAATAGTGAACAGGAAGTTACAGCAACTAACTAATCAATATGAAGCACACACGCACACACGCAAAAGAATGTGAAGATGGGCGTCAAAAAGATGGTACAGGGGCCGGGCGGTGGCACTAAAGGTAAGGTGCCTTCCTTGCCTGCGCTAGCCTTGGACGGACTGCGGTTCGATCCCCCAGTGTCCCATATGGTCCCCCAAGCCAGGAGCAACTTCTGAGCACATAGCCAGGAGTAACCCCTGAGCATTACCGGGTGTGGCCCAAAAACCAAAAAAAAAAAAAAAAGATGGTACAGGGTTAAGGCACTTTCCTGCACAAGGCTTACCCTAGTTCTGTGCCTGGTATTGAATATGGTCCCCTGTACCCCAACAGTAGTGATCCCTGATTACAGAGTCAGGAGTAAGCACTGCTGATGTGATCAAACCAAAAGAATAAAGTATTAGTAATATAAGGGACAATATTAAGCAGTTAACTATTCATGTAAGTTAAGTCTGAGAAAAGAGGCAGTAGATGTATATATAGCCCACAGCCACCACCATTCCAACAGCCCAACTTCACTGCTCCACAGACTAATTTCAGAAGAGATGCAAGCTAAGATGATGCAACTCACCGGTATACCTGCCTTCAGGCTGAAAACTTTGGGGTGCCCCCAGGCAGGGGTGAGGCCAAATCCCTGCTGAAGGAAGCCCTGATGTATTCCTACTGATATTATTTGGTTCACTGGGTTTTGGGCTGAAAACTCTGTGGTTTTTTCAGATTTGGGAATGGGAAGTTTCCCCTCACACCACCCCTTAAACTTCTGGAATTCCCAACAACCACACCTACATCTCACAGCCTCTGCCACGTAAACAACAGTTTATCTTCACAGCCTAAAGACTAATCTCAGAAGAGATGCTAAGACAAGTCAATGCAACTCATGAATATACTTAGACTTTGGGCTAAAAACTCTAGTGCCCCCTCGGGAGTGAGGTAGGTTGTAAATCGATCTACAGATCCTGGAACTCCTAGAGCTTGCAACCACATACATGCCAGCACTACATCTCCCAATTCCACAATACTGACAGCCCAGTAGGAGCATAGCAAGTTAGATGAGAAAATAACACAGCAAATTGGATGAATAAATGAGAAGCCAACTGGGCTCAACACACAAACAAAAACACAGACCAACAGACAGCTCAGTAAACATTCAATGACTTTAATAACCCCATTGTGAGATATAACAATTTTCACAAATGTTCTTTTACTGAATTATTTTTTGATAATTCCATTTGCCATTTTGTTGTAACAAGCAATATAAAACAAATTATTTTGTGCCTGCCAAGAGGACAGGCTTGGAGGTTAGATGAAAACCTGAGGACAATAGTGAAAGGAAGGTCACATTAGTGATGGAATTAGTGTTAGAATATTGAATGCTGGGCCGAAGAGATAGCATGGAGGTAAGGCATTTGCCTTTCATGCAGGAGGTCATCAGTTCGAATCCCGGCGTCCCATATGGTCCCCCGTGCCTGCCAGGAGCAATTTCTGAGCATGGAGCCAGGAATAACCCCTGAGCACTGCCGGGTGTGACCCAAAAACCACAAAAAAAAAAAAAAGAATATTGAATGCTGAATATTGAATATCATCTTCTGAAGAACTTTGTAAACCATAGTATTAAGTAAAGTTTTTGTTGGTTTGTTTTTTTTTTTTTTTTTTTTTTTTTTGGTTTTTGGTTTTTGGTTTTTGGGCCACACCTGGCTGTGCTCAGGGGTTACTCCTGGCTGTCTACTCAGAAATAGCTCCTGGCAGGCACAGGGGACCATATGGGACACCGGGATTCGAACCAACCAGCTTTGGTCCTGGATTGGCTGCTTGCAAGGCAAACACCGCTGTGCTATCTCTCTGGGCCCAGTAAAGTTTTTTTTTTAAAAGAGTCACAAGTCCAAAAAATTATTTGGCGAAATAATAGCCTAATTCCTCCCTGTATTTGATAAAGAATAAAATTATTATGGCACTCATCAAAGAACCTCATGGAGTTCTAGAGCAAGAAATCTGAGGAGACCTGCTTCAAATCACACTTGATCTAAATACATGTCACAAATAGATCTTGGAAGCAGTCAGAGGAAACAGGAACACTATACTTACCTGGCAGGGGAGATACCATGATCATGAAGATGGTTTCCCCAGGGCGAGGCTCACCCATTGCACTCCGGGTGTGCTGACCCCTGCGATTTCCCCAAATGTGGGAAACTCGACTGCATAATTTGTGGTAGTGGGGGACTGCATTTGCGCTCTCCCCTGAAAAAGAGAAAAAAAAAAAGAAAAGAAAATAGGAACACTATATTTGAAGGAAGAAATACGAGTTTAGTTGCTGATTTCTCTCTGGAAACAGAATGAGCAAGACAACAGTGTAAAATACTCTAACTTACTGAAAAAAAAAATTTCTCCATCTCAATTTGATACCCAGCAAAAAATAAATGTTTTAAATGAAAATACCAAAAAGACTTTGGCAGGCTTACAAAGCTGAAAGAATCTCAACAGCGGCAAAAATGAACTATGAGAAGTGCTGAGGAAAGTCCTTTGGTGAAGAGAAATTATAGAAATGAAAAACATGGGCCCGGAGAGATAGCACAGTGGTGTTTGCCTTGCAAGCAGCCGATCCAGGACCAAAGGTGGTTGGTTCGAATCCCGGTGTCCCATATGGTCCCCCATGCCTGCCAGGAGCTATTTCTGAGCAGACAGCCAGGAGTAACCCCTGAGCACTGCTGGATGTGGCCCAAAAGCCAAAAAAAAAGAAAAATGAAAAACATGAATCAATGCAAAGAAATGATAGGCACTGGGAAAGACAATTACATGCTAAATACATAAATTTCTTTAGACATGTATTTAAAAAAAACTCCCTTTTGAGCTTTCATCTACTGCTGGTGGGACTAATTTTTGGTTTAAACCATGTAGAAAATGATATGGGGGCCGGAGAGATAGCATGGAGGTAAGGCATTTGCCTTGCATGCAGAAGGACAGTGATTCACATGCCGGCATCCCATATGGTCCCCTGAGCCTGCCAGGAGCGATTTCTGAGCGTAGAGCCAGGAATAACCTCTGAGCACTGCCGGGTGTGACCCAAAAACAAACAAACAAAAAAAAATGGTATGGAGAGTTCTCAGTAAAATTAGAATTGAGCTGCTATTTGACTGAGCCATTCCACTTTGGGGTATTTTCTTCCAGAACTTAAAAACTTTCACTCAAAAACATATACACACTATTACTCATGTCTGTACCTAGTACAATAGCCAAACTATAGAATCAACCTAGGTGTCGAACCACAGATAACTAGATATTGCAGATGTGGTACATAGACACAATGGAAAGCTATGCACCTGCAAGGGACAATGAAATAATGTAATATGCTACAACCTGATTGGAACTGCACTATCTCATGTTGAATGAAGTAAGCCAGAAGAAGAAAGACAAACACAGAGTGATCTCACTTATCTGTGGTATATAAAATAACTGGATGAGGAAATGTAATGTAGTAAAGAGGTGATGCTTAGATCAGCCTTGACCCCAGAGCTTAGGGATAAGAAGCACAGAAAAGAAAAGAAATTAAGGCAGGAAGGAAGAAGATAAGAAAGGGAAGTAATAGGGCTGGAGTGGTGGCACAGGCTGTAAGGCGTCTGCCTTGTGCGTGCTAGCCTAGGATGGACCACAGTTTGATCCCCCGGCGTCTCATATGGTCCCCCAAGCCAGGAGCGATTTCTGAGTGCATAGCCATGGGTAACTCCTGAGCGTCACCGGTGTGTCTGCAAAACCATAAAGAAAAAGAAAAGAAAAGAAAGGGAAGTAATGAGAGAACAGGGGTCATAGCTTTCATTTTATTGGTGATGTGGAAGTGAAATGGCATAGATATAAACCCACAGCACAGACTTAATAGTAGTGAAAAAATGAGATTTAAGGTGCAGCCATTGAACTATATAATGTGCTGTCAAGGTAGCAGGTATGGGGTGGGGTTGTGGGGAGGAGGGTGAGAGATGATGGAGTATAGGGATATTGATGATGGGAGTTGATCCTAGTGGTGGGGTTGGTGTTGAAATATTATATGTCTAGAAGTCAACTGTAAATAACTTGGTAAATCTTTAAATAAAATAATTTTAAGAACTTTAAAAATCTTTTAAAAAATGATTTGAAAAGAGCAAAGTTCCTATAGGGAAAAACATAGAGGAAAACATGAGTCTTAACAATTTTTATTTAAAAGATTTTTAAAATGGGGGCCGGGTAGGTGGCGCTGGAGGTAAGGTGTCTGCCTTGCAAGTGCTAGCCAAGGAAGGACCGCGGTTCGATCCCCCGGCGTCCCATATGGTCCCCCCAAGCCAGGGGCAATTTCTGAGCACATAGCCAGGAGTAACCACTGAGCGTCAAACGGGTGTGGCCCAAAAACCAAAAAAAAAAAAAAAAAAAAAAAAAAGATTTTTAAAATGACTGTTCTTCTTCAATAAATCTTGGCATTGTAAACAAACAAACAAAAACAGCAATAACAAACCAAAAATATATCTTCCTTTTGAGAGACCAACACAGAATGAACTCTCATATGTGGGATATAAAGAAACATAATGGTGAAATAATGAACACCCAAAGACGATGGAAAATGAACATGAGAATTGTATTTAGTAGGAAATGTGTCCCCTGAGGGGGTTATGGGATAGCACGGGGGTGGGAGGGGTGTTTGATGCCTATACTAGAGAAAAGCATTCAACCAAAGGAGGAGGTGCTGAAAGATGGTCAAATGTTATGTATGAAACCCTATCAACAACAGTACTGTAAACCACAGCGCAAAAAATTATATAAAAAAGAAAAAGCAGGTTTGTACTAGGCCAGTTCCACAGACTCATTCTGTTCCCAGAAAAACCAAGTTTTGAAAATTCATGGCTGGAAGCCATGACAATCTAGGAAGGTGAGGGCAAGCTAAGCCTCCACCCTGCTGAAGCCATGCCTGCCGCATCTATCACCCATAATAGCCCCTTTGACCATGGCCCTGCTTCACCACTCCTCTATGACTCTGCAAATATCACTCTGACAAATCTCTAAGTATGCCAGTGTTTGGGCTGATGTCATCAGGATTATTTGGAGTGAATGTGGGCACCTTCCCCCACCCATCATCTTGTACTTCCAGGAGACCTGTCAGCTGTAATGATGCCCATAAAAGCCAGGGTATCAGCAATAGAGGTTTGAATTCCTGTACTGTATGACCACATTTGTAGCCACAGGACAATTTTATTTGTTTAATATTGTCATTCCCATAAGGACATACCAGTTTAGATGCCAATATGTAGTGGAAGTCACTTAATGTTCAGAAACAAATAAAGTAACTGAATGGTCAGCTAGCAACAAGAGCTTACTAAACCTGACAATGACCTAATGCCCTCATTGGAGAAACAATAATTTTCACAAATGTGCTTGTCACTTTACCTCCTTTGTTTTCCTCCCCTTCTCCTTCTTTTTTTCTTTTCTTTTTTTAACAAGTTTGCTCTCATTTATCTGAAAACAAATTAATTACAATCAACTATGCCAATATGCCATGTGATACATGCTTTTTTAATAAAGTAAATAGAATTTTTTTAAAAAAAAGAAAGAAAAATTACCTCTATAGAAGCAAACTGTGAAGCAAATAGTTAGTGAAGGGAAGTGGACACTGGTAAAGGGATGAGTGTTAAGACATTGTGTACCTTAAACCCAATCATGAAAACTTTTATTATTTCACAGTAATTAATTTTAAAAAATTCAAAGTTTCTTTTATTACACATGTATGAATGAAAAGTATAGAAATAAGATGATAAAAAAATAAGATTATAAAGGGAGAAGAGATAAATGAAAGCATGGTAATAGAGCTTGAAAGCTCTAGGTGAAAGTTTGTAATATTGGGCCCGGAGAGATAGCACAGCGGTGTTTGCCTTGCAAGCAGCTGATCCAGGACCAAAGCTGTTGGTTCGAATCCTGGTGTCCCATATGGTCCCCCGTGCCTGCCAGGAGCTATTTCTGAGCAGACAGCCAGGAGTCACCCCTGAGCACCGCCGGGTGTGGCCCAAAAACCAAAAAAAAAAAGAAAAGAAAGTTTGTAATATTGATTTAAGGCAGTGTACCTGTGCACTACAGACACTGGGACCTCCAAACATCACCAAGACATGTAGGCGCTTTCTCTCTCTATTTTTCTTAAAGTAGGGATTAGATAGGTTAAGTTTACTTGTCTCGCCTACAGTGAACCCCACTTCTATCCCTAGCACCATGCATTACTTTATCCTAGAACTACCAGGAGTTAACTCAAGCACAAAACTGAGAGTGGCTCCTGAAAACACCAGGTATGGCCCAAAATGTCTCCCCTCCAAAGTAAATCAAGCCAAAAATCAGTTCAAAGGGCTGAGTGTTGTGCAGACAACAGTTCTGGGTTCGATTTCTAGCACCACAGGGTCCCCTGAGCACTGCCAAGTGTGAGCCCCAAACAAAACAAAACAAACAAGTAAATGTTCTATATGGTTTTATTGGTCTTAGATGAGATGTAGAATAGCCAAAACTGAGAGAAACAGAGTTGAATGGCGGTTGCTATGGGTGCGGGTGGGATGGGGAAAGTAAGAGTCATTGTTTATGGGTGGAGAGTTTCCTTTGCAAGATGAAAAGGTCCCGGAGATAGATTGCACAACCTACGTCTCCTTAACACTATTGAGCTGTATACTGAAATGGTTAGGAGGGTGAATTTTATGTTATGTGTATATTTTATCACTACAATTGCACTTAATTGCCAACACAAACCCAAACAATGCCATAAACCAATCTGACCTCCAAACAATTTATCTTATGAAATAAGGGATCCACTTAATATTTTCAGCAAAAAGAATCCAGTCAACAGTACAAAAGTTAAACCTGAAAACCCAAACAATCCCAGACCAACCAAAGCAAAGCTTCACCCATATAGTAAAGGTGGAAAAAAACAGCAAATGGTCTACAAATTCTCTGACTATAAAAGCAGAGATGGGCTCGAAGAAGACTCATGGAAAAATGGCTGCTTTGGGGCCAGAAATTTTTATGTTTATGAGAAATACAACTGAAACAATAAAGACAGAATGGCCAGAGTGATAATACAGTAGATAGAGAGGACACTTGGATTGCAAGCTGCTGACTCAGGATTGATTTCTTGTCACCCTAACCCAGTTAGTTTTGATTCTGAGCACAGAACCAGGAGTAAGTTCTGAGTTTACTATGTACTATTGTACAGTGGGTAGGGCATTTGCCTTGCATGTTGCCAGCTCTGGCTTGATACCTGTCACTAGGGTATTGTACCATGAGCACTGCAAGGAGTGATCTTTTTGCCATCATCTTCTTTGCTAACATGAGGTCATGAGTTCAAACCGTGTGGTATCCTACATGTGCCATGGGTTGTCCTGGGAACTCTGCATTTTGTGACCTCTAGCACTGTTACAAAGGATGTTATGTCTGGAGCACTGCAGCGAGGTTTGTGCAAGTACCACAACTAAGTGGGGCCCAGCTAGATTGAACTCTCACCCCAGGAACTCAGGTGTAAGAACTGTAACTGATGTGAGTTGTGTCCCAGCAAGGAGAATGTAGGTGAGCATGACAGCAAGAGAGCATGACCACTGGAGAGCACCTTGGCTGAGTGTTAAAGCACCCCCAAAAAGATGTGTGATTATGTAAAACAAAACAAAAAATGGGGTTGGAGTGGTATTGCAGTGAGTAGGGTAATTGTCTTGTATGTAGTTGGCTCAGGTTCAATCTCCAGCATCCCATATGGTCCCCCAAGCACTGCCAGTAGTAATTTCTGATTGCAGAGCCAGGAGTAACCCCTGAACACCACCGGGTGTAGCCCCAAAACCAAAAACAAACAAACCAACAAAAACAAACCCACAACCTCAAGACCACATTGTATGGTGTTTATGAGAAATACAACTGAAACAATAAAGACATAGAATGGCCAGAGTGATAGTACAGTAGATAAAGAAGGCACTTGGATTGCATGTAGCTGACTCAGGATTGATTTCTTGTCACCCTCACCCAGCCAGTTGTGATCCTTGAGCACAGAACCAGGAGTAATCTCTGAGCACTGCTGGTTATGGCCTCCAAACATAAACAAGATGGAGTATAGGGATTAAGGCACTTGCCCTGTAAGCAACTGACTCTGTCTCAATCTTCATCACCATATATCGTCCTCTGAGCCCCTCTAGGAGTGATCCCTGAGCACAGAGCAAGGAGTAAGCCCTGAGCACCACTGTGTGTAGCTCAAAAACAAACAAAAAAATAAAATAAAATAAGGACATATGGGGGCCAGAGCAATATTACAACAAATAATACGCACTTGCTTTGCAATCAGTCAACCTGGGATCAATCCCTGGCATCCCACATGGTCTCCTGAGCACCAGTAGGAGTGATTCCTAGGCATAGAGCCAGTAGTAAGCCCTAAGCACAGTTGGCAATGAGCTGAAAACCAAAAAATTTAATTTAATTAAATTCAAAAACCAACAAAACACACACACACATGTAAAGACATACATGTCAAAAAGTAATAGGATGGGGCTGGAGTTGTGGTACAAGTGGTAGAGCATTTGCCTTGCACATGCTAACCTAAGACCACAGTTCAACCACAGTTTGATCCCCCAGTGTCCCATATGTTCCCCCAAGCCAGGAGCAATTTCTGAATGCATAGCCAGGAGTAACCCCTGAGCGTCACTGGGTGTGGCCCAAAAACCAAAAAAAAAAAAAAAAAGTAAAGGGGTAGAAAAAAATATATATACTAATGCTTATAAAAAGAAGATGAGGGGCCGGAGAGATAGCATGGAAGTAAGGCATTTGCCTTACATGCAGAAGGACAGTGGTTCGAATTCTGGCATCCCATATGGTCCCCTGAGCCTGCCGAGGACGATTGCTGAGCAAAGAGCCAGGAGTAGCCTCTGAGCACTGCCAGGTGTGACCCAAAAACAAACAACAACAACAACAACAAAAAGATGAACCTGGGGATATAATATGGAATATGATGAGTTTGGTGACACTGTATTAATTATTTGCTAACATTTACATTTCTTTTTAAGATAAAAAATTCTCATCACAGGAAAAATTTATAATGATGATTGTAATCTGTGTTGTGAGTAACTCCTGAACATTGCTTGGTAAAAAGATTATAATTGAAGACTTGAATTCTCCCTCCTAATAAAAGATATTCAAAATATTCAAGTAGGTGAGAAATAATCCAGAGTTACAGAGTTAAATCATATTAATATGCACATTCTTTTCCAATGCACATGCATAGCTACCCAAAAAAAGTCATCTACTGAGATAAAGATTTGAAAAAATATGTAAGTCACAAAAAATGTTTTCTAATCACAATGGAATTAAATTAGATATCAGTACCAGAACGTCTTGGAAAATCTTCAAGTACTTGGAAGCTAGATAACACACTTCTACATAACCCAGGGGCCAAATAAAATGACTAAAGGGAAACAAAACTAGGACGTATTTTGAATGGAATGAAAATTTAAATCCAACATATCAAAAGTTGTGGGTGGGGCTGCCACCTAGTCAAGTCTTTCCATGGCCTCAAATCTATAACCTCAACTTCTACATTCTGTAAGGGACTAGAAAAAGAGCCAATGAAAGCAAGTTAAGCAAACTAGAGAGAATGATAGGACTTGGGGAAGAGAGGAGGAAGTAACTCAGTGATCCAATCACTTGCCTTGATAGCCTGAGGTCCCAGTGCCACCCACATGCACCAAAAGTGATCCCAAAAATAGGCTAGAGAAAAGGAGATAGAAGGATGGAGGAGAGACGTGGGGAAAGGAGGCAGGGAGAGAAAGAGGAGGGAGTGAAGAAGAGAGAGAGAGGAAGAAAGAGAAAAAGAGAAAGGGCCATCACAATCAACTGTGTTTGAGCACCATATTTAGCTGTGGGTCACTTCTGGCAAACATGTTGAAGACCATAGCTAAAGTGTGACCTTCCAAGCACTGGTGTCCAGTGGGTCAGTACTGCATCCCCAGTGAGTGTCACAGGTATTCAAGCACCCCAGCCAATTACTGTTCAACACTTGGTCATCACAATAAAAACAACAAAAAGGCAAAGTAAATAAGAAAGATCAGAGCAGTTATTAGAAAATAAAATATGGAAAAATAACCGGGGAAGGAAGTCAAGACAACCAATGGTGGTAGCTCTTAGGGAACATTAGTAACACTAATAGACCTTTAACTGCATGGATCAGAAAAAAGGAGAGAGGAGATTCAAATTTTTAGTTTCAGTAGTGTAATGAGGTGCTGAATGCACCCCAGATATAACAAAGAGTATAAAGGTAATTTTGAAATCTGATGGAAGACTTTGCCAATGTCAAATAATGGCAATTAAAGTCAATATGTAACTTAGATTCAAAGAAAAATTTTCTGAAAGACAAATGACCAAAGCCCAGTCAATATTGAGAACAGGTAATATGAATAAACTAGTATCTGTTATGGAAATCAAATTTATTATTTAAAAATCTCCCAAAGAAAACTCCAGGCTTTGATGACTGGTCAATTCTATATGTCTTTAAAGAATAAACAATACCAATTTTATACAAACTCAGAGAACTGGAGAGGCACATGCTGAGCTGGGTTCTATCCCTGGTGCCATATATGGTCTTGAGACCATCATCTCTGAGCTCAGAGACAGGCATAAGCCCAAATCTTCCCCCATCAAAAAATTTTCAAATATTCGAAGAGAAGCACTTCCAAACTTATTCCTTTTGTTGTTGTTGCTTTTGGGTCACACCCAGTGGCGCTCAGAGCTTACTCCTGGCTCTGCACTCAGAAGTCGCTCCTAGCAGGCTCGGGGGACCTATGGGATGCCAGGATTCGAACTGGGGTCCATCCTGTGTTGGCCGCATGCAAGGCAAAATGCCTTTCTGTTCTGCTATTGCTCTGGCCTCCTAAATTCATTCTCTCTCTCTCTCTCTCTCTCTCTCTCTCTCTCTCTCTCTCTCTCTCTCTCTCTCTCTCTCTCTCTCTCTTTTTTTTTTTGGTTTTTGGGCCATACCCGGCGATGCTCAGAGGTTACTCCTGGCTGTCTGCTCAGAAATAGCACCTGGCAGGCACGGGGGACCATATGGGACACTGGGATTCGAACCAACCACCTTTGGTCCTGGATCGGCTGCTTGCAAGGCAAACACCGCTGTGCTATCTCTCCGGGCCCATCTTTTTTTTGTTTTTAAGACACACTTGGGGCCGGAGAGATAGCATGGAGGTAAGGTGTTTGCCTTTCATGCAGGAGGTCATCAGTTCGAATCCCGGCGTCCCATATGGTCCCCCATGCCTGCCAGGAGCAATTTCTGAGCGTGAAGCCAGGAATAACCCCTGAGCACTGCCGGGTGTGACCCAAAAACCACACACACACAAAAAAGACACACTTGGCAGCACTCTGGGCTTACCCCTGGCTATGTATTTATATGTGATTAATGGATATTGAATCCTGGTATATTTTATATAGGTAAATACCTTACCTACTATACTATCTCTCTTCAGCCCCCCTTAAATTCAGTATTATATGATACTAAAACCAAATGTAGCTATTTATAAGACCCTTTTTATAATGAGAGAACAATATTCCTCTTGAACATAGACTTTAAAATTTTCAAAAAATGGGGCCAGAGCTATAGCACAGGAGTAGGGTGTTTGCCTTGCACACAGCTGACCTGGGACTGATTTGGGTTCAATTCCTGGCATCCCATTTGGTCCCCCTAGTCTTCCAGGAGTGGTTTCTGAGTGCAGAGTCAGGAGTAACCCCTGAGTACTGCCAGGTGTGGCCCAGAAACAAAAACAAAATCAAAAAATGTTTAGCAAATATAATCTAACATATAAAAATATATTGTGAGAGTCAGAGCTATAGCACAGCAGGTAGGGCATTTGTCTTGCACATGGTCAAACTTGGTTCGATCCCCAGCATTCTATATGGTCCTCCAAGCACTGCCAGAAATGAACCCTAAGCGCAGAGCCAGGAATAATCTCTGAGCAAGCAATGCCAGGTGTAGCCCGAAAGCAAAACAAAAACAAACAAAAACAAACAAACAAACAAAAACAAAACAGAACCAAAAAAAAAAAAAAACATTGTTACCAAGGGTGGTTTAATTCTATAATAGTAAGAGAATCAATACAATTCACAATATTAACAGAATAAGAAAGAAAAAATCATATAATCATCTCAATGCAAAAAAAACTCAAGCCACCATTTAATGAAAATACCATGTCCAATTTAATTCTAAGATAATTAATGTCAGAACAATCTACACCCACCACAGTTCTTAATAATGAGACGGAATGCTTTTCTCCTAGGATGATGGCAAAAGAAAGTGAGACCTGCTCTCACTGCACTTTTTTATTTTTGTTTTGGGACAATATCTGGCAGAGATCAAGGAGCACCTTCAGCTTTGTGATTGAAAGTCACCCCTGGTGGTGGTGAGGGGAATCCCTGAGTTGCCAGAAACTTCTACGAGTGAAGCAACTGCTAAACTTAATGAGTTCTCTCCGCCCCTGATCGCCTCTATTTTACATAGTAGCAACTATTTTACCCAGTGCAATAAGGCAAGAAAAATAAAAAACACACCCAGATTGAGAAAACAGGTCAAACTTTGCTTCATGAAGAAAAACGGATAGCCTGGCTTTAATTAAAATGGAAAGACTTGTCATTGGTAAAAGACCCCATTAGGACAATGTCCAAGTGCAGACTGTAGAAAACCACTTGCAAAGTACACAACTGATCAGGAGTTATAATTGGAATGTGTAACTTCTTACGACTCAAGCAAACCCAGTTTTGTTTTTGTTTGTTTTGTTTTGGTTTTGGTTTTGGTTTTTGGTTTTTGGTTTTTGGGTCATACCTGGCAGTACTCAGGTACCACTCCTGGCTCTAGGCTGAGAAATCGCTCCTGGCAGGCTCAGGGGACTATATGAAATGTCTGGATTCGAACCACCGTCCTTCTGCATGCAAGGCAAACGCCTTATCTCCATGTTATCTCTCCGGCCTCAAACCCAGTTTTTTAAAATGAGCAAAAGATTTGCAAGTAAACTTCACCAAATAAAGCATCTGGATGTCAATTAAGCGCATGAAAACATGACTAATGTTGGGCATTAGTCATCAAGGAAAGCAAATTAACACCACAATGAGGAATCATTAAACCCTTACTAAAATGGCTTTTTAACAAAGATTGACAGGGCTCGAAAGGAGGCTCCAAGGGCTGGAGTACAAGCTGGAGATCCAAGGCTATAGCCCTGGCACCGCATGGTCCCCTGAGCACTCTGGGCGGTGCCCCCCAAGACTACTGATGGTGACTCCCTCAAAGCAAAACTAACAAACAACGAAAGATTGACAATACCAAGTGCTGGTAAGGATGTGGAGCAACAGAAGCTTCCAGGCATTGTAAAATGAGACAACCACTTTGGAAAAGTGTTTGGCAACCGTCTTTCAACAATAAATGTGCCATTTAGCTCAGCAATTCCACTCCCAGGTATTTACCAAGAGAAATGAAAACATTTGTCCACAAAAAGACCCACTCGGGTAATTATAGATGCTTTAGTCATAAAGAACTAGGAATAACCCAAGTATCCATCAATAGGCAAATGAATGAACAAACTGGGAGGTAGACATACTGGCTACCACTCTACAACAAAAAGGGAAAAGCTAATTAAAGAGGCCACAAAACCAATGAATCACACAGACCTTACACGAAGTCATAGGCTTCAGACACAAAAGACTGGAAGTGGGACCCCTCCCAAATCCATATATTGTAGCCATGACCAATGGAAGATAGTCTCAAAGGAGGTAATTAAAGGGGTATGAGGTCATAAGGACCAGTGTCCTGTGAAAAGAGGAAAGGATGGGAAGTTTCCACACAAAGGACACAGCCAGAAGCCTGCCATGAGAGAGAGAGAGAGAGAGAGAGAGAGAGAGAGAGAGAGAGAGAGAGAGAGAGAGAGAGAGAGACAGACAGAGAGAGACAGAGAAGAGAAGAGAAGAGAAGAGAAGAGAAGAGAAGAGAAGAGAAGAGAAGAGAAGAGAAGAGAAGAGAAGAGAAGAGAAGAGAGGAAGAAAGAGAGAACTCAGCACAAACCACATCTCTCAATCCCATTGTCCTTTAATTCTGGTCCTCTCAGAAAATATAAGAAAATTAATTTCTGTTGCTTAAACTTCCCATCCTGTAGTACTTTATGGGCGAGCCCAATTTAGTAGTATATTCACATATTGCATAACTACATCTATATGATGTTTAGAACTGATGGAACTATGGTAACAGAAAGCAAACCATATGAGATCTGGGGATGGGAGAAAGAGATGGGATTGACTGCAAAAGGTCACAGGGGAGTGTTATGCTCTATTTTGGTGAATATATTTCTGTATATATACACTTTAGACTACATCACTTTCTACTACTTCATATATCTATATCTATACATGAAGATACATTCCGGGGATGTAGAGAGAGGATAAGCAATATGTCACAACTCATCAAAGTGCACACCTAAAGTGGACCCACTTTATCACAAGAATTTGCCTCAATAAAGTTGCCTTGGTTTTTGTACTACCATTAGGAAGTTGACCTACGCTGGCTGTGTTCAGGGATCACTCTTATTTTTATTTTTACTTTTTTTGGTTTTTGGGTCACACCCGGCAGCGCTCAGGGGTTACTCCTGGCTCTACATTCAAAAATCACTCCTGGCAGGCTCGGGGGACCATATGGGATGCCGGAATTCGAACCACTGTCCTTCTTCATGCAAGGCAAATGCCCTATCTCCATGCTATCTCTCCGGACCCTCAGGGATCACTCTTGTAATGCTCAGGGCACCATATGTCATGCTGCCCCACTGCTGGCTACTGACTCTGAGAGGGTTCAAGTGGACTTTTAAATAAGTAGGACTTTATTAGTTTTGCACTGATGAGGACCCCAGGTCCCTGGCCCAACAGTGCCAGTGAAGATTGCACAGGAGTCATTTCCTACCTCTAGTCATTTGCTCTTTTCTCATTTTTGTTTTGTTGGGGTCCCACCAGTTGTACTCAGGGCTTACTCCTGGCTTTGTGCTCAGGAATCACTCCTGGTGATGCTCAGGGGATCATACAGAATGCTAGAGACTGAATCCTGACTGGCCATGTGCAAGGCAAGTGCCCTAACTGCTGTATTATCTCATAGGCCTTAGTCTCCTTTCTTTTATTAATAAATCACATCAAATCTCCCCAGTTTTCTACACATGTGACATATGTTGTTGTAGTTTCCTCAGATGTATATGCTCACCATTCTCCCCAAGCTTATGCACAATTTTTCTTCTTTTTTTCTGCTCTGCAGAGTGGAGGTAACAAGTTCCTTCCTTCCTTCCTTCCTTCCTTCCTTCCTTCCTTCCTTGCTTCCTTCCTTCCTTCCTTCCTTCTTTCCTTTCTTTCTTTCCCACATATGGCTGAGTTCAGAGGTTACTCCTGGCTCTGCACTCAGAAATCACTCCTGGCAGGCTCAGAGAACCATATGGGATGTCAGGGATTGAACCTAGGTCATCTACTTACAAGGCAAATGCCCTACACACCGTGCTACTGATTCAGCCTCTGGAGGTAACAAAGTCCTTGAAAAAATTGATTCAACCTAGTATGAGATGCTATGTCACCCAATCACTGCTGGACCCTACTCCCCTACTCCCTCTTTTTCTTATTTACTTATTGGTTTGGGGCCACACCTCGATGTCCTAAGTTATTACTCCTGGCTTTGTGCTCAGGATTTTCTCCTGACAGAGCTCCAGGAACCATATGAGATGATGGGGATTGAACTCAGGTTGTCTGAGTGCAAAGCAAAAGCCCTACCCATAATATTATAACTCCACACCCTGTTCCCTTACTTGGAAGCTCTTCTCCAATCCTGGCTGGCAGACAGCCTTCCCAATGGTTTATTTTCATGCTAACACAACCTTTCTTTCCACTTGAGTTTTTTTAAGAGCTTTTTCAGATGATAGAAGCAAGAAACTACAGGGTATAAACAGGGACCTGAGTCCTTGGTAGTTGACGACCTCTCTCACCTGATTGTAGCAGTGCCTACTGGACCCCACTTCACATCATGACAGATTCTGAATGCAAAAGCCCGAAAAGCTCACTCACCCGACAAATAGTTGTGTTAACCAGGGCTGACAGTGATCCCTAAAGAACGCTTATTCTCACTGACAAGCAGAGTCTTGACTTGCCTCTGACTGCTAGAAGCAAACGCAACCCTACAGAGAGAAAACATCTGAAAAATACGGCCAGTGAGTCAGGGGACCCAATGCTCTTTATGCAGCCTTGCCAATCCACAGCCAGCCAGACTCTCCCTGTCAGTCTGAGTGTCTGCTCCATACCCTGCTGGGACTGAGACCCCAACTTCCCCTTCAACCCAGCCTGGTTTTTCCCAGCTCCCACCAAAGAGAAACTGTGTGACCACAGTAGCAATCCAAGCTCTTGGGCAACGGTCATTCTGGGTCATTATCCAGGATTGCTTAAACCAGCTCACAGATGTGGGACCAGAGAGATAGTATTGGAAGGTGGGGTGCTTGCCTTGCTTGTAATCAACCCTGGTTCAAGCTCTGACACTCCATATGGTCCTCCGAGCATGACCAGGATTGATCCCTGAGTGCAAAGTCAGGAGTAAGCCTTGTGCAGTGCTGAGTGTGACTCTAAAACAAAGAAAAATAAAACCCGATTCTCAGGTGTTACTGAGGAAGGCATGATGCTGAACTTCCTGTTGACATATCTGACTGCTCCTGGGCACTCATGATTGCACTTTCCAGGTCACTGTCTAACCCCCTTGAACTTGATTGCTTCTCAGGTCACTGCCAGGACTGCTCCATTTTGGTGCTTAAAATGTAAACTATCAACTACCATCCAAGCTAAAACTCAAGCATTGGCCAGGGTTTGGCTCCTGTAATTGTGAACTCTCAGTCACTTCCCAGACCCTTTCACACACGGGCCTGGAACCCTACCATGTCCCTCATGGAGCACCAAACAGGATGAGGGTGGAGATCTCACCAGCACTAATGGATAGAGACCACAGCCTAGAAAGATCTAATCCGGAAGCTTTGAAGAAGACATCAAAACCCCAGGCCAAATAATCCTTGTGAAGAGAATGAGAAACAGAATCTTGGAGGGACCCATTCTAAGAGTTGAGCACAAATAAATAGGCTGTAAAGCACCCAGTTAGGACAAGAACAGAACATGTGAATAGGTCTGTGAACAGGAACTGGGAAGCAGAAACAATAAGTAAAGTTCTGTGCGGAACTTGAACAAATCATATTAATTGTGGATGGTACCAACCTAAGACTGTCGCATGCAAGGCAAATGCCTTACCTGCTGTACTATTGCTCGAACCAAGAATGGAATTTGTCTATCAAACACCAATGAAAGATCTCAGAGTCACTTAAAATAGATCTTACCAAATACTTAAAGGATTTCTTTAAAAGGAAAAGAAGCTTCATTTAGAAGTAACAAGATGGAGCCAGAGCAATAGCACAGCGGTAAGGCCTTGCGCACAGCCAACCCAGGATGGACCCGGGTTTGATTCCTGGCATCCCATATGGTCTCCTGTGCCTGCCAGGAGTGACTTCTGAGCTCAGAGCCAGGTGTGAGACCCACAAAAAAAAAAAAAAGAGAAAGAAAGAAAGAAAGAAAGAAAGAAAGAAAGAAAGAAAGAAAGAAAGAAAGAAAGAAAGAAAGAAAGAAAGAAAGAAAGAAAGAAAGAAAGAGAGAGAGAGAAAGAGAGAGAGAGAGAGAAAGAAAGAAAGAAAGAAAGAAAGAAAGAAAGAAAGAAAGAAAGAAAGAAAGAAAGAAAGAAAGAAAGAAAGAAAGAAAGAAAGAAAGAAAGAAAGAAAGAAAGAAAGAAAGAAAGAAAGAAAGAAAGAAAGAAAGAGAGAAAGAGAGAAAGAAAGAAAGAGAGAAAGAAAGAGAGAAAGAGAGAGAAAGAAAGAAAGAAAGAAAGAAAGAAGAAAGAAAGAAAGAAAGAAAGAAAGAAAAAAAGAGAGAAAGAAAAGAAAGAAAGAAAGAAAGAAAAAGAAAGAAGAAAGAAAGGAGTAGTAAGGGGGCCTGGAGAGATAGCACAGCGGCGCTTGCCTTGTAAGCAGCTGATCCAGGACCAAAGCTGGTTGGTTCGAATCCCGGTGTTCCATATGGTCCCCCATGCCTGCCAGGAGCTATTTCTGAGCAGACAGCAAGGAGTAACCTCTGAGCACCGCCAGGTGTGGCCCAAAAACCAAAAAAAAAAAAAAAAAAAAAAAGAAAGAAAGGAGTAGTAAGGTACCTAAGACATACAAAAACTGAGAGAAAATAACTGTAATGGGAACTCTTTTTGTTTTGTTTTGGGGCTCAGGAATTATTCCTGGTTCAACTCAGGAATCACTTCTGGTGGGATCAAATCTGGATAGTCCACATGCAAGGCAAATGCCCTACTATACCCATTATATTGCTCTAGCTCGCCTCTTTTTTTTTTATTTTTTTTTATTTAGGAATCCTCTCTTTACCTTCATTCTGTACTTTGAGAAAGATTGAAACTTACGGTTTTGTATATATCTCAATTCTTAAATGTATACTTGGCTCTCTTTAAGTAGCTCTTATTTCTCTGTTGAGGTTTCATATGAATCTATTAGCTTATTTCCACTCATCGTTGAATGTACTTATAACAGATGTTTGATTTTTATGTTGCCCATGTCAACATTTGGCTCAAATCAGGGTTTGTCTATATTGATTTTTCTTCCCTTTGTGAATGGGTCATGTTGTCCTAATTCTTTTGTTGAGTAATTCTGGATTGTATCCCAGATATTTTATATATTCTGTTCTGAGTCTCTGGATTCTATCTTATTCCTCTGAGGAGGGCAAAAAAAAAAGAAAAAAATAGGTAGTTAAATAATACCTGCTTTACAACTGTGACATTTATTCTCCATAGACATGTTATTTTAAGACTATCATTTTATTTAATATGCCCTACCATTACATTTAAGATTTTAGTAATATTCTTTTATGGTCTTGATTTGTGGACTATGTAATGATGTTTCAAGAGGGAGGTCATTCTTGGCATTGGTAACTTTGTACTTTCTTTTTATAACTTGATAAGCCTTCTTCTTTATTACTGTCCATTAATATAGATGAAAAATAGGGTATATTCATCTATGGAGCTTTGAGCAAGGCTAATAGTTTCTCTTGTGGGAGTAACAATGGCAGGGAGCAGGGTGGGACTTTCAAGTGATGACAAGATTTAATTTGTTCATCGGGATGTCGCTATAAAGATGTTCACTTTGGGAAAGTTATTGAGCCATTTGCTTAATGACATATAAATGTTTCTGTACATATGATTACTTCCATCAAAATAAAAATAATTGAGGGGGCTGGAGAGTTAGTACAGTGGGTAAGTCATTTGCCTGGCATAAGTTCTACCGAGGATTGATCCCCCAGAAACCCACGTGGTGGCCCCAAGACCACCAGGTCTGTGCTCAGGAATCACTCCTGGCAGTTATCAGGGACCATATGGGATGCCAGGGATAGAACCTGGGTCAGCTGAGTGCAAGGCAAGCTTTTTTTTTTTTTTTCCTAGTTTTTGGGCCACACCCGGCGGTGCTCAGGGGTTACTCCTGGCTGTCTACTCAGAAATAGCTTCTGGCAGGCACGGGGGACCATATGGGACACCGGGATTCGAACCAACCACCTTTGGTCCTGGATAGGCTGCTTGCAAGGCAAACACCACTGTGCTATCTCTCCGGGCCCACAAGGCAAGCTTTTTACTGCTCTGGTTGCTGAAGCTTCCTTCTCCATAAAGCCTCTTTCTCCTGCAACACACACACACACACACACACACACACACACACACACACACACATACACACACACACATACACACACACCTTTCCTCTCCTGTAGCATTCTCCAGAATGGTGAACCAGGGGGAGCAACAGGTGTGTTTCTTGTTTTCTATATCCCAGAATCTAGAATCTAAAGCCTGGGCCTTGAGTCAAAGAACAGCAAGCAAGGCACTTGCCTTCCACAAGGCCCCGGCTGGGTTGTATTCCCTGAGCACAGGATTAAGCCCTGAACCCCACTGGGTGTGGACCCCAAATGAAACAAAACCAAAACAACAGAATTCAAAGCCCGAGTTTGCTCTCTCTCCACTGTAAATTGAGGTTTGCAGACCTGGAAGTGAATCCCACCTCCTCATCCCCACATTCTCATAGTTTCTTGGTACCATGAAGCCAAGATAATTTAAGACTTCTTGTCTGGTGCAGGCCTGGCTTTGGGAAGTGAGGCTGAAGGTTCCCCCTATGTTCTTAAAACATCAGATCTCCTTGTTACCCCAAACTGTGCTCTGAAGAGGAGACATCAGATGAAATAATCCTGGTCCTTTGAGAGTTTATCACCCCTTTGAATAGGCTCGAAGTGAAAATGCCCAAGGGGCCTGTGTGGGCCACTAGTTGTTGATGTGAGGTGAATCCTGTCCGCTCTGGCCAGGTCAAGTCCTGAGGTGAGAAACTCTGGGTCTCTCTTCCCTCAGTACTGACAAAACCCAGCAGGGAGCCCCGAAACTCTGGCATCTCTGCTGAGCCTGCCTGAGCTGAACCCAGCCTGCAGGCCAACCTCAGCGCCCAGAAAAGCCAGCACCGAAGCTCCCACTTCCTCCGACCATTGAAGGCAGAAAATTCTTGCCATTCCTGAGCTTGTCACACAGACTCAGACCTAGTGACCTCTTTTTGTTCCCGCTGGGGAACTGCAGCCCCTCAGCAAGTTTAAACCATTCAGACAAGCTCTGGCTGCAGCTCAGACATTGAAGGTGGAGGAAGGGGGCTGGGGGGGGGGTGGCGGGGGAGACCTGGGGACAGCTTCTGGGAAGCAGCTGCAAGGTGAAGCTCGGAGGCCCACTTACCCCATTGCCTCCCCCCCACCACCACCACCAGCACACTTGCAAAAAGTGGAGCTCCAGTTGCTCTGTGCACAGAAGCAGAGATGCAGAAGAGAGGTTACTAGGGGGTCGGGCAGGGGCAAGGGGAGTAAGACTGCTCAAAGGACGTGGAGTTTTAGTCCGGGAGGATCAAAGTTTCTGGGTATAGATAGTTGCATGCGGTTACACAATATGGTGACTTGAATGTAATGCCGGGGAATTATACATTTAGCAAATGGTGAAATGATAAATATTGTTCTGCATTTTAACCACAATAAAACAGCAGCAGCAATTAGAAAGCAGCTCTGTTGTGCGCCGTTTCTTTTGAAACAGACTTCAAATACACTGGCCCTCAAATCTCTGTGGCCAATCCTTTGTCAAGAGAATCATTAGGGCTTTGCCTTCGGCCGGAGGTTCTCGAGAATTATGGATGGCACAAATGATTCAAAGGGATTTATTGCTAAAGTGCTGGAGATTCCTTCATCCCTATCCCATACTGTCTCTTTGGGGAAAGTGTGTCTTTCCCAAAGGCAGAAAAATAAAACACAGGCCACTCTTAAAAAGGGCGCCTGTCTCCAGCTCAAATCCTATGTGGAATCGCTGAAAACAAATTGATGGCTGCTGATTTGCCTTACAAAAGATTGATTCACTGAACAAAAGCATTTCCTCAAAGAAGATGCCATTAAGAAGAGAGAGACCCTGGTGCATTTAAATGGTATTATTGGATTTAAACACACACACACACACACACACACACACACACACACACACACAAACACACACACAACAACAACGGGGGCTGGAGTGATAGCACAGTGATAGGGCATTTGCCTTGCATGCAGCTGATCCAGGACTGACTGTGGTTCGATTCCCAGCATCCCATATGGTCCCCCGAGCCTGCCAGGAGCAATTTCTGAGCACAGAGCTAGGAGTAACCCTGAGCATTGCTGTGTGTGGCTCAAAAATCAAAACAACATCAACCCTCCATCTAAAGATATTGCACTGTACCCAGGTTCAATTCCCCAACATCCTGAGTAACCTGAGTGCCACTGGGTGTGGCCCAAAAATAAAAAAATTTAAAAAAAATTCAAAGACATTGCACTGTAAATATTGAATGCATCGTGCTGTGCTCTGATAGACATCATGAAGGAACCAGGGCTCTAACAAATGACTCCGTTTGGCCCAAAGAAACAAAACTGTGGGGAGTCAGATGGGTTTCCATGGATTAACATGCTGGTTGCTGGAAAGGTTTTGGAAATATGCCATTTATTTTGGACCAACTAAACCCAGTGCCTGATGCATTCATTTGAGAGAAAGGCCCAGGCAAAAATTTAGGGTCAAGTTCGAACTCTGTTGGTGCATATCCCTTGTCACCTGCCCTAATCTCAAAGTCTGTCAGATGCGATTTCACCTCTGTCCTGTGAAGGCAGAAACACATCAGTGCTGCTAGGGAGTGCTGTGAGGAAGAATAATCCTTATTTATGTCTGTGTAGGTACATTCTGGGACCCATAAAGGTTTAATTGTTCCTCTAACTGGTTTAAAAAAAAAAAAAAACCCACAAAGAAGCTGCCAGCTTTTCCCGAGTTTAAAACCAACTGAATGCGGTTCTGTGGAAACTGCCCTAAAGTGTCTCAGCCTTGCCATGTCCCGGGGCACAAGGAGGGATTGTTTAGAGGACCCGAAAGATGCAGCTCTTAGAAGGACTTTGAAAGTCAGTGTTTGTGGCTTTGGGCTGCTGCTGCTCTGGGGTTGCTCCAGAGGGTGGAGGGAAAGAGGGGGAGGGAGGGGAAAAGATGGGAGGCAGGAGGGGTGGGGGGGGCACGCTTCTGAAGTTACCCGAGGTGCCACTGCCCCCTACTGTCACCTTCGGACTGGACCCTGAATACCTTCTCTTTCCCTTACTGCCGGGGTATTTTCTAGTTTAAAACTCTCCTGGGGCTCTTGGAGAGAGCAGATGAGTCTTTGAGACCAAGAGGGAAACAAAAGACCCCAGTGGCAAACTGATGGGGGACACCTGCCTCCATTGCCACAAGCTGCCCCTGCCACCCCAGTTTGTGTCTGTGTGTTTGAATCTCAGCGATGGAGCCTGGGCCTAAGCAGAACTTCTAGCATCACTCGCTCGTCTTTGCTCAGATATTACCCTGAGACTTAGACATTCCACAGAGGTTCATCCTTCTGCAAACAAATGGATGGTCTCTGACCAAGAGACTGGGCTATGAAAACACACACACACACACACACACACACACACAAAACAACAGGGGCCGGAGCAGTGGTGCAAGTAGTAGGGTGTTTGCCTTTCACATACTAACCTGGGGCTGACTGTGATTCGATCCCCTGGCATTCCATATGATTCCCCCAAACCAGGAGTGATTTTTGAGCACATAGCTAGGGGTAACTCCTGAGCATCAACAGGTGTGGCCCAAAAACAAACAAACAAACAAGCAAACAAACAAAAAATCCACAACAGGGCCGGGTGGTGGCGCTAAAGGTAAGGTGCCTGCCTTGCCTGCGCTAGCCTTGGACGGACCGCGGTTCGATCCCCCGGTGTCCCATATGGTCCCCCAAGCCAGGAGCAACTTCTGAGCACATAGCCAGGAGTAACCCCTGAGCATCGCTGGGTGTGGCCCAAAAACCAAAAAAAAAAAAAAAAAAATCCACAACAACAGATGGAAATGTTGACAGAGAAGTGATGGAGGCGGTGAGTAGGACCCAAAGATTCTCTGAGGAACTTCAGGCCTGTCCATAAACCTGAAGAGGAGGAGGCCGAGAGGGGAAGACACATACTGGTGAAGAGGCATGTGCAAAGACCCTCGTGAGGAAGGAGAATTACTGAGGAGAGTGAAATGGAAGCGGGCAGGAGGGCAGGACATGCTGCTTCCAGAAGTTTCTCTGACTTCTCTCTCTCTCTCTCTCTCTCTCTCTGTCTGTCTCTCCCTCCCTGTCTCTCTCTCTCCCTCCCTGTCTCTCTGTCTCTCTCTCCCTGTCTCTCTTTGTCTCTGTCTCTCTCTCAATTCTGAGATGAGAGACTGCATTTTGAGCTTCAGAAGGCTCCATCTAGGCTGCCCACGGATTACCTCAACCCTCACACACTCCTTGCCAGTTCTGTAAAGAAAACGTATTTGTCAAAAGACTAAAGCAAATGGTTTTGACATGCGGTTCTATACCATAGGGGTGACCATAATGAGGACAACCCCAGTTTACATGATTCCAAATGGTTCCATTTAAATGTCCCACCCTGCATTTACCACTTAAGTTGACTTGTTTATCTTCCCGTCTATGCGACTTGACTTGCTGTCTTGGCTTCTATTTTCACTCCGCCTCTTACATTTTCCATTCTGAGGCCTGTCATTTACATTTTTCTTTAGGAAGTCTAAATATTTATTTACAATATTAACTTGTACTTTTGCTTGGGTCAATAGGTTCTGGAGTAAACAGACTGTAATATGGGTTCTAGTCCTGAATTTTCCATAAACCAGTGGTGACCTTAGCCAAGTCACCTCACCTCAAGCAGCCTGAGACACTGTATTGGAAACTGAAGTAACTTTTATTTCTCTTGTGCTTGTAATGCCTTGTCTTTATAATCTCTAGAAAATTGATTGCAGGATCTCTCTTCAATTCTACATTCGGTATTTCTTCCAGTCACTGAGTTGTCTTTTTCTTCATCTGTCTTGTCCACCCTCTTTCCCAAAATATCTCTGCATGTTCAGTACTAACAATGAAAACAGTCTAGAATTTTCTTTTTTTTTTTTTTTTTTTTTGGTTTTTGGGCCACACCCAGCGATGCTCAGGGGTTACTCCTGGCTATGCGCTCAGAAGTTGCTCCTGGTTTGGGGGACCATATGGGACACCGGGGGATCGAACCGCGGTCCGTCCAAGGCTAGCGCAGGCAAGGCAGGCACCTTACCTTTAGCGCCACCGCCTGGCCCCTAGAATTTTCGCTTAAGATAAAACATGCATCATGGGCCAGAGTGATAGCCCAGCGGTAGGGCATTTGCCTTGCACGAGGCCAACCCCAGACGGACCTGGGTTTGATTCTTGGCATCCCATACGGTCCCCTGAGCCTGCTAGGAGCAATTTCTGAGCACAGAGCCAGGAGTAATCCCTGAGCACCATCCGGTATAACCCCCCCCCCAAATATGTATCTGTGGGGAAATGCTGGAGCTATAGAAAAATGCTGCAACCCTAAAAATTCCCTTCTCAGACTGAGGTGAAAGTACTTTTATAGGGGTCCCCAGTGGTGTGTTTGTGAGTACAGAAAGTTATTTCTCTGGAACAAGATTTTTAGCTAAAATTTGAGACTCATTCAATTTCCAAACAAATCTAGAATTGAAGAGCCACGATGATGCTTTATTATTAAAAGGGACCTCAAGAAAATAAATAAATAAACAAATAAATAATAAATAAATAAATAAAAGAGACCCTAGGGGCCAGAGTGACGGTGATGTTAATAGGGCATCTACCAAGCACTGGGCCTACCTGGGTTTGATCCCCAGCACCCCATATGGTTCCTGGAGTACCAAGAGGAATTCCTGAGTGCAGAGCAGACAGTAAGCTGGAAACATCACCTGGTTTTGGCCCCAAAACCAACAAACATTATTTTATTTAAAAAAAAAGGGGGAGCCCTGGGTGAACAGTTTTGACACATTCCAATGTGAGAGGAAACAGGATTTTTCCCCTTCTGCCCTTGAGTTATTTGAGAAATATTTGCCTTCTGGGTCTTTTGAGTTAGGTGCACTTTAATAGGGCAAAGGTGTTAAGTTACTCAGGGGGGAAATTCCAGCTAAATAATGGACATATGTGGAAAATTCGATTTTACCCAGTAGGAGAGTTTCAAAAGGGTTCTGAGGTGCGGAGAGAGCTCCAGGCTGACCAAGAGACTCATTTCCCAAAACCAAATCAGTTCTACAAACTCGGATAGAATTCTGGCTAAAGGCTGAGGTACTTTTGGATGGGATCCAGACATTCAGAAGCTCACAGGCCCTTCTCACCCCGCCGCCCCCCCCCACCGCTGGCTTCCTCCCTGCACCCCTTCCTCCCTGCACCCCAGTTCGACGCTTGCCAAACCATTATGTGGATTATGTTCTCTCGAGGATGCAGCTTCTCACCTGGAAGGAGGAGATCATAGGAATTTTTAAAAAGTGATTGTCTTTATGTTTGCTTTTTTTGTCTTGGACCCACACTTTGAGTGTATTCCTGGCTCTCCACTCAAGAATGCCCACTCTGGTGGGGATTGAGGATGGGGGACCATATGGGATGCCTGGAATCTCTCAGGCTCCACGACTTGTATCTTTAAACTGCTAATCATACAAGTCAGGAGGCTGGAGAGATAGCACGGTGGTAGAGTGTTTGCCTTGCACGCAGCTGATGCCTTGCACGGCATCCCATATGGTCCCTCATGCCTGCCAGGAGCGACTTCTGAGCACAGAGCCAGGAGTAACTCCTGAGCACAGCCGGGTGTGACCTAAAAACCAAAAATAAATAAATAAAAATAAATAAATAAATAAAATACGATTCAGGAGGCTGGACAGATAGCACAGTGGGCAAGGTATGTGGCTTGCATATGGCTGATCAAGGTTTGGATTCCAGCATCCTATATGGTCCCCCAAAACCAGCAGGAGTGATTCCTGAGTGCAGAACCAGGAGTCATCCTTGAGCACTGCTGGGTGTGGCCCCCAAACAAATAAAAAATCTGATTCAGCATCCAGTTCCTGCAGAATGTGTGGCTTTGGGTAATAACTCCGGAAGTTGCTGACCCCAATTTGTCTGTCTCTGAAATGGGCCCAATGCAGGCCCATCTTGCCCTCTGAGCAGGCAGGATCTGTGCAGAGTGTATGACCCTGCGGGGTAAAAGTATTTTGTAAATCATTCAACCCAAATCAGTTATTAACTAAGACCCCAAAGGGAGTGAGGTCCTATCACTCACATCATCGTTGTTCCCCTCCGCCTCGAACATTCGCTCGAGGAGTCTATTCTGATAACGAGCAGCGATAGCGACTGTGAGAGGCTGTCCCCGGTGTGACCCTGAACACTTGGATTCTCTGTCCTGTTCCCCTACCCCCGATGTGGCCTCCTTTTCAGGCTTCAGTCCCTGTACCCCATCATGTGATCCCACAGCACTATCCCTTTCCTCCTGACCCCTCCTAGAAAATGTGGGTTAAGGTATGCTTAAAGTATTCCTTTAACAAAACAGGTAAATCGATGCATATGGCTAGACTGCTGGTCTCATTCAGGCACTGGCAAGGCTGTGGAGTGGGAATTTTTGGCAATGACATCTTTATAGAAAGATGATCCCCTGTCATCTCCATTTGTTGAGCCACATCTGACAGGGCTCAGGGGCCACTCCAGGAGGTATTCAGGGCCCATGTGGTCCTAGGGGTCAAACTCAGATCTCCTAGGAGCCAAGAAAACATGCTCAGGTCAGAGTAATAACACAGCAGTAGGACAATTTCTTTGCATGAGGCCAATCCCGGAAGGACCCCAGTTTGATTCCCAGTATCCCATATGTTCCCCCAAGCCTGCCAGGAGTGATCTATCTATCTTTCTTTCTTTCTTTCTTTTTCTTTCTTTCTTTCTTTCTTTCTTTCTTTCTTTCTTTCTTTCTTTCTTTCTTTCTTTCTTTCTTTCTTTCTTTCTTTCTTTCTTTCTTTCTCTTTCTTTCTTTCTTTCTTTCTTTCTTCTCTTTCTTTCTTTCTTCTTTCTTTCTTCTTTCTTTCTTCTTTCTTTCTTTCTTCTCTTCTTTCTTTCTTTCCTTTCTTTTCTTTCTTTCTTTCTTTCTTTCTTTCTTTCTTTCTTTCTTTCTTTCTTTCTTTCTTTCTTTCTTTCTTTCTTTCTTTCTTTCTTTCTTTCTTTCTTTCTTTCTTTTTCTCTTTCCTTCTCTTTCTTTTTCTTTCTTTCTCTGTATTTCTTTCTTCCTTCCTTCTTTCTTTTTTCCTTTCTTTCTTTCATTCTTTCTTTTTCTTTCTTTCTTTCTTTCTTTCTTTCTTTCTTTCTTTCTCTCTTTCTCTTCCTTCCTTCTTTCTTTCTTTCTTTCTTTCTCTTCCTTCCTTCTTTCTTTCTCTTTCTTTTTTCTTCCTTCTTTCTTTCTTTCTTTCTTTCTTTCTTTCTCTTCCTTCCTTCTTTCTTTCTCTTTCTTTTTTCTTTCTTTCTTTCTGTTTCTTCCTTTCTTTCTTTCTTTTTCTTTCTCTTTTTTTTTTTTTTTTTTTGGAGGGTCATACCCAGCAGCACTCAGGGGTTACTCCTGGCTCTACGCTCAGAAATCGTTCCTGGCAGGCTCGGGGAACCATATGGAATGCCGGGTTTTGAACCACCGACCTTCTGCATGCAAGGCAAACGCCTTACCTCTGTTATCTCTTTGGCCCTAGGAGTGATTTCTGAGCACAGAGCCAGGAGTAACCCCTGAGCACTGCTGGGTATGGCCCCAAAACAAAACAAAACAAAAAACATGCTTAGACCATTGAATTCTCTGACCTGCCTCAGTGTCACTCTTGAAATTTCTTCCCAGAAATAATAAAGCCAAATGAGTCGGGGTAGGATCAGGTGGGATGAATAGGAGCCTATCGCAGTGAGGAAGGTGTTTGCCTTGCAAGCTGTTTACCCGGGTTTTATCCCCAGCTCCCCATAGGGTCCCCTGAGTCCAGCCCCAAATGATCCCTGAACATAATGCCAGGAGTAAGCCCTGAGCACTGATGGATGTGGTTCAAAAACAGACACACAAGGGGCCAGCGAGGTGGCACTAGAGGTAAGGTGTCTGCCTTGCAAGCGCTAGCCAAGGAAGGACCGCAGTTCGATCCCCCAGCGTCCCATATGGTCCCCCAAAGCCAGGGGCAATTTCTGAGCGCTTAGCCAGGAGTAACCCCTAACCCTAACCCTAACCCTTAGCCAGGAGTAACCCCTGAGCATCAAACGGGTGTGGCCTGAAAATAAAAAAAAAACAGACACACAAAATGGAATGCCTGAAATTCTAGATTTTTTTTTTCAAAAAAGAAAAAGCAACAAGCTAGTCTAAATATTTCCCTCTTTGATCACGGATAAACCACTTTTCTATGGCACCCTTGGCTGAAGTCCCCATACACCGCAGTCTGTGCAGGAGTGCCCTTCATGGTTGTCCCTGGAGAAAGAGACTAAGGGGAGAAGGGGAGGGGTGGCTAGTGGGTTTGGTGTGTGACACCTGGCCGAGCCCTCACTTTGCTCTCACCTGCTTCCTTCTGGGGAGCACAGAGGCTCAGAGCAGAACACACTCGTGAGTCCCTTCTCAATTCTCCCCTCTAGTGCTCGGTGGTAAACGTCACAGTCCACACTCACAAGTCAAATGTGTCTGCAGGAACCTTGTTTCTTAGAGGCAAAACTTGCCACTTTTTTTTGGTTTTCTTGTTTGGGGGCCACACCCAGCAGGACTCAGGGGTTACTCCTGGCTCTACACTCAGAGTTCGTTCCTGGCCAGGTTGGGGGATCATATGAGATGTTAGGGATCTAACACAGGTCTCTCCCAGTTGGCAGCGTGCAAGGTAAACGCCCTACCGCTGTTCTACCCGGGCCCAGTTCTTTTCTTTTCTTTTCTTTTCTTTTCTTTTCTTTTCTCTTCTCTTCTTTTCTTTTTTCTTTCCTTTTCTTTTCGTTTCTCTTCTCTTCTTTTCTTTTCTTTCATTCTTTCTTTCTCTCTTTCTTTGTCTTTCTTTCTTTCCCTCCCTCCCTCTCTCCTTCCTTCCTTCCTTCCTTCCTTCCTTCCTTCCTTCCTTCCTTCCTTCCTTCCTTCTCTCTCTCTCTCTCTCTCTCTCTCTCTCAAGCTTTTTTTTTTTTTTTTTTTGGTTTTTGGGCCACACCCGGCAGTGCTCAGGGGTTACTCCTGGCTGTCTGCTCAGAAATAGCTCCTGGCAGGCACGGGGGACCATATGGGACACCGGGATTCGAACCAACCACCTTTGGTCCTGGATCGGCTGCTTGCAAGGCAAACGACGCTGTGCTATCTCTCTGGGCCCTCTCGGAAGCTTTAAAGTAAGAAATCAAGTTACAGAGGCCAGAGAGATAGCATGGAGGTAAGGCGTTTGCCTTGCACGAAGGAGGACTATGGTTCGAATCTTGGCATCCCATATGGTCCCTCGAGCCTGCCTGGAGTGGGGGCAGTGATTTCTGTGCACACACAGAGCCAGGAGTAACCCCTGTACGCTGCCGGGTGTGACCCAAAAACCAAAATAAAGAAAGAGAAAGAAAGAAAGAAAGAAAGAAAGAAAGAAAGAAAGAAAGAAAGAAAGAAAGAAAGAAAGAAAGAAAGAAAGAAAGAAAGAAAGAAAGAAAGAAAGAAAGAAAGAAAGAAAGAAAGAAAGAAAGAAAGAAAGAAAGAAAGAAAGAAAGAAAGAAAGAAAGAAGAAAGAAAGAGAGAGAGAGAAAGAAAGAAAGAAAGAAAGAAAAGAAAGAAAGAAAGAAAGAAAGAAAGAAAGAAAGAAAGATAGAAAGAAAGAAATAAAGAAAGAAAGAAAGAAAGATAGAAAGAAAGAAAGAAAGAGGAAGAAAGAAAGAAAGAAAGAGAGAGAGAGAGAGAAAGAAAGAGAGAAAGAAAGAGAGAGAAAGAGAGAGAAAGAGAGAGAAAAAGAAAGAAAGAAAGAAAGAAAGAAAGAAAGGAAGAAAGAAAGAAAAAAAGATAGAAGAAAGAGCGAAAAAAGAAAGAGAGAAAGAGAGAGAAAAAGAAAGACAGAAAAAGAAAAAGAAATCAAGTCCCTTGGGACCAGAGCAACAGTACAGTGGATAGGGCATTTGCCTTGTGTACGGTGAGCATCCCTGGCAACCCATATGGTCCTGAGCACCACCAGGAATGATCCCTGAGCACAGAGCCAAGAGTAACCCCTGAGCACTGCTGGGTGGGCTCAGAGAGAGAGAGAGAGAGAGAGAGAGAGAGAGAGAGAGAGAGAGAGAGAGAGAGAGAGAGAGAGAGAGAGAGAGAGAGAGAGAGAGAGAAATAAAGTCTGGTCACAGAATGATGGGGTGCCTGGATACTGACATTTGGTTCTTCTCCTCCCCCAGCTCAGGGGCTGCAGGGCTGAGTGGGGGCACCCGGGGTCCTCAACTCTGCAGATGCAGAAGAAACCCCAGCCCAGTCGCCCAGCCCAGCCTGTGGGTTCAGGAACCCCTTGAGACTCTGGGGTGTCCCCATCCCAGTGGGAAGGACCAGCCTTGGCCACTTGCCCACTTGCCCACTTCCTCTCCCAGCCAGCCCAGTGGGGACACTGGAGAAGCCCATCCTGGGTGTCATATTTGGGGGAGGCTAACAAGAAACAAAACAGTCCCCTTATTCCCAGGGCGTCTGAGCTAATCGCTCCCACTCTAAGTGTGGACAGGGGGTCACAGAGGCTCCGGGCATTGGACCCTGGACACTGCACGCGTGCACTCCTTGGGCCCCGTTGCCGGGGAGCCGCAGGCAGGGGGTTTGTTGGCAAACCCTGGACTCGCCCACCCAAGGCCCTCGGGTCTGGGCGGGGGTGCGCGCCCAGGTGTTGGGGTCCACTCAGTGCAGCCTCCCACCTGCCACCCACCCTGCACCCCCCAAAGCTCCCTGCGGTGGTAGATCCCAGGGGCCCCCTGGAAGCCTCACCCATCCTGGCCCCCGCAGACAGTGTGGATCCCTCCTCCAAAGAAGAGGTGAGGCCTTGAGTGGTCCTGAGCAAAGGGGCAGGGGAGCCCCTGGCCTCAGTTTCCCCATGCTGCTTCCCTCTCCCTGCCAGCCAGACCCCTTTGTGCTGGGCCCTCCAGTGATCTGTCCTTTTCTTTGGGGTCTCCCCCTACGCCCTCCTGGCACCCAGCAGCCAGATTCCATCAGGAAAAATGCCCAACGTGGAGAAGAAAGAGCCACCCAAGGACTCGGAGAGCAGAGGCCCAGAAGTTGAAAGTTCAGGCCCCACCCAGGAGGACACAAGCGTCCCCGAGGACTCATGTAGGTGCAGCCCCCCACCCCCAAACACCGTGTACTCTCCGCCTTGGACCTATCCCGCCCTTCATCTCCCCTCATCTGCCCTCCCTCTACCTCCTCTCTCAGACCCCAGTTTAATTGGGGCCCTGGGGGACTTTTCAAGCCTGGAGGAAGATGTGATCCTGCATGATGCTTGGACAAGCTGGGAGATCCTTGACCTTTATTTTATTTTACTTTATTTTTGTTTGTTTGTTTGTTTTTTGATTTTGGGTCATACCCGGCAGCACTCAGGGGTTACTCCTGGCTCTGGGCTCAGAAATCACCCCTGGCAGGCTCAGGGGATCATATGGGATGCCGGGATCTAAACCACCGTCCTTCTATATGCAAGGCAAATGCCCTACCTCCATGCTATCTCTCTGGCCCAACCTTTATTTTTTTTTAACTTTATTGATTGATTCATTGATTGGTTTCGGGTCCACACCCAGCAGTGCTCAGGGGTTACTCCTGGATCTGCACTCAGAAATGGCCCCTGGCAGGCTGGGGAAACCATATGTGATGCAGGGAATCGAACCGGATCCCTCCTGGGTTGGCCACATGCAAGGCAAACGCCCTACCGCTGTGCTATCTCTCCAGCTGTGTTCTCGTATTTGAACTCACATGTGGAAAACCTGGCATGTTTAAAAGCAAAAATAACACCCAAAGCAACCCAATGAGGCCTGGAGGGATAGAGCAGGGAGTAAGGTGGTCCAGTCTCACATAGGCCCCTGGAGGAACGGAACACAGCCAAGAGTGACCCCTGAGCATTTCTGGGTGTGCCAGCCCCATCACCTGTCATATGTGTGCTTAAGTGTCTCTGTCACCCCAGTAGCTGCATAAACTTTATTATTTATTATTGTTATTATTGTTATTATTATTATTATTATGGCCATCACTATGGGGCTCAGGGGCTAGTCCTAGATCTGTGCTCAGGGATCACTTTTGGCAGGCTCAGGGGACTATATTGGGTGACAGAGATCGAACCCTGCTATGCCAGCCGTATGCCAGGTGGCAGTGTGCAAAGGAAGCACCCTACTCACTGTACATGGTTCCTAGGCTTTAATTTTTGTTTATTGCGCCATGTTTGGTGGTGCCCAGGGGGTGCTCCTGGCTCTGCTCTCAGGGATCACTCCTGATGAGTTCTGGGGGTCGTAAGGGGTTCTGGGGATTGAACTGGGCCACCACATGCAAGGCAATGTGGTCTTAACTGTTGTACTATCACCCTGGTCCTTAGCCTTGAACTCTTGAGCTCTTTGAGGAGAGGGGTACACAGTTATTTCATGCTTTGGTAGGTCTCTGATCTCAGCCTGTATTTTTCTCTTATAATAACTCTTAATGAACGTGACTGTTCCCTCATATCCCCTCCAGGCTCACGACCAGAGAGCTAAATGACAGAAGATGGAAATAGAATTGTCCAGAACCCTGCTAAATTGAATTGCCAACTTTCTCTTGGCCACACGAGGGCGCTGCTGGTTAACAGACAAGCCCCAAAGGGACAAACTGGTGTTTTGGAATCCCAGTGTGGCTGGATATGATGTCAAGAGAAAGTCAAATTTTTGTAAATTTAAAAGAAGTGATTAGGGACCAGAGAGATAGCATGGAGGTAAGGCGTTTGCCTTTCATGCAGAAGGTCAGTGGTTCAAATCCCGGCATCCCATATGGTCCCCTGAGCCTGCCAGGAGTAACCCCTGAGCACTGCTGGTGTGACCCAAAAACCAAAAATAAATAAATAAAAAAGAAGAAGAAGTGATTAAAAACGTTTAAAAAACGGTGGCACAAGCAGGAGGGCGTTTGCCTTGCATTTGCTGATCTAGGACAGACTGTGGTTAGATCCTCCTGCGTCTCATATGGTCCCCCAAGCCAGGAACGATTTCTGAGCACTAGCCAGGAGTAACCCCTAAGAGTCACTAGGTGTGGCCCAAAAACCAAACAAACAAACAAAAAAAAAAACAAAAAAACCCTAAGTTTTAATAAATAAAAATAAATTTGGGGGGCCGGGAAGGTGGCGCTAGAGGTAAGGTGTCTGCCTTGCAAGCACTAGCATAGGACGAACAGTGGTTCGATCCCCCTGCGTCCCATATGGTCCCCCCAAGCCAGGGGAGATTTCTAAGCGCATAGCCAGGAGTAACTCCTGAGCATCAAACGGGTGTGGCCCAAAAACCAAAAAATAAATAAATAAATAAATAAATTTGGGACATGGTAAAGGGCACTTGCCTTGATCATGGCTAATCTGGGTTTGATCCTGCCATCCCATATTGTCCTCTGAGCCCACCAAGAGTGATTGCTGAGTGCAGAGTCGGGAGTAACCTCTGAGCACCACTGGGTGTGAATCAAACTCCTCCTGCAAATACATCTATTTGTGTGCAAATTGCACTTGATCTCTAACTTCTCTCTGAGCCCCCAGTTTTCCTGTGGTACTTTTGATCACAGAACAATTTCTATCAAAGCTGGCTGTGCTCTTTGATTCTGGGTTCTTGTTTGCCTGATTGAATTAGAGGTAAGACTATTTATCTTTTTTTACTTTTGCCATTTTGGCTGGAACTAGAGTTCTGAGAAGATGTCAAAGTAGAAAGAAATAGGCCAGAACAATGGCACAATGAACTGCCAGAGTGACCCCTGAGAACAGAGCCAGGAGTAAGTCCTAAGTCCCACCAGTTGTGGTCCAAATAAAACAAAGCAGACCCAAACCATTGAAAGTAAAACATAGCAGTGAGTATACACGTTGTTACATTCTGCCAATACTGCTATTTTTATGAGCAGAGATTTTTATTGAAAGTTAGGGCCCGGGCCCGGAGAGATAGCACAGCGGCGGCGTTTGCTTTGCAAGCAGCCGATCCAGGACCAAAGGTGGTTGGTTCGAATCCCGGTGTCCCATATGGTCCCCTGTGTCTGCCAGGAGCTATTTCTGAGCAGACAGCCAGGAGTAACCCCTGAGCACCGCCGGGTGTGGCCCAAACACAAGAAAGAAAGGAAGGAAGGAAGGAAGGAAGGAAGGAAGGAAGGAAGGAAGGAAGGAAGGAAGGAAGGAAGGAAGGAAGGAAGGAAGGAAGGAAGGAAGGGAAGGAAGGGAAGGAAGGGAAGGAAGGGAAGGAAGGGAAGGAAGGGAAGGAAGGGAAGGAAGGGAAGGAAGGGAAGGAAGGGAAGGAAGGGAAGGAAGGGAAGGAAGGGAAGGAAGGGAAGGAAGGGAAGGAAGGGAAGGAAGGGAAGGAAGGGGAAGGAAGGGAAGGAAGGGAAGGAAGGGAAGGAAGGGAAGGAAGGGAAGGAAGGGAAGGAAGGGAAGGAAGGGAAGGAAGGGAGGAAAAGAAAGAAAGAAAGAAAGAAAGAAAGAAAGAAAGAAAGAAAGAAAGAAAGAAAGAAAGAAAGAAAGAAAGAAAGAAAGAAAGAAAGAAAGAAAGAAAGAAAGAAAGAAAGAAAGAAAGAAAGAAAGAAAAGAAAGAGAGAGAAAGAAAAAGAGAGAGAAAGAAAAAGAAAGAGAGAGAGAAAGAGAGAAAGAAAGAAAGAAAGAAAGAAAGAAAGAAAGAAAGAAAGAAAGAAGAAAGAAAGAAAGAAAGAAAGAAAGAAAAAGAAAGAGAGAGAGAGAAAGAGAGAAAGAAAGAAAGAAAGAGAAAGAAAGAAAGAAAGAAAGAAAGAAAGAAAGAAAAAGAAAGAAAGAAAAAGAAAGAAAGAAAGAAAGAAAGAAAGAAAGAAAGAAAGAAAGAAAGAAAGAAAGAAAGAAAGAAAGAGGAAGGAAGGAAGGAAGGAAGGGGGAGAGAGAGAAAGGAAGAAAGAGGAAGGAAGGAAGGAAGGAAGGAAGGAAGGAAGGAAGGAAGGAAGGAAGGAAGGAAGGAAGGAAGGAAGGAAGGAAAAGTTAGTTGGGGGGGTGGAGAGATAGCACAGTGGTAGGGCATTTGCCTTAGATGCAGAAGGACGGTGGTTCAAATCCCGGTATCTCATATGGTCACCCGAGCCTGCCAGGGGTGATTTCTGAGCATGGAGCCAGGAGGAGCCCCTGAGTGCTGCTGGGTGAGATACAAAAATGAACAAACAAAACAAAACAAAACAAAAAGAGAAATGTATTTGGGTTCAGACACTCTGGAAGGCAGTTCTGTGGTTTCTTCCAAAACTAAATCTACTCTTCTCACCATCGGATGGAGCAATTTTTCTCCTTGGTGTTTCATTCAAGTGAACTGAAAACCTATCAACACACAGAAGGAAATCATGTTGTTCCAAGGATCACACTTGGGACTTCAGGGGCCAGAGAGATAGTATAGTGGGTAAGGCCTTGCATATGACCAATCCAGGTTTGACCCCGGCATCCCAGAATTCTCCTAGCCCACCAGGAGTGATTCCTGAGCTCATAGAGAAGGGTTAACCCCTGAGCAATACTGAATGTGACCCTTAGCTCAAATAACAAAGTTGGGGCCTCATTTATGTATGTGCGTCAGATCTCCCTGGCCATCTTTTACATTTTTGGGGGGAGGCACACAGCAGTGCTCAGGGATTACTCCTGGGCCTGCACTCAGGGGCCCTCGGGGGACCATATAAAATCAAATCAGGGTTTTTGAGGTTCCAGGTAAGGGTCCTGCCTATTGTACGATCTCTGGTTCCTCTTTTATTTTATTTTTGCTTTTTGGGGGCATGCCAGGAGGTGCTCAGGTTTTTAGAGTTCTGCACTCAGGAATTACTCCTGGTCATGCTCAGGGTACCACATGGGCTGCTGGGGATCAAATCCAGGCTGGCTGTGTGCAAGGCCAGCACCCTAACTGCTCTACAGGCTCCAGCCTGATCCTTTTACTTTTTTGGGGGGGGGACCACACCCAGTGACGCTCAGGGGTTACTCTTGGCTATGTGCTCAGAAATCGCTCCTGGCTTGGGGGGCCCTATGGGATGCTGGGGGATTGAACCACAGTCCATCCTGGCTCAGCTGCGTGTAAGACAAACGCCCTACCGCTGCGCCATCACTTCAGCCTCTCCTTTTACATTTTTTACCTTCTTTTCTATTTTGCTTTGCTTTGTGCTGTGGCATTCAGGGGCTACTCCCAGCTTGGCGGAGGGCCTGGGGGCTCTCAGCCATGTTTGAGGGACTCTCTGGTGCTGGGGATTGAACCCCAGCAAAGTGCATACACTCGCCCTTTGAGCTATCTCCCAACCCCCTAAAATTCTTTTTCCTTCTGGAAAACTTAAGCGTTTAGTAAAGTCGAGCGACTACGATAATGAAGCCTCATTTTCTCATCACCCAGCTCATCAGCGACCAGCTTGTGACTAACACTGCTTCGTTGCTACCCCCTTCATCTCAGAGCCGAATACTTTGTGTGAAATGATGATGCAACTTGATTGGGAAAGAGAGAGAGCGCAAATGATCTCCTGCGAAAAGTGTCACTTTCTGGAGCTCATAATCACTGCAGCTCCTCCGTGAACAGGCTAGAAGCAGCTGGAGCGACAGTCAAAGGGAGACAGTGGTCCCAAGTGCCACTGCCGCTCTGTGACAAGTCTCTTAGCCGCATTTAGTGAATTTAAATGGTAAAGCCACTGCTGCAATGAGTTTTTCCAGAGGTGAAACTGCTTCAAGCACTATTCTTTATTCTGACAGTTTTCCTCCGGCTTTTTCAGAGGCTAAACTCTAATGAAATAAATGATGGTAACAATTATGATTTTTAATGTGTTTGTTTCAATTATCAGTATTGAAAAACACACTACCAAGTTGTCAATTGATGACATTTTATTTTCTTTGTGGTATATGGGGAGTTTGCCCCATACCTGCCAGTGCTCAGGGCTTAGTTCTTTTATGTTTGTTTATGTTTTGGGCCACACCTGTCAGTGCTCAGGGATTACTCCTGGCTCTGGGCTCAGAAATCGCTCCTGGCAGGTTTGGGGGACCATATGGGATGCCAGAATCAAACTCGGATTTTTCCCGGTCGGCCATGTGCAAGGCAAATGCCCCACTGCTTGTGTTGTCGCTCTGGCCCAGATCTTAGTTCTTTTTTGTTTGTTTGTTTCTGGGTCACACCCACTGGTGCTCAGGGGTTACTCCTGGCTTTGCGCTCAGAAATCACTTAAGGCAGGCTTGGGGGAACATATGAGATGCTGGAGTTTGAACCATGGTCTGCCAAGTGCGAGGCAAACGCCCTACCTGCTGTGCTATCACTCGCCTTCCCACTCCCACCCCAGGATTTAATTCTGTCTTTGTGCTCCTGACAAGGCAATTTCTGAGTACAGAGCCAGGAGCATAGCTGGGTTGTGGCCTCAAACCAAAACAAAACATAGATATACCTGTATTTTTGAGACAGATAATACGGCAGGTAGATTGCTTGTTTTGCATGCGGCCAACTCAGGTTCAATCTCCAGCATCCCATACGTTTCCCTAAGCACTGCCAGGAGTGATCCCTGGGTGCAGAGCCAGGAATAAGCCCTGAGCATGGCTGAATGTGGTCCAAAAACCAAACAAGCAAGCAAACAAACTTGGGTCCTGCTCAGTGGAGTGAATTGGTGAATCAGAAAAACTCTTTGGGGCTGGCGTTTATCGACCACAAGCTGTTCACTTCTTTTGCAGGCCTGAAGGAAAATGTCGACAGTTCCGAGCTGAGCGAGGAGACGGAGCTGAGCAGTGATGAGCGTGGAGAGAAGGGCATACGTTGGAGCAGGTGGGCCCCAGCCCCTCACCCTTGCAGGACCCTCTCCTGCCTCACCCCTCACGAGGCCTCCTTCAGCCTTGATGCCTCCACCAGCCCGGGAGCATTTCAGCTGATAATGGAATTGTTGGAATATAACTTAAAGTGTTTCAACAACTTAAAAAGAAGAATAACATACTCTGGGATTAATCTCGAGTCAAGAAGCAAACATTTGGGGCCAGAGAGATGGCACAGCGGTAGGGCGTTTGCCTTGCACACAATTGGTCCAGGACAGACAGTGGTTCGAATACCGGCATTCCATATGGTCCCCTGAGCCTGCCAGGAGTGATTTCTGAGCGCAGAGCCAGGAGTAACCCCTGAGCACCACCAGGTGTGACCCAAAAACCCCTGAGCATACACCAGGTGTGACCTTTTGGGGGCAGGCACTGTTCGCCAGACCCAGCTCAGGGCCTCCTATAGGTGAGGCTTAAGAGATGTTAGACCCAGAGCTCCAAATGGTTTTTGTTAGAATGTTCACTTCGGGGATCCCAGTTAATAATAAAATATTTCCTCTCTCCCTCCCTCCCTCCCTCCCTCCCTCCCTCCCTCCCTCTCTCCCTCCCTCCCTTCCTTCCTTCCTCTCTCCCTTCCTTCCTTCCTTCCTTCCTTCCTCCCTCCCTCCCTCCCTCCCTCCCTTCCTTCCTCCCTCCCTTCCTCCCTCCCTCCCTCCCTCCCTCCCTCCCTCCCTTCCTTCCTTCCTCTCTCACTTCCTCCCTTCCTTCCTTCCTTCCTTCCTTCCTTCCTTCCTTCCTTCCTTCCTTCCTTCCTTCCTTCCTTCCTTCCTTCCTTCCTTCCTTCCTTCCTTCCTTCCTTCCTTCCTACCTATGTTTAGCAGCTAAAAGTTTCTATTATTTTGGGGTGGAGGGGTTGGACCACACCTGGTAGTACTCAAGGCTTATTTCTGATTCTGCCCTCAGGAATCACTCCTTGTGGTGTAATTCTCGGGGGGCTATATGGTATGCCGGGGATCGAGCCTGGGTCTTCTGCATGCATGGCCAATGCCCTACCTGTTTGCTATCACTCCGGCCCCACACCTGTCATTTTTTTTTTTTTTTGGTTTTTGGGCCACACCCGGCGATGCTCAGGGGTTACTCCTGGCTGTCTGCTCAGAAATAGCTCCTGGCAGGCACAGGGGACCATATGGGACACCTGGATTCGAACCAACCACCTTTGGTCCTGGATCGGCTGCTTGCAATGCAAACGCCGCTGTGCTATCTCTCCGGGCCCACACCTGTCATTTTCTATTTCACTTAGCCCAGATACAAAGATTCACAGTGGCATTTGCTATTCTTTTTTAATTCCAACTTCAAAAATCAACATCACCTATGAACCAGCCTGAGAGCTGTGTGGTTAAGTAGTGCTTCCTGCCCCATGAACCTTTATTTCAGTTCTTTTATTGACAGAGCACTAACTACCATGCTGGGAGCATGAACCAAATGGCTCTACCAGCAGCTAAGTGGGTAAATTCACGTCAAGTTCTATATTTGGGGAGCACACCCAGCAGTGCTCATGGGCTACTCCTAGCTCTGTGCCCAGGTTCAAACCAGGGTCACTCACTGGCCGAGCAAGTGCCTTAACTCCTGGACTATCTCTCCAGCCCAGATGTTATGTCTTAATGTTCTAATTTTCCACCAGTAGACAGATAAACACCGACAGCATGTGATCAGTTTCCAAAAACTACTTTTGTTCCTTGGCAGTGTCAGGGAACGTGTTACTAAAAGTGGCCCTTCTTGGTCACACGCTTCCCCCCTCCCCTCAGTCTTCATGTTCTGATTTGCCCTTGCCTGATGCCAGCTGGTGGTCATGCCAAGGACCGTTTCCCTGGGAACGGGTTTGCACCCAAACTTATCTCCTAGCACCTCTCTTGCTGCTCAGATACATTTGCAGCTGGCAGAAGGGGAGAGCAGAATCTTGCAGTGAGGGATGGACGCTGAGGGGTGGCAGAGGGGGGGACTGGGACGTCAGGGTGGGGAGGAGTGAAATTGGGAAAATAAGACTGTAGATCTGGACTTTCAAAGCACACAGCACTTATATTGGGGAATGGAGAAAGAGTTTGGGGTTCTCATTATTATTGCCTTATTGTTTATATCTTCTGTGAGTATGAGACATTTATTCTAATCAATTATCCAGTATTTATGCCTTGTTGCTGACTCAGATCCATAGTTTGAACACTTTGTTTTGCCTTGTCCATGGTTTTTGAAGCTTGTGACCTGCGGTCCCTTGACTTCATTTCATTACTATATTATACAGTGATTTCATTGACCGAAACTTGCATTTTGCTCTTTTTGTCCTTCTCTTGCTTCCTTCAAACCCCAAACCTCTGCCAACTCCTGACATCATGTTTCTTCCCCGTAACTTTCCAAAGGTGGACCCCTTCATCATTCTGTCTTTCTTAGGAACTAACCTCTAACATCGCTCCCTTCTTTGTGGGGCTTTGTAGCTTTCCCCAGCTCTAGCACATGAAGCTTGTGCTCCAGCCCCTGAGCCACCTCTTGGCCCAGCTCACTGCCTTTTATTGCTGACTAATATTCCAGCCTGTGTTCACCCCCAGTTATAAGCAAAGCTGCAAATATCTCCATATACCAGTGTGGATGTGTGTTTGTGTTTTAATAGGTTTTCGGTTCATTTGAATAAAACACCAAGAACATTTGCTCCATCCTGTGGTGAGAAGAGTATATTTAGTTTTGGAAGAAACCACAGAACTGGCTTCCAGAATATGGATATATTCTGTACTCATATTTCTTTTTACTTTATTCTTTTTTAAAAAATAAATTAATTGCATCACAGTGAGCTTACATAGTTCAAAACTGTTCATGACTGAGTTTCAATCATACAATGTCCAACACCCTTCACCAGTGCACATTTCCTGCCACCAATGTTCTTCCTGCCTTCCCTGCTGCCTGCTTCTGTGGCAGATATACTACAACTATGACTATAACTATGATGACTACGACTATTTCTCTTCTTTTTTTGGGGGGGGGGGGTCACACCCAGCGGTGCTCAGGAGTTACTCCTGGCTGTCTGTTCAGAAATAGCTCCTGGCAGGCACGGGGGCCACATGGGACACCGGGATTCGAACCAACCACCTTTGATCCTGGATCGGCTGCTTGCAAGGCAAACACCGCTGTGCCCTCTTCTTCTTCTTCTTCTTCTTCTTCTTCTTCTTCTTCTTCTTCTTCTTCTTCTTCTTCTTCTTCTTCTTCTTCTTCTTCTTCTTCTTCTTGCAAGGCAAACACCGCTGTGCCCTCTTCTTCTTCTTCTTCTTCTTCTCCTACTCCTCCTCCTTCTCCTCCTCCTCCTCCTGGCTTGGGGGGACCATATGGGACACTGGGGGATCGAACCGTGGTCCTTCCTTGGCTAGCACTTGCAAGGCAGACACCTTACCTCTAGTGCCACCTCGCTGGCCCCATTTTTCTTCTTCCTTTTTCTCCTTCCTCTTCTTCTTCTCCTTTCTTCTTCTTCTCCTCTTCTTCCTCCTCCTCCTCCTCCTCTTCTTCCTCTTTTTCCTCTTCCTTCTCCTCATCCTATTTCTTCCTTTCTTCCTTTTAGATACTGTGTCTGCAATATTGCTACCAAAGGGGTATCATGCCTATCCCTCTATCTTCTTTCAGCACCTAGTTCTTATCTGAAGTGATTATTCCCAACCCTCATTGTCCTAGTTATGCCCATTTTTCTCTTCCCAGCAGCGGTGAATATGAGCCTCCATGGCCCCACACACCAGACTTTAGTACTATCAGCGTTTCATCTTATTTTTGGTGCTATGATGATGTATGATGCATGTGCAGATGTTATCACCTGTAGACCTTCCTGGTGAAAGTGCATTTCTGTGTTCAACACAACTTCAACACAACTGTTGAGTTTTCAGAGTTCTTTCTGGTTTTGGAGGCTCATTCTTCCTCAGATATGTATTTGGCAAACATGGTTTCTTTTGTTTCATCCCTTGCCAGCTGCCCATGGTTGAAGTTTTAAATTTTAGTTTAATATTTTGTTAGTTGGGGGGCACACCTGACAGTGCTCAGGGCCTTCTGTGTGCATAGTACTTGTGGGTGGCATGAGTGCCAAGGGTCAAACCTTGGCCACCTGCATGTGAAGCCTGAATTCCAGTGGGTTGAACCATCTCTAGCCTTAAACATGTTCAGGTTATAAATTTTGTTTCTCAGGGATTTAGCTTCTGGAGCTGCATCTAAAAGGTCATCACAATCGCAGGGCCACTGAGGTCTCCTGTTACCTTGTAGACTTTTATTTCATTTTCTATTTTACTGCCTTTTTTGTGTCTGTCCTTTTGTGGAAGGTGAAAGGTGGAATGTCTGTGTTTAAATTTTCTTTCCTTTCTTGGGGGAGGGCAACATCCCCAGTGTTGGGGTTAAGCACCCTAGTGGTGTTTAAAGCTGACTTGTAGCTCTGCACTCAGGAACCACTCCTGGCAGTGCTCGGGGACCATATGAGATGCATAAGGTTAAACAAATTAAACCAAAGTACTAGAAAATTTTTTCTCTTTTTTCTTTATGATTATCATCATTTTGACTGTGGATGCCTAGTTGCTCCAGTGCCATTTTGGGGAAGATTTTCTTTTGATATGAAATTGCCTCAGGAGCTAAAAAGATAGACTAGATAAAGAGCTTGCCTTGCATGCAGCTGACCTGGGTTCAATCTCTGGCTTCCCATATGCCCTCCCCAGACTGCCAGGAGTAGTTCCTGAGTGTAGAGCCAGTAATCAGTCCTGACCATCACCAGGTATGTCCTCAAAACAAAACAAAATTCAATTGCCTTTGCTATTTTTATTTGGGGGACTGTGCAAATTCTCAGGTTTCCCCAACAAGCAACCCAGTTGTGTTGATAAGATGATTTGGAGGGAGATGGTAATGAACTAAAGTAGAGGCTTACTAACTGGGAAGAATGTCTGGGTAGTTAGGTGTTTTCCAAGAAGAAATTCTGAGAGAGAGAAAGAGAGAGAGAGAGAGAGAGAGAGAGAGAGAGAAATAGAGAAAGAGACAGAGACAGAAATAGAGACAGAGAGGCAGAGAGTAAGAGAGAGACAGACTCACACAGAGAGACACAGAGAGAGACAGACATAGAGATACAACCTTACAAGCAGCTGACCTGGGCTGGACCTGGGTTCGGTTTCTGGCATCCCATATGGTCCCCTGAGCCTTTCAGGAGCGATTTCTGAGCACAGAGCCAGGAGTAACCCCTGATCGCTGGTGGGTGTGGCCCCAAAACAACAAAAAATTATTTTTTATCTAGATTTTTGGACTGTAAGAAAAACGAAAGATTGAAGTTATTGAATGTATATATAAGTGGAAATGAAGCTAAACAGTTGGATACTAACACTGCCTGCTTGTGGGGGGGGGGGGACAGTTGGGGTGGCTATTTGAACTTCAAGTCACCTCTTGACTGCCCTTAAAATCTACAAGTAACCTCAGCCTGTTCGTCTCTCCTGCTGTCCAGACACAGCTCCTACCCGTTCCTTTGAACATGATCTTAGCAAATGCTGTTAGACTTTGGGTTAGAGAAAATAATTTTCTCTTTTAATCTTCTTGCAGCCTGGAGAGCAGGACCACAGAGGCAACACACAGTGCCTTCTGGGACCACCTGAAGGAGCAGCTATCCCTGACGCCCCCTGACTTCAGCTGCGCTCTTGAGCTTCTGAAAGAGATTAAAGACGTGAGTGCCACCCTTCACACACAGAGGGGTCAAGTTCTTAGCCCCCAGCATGTTGGAGCCACAAATCTCGGCAGCAGGGCCAGCACACCGGCAGAGAACTGAGCGAGTGGCAGGAACCCTGAGTCCTTCCAGCGAGGACGTTTTCATTTGAAGGTTCTCATGAGGGCTGGAGAGGTAGTATAGTGGGCACCTGGGTTCAATTCTTGGCACCTCATGTAGTCCTCTGAACCCTGCCTGGAGTAATCCCTGAGCACAGAGCCAGGAATAAACCCTCAGCACTGCTTGATGTGACACAAAGACAACAAAGAGCAATGGTAATGATGGAGAATTGAAGAAATGAAGCAGCAGAGAGTGTTCCAGAGTGCACTTCAGGCTAAAACAGAGCTCCCAAGGATACACTGGAGAGCACCCCATGCTGTTGGCCAATATGTGATGCTGATACTGTCCGGAGTGGGAGCAGGGCCTGGGGTACAATGCCCAACACTGCAGAAACAGCCTGGGCTCTCCTGGGACCCCACCAAGGAGACTTAGTCAGTTTCTGCAGCTGGTCAGAGATCATGGTCCTTCTGTTAGGCATTTGATAGCTTCTTTTCTTGCTTCTTATATTTGGTCCCACCTGGCAGAGCTCGGCTTATGCCTGGTCCTGTGCTCAGGGGTCACTCCTGATGGGGCTTAGAGGACCATCTGGGGTGCTGGGAACAAAACCGGGTCAGTGGCATGCAAGGCAAGTATCTTACTCTCAGGCCCTGAGTCTACATTTTCTTTTTCTTTTTTCTTTTTTTGGTTTTTGGGTCACACCCGGCAGTGCTCAGGGGTTACTCCTGGCTGTCTGCTCAGAAATAGCTCCTGGCAGGCACGGGGGACCATATGGGACACCGGGATTTGAACCAACCACCTTTGGTCCTGGATCGGCTGCTTACAAGGCAAACACCGCTGTGCTATCTCTCCAGGCCCGAGTCTACATTTTCTTACCCTTAGGAAGTAGTTGGGCTCCTTATCTGTGGTCCAGGTCTTCACTGCCAAACAGTCTCAAGTCCTCCATGGTTTGCTTTTGTTTGTTTGCTATGGTTTTCCATGGAAGAAATAAGAGGCGCCTTGGGGAATTTTCCAGATTTCATATTTAGTCCTATCTCTCAGTACATAGAAGCATCCCAGGTTCTCCTTGGGACTCAGAGATCATTTTCTCCAGCCAGTAATGTGGGGTGTGTGTGTGTGTGTGTGTGTGTGTGTGTGTGTTTGTGCATGCACGAGTGCGCAAGTACTGGGATCAAACTGGCAACATCATGCACGTGAAGCAGGTGATTTACCACTGAGCCACCTCTCTGGCCCCTCGTGGTGGTTTGATTGACTTCTGCCTAATTCAATGTGAAGCAGCATTCTTCTGTGGCTTACTATTGATGCTGTCTTTGGAAAAGCATTTACCAAGTCCTCGCCCCCAATTTAATTGTATTTTATTTTAATTGTAATGTTTTTCCCTTTCATTTTGGAGGACACAACTGGTGGTGCTCAGGACTTACTCCTGACTCTGCACTCAGGAATCACTCTTGGAGCTGCTCAGAGGACAATACATGATGCCAGGGAATGAACCTGGATCAGCTGCCTACTGCTGGTTTATTGCTCCGGCCCTCACCAGATCTTCTCTCAAGGAGTTTACCTGCCTGTTCATGATTTCAGATTTTACATCCAGTTGGAAACTGTCTTTATCAATAGTTTAATGTTCCAGCTTCATTCTTTTTTAATTTGGTTTTTGGGTCACACCAGGCAGTGCTCAGGGGTTACTCCTGGCTCCACACTCAGAAATCGCTCCTGCTATCTCTCCGGCCCCCCAGTTTCATTCTTTTTGCCTGTGACTGTTCAGTTTTTCCAAGTGCCATTTATTGAAGAGGTAAAGGTGGTTTTTATCCTCTTTGATATTCTTGGCTCCTTTTATTATAGTTCATAATTTTTATCATAATTCACAATTATATTGGTTTAGGGGGTCGGAGAGATAGCATGGAGATAGGGTGTTTGCCTTGCATGCAGAAGGATGGTGATTCGAATCCTGGCATCCCATATGGTCCCCTGAGCCTGCCAGGAGCAATTTTTGAGCATAGAGCCAGGAGGAACCCCTGAGCACTGCCCGGTGTGATCCAAAAACAAAAAAAAATATATTGGTTTGGGAGCTATACCTGGAAGGGCTCAGAGATTACTTCCTGTTTGGTGTTCAGAGGTCACTCTTGTCACTATCCAGGGGATTATAGTTGAACTAGGCCTCCTGCATGCAAAGTACATGCACCAGCCTGTTGTTTTAATATGATTGTCACATAGTGTGGTTCTGTCTGGAGCCTCTATTGTGTTTCATTGATTTGTTTATCTGGTTTGGAGTGTTGTTGTTTTGATTTTGGGGCATATCTGGAAGTACTCCTTGGGGGGCTGTTTTGGGCTCTGTTTTCATGGGTTTGCTCCTGGTAGTGATGGGCAGGGGAAGGGGAAGGGCAAATGATGTAAGAGATTGATTCAGGATCATCCACACTTAGAACATTACTGCTCAGCTCTCCTAGGTACCACTCTTGCCCCTCTTTCTGGTTTTTTATTTTTATTTTATTTTTATTGTGACCAAAATGAATTACAAATCTTACACAGTGATAATTAAGATACACAGTGACAATAAATGAGGGCCTTTCCACCAGCAGTGTTGTCCTCCTTTCATCCCTGTTCCCAAGCATATATCCCTTATCTTCCTCATTTTTCCCCCAGAATGCTAGTGTAACTAAAAGCATATATGTTAACACTAATGTAAACCTTTTTTTTTTGCAGTTCCAGATATTTTTACTAGTGGTTTCTTAAAGGTTTGGAGTCAAAGGAGTACTATAAAAACAATGTTAGTGTGGCAATTATCGTTTGCATGGGCCCACCAAAGTATGGGGGTCATGAAAAGGAAAAACTTTGGCCTAAGTACAAGGAGACCCTACCCCTGAAGTTTCCTGACAGAAGACCATTTCTAGGCTCCAGGCAAACTAGTTTATCCAATTCCAGTCATTGTCTATAGTGCCCATACAGTTATATTTTTTACAGTCTCTGTTATTGATCTCACATTTCTGTATTGAAGGTCCTGGAATCTGTATATCCTACATTGAAGTCAGGATGGTGCGAAGCGGCATCTAATTTCAACTCTCAATTAACGGGCAATGCAGAAAGCCCTGTCCAGTACGAAGGTCGTTGTTGTTGTTTAAATCTTCTCAGTGTTAAGGGAAGACTCTTTTGAGTAAATCGATGTCAGAGCAGCAGTAGGGTCTTCCCTGGTAGAGGATTGCTTCCAGGTGATGTCATAAACAACGTTGGTTGTTTCATAGATGGCTTCCCTGGTTCAGGGGTGACTGGAAAATGCCCAAATCTCTGAGGCCTGTGCCAGGTCATCATGTCAATGTTCAGGGTTTGTAAGGTTCCATTGGACCACAAGATTTGTGTGTCCCTATCTCTATTAGATAAGAACTTATTTGTATGTATAGTATTTTCCATTTTAATGTGCCCATGCAAACAAGGAATAATGCCACCTTACGTTATCAGTGCATAAGGGGGCCGAAAGAACAAGTCCAACAATCCCCGTGACCTGGTTCAAACATAAGCATTAAACTGAGGGACTCTTTCACCAAAATTCCTTATTGAACAGTTCACAGCGAGATTGGTGCCTATGGGGATGCTAGAACAAGTCCAACAATCCAATTGACTTGGTTCTTATATAAACGTTAAATGGAGGGACACTTCTACAAACTTCCTTATTTAACAAATAACAAAGGGAAGGAAAGATAGAGAGGGACTCTTTCACCAAAATATCTTATTGAACAGTTCACAAAGAGGAGAAAAGATAAAACGTGGGGAAAATAAACAATCTAACTTAAGACAGTGGACTCAATTGTCACCGTTCATGGGAACTAATCAGAAACCTAGTATGGTAGCAACCACAGTTACACAATGAAAGAAGGAAGAGGCCAAGAGGCCGCTGAGAGTAAACAAGTAGGTAAAGAGTACTGGCCCCTTCCCAGCCTGAGAGTCCATCCTCTCATTTTTATTTTGAAAATATATGGTACCCCCACCCAAACTGGTCTCTTCCCAACTGAGAGTCCATCCTCCCATTTATATTTTAAATATATAAGGTACGCCCCCGCACTTTTTAAATGGAGACCAATGAGAAGAAAAAAAATATCAGTGAATATCACGACGTAATGTCCCGACATATACCAGTGCTGCATTGGCCCGCCATCCACCCCATGTGTCCCTCCCTTAGTGTTGGGAGAGAAATGGGGAAAGCCTGAGGACCATGATAGAGTCCACCTGGGCTGGCAACCAGGGAAGGCCTGGAGTATGGGGGGAAATAGGGGAACGGCTGGAGGCCTGCTAAACCTCCCAGCACCCCCCAAGCTAGGGAGAATGCCATCCGGCATGGGGTGTCCCCTAACCCCATACCTGGGAAGAGCTGGCTTCCAGGATCAAGGCACTGGAAGCCAGCTATCTGCCCGGCCCCTCCCTCTGCTCCTCCTCCCTAGAGTAGGGAAGGGGGGAAGCCTGGAGACCCCTAATAGAGTCCACCTGGAACCCACAGCAGGCCACCCGAGGTGGCACTCAGGCCAGGCCTAGAGTCCAGGAATTTTTTTCCCCCCCTATGGAGGCCATACCTGGTGACGCTCAGGGATTGCTTCTAGCTCTGCACTCAGGGATCATTCCTGGTGGGCTTAGGGAACCATATGGGATGCTGGAGATTGAACTGGGCCAGTCACATGCAAGGCAAACACCCTCCTTGTTGTGCTATGGCTCTGGCCCATCTGTGTTTTTATGCCATTATCATATTGGGTTTATTGTGTGGAAATTATTCCTTATGGTGCTTGGAATTGGGTGAGCATACAATGCAGGTTTTAGACTCAGGGCCTTGAACTCAAGTATATGTTCTACCAAATATGATTGTTTTAGTTACCACAGCTTTATAGTGTGGTTAGAATTCAGGATTGAGTTGATTCTTTCTCAATGTTCCTTTTATCTTTTGGAGTTTTTGGGTTCCATACTATTATTATTATTATTATTATTATTATTATTATTATTTTCCCCATACTATTATTTTTAGGATTTTTCTATTTTTGTGAAAAAATGCCATTGAGATTTGTATTATAATGATTACACTAAATCTATAGATTGGTTTTGGTGGCACAAACCATTTTTCAGGTGCCTTCAGTAGTTTTTAATGACTTTCACTACATACATCTTTTCCCGTCTTGGTTGAATTTATTCCTAAGTATTGTTATATTTTGATGCAATTATAAAATTCTTAATTTCTCTTTCTGGTCATTTTTTTTTAGTTATTTGTTTAAAGGGTCACACCCAGTCATACTCCTGGCTCTAAGCTCAGGCGGGACTTGAGGGATCAAATGAAATATCAGGAATCAATACCTGGGTTTGTCAATGTGCAAGGTGAACACCTTACCCCCTGAGCTTTCTCTCCAGTCCTCTGGTAATTTCTCATCAATATAATGAAATGCAAGTGATTTCTATGTATTTATTATCCTGATGCTTTGCAGAATGTATTAGTACTCAGGTTTTTTCTAAATGGAGATTAGGACTTTCTATATATAAGATGACAGAATTTGAAACCACAATTTTACTTCTTTCTAATTTGAATCCTATAGGGAAAAAAATGTCTTGCCTGAGTATTTGGAATGAACATTATTCCAGTACTTTAAAGTTGAGATGTGACCACAGTGGGTAGGGCATTTGCCTTGAATGTGGTTGACCTAGGTTCCATCCCTGGCACTGAATATGGTTTTCTGAGCCCACCAGGAGTGAGACTTGAGTACAGAGCCAGGAGTAAACCTGGATGTAGCTCAAAAACAAGAAGAAAGGAAAGAAGGAAGGAAGGAAGGGAAAGAAAGAAAAGAAAGATAAAGAAAGAAGAAAGAGAAAGAAAAAAGAAAGAAAAAAGGAGAATGAAAGAAAAAGAAAGGAGGGAAGAAGGAAGGAAGGAAGGAAGGAAGGAAGGAAGAGGGAGGAAGAGAGGAAGAAAAAAGGAAAGAAGGAAGAAAAAGAAAGAAAAAGAGAAAGGAAAGAAAGAGGGAGGGAGGAAGAAAGGAAGAAAGGAAGGAAAGAAGGAAGAATAGAGGGGAAAAGGAGTGGAAGGAAGGGAAGGAAAAGGGAAAGGAAGGAAAAGGAAAGGAAAAAGGAAAGGAAAGGAAAAGGAAGGAAAGGAAAAGGAAAAGAAAAGGAAAGGAAAGAGGAAAGGAAAGGAAAGGAAAAAGGAAAGGAAAGGAAAGGGAAGGAGAGGAAAGGAAAGGGAAGGAAAAAGAAAAGGAAAGGAAAGGAAAAAAGGACGGAAGGAAATGAAAAAAAAGAAGAAAAGGAAAGGAAAAAAGAAAGGAAAAGGAAAGGAAATGGAAGGAAAGGAAAAAAGGGAAGGAAAGGAAAGGAAAGGAAAAGGAAAGGAAAGGAAAGAGGAAAGGAAAGGAAAGGAAAAGGAAAGAAAAGGAAAAAGGAAAAGAAAGGAAAAAGGAAAGGAAAAGGGAAGGGAAGGAAAAAGAAAGGGAAGGAAAAAGAAAGGAAAGGAAAGGAAAAAAGAAAGGAAAAAGTGGTGAAGTAGGCACTTTAGAGAGAAATCTTTCTTCCTTTCTCCAGTGGCCATAATGGGGTCTGGGCCTTGTTATGGCCTTTACAAGGTTGAAGTTATTACTGTTCTACCAGTGGTTTTCCATGTTTCTACACCCGTAGCATAACATGAGTCCACATTCTGGTGGTTGAAATACTGCTCCGTATCCACTTCCCTGAGAGTTTGAGGTGGATGTTGAATTTCTCTCTTTCCTTTGCAGTGCTGAGCCCAGGCTGAGTAAGCAAGCATTTTATCACTGAGCTACATCCCTGGTCCGGATGTTGAACTTTTAAATGCATTTTCTGCATCTGTTAAAATGATCGTATTAGTTTTTGGGTTCATGTTGTTTATCAGCATTGATTTATAGAGGCTGTTCTTTGTATTCCTAGAATGAATCTCTCTTGATTACTGGGGTGTGGGGGGTTTGGAAGAATTCAACTATACCTGCTGTGTTCCGGGGTTAGTCCTGACTCTGATCAGGGAGGGATCACTAACAGTGGGGATCATATGTGGATAGATAGAGACCTATCTCTCTAGGTCCCTTTTAACGCATTCTTGAATTTGGTTTGCTAATATTTTGCTGAGAATTTGTTTTATCTGTGTCCATTAAGATTATTATTTGGTAAAAAAAAAAAAAAGATTATTTGGTAGGGGCCAGAGAGATAGCATGGAGGTAAGGTGTTTGCCTTGCATGCAAAAAGTCAGTGGTTCGAATCTCGGCATCCCATTTAGTCCTTCGTGCCTGCCAGAGGTGATTTTCTGAGCATAGAGCCAGGAATAACCCCTGAGCGCTGCCGGGTGTGACCTGAAAACCAAAAAAAGAAAAGAAAAGAAAAGGAAAAAGATTATTTGGTCTAAGGAGCCAGAGTGATAGCACAGTGGTAGGGCTTTTGCCTTGCACATTTTCAAACCAGGATGGAACTGGGTTTGATCTGTGGTATCCATTTAGTCCCCCAAGCCTGCCAGGAGCTATTTCTGAGCACAGAGCCAGGAGTAACTCCTGAGCACCATTGGCTGTGGCCCCAAAACAAACAAACAAACAAAAGAATATTTGGGGGCTGGAGATAGCACAGCAGTAGGGCATTTGCCTTGCACACGGCTTATCTCAGACAGACCTGGTTTCTTCTCTGGCGTCCCATATGGTCCCCTGAGCCAGGAGTGATTTCTGAGTGCATAGCCAGGTGTAATAATCCCTGAGTGTCACACACACACACAGACACACACACACACACACACACACACACAAAGAATATTTGATCTGGGGGACTAGAGTGATAGCACAGTGGGTAGGGCATTTGCCTTGCTTGCGGTCAACCCGGGTTTGATCCCTGGCATCCCATATGGTCCCTTGAGCCTGCCAGTCCCCTGAATGCAGACCTGGGAGTAAGCCCTGAGCACTACTGGGTAAGGCCCCCAAACCAATACTAAAACAAACAAAGAATATTGGATCTAGCGCACATGTACTGTCTGGGTACGTGGTGCCTAAGCATGTCCCCTCCTGAGATGTGCACTTTTCTACTTTCCTAATTTCATGCTGCACTATGTACAGGCCCTCTCTGCCTTTGGTGGAGCCCATGCTCTCTCTTGAACGTCTGTCTCTCTGTCTCTCTCATCCTATCCCTGCTCCTTCCTCAGTACTTCCAAATAAAACCTGTTTTTATTTAAAAACATATTGGGTTTAGGGGCCAGAGCAGTGGCGCAAGCGGCAGTGCATTTGCCTTGCATGCGGCTGACCTAGGACAGACCACGGTTCAATCCCCGGCGTCTCATATGGCCCCCCAAGCTTGAGTAATACTTAATCGCATAGCCAGGAGTAACCCCTGAGTGTCACCGGGTGTGGCCCAAAAACCCAAATTTTATATATATATATATATATATATATACATATATATATATACATATATATATATGCAAGGCAAGTACCCCACTGTACTATAGCTCTAACCCTATAAACCTAATAACTAATATATACTATAATATACTATAGCTCTAACCCTATAAACCTAATACCTAATATATATTAGGTATATTAATATATATTAGGTATTAGGTTTATAGGGTTAGAGCTATAGTACAGTGGGTAGGGTACTTGCCTTGCACATGGCAGACTTGGGTTCGATCTTTGGCATCCTATTTGGTCCTAGAAGTGCTCCTGAACACAGAAACAGGAGTAACCCCTAGGCATTGCTGGCTCAAAAACCAAAATATAGGGGTCGGAGAGACAGCACAGTGGTAAGGCGTTTGCCTTGCAAGCAGTTGATCCAGGATGGACGGTGGTTCGAATCCTGGTATCCCATTTGGTGCCCTGTGCCTGCCAGGAGCGATTTCTGAGCATAGAGCGAGGAGTAACCCCTGAGTGCCACCAGGTATGACCCCAAAACCAAGAAATATTGTAGCATGAAATAATTAACGATGGGGCTGGATGGCGATGGATGGAGGCCTTTGTGCTTAGGCCCCAGCCACGTGGCTTCATCCCCATCCAGCTGGCGGATTCCAGGCCCAGGTAATCGGCGTAATCAAGACTCACTCACAGGCAGGCTTTAGGAAGAATCATCTTTATTCAGGCCCTATTCACCACATGTGTGTGGCCTATCTCATAACCTTTTAAGCACTAGTTATTCTTGGCCCTGCATCTAAACTCCTTTCAGCCATCTTCCTCAGAGCGCCCAGCAGCGCAGAAAGGGCCAAGAGCCAAAGGCAAAAAGCCAAAAGGGCCGAATTCCCTTGGTTCAAGCCTTATATAACATTTCCCAGACCCCTCCCAGGAATGGGAGGGTCTAGCAGGTAAGGTTACACCTACTATCTGGTTCCCAAGACCCCTCCCAGAAGTGGGTGGGTCTAGGGTCTTAAATAGGTACACCCACAAAATATATATATATTGGGTCTTGTTTCCTCTATGTCTATGCCGATCTGTCCTCGCTCCTCTATGGTGAAACAGCAGGCCTGGGAGGTGGGGCTTCTCCTGTAATATTCCTCCACCAGTTGTCTGACATCCATGCAGCCTCCTTGTCCTGGTCTAGTTATATTTTCTTTATTAGTATTGGTGAGAGTGGATGGACTCCACCTGACAGTGCTCAGGGCTTACTCCTGGCTTTGTGCTCAGAGATTACTGCCAGCTGTGCATGGGAGAGTGGGTGCCATATGGAGTGCTATAGACCAGTCCCCAGCTCCTCCTGTGACTCTCTCTCTGGGCAGATCTTGCTGTCGCTGTTGTCACCACGCCAGAACCGCCTTAAGAATGAGATTGAGGAATCTCTGGACATGAGCCTGCTCCAGAAGGAGGCCGAAGAGGGCAGCCTCAACATCCCTCACCTTTCTAAGTACATCCTAAATCTCATCACGCTGTTGTGTGCACCCGTCCGGGATGAAGCTGTGCAGAAGCTCGAGGGCATCGTGGACCCTGTGCAGTTGCTGAGGTGAGGGATGTGCTTAACCTCTTCTAAATTCGCCTCATCTTGGGGACCAGGAAAGCCAGGCCAGACCCTACCCCGAGGGGCTCCCGTGAAGCCCCACTAGCCCTTCTGGTCTCTCCAGCTGAGTGGCTGTTTCCTCCAAAGATGGCCATGTAAGCCCTTTGGTTATTCCTTCTTGGCGCCTTTCACTTGCACATTGCCAGGAAAGGGTGATCCGTTATTCCAAGGCTCGCAAACATCCCTTCTTCAGGCTTTCTCGTCACTGTTCCCACAATGAATGGACAGGAACGGGATGCGATCTTGAGCCAGAGCCTCAGAAACCAATTTTCAAAAGTATGAATCGGCTTGATCTTCAAGCCCGTGTTCTTCCTTGAATATGATTCTCGCTTGCCAGTTTTCACTTTGGAGAAAAGTTCACTTTGGGCAAGTTCGTGTTCTGTCTTGAACACACACTTTTCCCTCTCTACCCTCTCATTGTTCTAAATAAGTTTCAATAAAAACTATCTCAAGATAGGGCTTGGGAAAGGAAATGAGGGAAAGAAGGGAAGGAAGGAAGGAAGTAGGAAGGAAGAAGGGAAAAAAGAAAAGGGAGAAAGGGAAGGAAGGACGAAGGGAGGAAGGAAAAGGGGGAAAGGAAACAATGAAGGAAGGAAGAAGGGAGAAAGGGAAGGAAGAAAGGAAGGAAACAATGGAGGAAGAAGGGAAGGAAACAATGGAGGAAGAAGGGAAGGAAACAGTGGAGGAAGAAGGAAGTAAAGGAATAATGAGGGAAGGGAGGAAGAGAGGAAGGAAGGAAGAAAGAAAGGGAATAAAGGAAGGAGGGCAAGGAGAAAGAAAAGAAGGGAAAGAAGGAAGGGAACATGTCTCCCCTAAGGCTGGTGAAGGCTCCCACTGGCTTGTGTCCTAGAAGGGGCATTTGGCTTGGGCCTTAGATCTGCTCCTTTCTGCTCATTCCTGACCTTGGGCCTGAGCCATCTGTCCCTTTGGTTGGGGCTTTAGCACAGGACTGAGTCCTCCTATCCAGTGCTCCGGAGGTATCTCCAAGTGCTTTCACTCCACGGCCCTTGGTTGCCGAAACCCTGTGTCTTCCCATGTAGAGGGATCTTCCAGGTTCTAGGCCTGATGAAAATGGACAGAGTGAACTACACCATCCAGAGCCTTCACCCGCATCTGCAGGATCATTCCATCCAGTACGAACGGGCGTCTTTCCAGGAGCAGCTCGACAAGGAGCCCAGTGCGTGATCAGTGGCAGGCTGGAAGTAGGGCCAGAGCCCACTTTCCCTGGGGAGGGGCCGGAGAGGGGCGGGTTGGAGTATAGAGATGCCCACGCCAGAAGCATCTATTCCGTGGGCAGGATCTGGGGCAGAGGCTGAAGGGCCTGTCTGTCCCCAGGTCTCCTGGACCACACTACCAAGTGGCTCACTCAGGCGGCCGCTGACCTCTCCTCGCCACCACCTGCCAGCTCCGACTCCTCCGACTCTTCCAGCATGGCCTCCTCCTCCCTGAGTGAGGACGCTGCCAGCCCGGAATCTCTCAGCCCCACCATGGTGCTGTCCCAGGGGTTTCTGAACCTCCTTCTCTGGGACCCTGAGAATGAGGAGTTCCCTGAGGTAGGGATATGGGGGGAAAAACATATTTTTTTGCTTTGGGGCTACACCCGGCAGTGCTCAGGGGTCATTCCTGGCTCTGCATTCAAGGATCATGCCTGGTGGTGCTTGGGGGACCATATGGGATGCTGGGAATGAAACCTAGGTTGGGCACGTGGCAGACAATTGCCCTGCCCGTTCCAGCCTAGAGCTTCAGTCTGTATCTGGGACAACATCTCCCTCCTGTCCTTCCTTTCCTGACAGTCCCCCTCCTTTCCTGCCTCCCCAGACTTTGATGATGGACCGAGAGCAGCTGCAGGAGCTGACGGCCCAGGCCCAGCAGTTGACCCTTCTGGCCTCAGTCTTGCTGGTAGCCAGCAGCTTCTCGGGCAGCGTCCTCTTCGGCTCGCCTCAATTTGTCGATAAACTGAAACGTGTCACCAAGTCCCTGATGGAGGAGTTTGGCTCCAGGTGAGCTGTGTGGGCCCCCGTCCAGGTGTGGACGATGGCAGACAGGGTGGGGAAGGGACGATGGTGCTGCTGCTGCTGACCACAGACCCTGAGAGGTCCCTGAAGTCCTTGAGAGAGTATTGCTTTCCTAAGTGGTCTGAGTCCTCAGAAGAAAAGGGACGAAGAAAAGGGAAAGTTTGTCCAGCTTGTTGGTGACCTCAGAATCAATACCCAGTGGGGAAGGAGACAGTGGGGAGGGTGCAGCCGGTCATTCAGCAGTGCTGTCTTCTGTGCTCAAGGCCCATAAAGATGGAAGAAGACTCAGAGAGGGGGTTTGGTGAGAGTTAGGACAACTGGCTGTGGAAAACAGTCAAGGGATGGGGCCAGAGAGATAGCACAGTGGGCAGGGCATTTGCCTTGCAAGCAGTCAATCTGGGTTCAATCCGCAGCATCCCATATGGTCCCCCGAGCAATGTCAGGAGTGTTTCTCAAGCACAGAGCCAGAAATAAGCCCTGAGCATCTCCAATGTGGACACAAATAGACAGACAAAGCCCATGGAGGCCATCTGAGATGCACATGCAAGACTGAGGTGAAAGATCAGCAAGGGGTGGGCCAGAGAGATAGCAAAACAGAAGGGTGTTTGCTTTATGCAGCTGACCCGTGATGGACCTGGGTTCGATTCCAGGCATCCCATATGGTCCCCTGAGCTTGCCAGGAGCAATTTCTGAATGCAGAGCCAGGAGCAACCCTTGAGCACAGCTGGATGTGGTCCATACGCCCTCCCGCCCAAATAAAAAGACCAACGAAGACACGAGATCCTCCTCAGCTGTTTCACTACATGTCCTTTGTTCTAAGCATGGGGACATGAGAGAGTCACTGCTAGAGTGTTGTGCACTATGATTCCCAGAGCCCCATGGGTGCATGGCTGTCTGTCAGGTGACCGCTCTCGCTCCTTCCTGCTCTAGGCCCGAGGAGGCCATGGCAACCGTGAGTGAGCAGGTGTCCCAGGAGATCCAGCAGAGCCTCAAGACCATGGGCCTGGCTGAGCTGAGCAAAGACAACACAGAGTCGCTGGTGGGGCAGCTCCAGAACATCGCCAAGAAGGAAAACTGTGTCCGAAGCGTCATCGGTGAGCCGGTGGGGAGAATCAGATCCTGAGCCTAGAGTCAGTCACTTAGGTCTTAACCAAGGAAGACTTGATCACCAGGGTGAGAGATAGAGGTGTGGGGTTAGGGGAGAGAGGGAGAGAGAGACAGAGAAAAAGAGAGAGAGAGAGAGAGAGAGAGAGAGACAGAGAGAGAGAGAGAGAGAGAGAGAGAGAGAGAGAGAGAGAGAGAGACGAGAATTTTCAGGACGATAGTACAGGGTGCGGCCAACCCAGGTTCAACTCCCTGTACCCCAGCTGGTCCCCTGAGCTCCATCAGGAGAGATTCCTGAGCACAAAGCCAGTGCTTGAGCACTTCTGGGTGTGGCTCAAAAATCAAAACAAAAGCCCTTCCTTCCTCCCTCCCTCCCTCCCTCCCATCCTCCCTCCTTCCCTCCCTCCCTCCTTCCTTCACTTCCTTCCTCCCTCCCTCCCATCCTCCCTCCTTCCCTCCCTCCCTCCTTCCTTCACTTCCTTCCTCCCTCCCATCCTCCCTCCTTCCCTCCCTCCCTCCTTCCTTCACTTCCTTCCTCCCTCCCATCTTCCCTCCTTCCCTCCCTCCCTCCCTTTCTTCCTTTCTTCCTCTTTTCCTCCGTCCTTCCCTCCCTCCCTCCCTCCCTCCCTCCCTCCCTCCCTCCCTCCCTCCCTCCCTCCCTCCCTCCCTCCCTTCCTTCCTTCCTTCCTTCCTTCCTTCCTTCCTTCCTTCCTTCCTTCCTTCCTTCCTCCCCTAAAGAAAAGAAAAAACAAAACAAAACGAAAAAGACTTGACTCTCAGGTAAATCACTGCTAGGCATTCGTTTTTCCAAATATGGGTTACAGGGTTTAGAGACACTCGGGTTCCTAGGAAGAGGTGCGTACGGGGACAGGTGGTTGATCCTGTGTGGCCGTTGATCCAGCCTCGCTTCCACTCTCCACCCCTGGCTTTTATGGGATTTTCTTTCTAAATCTGGCATGTTCTCCAGATCACAAGCATTGTCTTTGAATGAGAGTAAAGGGCCTGACCCCCAGTTGGGAAGAAGGCCATGACCTTGGCTCTGCTCCATCTAAGCTCTTCTAGGCCAGATCTTCATTCTGGGGGATTGACATGCTAAATCACATGCTCGGACCCTTTCTCTGTCCCCAGGGCCAGGTTACAGGAAGCATATGTGCTCACTCTGGGGTGGCTGGTGTGAGTGTCCAGGTTGCATGCCTAGGGCGCCATTTTCCCCAGTCCCCCTGAAAGTGACATGCACCCCTCTTCCTCATCTGTGTTCACAGACCAACGGATCCACTTGTTCCTCAAGTGCTGCCTGGTGCTGGGCGTGCAGCGTTCGCTCCTTGACCTGCCAGGGGGCCTCACGCTCATCGAGGCGGAGCTGGCAGAACTGGGCCAGAAGTTCGTCAACCTAACACACCACAATCAGCAGGTGTTCGGGCCCTACTACATCAACATCATCAAGACCCTCATCCCCACCGTGCAGGCCCAGGAAACCAAAGTGGAGTCCTGCTGATTGGTGTCCTGTGACTGGGGTCCCCCTGAGTGACATCCCCAGGGACCAGCAGGGCCCCAAACCTCCCTATCCTGGGGCCTGCATCCCAGGGGCGTGATTTTTGAGCATGCAAACACCCAGCCCCCAGCCCCAACTGTCTCACTAATAAACCTCTGAATGCAAGCAGCTCTTCGGCCAGGCTTTGGGCCATAATGCTACATAGTCCTTATTACAAAGTTCTTACAAACTAAGTACAAGGTCAGCAGTAGCTCTACCCTGTGGCCCAGTACTCTCTGCTGCATGCTGTGCTGAGAAGTCAATGTCCCCCGGGACACTAGCATCATGTTCTTGAAGGGTAAAATGTTTCTTCAAGGGCACTGGGAAATCTGGCCTGAGGCCCAAATGTGAGTTCTAAGGCTTCCCCGGGAATCAGAGGCCTGCTTGGTGTCCAGTTTGGCTCAAATTGGAAAATGAGTGAAGGAGCACATTAGAAAGCTCATACCTGGGGCTGGAGAGATAGCATGGAGTTAAGGCTTTTGCCTTGCGTGCAGAAGGTGGGTGGTTCGAATCCCAGCATCCCATATGGTCCCGAGCCTGCCAGGAGCTATTTCTGAGCATGGAGCCAGGAGTGATCCCTGAGTGCTGCTGGGTGTGACCCAAAAACCAAAAAAAAAGAAAAGAAAAGAAAAGGAAAGAAAGAAAGAGGAAGGAAGGAAGGAAGGAAGGAAGGAAGGAAGGAAGGAAGGAAGGAAGGAAGGAAAGGAAGGAAGGAAAGGAAGGAAGGAAGGAAGGAAGGAAGGAGAAGGAGGAAAGAAAGAAAGAAAGAAAGAAAGAAAGAAAGAAAGAAAGAAAGAAAGAAAGAAAGAAAGGAAGGAAGGAAGGAAGGAAGGAAGGAAGGAAGAAGGAAGGAAGAAAGAAAGAAAAGAAAAGAAAGAGAAAACTCATACCCGGGGGCCTGAGCAATAGTCCAGTGGGGAGGACATTTGCCTTATATGAGCCAACTCAGGTTCAATTCTTGACTAATCTCCACAGCAGGGTCTGCATCAGGGCTGGGCTAATAGGGTGATGCCTGCCATCTTGAAAAGTTTTGAGCTCACAGCTGGTCCCAGAAGGTCCTCAGAGTCCTGGTGCCAGCTCTTAGGTCAAGTTTATCCTCAGTCTGTTCTCAACTATGGCTTTGGTTTCTCCATCCCAAAGCTCAGAGCAGATAGGCCAGGAGGGTTCTCAGGCACTCTTTGCCTTTGGATGTTCACAGCTCGTTTAGTCTGGGGCTCACGGCTGAGTGGTGGGTCCTGTTGGTGTTACCAGTGATGGTCTCTGCAGGCCCAAAGCTAGGCTGGGGGTGGCAGTGGAGACATCCCTTCACCCAACTCTTACTTCAGGCTGCTGCTCAGACTATAAATGTGGAAAATTCCCTTCAGACTTTATTTTGTTTGCTTTGGGGAGCCACACTCAGCAGTGTTCAGCAGTTACTCCTGACTCTGCACTCAGAAATTGCTCCTGGCAGACTCAGGGGACCATATGGAATGCCAGGGATCAAAAACAGGTCAGCCGGTAGGTTTGTAAAAAAAAAAAAAAAAAAAAACAGGTCAGCCGCATACAAGGCAAACGTCCTACCTGCTGTGCTATCACTCTGGCTCCTGTTCAGACTTTTTAACCCAAGCACTACTGGCTGTGGACTAAATCCACCCCCACCTCCCACTGGTTCCTTGTTTTGAAAATAAAATTAAAATTCACATGCTCCCAAGGCAGCCTGTTCTTTCCATTTTGGAAGATCCAGGCACCAGGTGGCACAAACAGAAGTAGTTGCTGCAGGGTGTGATGTGGCCTGAGCCCAGTGACTCCTTTGGGTGGGTGGGGACCCTGGAGAGGCCCACACCAGGCCCAGAGGCCAGGAAAAGCCTGGATGCATGAAGGGTCCCTATCTTGTAGTAACAAAGCCTCAGGATATGAGCATCTTCTTTGCAGCTTTGAATCTGGATTGTTCTAGCTGCGACCTCTAGTCCACAGCAGAAGTCTCTGAAGCAGAGGCTGCCTGAGGGGAAGCGGGGAAGCACAGGCCCCAGCTGACAACATGACTAGAATCTGAAACAGGCACTTCCTCAGACTAGCTGAGTTAAATTTCTTGTGCTCATTCCCACCAACACCCCACCAGGGCCACTCCAGCCTGTCCTGCTCACAGTACCCGGGGCAAGTATTTGAAAATGGGGTAACGGCTGGGGCTGGAGAAATAGCACAGTGGTAGGGCATTTGCCTTGCACGCAGCCGATCCCAGACTGACGGTGGTTCGAATTCCGGCATCCCATATGGTCCCCCGAGCCTGTCAGGGGTGATTTCTGAGCTCAGAGCCAGAAGTGACCCCTGAGCGCCGCCGGGTGTGGCCCCCAAACCAAAAATAAATAAATAAATAAAAAGAAAATGGGGTAACAGGCATAGAATTTCCCACCTGTGACCTTTACAGGAATATAGGAATGACTACTGTCTGCTTCCAGAAATTCCTTTCCCTTTCAGAGTTCAGGTTCTGCAGCCTGGCATGTGAGAAACTTTTGTGTTCCCATGAGGTGCTGTAATATGAATCCCGTGGGTCCTATTTTGCAGACTTCTCATGCTGTATATATATATGAGCATCTCATTCTTACGACGAAAATGATTCTCAATTCCATGAATATACATCCTATGTTTATCCCTCTATCCAGTTGAAGATTTATTTGCTATTATTTTGTTCGTGGGGTTCTGGAGAGACATTCTCTGTGCTCAGTAAAGCCCTGGCTAGTGCTTGGGATTATACTTGATGCTGGGGAATGGAACCTGGCCAGTTCATACGTTTCAAGAATATCCTGCTGTAGGGGCCAGAGAGGCAGTACAGGAGGTAAGGCCTGACATGCCGCTGGTGGTGGTGATGGTGATAGTAGTACTGGGGTAGTAGCTAGTAGTCGCTGGGATAGTAGTTGGCATGACCTCAGTTTGATCCCCAGCCTGCCAGAAGTGATTTCTGAGCGCAGAGCCAGGAGTAAGCCCTGAGCAGACCAAGTATGGCCCAAATTTGCCCAAATAAACAGCAAAGAGACAGATCACGGTGGCTTTAATGCCAAGTTCCTCTGCTTCTCGCTGGCTTTGTCAGTGGGGGGTGGTCTCCAACTGAGCCGACTTTGCAGCTGTGCTAGTTGAATTCAGCCTACCATAGAATGAGTGTTTGGAATAATAGAACCTCCTTTCTTGTGGTTCTGGACTGCTGTGCAGTCCTGGAGCACATCACCGTGGGGTCTGCTGAGCTGCCTGGCCCAGTTGGTCGAGTCCACCATGCCTGGGCCCTGGGGCGGCCTCTCCTCCCGCCTGTCTGTCTGGGTGTCCTCTCTCTCCCTTCCATATGGAATATGTGTGATGGGAAGTTTGAAGACATATTGTCTTAGCAGCTTCAACTCTGCAGTACAAGAGTTGGGGGTTGTCCAGTTACCTACCATCCTGCCCAGCACATCTGTCACTGACCTGGTTCATAATGGGAAGTTGGATGATTTCTTCAACCTGTTCTCCCCACCTCCAGGCCTCTCAAAACCAGCTTGTTGGTTTGCTGCTATTTTGTTGTTTTTTTTTTTTTTAGACTCCACATATAAGTGAAATCCTATGGTAACTCTCTAAGTGACTTAAGTCACTTAGCATAATTAATGTACTCAAGGTTTGTCCAAGTTGTTAAGACAAGATTTCATTTATTTTATATGCTGAATGTCAACTGTCTACAAAGTCTTTATCATTTAATCTTTTTAAATTTAAATTTTATTTTCATTCAATCTCTTTGACTTTTTTTTACTTCCATTGTTTTCAGATGTTTGGGACACACCTGGCAGTGCTCAGGGCTTACTCCTGGTTCTGTTTTCAGGGATCATTCTTGGCACAGTGCTTAGGGGACCATATGGAATGCCAAGGATAGACTCTGCTTCAGTCACATGCAAGGCAAGTTCCTTGCTCGCTGTACTTTCACTCTGGCCTGACTTGTATAAATCTGTGATGAATATACAGGTGCATCTATTTTTTCTTTTAGTTTATTTTTTTGTTTGGAGATACTACTGGCTCAGTGCTCAAGAGTCACTCCCTGGAGATGCTTGGGGGAAAATGTAATTGTTGCCAAGGGTCAAATCTGGGCCTCCTACATACAAAGCATGTGCATAACTTTTGAGCCATCTCCCTAGCCTGGTAGTTCTATTTTTATGGTTTCTAATGGCCTTATAATATTTTATTGGCTTCCTTTGGATCCAGCCAAGTGCTTGTTTAAGACAGAGTGAAAATTTCAGGCAATTTTACCCAACTTATTTTTAACTTTGGTTTGGGGCCAGGCTGGTCAGTTCCCAGGTTGGTTGGGGAATATGTTCTCCCAGGAATCGAACTCAGGGCTCTTGAAAGCAAAACCCATGCACAGTTCTTTGAATCATCTCCCTGGCTTCTGGCAGAAATTCCATACTGCTTTCCAGAGTGGCTGGGTCTGCTTTCATTTCTTTTTTTTTCCCTCTTTATCATCTTCTTTTTTTTCCCTATTTTTTTATTTTTATTTTAATTTTTTTTTGGTTTTTGGACCACACCCGGCGGTGCTCAGGGGTTACTCCTGGCTGTCTGCTCAGAAATAGCTCCTGGCAGGCACGGGGGACCATATGGGACACCGGGATTCGAACCAACCACCTTTCGTCCTGGATCGGCTGCTTGCAAGGCAAATGCTGCTGTGCTATCTCTCCGGGCCCTCCCTCTCTATTTTTTCATTTCTAACACTGCACCGTCTTTTATCTTGTAACATGGCCAACCTTTATTAGTTCTTGTTTATTGGATAAGTCGTTCCAATAGGGATAAAGGCATGAAGCCTCACTTTGGTAGGGTTTCAATTTGCATCCCCCTAATGACTAATGGCAGGAGTCTCTTTTTCATGTATCGACCATTTGTATGTGTCTCTTGGATGTCTAGTTAGAACTTCTGCCTATATGGGAAGAGGGGGACATGCCTGGTGATTACCTGTGTGTGTAAGACAGAGAGAGAGAGAGGAGAGAGAGGAAAGGAGAGAGAGGAGAGAGAGGAGAGAGAAAGGAGAGAGAGGAGAGAGAGGGAAAGAGAGGAGAGAGAGGGAGAGAGGGAGGGAGAGAGAGAGAAAGAGAAAGAGAGAAAGAGAGAAAGTCTGGCTTTGGACTCTGGGTCTTAAGCATGAAACACATGTGCTCCAGCCTCTGAACTCTCTCTGCTCTTTTGCTTAGCTCTTAATTGGATATTTTTTTCTATTGAATGAGTTCCTAGTGCATTGGAATACTGATCCCTCATCAGACACATGATTGGCCAAAACTCCCCCCAGCCAATGCCTTTTTCATTTTGTGGATATTTTCCTTTGCTCTGCGGAAGCTTTTTCATATTTTACTATGTGCCCACTTGTATATCTGTCTAATTGTTGCTTTTGTTGGTATCTGACTCAAATATCATCATCCTGACACTTATGCCAAGGAACTTATGGCCTGATTTCTTCTGGTTTTATGGCTCCAGGTTAGGTCCAAGCCTTTAAGTTGGGGTTAATTTGGGGATTGGTGTAAGACAGTGGTCCAGTTGGATTCTGTTGTGTGTGACTTTCCAATTTCCCAGCACCACGTATCAAAGAAGCTGCATGTTCTCTTAAAGACTTTAAGATAATCCAATCAGCTGCTCTTTAGTCTTTATGAAAGTTTGTCTACTTAGGGTTTTTTTTGGGAGTGCACACCCAGTAATGCTCAAGGGTTACACTTTTTGTGTGTGTATTTTTAAGCCACACCCAGCAGTGCTCAGGGGTTATTTTAGGTTCTGCACTCAGAAATTGCTCCTGGCATGCTAGGGGGACCATATGGGTTGCTGGGGATTGAATCCAGGTTGGTCCTCACGTGCAAGGTAAATGCCCTACCACTGTGCTATTGCCCCAGCCCCTCAGGGGACACTCTTTACTCTGTGACCAGGAATCACTCCTGGTGGGCTCAGGAGGGACCATATTGAGTACTGGGGATCAAACCTTGGTTGGCAACTTGCAAGGCAAACACCTTACCCACTGTACTATTATTCTGGCCCTTCATTCATGTTTAATCATTGATAATTAAATAAATTACATAAAATATTAAAACCATATAATAAAATTAAAATCATACATCAAATTATTACATAATTATTAATAAAATACATGATCGTTAATAGAACAATTAATGCTTCTATACTGTACTTCTATTTTGTTTACTGACTAGTTTGTTCTTTTCTTATTTTATTTTTTTTTATTTTATTTTATTTTTTTTGGTTTTTGGGCCACACCCGGTAACGCTCAGGGGTTACTCCTGGCTATGAGCTCAGAAGTTGCTCCTGGCTTGGGGGACCATATGGGACGCCGGGGGATCGAACTGTGGTCCGTCCAAGTAGCGCAGGCAAGGCAGGCACCTTACCTCTTGCGCCACCGCCCGGCCCCTAGTTTGTTCTTTTCTGTTCATTCTTATAGTCTTGATAACTTCAGTGGGATGTTTATTTTTTTGTCATTATTTCTTGTTTATCTACTATAAGTTTGTGGCTTTGTGGTTATTCATTCACATGTGAGAATTTAAACAGTTTTTAAAGTTATCTAACTAATATGAATTATTCCTAAACTACTTTTCCCTTATTTCCAATCTTTTAGAAAACCATTTAAATTCAACGCAATTATGTTGTTTTTGTTTTGTTTTGTTTTGGTTTTGGTTTTTCGAGCCACACCCGTTTGATGCTCAGGGGTTACTCCTGGCTAAGCGCTCAGAAATTGCTCCTGGCTTGGGGGGACCATATGGAATGCCAAGGGATGGAACCACGGTCCTTCCTTGGCTAGCGCTTGCAAGGCAGACACCTTACCTCTAGCACCACCTCGCCGGCCCCTCAACGCAATTATGTTATTAGGGCACAATGTCTTTTTCATTCTCTTATTTGGTCTTTCTGGTTTCTAATTTGTTTTCAATGATATATTTTCCTATCTATGAGTTGTGGAAAATAAGTAAAAAATTCCATTTACACTTAGCAATAGGGTTTCTGAGCTTATCTCTTATGTAATAGTGCTGGCTGTAGCTATGCATGGTTCGAATCTGCTCTGTCCTCAGACGCCATCCACCACTTAGGGGGAGCCCCCCACCATCTTTTTTTTTTTTTTCGGGCCACATCCGTTTGATGCTCAGGGGTTACTCCTGGCTAAGCACTCAGAAATTGCCCCTGGTTTGGGGGGACCATATGGGATGCCAGGGGATCGAACCGCGGTAGCAATCTTTCCTTGGCTAGCGCTTGCAAGGCAGACACCTTACCTCTAGCGCCACCTCGCTGCCCCCCCCATCTTTATATATATATATTTTTTTTGTTTGTTTGTTTTTGGGTCACACCTGGTGACGCTCAGGGGTTACTCCTGGCTATGCGCTCAGAAGTCGCTCCTGGCTTGGGGGACCATATGGGACGCCGGGGGATCGAACCGAGGTCCGTCCTAGGCTAGCGCAGGCAAGGCAGGAACCTTACCTTTAGCGCCACCGCCCGGCCCCCCCCATCTTTATATTAATTTAGCCACCACCACATAAAGTGTTTTGTTTTCTTACAATTCACAGAGGCAACATGATTTATGGTCCTGTTAACAAGTTTCAAGCCTGTGGTCCAGCACCACCCAGCAAGCAAGGAGTGTCAGCGTCCCTCCCTTCCTGCCCATCTTCATGCCCCCTACCCACCTGTATGCAGATATCCCGGGTTCCATCCCTGGCATCCCAAATGCTGCTCCCAGTTCACTGGGAATAATTCCTGAGTGCAGAGCCAGGAGTTACCCTGAGCATTGTCTGTTGTAGTGGCCCAAAAACAAACCAAATGAAAATGACTCTGGAGTGAGTCGGGGCGGGGAATGGCCACAGTCAAGTACAGGGCCCAGTTATGTTCTCTCCTGTCCCACACTGGCACAGCCTGTGGCAAGAACCACAGTTCCTGGGAGGAGCAGAGGGAGAGTCAGCAGCAAGGCCCTGAGAGTCCACTGCCCTCTCTGGTGTGTGCCAAGGGCACAGTGGCACACTCTGATATTTAGACCCTTTTCTCCTGGCACCAAGTTTGCTTCTGTCTAGGAAAAATTGTCCAAGTCAGGGATCCACAGGGTGTGAGGGTGACAATGACCTGGAACGCCTCCAGTGGCCGGCCTGGCTCTCCTTTCCCTGTCTCAAACACAGTAGCCTACAATTTTGTGTGTGTGTGTGTGTGTGTGTGTGTGTGTGTGTGTGTGTGTGTGTGTGTGTGTTTGGGCCACGCCTGGCAACGCTCAGGAGTTACTCAGCTAACTCTTCATCTCTTGAGCCCATGTTTGTTTGTTTTTGGTTTCTTCGCCACACCCGATGACGCTCAAGGGTTACTCCTGGCTATGCACCCAGAAATTGCTCCTGGCTTGGGGAACCATATGGACACCTCGGGATCAAACTGCAGTCCATCCTAGGTTAGCGTGTGCAAGGCAAATACCCTGTCTAGAGCCACCACTCTAGCCCCAATTTTATTTATTTGTGGGGTGGGGGCATTTGTGGTGGTCAAAGCACCAGGGGGATTGAACCCCTTGATGCATAGAGTGTGCTCTCAGGCCTTTGCACTATCTCCTGGGTTCAGAAATCTTTATTGGAATGAAGCACTTAGCTTTGGGCGTCTGAGTCACTAGCCCACTGGTTAAGAGGAAAATAATGTCCCTGTTCTGGGGTTTGATTTCTTCATATAGTCAAGTTTTGGACTAGATCAAATTGTTCTTTTTGTGCTGTGTGTCATCTCCAGTGTACTAACAGTCATTCCCAGGGGTCTTCTGCAAGCTCAGCTCGGCTCCACTGGGCTCTAGCTTCGAGTTTTCTTTATAAACGTACTTATCCTCTTCATTAAATAACTAATATTTCACACAAACTCAATTGAATGTTTCGTGCTAGCAGTTTTGATTGGAACAGACAGCACCAGGGTTTGTTTGTTTTTGGGTCACACCCAGCAGTGCTCAGGAGACCATGTGGGATGCCGGGATTCGAACCACCGACCTTCTGCATGCAAGGCAAACGCTTTACTTCCATACAATCTCTCCGGCCCCAAGGACCAGGGTTCTTTAGACAGGTGGGTTCAGGATGTTGAGCAGGTTGAGGGTCTGAGAGGCTGCCCAGAAAGTCTCCCACAGATGCTGGGCACAGGGGGTCAGTGGAGGTCATTCCCACTTTAAGCATTGGCCCAACCTCCCTCTGAAGCTCCCCTGTCCCGAAACTCATGATCGTGGGCCTCGAAGAAATGGCTTAAACAGGTGCAGTTGCCTCAAGCTGGACATTCACCATGAAAGTCAGCTCCTGAGGGGAGACTTTTGTTTTGGCCCAAGCACCAAACTGCCCTGATCACACTATAGGTCTGGGGGGACCAGCACAGGCAGGAAGCCTGCAGGTTCCCCTGCTTGCATCAAGACAAGCTATTTTTCTTTTTCTTTTGGGTGAGAGGTGGTTTAGGACCCCACCTGATGGTGCTCAGGGTTCACTTCTGATGATCTTGGGGCCATATGGGGTATTGGGGTACCTGGGTTCAGCAAGCATCTGCTATGTCTCCAATCCCCAATTTGCACATTTTTTTTTTTTTGTTGGTCTTTTGGGCCATACCTGGCGGTGCTCAGGGGTTATTCCTGGCTCTGTGCTTAGAAATCACTCCTGGCAGGTTCAGGGGATCATATGGGATGCTGGCAATGAAACCTGGGTTGACCACAAGCAAGGCAAATGTCCTACCTGTGATGTTATTGCTCCAGCCCCAGATAAGCAATTTCTTTCTTTTTTTTGGGGGGGGGGGGTTTGGCCACACCCATTTGATGCTCAGGGGTTACTCCTGGCTAAGCGCTCAGAAATCATCCCTGGCTTGGGGGGGGGGCATATGGGACACCGGGGATCGAACCACGGTCCTTCCTTGGCTAGCGCTTGCAAGGCAGACACCTTACCTCTAGCGCCACCTCGCTGCCCCCAGATAAGCAATTTCTTTCTTTTTTTTTTTGGGTTTTTGGGCCACACCCAGCGGTGCTCAGGGGTGACTCCTGGCTGTCTGCTCAGAAATAGCTCCTGGTAGGCACGGGGGACCATATGGGACACCGGGATTCGAACCAACCACCTTTGGTCCTGGATCGGCTGCTTGCAAGGCAAATGCCGCTGTGCTATCTCTCCGGGCCCCAGATAAGCAATTTCTAAGGAGAGGAGGAACACGCAGGGTCCTTGTGCCAAAACAGGCGTAGTCAAAGCAGGTCAGCTTGGCAAGGCCCAGGCAGGTCGTCAGGCTGGAGATCCCCCTGCCCCCCTCCAAAGGACACGCATTTTCTCAGAGCAGTGTTCGTTCTCTGCCCACATTTATGTTAGAGAAACTTTCCGATTCAAAGACTCCGAGAGGTAAGGCTGGTTTCATGTTGTTTCTCATTTATTCAGTCTAAGTTGTACAGTTATGAAAAAATAACCAAACCAAGCTGGAAGCCCAGGAGATTCCCACTCTGGCCCATGTCGTGAGGTCAGTCCCTGTTGTTGTACAGCTCGGCTATGTTTGGTACCACAAGGTCTGGGCAATTCAGACAAAATTGAACAGATTAACAGTATGTACAGTAAAACAAAGGGGGAATCATTCAAGTATCAAAATACAGAGACGTTGATTAAATAACGTTTTATTACAATCCAGATCCCTGGCCACTGTCGACACTGCAGTGGCCGGGTCACTCGCTCTCATGGCTCAGCCTCAGGCTGGTCACGGAGCTGCCCAGGGAGCTGCTACAGAGGCCGGAGGTGTGGGGAGCACTGTGAACATGGCCTGCCCTGTGGGGAGCTGTCTGCTTAGAGAAGCTGCCAGCCACGGGCTCTGAAGCCAGTCTCAGCCCTGGTGTGGTCACATGCGGACCCGCCAGGGCAGAGGCCTGTTCTCACAGCCAGAGGATCCCTTCCCTGCCTGGGAGGAGTAGAGAAGGATGGCGTCCCTTCCTGCCGTGACAGGCAGAAATAAACCCCTCTCCAAGCTGAACCCCGAGCAGACGAAGTCCCCCTGAATAAATAAGGGAGAGAGAGAGATAGCAGCTTCCAAGGAGGGACTGCAGCCGAGGGATGGGCAGGGCAGGGAGGGTTCCTAGTGTGTCGTGTCCTCCTGCTGCTGCCCACTCAGAAGTGCTAGGAGGAGCAGGGAAGAGCAGGAGAAGCGGCCCCAGCAGGTGCGTGCAGGTACCAAGGCGTGGATGGCCATGGCCCACCCCAGCACAGCCGACTCTGGGGTGGTGGCCGTGCCCAGGGAAGCATTTCCGGCACCCACGCACTCACAGCAGAGGCATTTCCAGGCCAGCCTTAGCAGGAGAGGGAAGCATCTAGTTGGGAGCCTTAGAGCAGCCAGGAGTAGTGCTCTTCTCGGTCCCCCCCAAGGTGCCTGCTTTTATTCTGCCAGGCTCTCTCTGACCATCTAAGCGCAAAAGCAAAGCAAGTGGGGTGGTGGTGGTGGCTAAAGTATTGGACACCCCCTCAGGGAGGATGTGGTGGGGGACCCCCTCATCAGGCAGTTGCCCACATGAGGCCAGAGATGTGCCCAGTAGCTGAAAATACAAGTCAGAGCAACGAGGACCCTTGGCACAAACCTCAGTGCTCACACTGGCCGGCGGGATCTTGGCCGACATGCCCACCAGTGAGCCCCAAAGCTGCGTTTCCTCCGTCCTAACTTGGCTCAGGCAGACCATGGACCTGGAGGGCTGCGGGCTTGGCTCAGACAATGTAGGGCCCATCCTCAGGCCCCCTCAGCCTCCTGAGAGCACCGCTTGGTTCTTGGCCACCCCACCAAACTCAGAACCCCAGAAGCGGATCAGGAGCCCCACCTTTGCTTCCTACAGGCTCATCCAGCTGTGAGTAGGTTGGGAAGCTGTGTGCCTCACAAGCCTGATGGATGGGTGGGGATGTGGGACACGAGGTCACCCTCCCTCCCATGGGCTCTGCTGCACAGCCCTGAGATCCACCCCATTCCTGGTCGGGACCCCTACACGCGTGTCTAAAGATCGGCAGTTTAACCCAGGGGTTTGAGCCAAGTGTCAAAGTTCATTTATAAAATTTGTCTATTAAAAATGTGTCCCAGACAAGTCCCTTCTTGACCGTCTGCAGTTCCAGTCTCGGCAGCCAGAGGCCGGGTGCGTGGCTCGGCCACCAGGGCAGGGCCTGCTGGGCCAGACCCGTGCGGCGTCGGAGGTACAGCAGCAGCTGCGGCGGCGGAGGTGGTGGGAGCTGGGCCCCCACGTCTGTGTTTCCACAGCACTTGGCTCCTCGGTGGCTCAGCTTGGCAGAAGCAAACACACGGGAGGGAGGAGAGAATTAACCACAGCCGTGAGGCAGGACAGGGGGCGAGGGAGCTCGGAAGCAGGCTGTGTCCCCGCAGACCCGTGGGCCACATGGGCTCTGTCAGGCAGGACCAGACTGTGCCTAACTGCCTGCTCCCCAGTGGAGCCGCTGCCTTCCTGCCATCTGTGGAGACTGGGGGGCTGCGACACCCAGCCCCGTCTCAATGGGTGAACAGCGCTGAGATGGGTGCCCCTCTCCGGAGGAGGATAGAGGCAGCCACGAGGGGAAACGAACACGACCCCATCCCATTCCTTGGGGAGGGTGTTGGCTCCTCCAGGGTAGGGGGGCTGTCTCGGCTCAGGGCCGGCCTGGACACCCTGACTGGTGAGTGGCATCATATATATGGCCTCCCGTGTCCCCCAGATTGGCCCACAGGAAGCAGCACCTTAGCGCAGGGGAGGGGCAGGGCCACGGGCCACCTGAGGGCCTGGCCCAGTGGTCACAGTGGCTGGTTGTGTCAGGAAGGTGTGAAGTTAGCAATGGTGCAAACCCAGCAGGGCTCAATGCAGGAGAGGAGAGGGAAGCGTGGAGGCCAGGAGAGAGGAAGGGTGAGGAGAACAAAATGGAAGGGAGAAGAATGGAGGGTGAGGGAGGAGAGGCGAGGGGAGGAGAGGCGAAGGGAGAAGAGGAGAGGAGAAGAGAGGGAGGCAGCAGAGACAGGCTCCCTCTGCCATTGCCATGGTGGGAGCCGCCCTGACTCTGCTCCGAGAGAGCCCCCCAGGATTCACAGTGCCTTCCTGCTGAGGCTTCCTGGGCACACCTGGTGCCCACCTCCAAGGCAACTCACCCCCCAGGCTGTCCTCACCCAAGGGGGAATTCACAGTGTCCGGTGGTGTTAGGTACAAGCTGTGAGGGCAGGTCCCAGGGGCTGGGGCCGTGGTGGCAGCAGCTGGCAGGAGAGTTGAGAAGAGCAGAGAGACCGGGTGGCAAGGCACAGTGAGACGAGCAGAGACAGGGGTGGAGTTAGAAGATTGTGGTCTCATACTTGGTGCTCAGGCTCCGCTTAGACTCCGGTTTGGGGTCCACAACCCAGGAGACGCTGGCGTGGTGCTGGGCATCTTGGTCCATATCGGGCGGCTCCAACTGCCAAGAGGACGGGTGCATGTCAGGCCTCCTCCCGCCAGCCCACCCTGCTATCCTGGCATCATTCTCCTATGAGGAACGTCAACCCCAGCACATGCCCTGGGAATGGGGTGTTAGAAGTGACCCGTCCCCCCGCCCCAAGCCCGGGAGACAGTCTCCTTTGGCCTCCCCTGGGCTGGTTCCTCTTAGGGGTTTCTCGGAGCTGCTAGGTAGGTTGCAGGTATCGAGCCTTAGCCCCAGATGTGCTGGGAACAGGACGAGGTGGGGGTCTGGGAAGTGCCCCCTCTGGAGAAAGGACAGTGGAGAGACGGGCTGAAGCACAGACAAAATGAAAAAGGCGCGCAGTGAGCCCATGGCACGGGGGACAGACAGACAGACACAGACAGCAGAGAGGACCTTGACTCCGGGACTAACAGACGGCAGCGGTAGGTAGGAAGGACGGTGGGTTGTGCACATGTGACAGTGACAACAGCGACTATCAGGGGGCGGCGGCACCTGGGCGCAGAGCAAAGCAGACAGACACAGGGCAGCATTACTGGGGGCTCTCTGCACCCGGCATGACCCCTGGCCCCTGGGTAGCAGTGTGGGAACAAGGCCTGTCCTGAGGGTGAGGAGCCCCCCCACTTCCCTCCGTCTGGCTCCAGCCCGCACACGCCGGGTTCACGCACTGTAGACTTCCTGGAAGTGGCCCGAGGCTTAGGCACCGGCTTGGAAGCTTTTGTCTCTATCGTGTCCGCCGCGGAGGCTCCAAGTGGCCTGGACTTCTGGGCCTGCAGGGCCAGCTGATAGGCCACCTCGAACGCCTGCCCCAGCGTCAGGATTATCTCGTAGGTCAGGTTCTGAGGGACACAGCACAACAGAAGGCAAGTGAGTGGGAAGCCCTATGCTCTGTGTTTCCCTCACACTTGCTCTGGCCTTGTCCTCTGGGCACATGCACGGGGCACCCAGACGGGTGACAGAGGCTACAGACTTATTTTTGCAAAGGCTGCCCGATAACACACGCTTCAGGAGCAGCCAAGTGCCATGCGGTGGGGAAGGAAGCAGGGGAACGCAGGCTGTAGCCCGCAGGAAAGGGAGTCAGGAGTCCCAAGGAGCCTGTCAAGCGCCCTGCGGGGAGCCCCTTCCCTCGGCCCACATTCCCTGGCTAGAATAAAGGGAACAAGCCCAGAGCTGTGATTACGTGCCTCTCTGTCAGTTTTGGTTTAATTTATATTAGGGGTAGAGGAGACTCCCACACCCAGTTGTGCTCAGGCTTATTCCTGGCTCTGTGCTCAGGAATCACTCCTGGCAGGGCTCAGGGGACCATTGGGGGGGGTGTCAGAGATCGAATCCAGGTCAGCTACATGCACCACAAAAGCACCTTCCCCACTGTACTCTTTCCCTAGCCCCTAAATTTTAGTTTCACTGATGTGATTTTTGGAGAGGCACCAGTAATTCTCAGGCAGCTGGGCCAGTAGTTCAAGGCCGAGGCCCAAGGATATGATGTGATCAGGTCCAGGGGGTCACTCCCATGGTGCTGAGGGAATCGCATGATCCTGTGGTGGCAGCAGTCACACCACCTGACTGCTGTTGTCTCCGCCGCACCCACTCCAGCCCCATCTTTGCCCAGTGCCTCACTGAAAGGTCTGGGTGTGGAGCCCATGGCCAGTCCCCTACTGTAGTGTCACTATGGGGTGAAATACTGTGAGGGTCACCTGCAGGCACACAGGGATGCTACAGGGTAGAACGTGCACCCCGGGAGGTACTGCAGGCAAAGGCCTGGGGAGGGGGTGTGTAGACTGGGCCAATTTACTCAGTGCACAAGGTTGAGCATCTTGGAGTGCTGTGGTGGAAGGGCGAGGGGAGGTACAGGTCCTAGGCCCACACAGCTAGCCAGTGGGGAGCTGGAGGCCAGACCTGGAGCAAACACAGTGGCCCTGAGGTGCTTTAGGAGCTCAGCGATGTGAGGCCTTCTGTCCCCTCCAAGAAAGGCAGAAACCTACTCCAAAGTCTGGGGCTCCAGAGACGCCTGGAGCTGGGTCTGAGGCAGAGGGGGCATCCTTGTGCATGGCCCTTTAAAGCCTATAGCCCCAGAACAGAAATCTGAGGAGTCCTAGTGCTAGGAGGGGAAGAGAGCAGGCCAGGGGCCTACCCAGTGGGAGGGAGGGCAAGCGCCCAAAGGAGACAGAGCTCTGCCTCAGTTGACCAAGGCGCTTAGAAGTTGAAAACCTCCACAAGTGCCCTGGATGAGCCATCCATGCCCAGCTTCAGTTGCCCAAGGTAGATTGCAGGGCAGGGTGGCTGCTGGCACCCATCTTCCTCACTGGGCCCTCCCCTGCACCCTGACACAGGCCCACCTACCACGTCTACCGTGCTGAACACGTGGCAGTAGTGGTGGCTGGTCTGCAGGTCCTTGGTGATGTAGGCAAAGGTGCAGAGGTCCTCGGGGTCCTGGGCCGCACACGAGATGTTGCGGATCTCGTGCTCCGCGATGACGTTCTGTGGGGTCGAGAGGGGGCTTCTGGATTCCCCAAGCTCTCCCTCACCACCCTGTTCTGCCCAGCCCAGCTCAGGGTGAGCAGAGCCGGTGCTCAGGGTGTTGGGGGCAGTGTTTACAGCATACAACTCTAGTCTGGGGCCTCAGTGTTAGTCATTGTGCTCCACGGAGGGGTGAGGAGGGACAAGAGTGAGGTGCCTGCCCAGGAGTAGGTGCGTGGGTGCCTGCGTGTGTGTTATGTGTGTGTTAAGGGGGCAAAGGGACCTGTAGTGAAGGCAAGTGGGGCTCGCACAGGCAGGCAGGCAGGCCAAGGGGTGGGGGAAAGAGGTGGGGGCAGATGTCTGAATGAGAGGAAGGAGGGAAGTGGTGACTGCAGTGACATGCAGCTGGCCAGAGCCAAGGGACAGAGATGGGCCCCGTCCTGCCCCACAGCAGCTCACCTTGGTGGAGGCATCAATGAACTTGACCCCTTTGTAAGTGATGGAAAGGATGATGGTGGGGATCTTCTTCATGTGCTCGGTGGATTTCTGTGGAGAGGAGGGTGGCACTGTGAGCACCTGCCCCTCTGCCTCTCTGCCCTACAGGGCCCAAGCTTTGCTTCCAACCCCACTTACCCGCATCTTGGCACAGGCGTCCTGCGTGGATTCCGTTCCCCGCAGATCTTTGATCAACATGGAGCCCAGATACTGCAGGAACGAGCAGGGGCCGGGCTAAGGAAGGGCCCCATGCTGCACAGGGCCACTGGAGAATCGGGGGCTCCCACCTCCCCTCCCCAGTGCCCTCTTCTTGCCCCCCAGATGTAGGCAGGAAGCAGCAGTCACTCACATTGGCTTCGTAGCCGCAGGACTCAAAGATGAGCTTCTCGGGCTGGTGCTGCCAACTCTGTACGGGAGCGTAGGGGGTGGCCAGACTGGGGGGCCGGAGGGTCAACCGTGCCTCGCGGGGCTCCTCCTGCACAACCACAGGGTCACAGCTTGGCCTGCTGCCCCACCATGCTCACAGGCTCTGCCTGGGCACCCCAGGGAATTCAGGAGGTTGGATGGGGAGACCATGGGGCAGGCCTAGTGACCCTGGAGGACAGGTGCCAAGCAGGTCCTGCTGCAAGAGCCAGGCTCGGTCTAGAGTCTCTGGGGCATGGCAGCTGAGCCTTCACATGGTAAAAGACCAAGGGCAGAAACGGGAAAATAAGTGTGGGCAGGAACTGGAGGAAGGGGGAGAGTCTACCAGCCATGAGCCCTAGGCTGATGGGATGTCCATGACCACAGGCACCTTCCGGGGGACTCTACTCTCCCAGCAGTGGGGAGGGCCAGGCAGTCAATCCCCTTTTGAAATCTGGGTCTGGACTTGGGCACCAGGAGGAGTAACGGGAGAGGGCGGGCCTAGACTCTGGAAAGATTCACAATTTCTATTCCCAGCAGTGAGCAAAATCTCTGGCAGAGCTGCTAAAAGTGATGTGGGCTCCCAAAGGAGCTCAGGAGACTGGTGCCAACCCCCCTCAGAGATTCTCAGCCATTCAAGCTGGCAGTCTAATGCCAGGGCCCAACGATGAGGTGCCAGGGAACCTGGGCCGACCTAGCAGTGCCGGGGCTGTGCTCTGTGAGGCCGGGGAACCATGTAGTGCTGAATGGAATCTGGACCAGCTCATGCTAGGAAGGAGCTGTGACCACTGTACTCGTTCTCCAGCCCTGGACACCACAGTTTTAAAATCTTGTCATACTCAAGGCTGTGCTTGAAGAAATTAAGAAAAAAATCCCTTGAGGTCAGAACTATGGAGGGGAGTGCAGAGGAAAAAGGAGGGAAGCTAAGGCTGACCCTGGGGAGGGAGTGCTGCTGACTGCTGACTGGCAGTGACTGGCCAGAATGATGAGAGCTGAGCCTAGCCAGGCCAGCCAAAGGGAGCGGCAAGTCTTGAAATCTGGGAGTCAGCAACTATCTCAACACACCTGGGTGGATGAATAAGGGGACAAAGGTTGGACAGCTCCAGGTAGAGCCACCCCTGGCTGCAGAAGGAGCTGGATGCCAGCTGGGCACCCGGGAATGTGGAGCTGATGAGTGCACAGTCTGGACAAGAGAGAAAGACCCGCAAAGGTGAGTGCAGATTTTGGAGAGAGGGGGTAGGCCTGGGAGGCGGGAGATGCTGAGTGAGTCCAGGAATTCCAGCTAGAGGGATGTGGGTAAGGCATCCTTCTGTCCCCCGAGGTTAGCCCTGCTGAGCTTGGGGACAGTACAGGGCCAGTGTGAGAGGCAGTAGGTGTGTGTGGGGAGACAGCATGTGGACAGTGCATGGTCAATGGGGAGCAGCTAGATGGTGTGGGTCCCCCAGTGGCCCACCTGGACTCGCAGATGCTCCAGGCGGGAGGGTGCTGCTGTCTCGTGGAGACTGTCATGCCTCCTCCGGCCTGCATCCCCATGGGGCAGCAGCAGGTCAGCCGACCACGCGGTGCAGGAGTCGTTCTGGCTCAGGGGCGAGGACGTCTGCGAGAGCAGGTCTTGGCACTGCAGGGGAGAGGACCGGGGACCCCCAGAGCCTGTCAGGCTGACCCCAGGAAGTGGGGACCTGGCCTGGGAGGGAATCTGAGACCCAGGCACTGAGCCAGAGCCTATGGAAAGATAGACTGTGTACACCCGAATCCCTGAGGAGCCCTCCCTGGGTCTATGGGCTAGCAGCTGTTCCCTCAGTTCACTAGTAGTCCTGGACCTGTGATCACATGAGAAATGGGGTGTCTAAAGGTATGGGAAGTACTTTCCTTGTTACCCAAGGTGAAGATCTGTCCCAGGCTTGCAGCTGTCTAAGCTCTGCCAAGACTGAAGGTTTCTACTGAGCTGGGCTGGTCAGGCTGTACCCCAGCCTTAACTGTGGGATGGGGGGAGAAAGTGTGGCCTCTACCGGAGCCAGCTCACCCTGCCCTCAGCAAATGCAGGAGACATGCAGAGCTGTGGGCTCCTAGGGGCACAGAGACACACCCCCTCCAGAACTGAAGGTTCACCAAGAAACAGACAGACCCCCTCCAGAACTGTCGACTTCTAGAGGCCTGTGGATTTAAAGAGGTATGACCCCCCCCCCAGAACTGTGGGCTTGCAGAGAGGCAGACACCCCTTCTGCAACCAAGACTGCCTGGTTTGAGCAGCATGTCATCTCTGAGGGGGTTTCTTTTGCGTGTGATTTTGGTTCAGGTCCAGATGAGGTACTCAAACTTGAGATCAAACTGAAGGAGGCATTCCTGCTCTACCCAGGAGCGAGGCTGAGAGGACTCGGGGAGTCTAGGGCCTTTGGGGTACTCCAGAGCCAGATGGGACCATCTTGCACCTGCCCCTTATCCCAAGCCAGCATCTAGTGAACCTGCACTCCCCCACTTTCCCGAACTCCCTTCCTACTTGGGTCTGACCTTGACCGCTCCTTGGCGGTCATCTCCAGCTTCTTCCTCTGGCTGCAGAGGGAACAGGGAGTGGATCAATAAGCAATCAATAACCATTCATTCCTAACAACTCCCCACAACCCTAGTCAAGCTGGGCCCCTGGATGAGAGGTGAGGGTGAGGTGAGGGTGCATCCCGGATGAGGGTGCACTGTCTCTGAGAAGGCCCAATTTCTCACCCAGAGCCAAGTGCCCACAAGGAGCCCCAGCCCAGCCTGGGCGGCCCCCACTCACCCGCAGCTGGGAAAACCGTGGCGGCTTCTGGGGCGGCTCCTCATAGGGCCTCTCGGCGAGGGAGGCAATGATGCGCTTGCGGTGGCCAAGTAGGTGAACCTTCAGGACCTGGCAGGGAGAGGAGAGGTTGAGCGGGCCCGCTCTCCACCGCCCCTGCCAACCCCAAGGAGGAAGGACTCACGTTGACGAGCTCCAGTTCCCAGAGGTTCTTCACAGTGTCGATGGAACTGTAGCCACTGGACAGGAAGGAGTGGACATAGTCCTGCAGGCCCAGGGATTCCAGCCAGGAGGGCACGGAAGGGGGGCTGCCCCCGTCGTAGCCCAGAGCCTTCACCTGTAGGGCGTGGGGTGGGAAGGACCTCTCAGCCAGGCTCCTGGGATGGTGGGGAGCAGGCAGCCCCGGAGCCCAGCAGGGGTTCTGGCAGCCAGCACCTCATCCTCCATTTACAAAGTCCTTTTTATTTTTTTGGTTTTGGGGCCACAACCGGTGGTGCTCAAGGATTACTCTGCACTCAGGAATCATTCCTGGTAGGCTTAGGAAACGATATGGGATGCCAAGGAGCGAACCCGGGTTGGCTGTGTGCAAGGCAAATGCCCTACCTGCTGTGTTATTGCTCCAGCCCCTCACACAGTGCTTCTTATTATACTCTGCCCCAGCAGTGGAGACCCACTCAACAATCTGCAAAAGGCCTTGCCCTGGGATGCTGGTGGATAGGACCTAGCGGGACCTGACAGTGTTTGCCCATGAAGCAGCTGGCACCTCCCTGCAGGAGCACCAGACTGGGACAGGACTCAAGTGCCACACAGTCTCAGAGATAAACTGGGGCACAGGGGGCACCTATCTGCATGTCTAGAGCCCAGCCCCTGTGCCCATCTGCCTGTGAGGACATGACTGCAGGCCGGGGGTGTTTTGTCTGTGGTCACCTTGGGCAGGGACCTTGCTGCCTGGAGCAGTTTCCGCCGGTGCTGCGGGTCGCTGATGCCGATGTCCCGCAGGTCCTGCTCTTCCATCACGTTGGATCCCTGGGAGAGAAAGAGACGGTGAGGCCTAGATAAGAGGCCTAGTGCCCAGACGGGGAGGTGTAGAGTACTGACTGGGGCAGAAGAAATTGGCCAGGGGCTACTTTGTATGGCCAGAGCAAGGGCTCTGGTACTGCACAAAACTTAGCTCACTGCTAGGGGTGCACTTCATTGGGGAGAAGGTGCCACAGCCAGGCTGGGAGAAGAATAGAGAGCTGACCCTTACAGGCATGTTGTTCTGCTGTGTCAGTTCTTGGGGAGCAGCAGGAGGAGGGGGCACCCAAGGAGAGGAGACACAGAGCGAGGTGGTCAGAAAGGCACCCCTGGGCCGGAGTGATAGCACAGTGGGAAGGGCATTTGCCTGTGTTTGGCTGACCAGGGTTCAATCTCTGGCATCCTATATGGTCCCCCAAGTAATTCTTCAGAAATTCTTGAGCCCAGAGCCAGGAATAATCCCCGAGTACTTCTGGGTGTGGTCCCCAAACCCAAATATATAAAAAGAAAAGAAAAGAAGAAGAAAAAAAAAAAGGCGTCACTGCCCAGGAGAGGTGGAGTTGTGGCTGAGTTCCTGGGCAGCTGAAGGGAAGAAACCCCAGAAGGGCTGGGGTGGCTGCAAGTAGCTCCAGACGATAAAGGCCAGGAACTATGTCCCCTTTCACAATGCTTTAGGCCTTGTTTTACAATACAGACACCTCCCCACCCCAAATTAAGAACCACTAAACCAATCCTTATTTACAAATGAATGAACTAAGACACACAGAAATCGGGTCTCTCATATGTGACACAGGTCTGATAATCCCGGCTGCGCTGCGCATGGGGTTACTCCTGGTTCTGCACTCAAAAATTGCTCCTCGGGGCTGGAGAGATAGCATGGAGGTAAGGCGTTTGCCTTTCATGCACGAGGTCATCAGTTCGAATCCCAGCATCCCATATGGTCCCCCGTGCCTGCCAGGGGCAATTTCTGAGCATGAAGCCAGGAGTAACCCCTGAGCACTGCCGGGTGTGACCCAAAAAACTACAAAAAAAAAAAAAAATTGCTCCCGGCAGGCTTGGGGGACCATATGGGATGCCCAGGATTGAATCCGTGTCCATCCCGGGTCCTCTGCATGCAAGGCAAACACCCTACCTGCTTCTGTTCCCCACTTCTGATGACCCTTACAACAGTGCCAGGAGTCAAGTAGTTTTAGATGACAAAACATGGATATTGGTGTTCTGCCCTATCCTTGGCCAAAGGCCCCAAGGCACCGCCATGCACATCCAGGTGAGCACACACAGCCGTTTGGTTTTGGTTCCTGTTCCCAGCCATTCCTTCTGATGAGTCCCACACAGGAGCGAGGCCTCTAGTTCCCTGATGCCTTGGAAAGGAGCTTTTTTTCCCCCTTTGGCCATACCTTAAGGCACTCAGGAGTTATTCCTGGCTCTTTGCTCAGAAATTGCTCCTGGCTAGGGGGACCATAAGGGATGCCAGAGATCGAACCTGAGTCCATCCCAGATGGTCTGCATGCAAGGCATACACCCTACTGCTGTGCTATCACTCTGGCCCGGAAAGGACCTTTTGTAAGGCACCAACAGATCTCCTGGGGCCTGGCCTGGTGCAGGCTCTACTGCAGAAAGCCCACAGCCAGATTCCTGCAGGTCCCAGTCCTGGCTATCACTGTGCCTCTGGTTAGGGCTTGCTTGCCTTGGCTCTCTGAGCATCCTTCTGCTTAATTTCTACGAGAATTTTTTGAGTGGAGGAGGGAGGGTATTAAAAGAGAAAAACATGTTTGAAAGTACCATATATGTTGAGTGAGATTTATGTACATATAAAGGGGATCGTATGGAGACCTGACTCTTTTGTGAGGATGTGTGTGGGATAATAGGGGATCCCCCCGAACAGTGCTCCAGAGGCCTGGGGGTCATTCCTGGCTGTACTGGGCCAAATGAGTCAGATGATTCAATGATACTACTTGTGTTACTTGGGCCCAGCAATAATAAAATCATGTGGTACCAGGGATCAAACTTGGGGCCTTGTACCTGCAAGGCCTACACTCCTGACCACTGAACTATCTTCCCAAACTGGACCACCAGCTTTTCTCCCAATGTTGTGTCCCCCCCACACTGGATATATCCTAGTCTAGAGGACCAGACCTAGCTGAGAGATGCCTTCCCTTTGCTGCCTTTGAAAACAAAGCTGTGTGGGCATCCCTGTGTAGGCCCATCATTTCTGGGATGGGTATCCTGAGAGCGGCTGATCCCTATGACCTACTGGCAGGGGACATGTGCTCAGAAGCCTGACGGGTGTTTCTCTCTTCTGGGTGATGGCAGAGCTGAGTCCTGCCTGCCAGCAAGGAGGCAGAAGTGGCTGCTGCCACGAACTACTTCTGCTGCCACTCAGTTCTCACACAGCCTGGCAGGTGTCACTACTGCCCCCTGTTGGGACAAGAAAACTGACTACTAGGCTGGCAGGGTTGCCTGGCAGTCAGTCTCCTGGGCACCCCCAGCAGACGGGCACAACCCCCAAAACCCAACCTGGAGCAGCAGGGAAGGTCCAGGGCAGCCTGGATACACACTGGCTGAGAGTGGACGGCAGAGTGGCTCCTCTCATGGGGTGTGCTCAGATTGGCAGTCATGGGTAAGTGCTGACATGGTGCAGCTTAGTATATGAAGTGAGTGAGGTGTGTTATCAGCCAGAGAGCTGCAGGTAGGGCTCTTGCCCTGCATGTGGCTGACCTGGTTCCATCCCCAATTCCACAAATGGTGTCCTGAGTCCCCCAAAGAGTGATTTCCTCAAGTATACTGTCAGGTGTGAGTTCTGGCACAGTGGTGTGGCCCAAAAGACCAAAATAAATAAAAGCTAAGAAGTCAGCGAGGGAAGATCTAGCACCAGTGGCAGCTGAGTTCATTCCCCAAGCCACAACACAGTAGTACCAAGTATGGTTCTGGGGACCAAGGAGTAGCACCAGAGCACCAGTTCTGACAGGAGTCACTGCATACCCCTGAGCATTGCCTGGTGTGGCTCCTATTCAAGGAAAAAACAATAACAACGACAACAAAAAACCCACAAAAGCAGGCTTAGGGCAAGATAAGACAGTGAGCCTAAAGCACTATGGACACACTTAGCATGTAGGAGGCTCACGCTCGAGTCCAAGCACCTCTGGGAGTGATCTATTTTGGGAGTAGTCCCCAGCACTGATGGATGTAGCCCCAAGGCTTAGAAAACCAGACAGAACAGTAACTCTATCCTTCTCCCTAAACTTTAAGGTGGATTTGTGAGTGACTTCAAGCAACCCCCAGCCAGACTCTGGGGAAGACGAGGAAGGCCTCAGTCCCCAGAGCTGCCAGTGGAAGCGGGCAGTGATGGTGGAGCTGCCTCTATGTGGATGTGGCCTGGTTTCTCACGTCTGAACTGCCTGCTATTGAGAGCGCCCACTGGCAGCTCCACCATCACTAGAGTCCTGGGAGCGGTACAGTGGGGACTGTGGCTCTCGGCTCTTTTCCCTCCCAGGGTGGTGGGAGACCCTCACAGAAGGGCATGTGCTGGAGGAGCTCCCATACTACAGTCCAGACTCAAGGGGCTCCTGCTTCCTGCTGTGTGTGTGTGTGTGTGTGTGTGTGTGTGTGTGTGTGTGTGTGTGTGTGTTTGGGGCCACACCTGTTTGACGCTCAGGGGTTACTCTAAGGGGTTACTCCTGGCTATGCGCTCAGAAATTGCTCCTGGCTTGGGGGGACCGGATGGGATGCCGGGGGATCGGACCGTGGTTCGTCCTAGGCTAGTGCATGCAAGGCAGATGCCTTACCTCTAGCACCACCGCTCTGGCCCCTTTCACCTGTTTTCTTGAACTGAGGCCTACTTAGGCTGCACACTGCCCTGGAATGTCACCAAGCCCCCGCATCACAGCCCTGGGCATGGCCTGGCAGATCCAGAGGCTTCACGGGGCCCTAAGTCAGTGCTGACATCTGGAACCATACTAGCTTCTCCCCTCTGCAGAGAATGGGAAAGTTCAGCCTGCCTGGGCCTGGAACCTGAGATGAGGCCATCACCTCATACGGTGGGTGCATGTGTAAGACTCTGACCTGGGGCTGAGGTGAGGCTCACTCAGACCTTCCTGGGAACAGAGCAGGAGGAGAGCATTGGGCTCAGGAGCCCAGCTCCCAGCTGCAACTTCCCACTCCCTACTTGGGGAGCGAGCAGAAAAGACTTCAGGTGGACTTCAGGGAGCGGCAACCCTGCACTGCCCAGTGGACCGGTAATGTGATGGGAGCCCCGAACCCTCTGGGTCTCACTTTTTTGATCACTGGGGGTAGATGTGAACTTGGGAAGACCTGCCCTCCAGGGCAGACCTTGGCTAGCAGCTAGCAGCTAGGGCCCATGTGTCAACCCACGTCTGACTGGAGGGATGTTAATTGGACAGCGAACACAGAAAAGAACCTCCAGATTTCCAAAGCAGCAACAGTGAGGCCAAGACAGGACCCCTGATAATTCCAGCTCCATCATTCCCAAAACTCCAGTAACTAGAGAAAGAGGCAGAAGTAAAAGAAAAGGGGTCCACAGTGGGGCCTGGTCCTATCTCAAGAGAACAAGAGGGGAGTGGAACAGAGCAGAGGCTCAGAAGCGCCTTCTAGAACAGCCTGAATAGCCCCACTGACCAGCGAGTCCAACCACCTCACATTGACGGGAAATCCCCACAGATTGCACTGCACTCAATTCGACCTTCTCATGGAACTGCCGCTCTCATCACCTCTCCTTCAAAGTCTAAGGGATTCCTGGGGGGGGGGAGGGGGAGGGTCCCTCTCTCTGCTGTGGACATGCGCGGCCCACAGCTCAGGGGGCCACCCAGGAGCAGCCTGATGCAAGTGAGTGGCAGGATCTCCTCTCCAGCGCTCTGGTTCCGCCTGCTGCACTCAGGAGCCCTACACAGTCCTTAACACTTGGCCTGGCTATTGTTTTTATTGCTTTATGGGCTGTGCTTTCCCAGCCCGGCCATCAAGTTCCTTAAAGACACCTATGCTTTCCGCTCTCTGGTTTCGGGCTCATTCACGGCAAGAAGGCAGAGAATCAGAACATCGGTGCCACCCCAAAGGAGGAAACAAGGGCCCTGGCATCCTCCCGGGACAACCACTGCAAGATTTGGGGACGTCCCCGCACTCTTGTGCGGAGATGCAGTATTGAGAGTGAAGATCATGTGTAGCATGTGGATTTTTGTGTCTTGTTTTTTACTCGACACTGGTGAAAGTTTCTTTCCACTAGTCCTTGAAACTGCTTTTTTGGGGCCAGAGCGATAGCACAGCAGTAGGGCATATGCCTTGCATGTGACCAATCTCAGATGAACCCTGGTTCAATTCCCGGCATCCCATATGGTCCCCCCAGTCTACCAGGATCAATTTCTGAGTGCAAAGCCAAGAGAAACCCGTAAGTGGCACCAGGTGTGACCCAACCTCCCAAAAAGAAAAGAAACTGACTTTTGCTTGCTTCCCAAGCTGTGCTCAGAGGGCCCCAGGACCATGTGCCTGGCACTCAGCTGATGTGAGTCAGAGGGTCCAATGTGCTGCTCTAGCTTGGGGGTGATGCACCTTCGAAGTGCCCAAAGGATGCTGGGGGTCAAACAGAGCACCTGCAGGTGTGCGGTGCTCTCGCCTGTTTTCTCCTGAGCCCCATATGTTTGAATGAATGCCCCTCATCAGTAGGCACCTTCTACACCAACACAGATGGCACCAGCAAGGTCAGGAGACTCCTCAGACACATAGGCCTGCACCAGCCTACTTCGAGCCACACACTTGCCAACTGCCAATTACCTTCCTTCCGCACTAATTAAATGTCTTTCCTCCCTTCTCCTGAGAAAGCCTGTTTCCTGTGGACAAGATCTGTGGTGAAATGGAACTGGCTACGCTGCAGGAGCCAGAGGGCTGGCCAGCAGCCGGGCAATCAACTCCCGGCCCAGACTCTGAGGAGCTCCCGTCAGCCTGGGCAGCACTTGTTAGGGCCCCCCTAACACAAAGGGCCCTTTGTCTAAAGGCACGAGAGCGTGCATGAAGTTGGGGCTGCGGTGTTTGCGTGTCTAGTTCAGCCACCACAACAGGAGGACAGCCAAGGACAAGCTTCGGGCAGCACTCACAGAGCATCCAGCTTCTTAAAGGCCTGACTGGGCTGCGTGGCCATTAAAGGGGAAGCCTGGGAATGGGAGGAAGTAGATTTGGGCACCACAAACAAGATTCCCTGTCAGTCCCAGCATGAATAGCTAGCTGTGAGTGAACCCGACTGTGAAAAACCTCCCAGCAGAGCACACGAGGGAGCTGGACACTCAGAGGGCAACCAGACCCCATGGTGCCAGAGACATGCCCACGCCCATGTTCCGAGAGGGAACTCCAGGCCCCACCAACACCCTTCATCCTCCTTGGACAAACTCTAGCCCCGCAACTGGGAAATTCCACAGCAGCACCTCATCAGCAACACCCTCAGCTACCAGATTACTACAGGGAGAGTGGGACCTTCTGGAAGATGCTAAAGTACCTGGTGAAAGAGTCTCCAGGGCCTGGCAGAGAAAAGGACACACTTGCAACCTACTGAAAACGAATCCAAAGAGCGACACAACATTGCTCATGGGAGACAAGTTAGACCAGATGCCAGGAGGGAATGGTTCCAAACAAAAACGCCCCCACCCCAGTGTGTTTTCCTCTCTTTTCTGGGCTGTTAACAAGTAATTAGTCTTACAGCCCATCTGGTAATGTGCATGCGAATACCCAGGACACTGGGCCTGGCCACTCTGGCCCCTCAGGTAGCTGAGGTAACAAGTTGAGGGAGGGTCTTCACCTGGCAGCTGCCCTCCAGAAAAGTGGCAAAGGACCCACTTTGTTCCAGGGCAATAGGAAGGGCCTGGCAGGAATGAGCATCTTCTCACCCCCATCAGTGTCCCACAGGAACGAACTCCACCACCAGGGGGGCCAGTCCTTTCCTGGGCGCCTGGTCCAAGCCCAGACATTTTCAGATGCCCAGTCCAGCTTGTCTCTGGTCCAGGAGAACTGACGGGGCAGAGAAGAGGCCCTAAGGAGTTGAGGAGCCTTAGCAGAAGGTGGGGTGCTGAGTCAAGAGCTTGGCCTCTAAAATGCTCAAGCCTAGGAAGGGACACTGATATCCGTGGCTCCATCTCACAGTCTGAAGAAGATGTGTGCTAAGACAGGGGAGCTCCTAGAGGCTCGAGAGAGAGCAGAGTGGGTAGGGTGTTTGCCTTGCATGAAGTTGACCCCAGTTTGATCCCTGGCATCCCATAAAGTTCCCTGAGCCTGCCAGGAGTAATTTCTGAGTGCAGAGCCAAAAATAACCCCTGAGCACAACGAAAGTATGGTGGGAAGGGAAGGGAAGGGAAGGGAAGGGAAGGGAAGGGAAGGGAAGGGAAGGGAAGGGAAGGGAAGGGAAGGGAAGGGAAGGGAGGGGAGGGAAGGGGAGGGGAGGGGAAAGGGGAAAGGGGAAGGGGAGGGAAGGGAAGGGAAGGGAAAGGGAGGGGGAGGGGAGGGGAGGGAAGGAAGGGAAAGGGGAAAGGGGAGGGAAGGGAAGGGGAGGGAAGGGAAGGGAAGGGGAGGGAAGAAAAGGGAAAGGGGAAAGGGGAAAGGGAAGGGAAGGGAAAGGGAAAAGGGAAGGGAAGGGAAAGGGAAAGGGGAAAGGGGAAAGGAAAGAGGAAAGGGGAAAGAAAAAGGAAAGGAAAGAGGGGAAAGGAAAGGAAAGGAGGAAGGGAAGAAAAGAAAAAAGGAAGAGAAGGAGAAGAAGAAAGGGAAGGAGGAAGGAAGGAAGGAAGGAAGAAGAAAGAAAGAAAGAAAAGAAAGAAAAGAAGAAAAAAGAAAGAAAAGAAAGAAAAGAAAGAAAGAATGGAAGGAAGAAAGAAAGAAAAGAAAGAAAGAAAGAAAGAAAAGAAAGAAAAAAGAAAAGAAAGAAGAAAAAGAAAGAAAAAGAAAGAAAGAAAGAAAGAAGAAAGAAAGAAGAGAAAAAAGAAAGAAAGAAAAGAAAGAAAGAAGAAGAAAGAGAAAGAAAGAAAGAAAGAAAGAAAGAAAAGAAAGAAAGAGAAAAAGAAAGAAAGAAAAAAGAAAAAGAAGAGAAAGAAAGAAAAGAGAAAAAAAGAAAGAAAAGAAAAAAAAAAAAAGAAAAAAAGAAAGAAAGAAAAAGAAAAGAAAGAAGAAAGAAAAGAAAAGAAAGAAAGAAAGAAGAAAGAAAAGAGAAAAAAAAAGAAAGAAAGAAAAAGAAAGAAAGAAAGAAAGAAAGAAAGAAAGAAGAAAGAAGAAAGAAAGAAAAAAGAAAGAAAGAGAAAGAAAGAAAGAAGAAAGAAAAGAAAGAAAGAAAGAAAGAAAGAAAGAAAGAAAGAAAGAAAGAAAGAAGAAAGAGGAGGGAATCACCGCACCTCCTCCCCGAGGAACATGTGAGCCAGGGGTCAGGCCAGATGAAACCATAAATACACAGTTAAACTTTTAAAAAGAAAAATAAACGGCTATTTTAAAATGCAGGATTTTGGTTTGCTTTTTAAAAGCTAAGAAATGACTAGTCCAAAGAAAGGGACAATGTGGGAGGAGACTGTGGTACCCCGTCTGCCCGGGCTCTGACCATGGACATGAGTTATGCTCGCCAAGGGGAGGCTGCAGCGCTGTCTCGGAGGAAACAGCCCTGGCTCACAACTTCGTGCCCAGGACGCTGGAAAACAGAAAGGCACGGCCAGGAAGGCAGAGGCCGGGGCAACACATGTAAGTGGTGACATTCCCACAGCCACAGGAAGAGGCAGCTCAGAGTGAGTGCCTCAGACCCACATGCCGATTGTGCTAGTGACCGGCAGTACGGCCCTGAGCAGGCCACACACCACGGTGTTTTTGGCCAGTGCAGATGGCGGCATTAGTACCCATCTCAGGGCTGCGGGAAGGCTCAGTGAGCTAATGTGTGCCAACACTGAGAACGTGCCCTGCACCCCAGGAGCATTAATGGGAAGTGTCAGTGGAAGCTGCCTGCCCAGGGGAATGCCCACATGGTTTGATGTAAGCTCAGACCTATGGTGCTCTGTCTTGCCCTGCCCTGGAGAAGGGCTGGTCGTGACCGCTTGCTGTGAGCAAGTTTCTGGATGAAAGTTCTGGGTGCTAGTCAGGCCCTTCCTCTGTGGGGGGATTGAGGAAAGACACCTGTAGGGGGATTCTCTTCTTTCTTGACCTCAGGTAATGTAAGAAGATGGGGTCAGTGACCCCTCAAGAAGATAACCTAGACCTCATCAGCTCAGCCCTTCCCCAGGTTGTGAGAGCAGTGCTTGAGCACAGAACTGAGCACCCTAGACCTGTGCACAGCCTGAGTTTCCCCCCAGCCAGGCGGGAAGAGGCCAGAGACCGGACGCCTGACTCCAGTAACAGCCTCCAGGAGGTGAGAATTGAACTCCTGGGGCCCTACAGGGCTGGCCCAGGGCATCCCATGGGGGAGAGCTGGCCTGCCTGCCACAACTCTGCAACCACAACTCCAACCTGCCACTACAAGGCTCCTGCTCTGAGGTCTAAGGAAACAAGCCTATGGTTGGGAGCCAGAGGAGACAGAATTAGGATCGTGGCAGACACTGGGCCGACAGCCTGGAAGTAAAGTCACTTCAGCTCTTCCCCGGGAGAGTGGACTACGTACAGTTTCCAAGTCCAGCAGGGGCCGAGGGAGACCGGCCGGGGAACACTTACCAGGAAGCGGACATCGTCAAAGCCATTCAGAAGCAACTTGCTCTCATACTGCTGCAGCCCCACCGCCTCCAGCCACTCCCCGACGCTCTGCTCCAGCGTCCGCGAACCTGACGAGAGAGGAATCGGCAGACGCTTGAAAAGGGAAAAACCATTAAGGCGGTAGCAGCGGCACTCAGAGGAAGACAGATGGCACTGCCACATCATCGTCATTACCATAAAGCAGCCAAACTAGGTACAAGAGACCGAGCGCAGAGGCCCGCGCGCGCGGCTCCTCTTCCGCGGACAGGCCAAGGGCAGGGCGGCCCGCACGCACACACGCTCACCCAGCTCGGGGCGCTGCCACCTGCTCACCCCCTCAGAGGTCTGAGCTGCTCTGGGCAGAGGTGGCACATGCACAGTTTGGCCCGCGGCGGGAGGGGCCGCCAACCCCCAGCGGTGTCCGGGTTAAACTCCGAGTCAGTGGTTCACACTGGGGTTATCTCAGAAAGTCTGTTCCCCACGGGCACTAGGAAAGGCGGCGGGAGCGCCTCTCGTCCACGCAATGTCCGAAGCCCCCTGCAGGGCTGTGGGCGAGGGGTATGCCCTGCGACCTTGCAGCACGCACCGGTCAGGAGAGCGCACGCATCTTCATGCAGCTGAGGGGCAAAGGCACACAGCGAGGGCGCCGGGAGGAAAGCGGTGGCGGCTGTTCACGGGGACCCGCACATGCACCCCAAGCAGCAGAGGGGAGAAAGGAGACTTTTACTTGTTTTCCCCCAGCAGTCCCGGAATAAGCAAACCATGGCCACTGGCCCTGCGTGCTCGGAGGCTCAAGGTGGTGAGGGGCCGGGCAGGGCCAGGGCTCGGGGGCTGGCTCAGGGGTGGCTCGGCTGGGATGACCACATGGCATTCCGGGGGGCCGGGAGCCTTGGCCGTGGCTACGCTTGGGCCGCTGGGGAGCAGGGCACCTCCCAGACCAGGGCGCTGGCTGAGGGGCTGCCTTCCTGGGCCAGGCTGGTCTTCCGGGACTGGGCACTCATTTTCCTCTTCGGACAGTGGTGTTCCTGGGGGTGCCCCTGCCTGCTCAGGTGAAAGGGAGGCAGGCAGATCCAGTTCTTGGCTAAAGAAGACAAAACCCAACCAGATAAAAAAAAAAAGAGAGAGAGAGAAAGAGAGAAAGGAAGCGGTCCTCTATCAGCGAGCGGGGCTGTGGCGGCTTAAGTCTATTCACGTCCAGTGCGGCTTTGGCGGTGGCTGAGTGATAAGGACAGTCACTGTCTTCCCAGAGTCTTGGGGTGCTGACGTTCCTCTAAGGCTGAGAGGTAAGGGAGAACACTGGCTCCCTACGCTCGGGTGCAGGGCAGAGCAAAGTTCAGTCATTCCCCAGAGACCTGGGATGATCGCAGCGCAACTCCCGAACCCCCAGACTGCCCTGGTCCACACAAGCAAGAGCAGATCAAAGGAGGAGCAAAGAGAAAGGAAGGTAAGGAGAGGTTCGAGTGGAGAGGAAGAAGCAGCAACCACAACGTCACCTCCAGGCAACTCTTGCCGTGATGAAAGTCATCCTGCCGTTCCGGGGCACCCTCTGCCTTGGGGTCTCCGGGAACCCCTGGGGACCCACTGTCCCGGGCTTCCTCTCTCCTGTCCTCTGCAGAACAGATGGTGCTCAGGCGCACACGCTGCAGCGGCGCTCCGAGATGCCGAGACGGGGGGATACGCGTGTCCCCCCTGCCCTTGAGTGGGGCTCTCTGTTACAAGAGCCTAAGCGGCGGGCTCTGGTGCGCCCAGGAAGTCAAGTGGCTGCTGATTCATTCCTGCTTGTAATCCCCTCGCCAGGCAGCTGTGGTCCCGCCTGCCGCCTGGATGTGTGCGCTCACAGAACCGCAGCACAGGGCTTTGTCTACGCCTCCTGGGCTCCACGCTGCCTGCTGCCCGCTCCACGGTCCTTGCTCCCTCTGTAATGTCTGGCCCTCCCCTCCCGCCCCTCCGCCCTCTTCCCTGCCATGCTCGGGAAAATACATCAGAGATCGGACACTGGAGCAGACGCCACCGCCAAGGGAGAAAGAGACAGCAGCGCTCGTAGCAGAGCAAAATGAAAAACAAAAGATCCACTAGGTCAGACTTCCCAGGGTGTCGGCCAAGGCACACGCTTATCAGAGAGGGAGACAAACTTTACACCTCCAGCTCAGGGGCTGGGAAGAACAGAAGCACATCCCAATAGTTCTGACCTATAGTTTTGAGGACAGCCAGGGGAGGGCACAGAGGAAGGGCAGTGCCACACGACACAGCCACAGGTTCTGGCCCTCAATGCCACCCGTGCCCGAGAGATGAATGTGTCCCTCTCTCAGGAAGACATGCCACCAAAACCTCCCTAACACACTCAGCATAAACTCAGGACTTCAGAGCTCGTTCCTTGGGTGAGTTGTGTGAAGAGGGAGAGAGAGACCACCCCACCCCCCAGTCCATCAAATCTTGGAGCAGGAGTGAGAGGAGAAAGTGGAAGAACCACAATCTGGAGGTGGGAGAAGGAGAGGAGGGGCCAAAGACAAAGGGAAACCAGGACTGAAACCCAGCAGCACCTCACAGACAAAAGGGGTCATACTCGGGCTGAGACGAAAACACAGGGGCCCTCCAAGACACTGCACCCCTAAACCCTGCATACTGGTGGGTTATACCTGGCTGGAGTAGGTGGAAAAAGGCCCAAAGGAACCTATATTTGAAAGCTACTGAGGGATGGACACAGGCTGCCTTTGCAAGAAAGTGAAATGGCCCCTTCTGCTTCAATAACAACAGGCCGGAGTGGACAGAGGCTGGAGCGCGACCCTTCCTGACAGCCTCACAAAAGCAGTCATGTGTGAAACATGTTTGCTGGGGATTCCGTGACATTGCTAGGGCCCAGACGCAAGTGCCATGGAGGCCGCCCGCCAGGACACGATCCTCTGGGAAACCTATCCCTCGTGGCAGTGGGGTGCTTGGGTAAGGGCGCCTGAGGCAGGGCATGCCCTCCCTCAGCTGGTTCCCTCAGAGCCCAGGTCCCTTTCCCACACCTGAGGACAAACTCCACCCTCACCCTGCCCAACCAAACTAAACAAGAATCCTGCTTTGAAGGGAACTGGGGACAACTGGCTCCCAGGTCCTGGCCAAAGTTCCTTCCTGCTTATGAGACAGAATGGGGTTCGTGAGCAAGATGAGGAGATCTGGGAAGGGATAGTGGGGGGAACTTGGCCTGTCTTCAGCTTTCCAATGCTGTGGCAAGGAACCTGGCTCCACTCAACAGTACTATTGAGTCTGGGAACTGGAGCCAGAAACCACAAGAGAGCCCAATTCACTCAGCCTAGAGAGTCCATTTCAGGGGGGAAGAAAACAGTGACAGAGACCAGCTATGCCAGGAATTGGCTCAGTTTTCCCCTTCCCCAGAGAAAGACCCTTCTAGAAGAACTTTCCAGAGGTGCTGTCACATCTTGATGCATCAAAGGCTTAACAGAACTCCCAAGCATATGCAAGTAATTTGAGCTCGGTGGAGGCAGAGAGGTCCCGGGAAACACAACAGAATGGCTGTTATTGATCCCTTGTCTGGCTATCCCCAGCAGGGTTCTGACAATGGCCGGATGCACGCTTCAGCCCTAAGTGTCTATTCCTGATAAGCAGCAGATCCTTGGGAAAGCTGGTCTGAGGCAGCCTGATGGAGGATAAGCCACAGTTTGGAACCGGAGCCACAGGCTCTTAGCCACTTCTGTGGACAGGAAGAAAAGCCCTAATGGACCAAACCCAGCTCATCCTCTGCCAGAACGCAAGCTGATCCCCTGTTCTATAGGTGACTTGATTTAAGTCACTATATATGGGGCCCGGAGAGATAGCACAGCGGCGTTTGCCTTGCAAGCAGCCGATCCAGGACCAAAGGTGGTTGGTTCGAATCCCGGTGTCCCATATGGTCCCTCGTGTCTGCCAGGAGCTATTTCTGAGCAGATAGCCAGGAGTAACCCCTGAGCAACGCCGGGTGTGGCCCAAAAACCAAAAAAAAAAAAAAAAAGTCACTATATATGGACCCCTGAGACCTGCCAAGAGATAGCCCTGAGCAAAAATAAACAAACAAAAGCTAGACTCTACAGGAGCCTCCACCTGTCTGATCTGGGGTGGTGGCAGGGCAGTGGCTGGGCCCAGAGGTCAGACCATTCGCAGATTTGTGTCTCCAGTTGCCACTTAGTCCCTTACCTTTCCTTCAGGTCATCACTGCTTTGGGCATTTATGAGCTTTCAGGGCTAGAGACAAGGCTCAAACTTGTAGAGAACAAGACACCTACCTGGTTTATACGAAGTTTGATCCTTGCCACTACTTGGTGTTCTCAAGAATGGTGTGACCAAGTGGCCTTGATGGCCCCAAGCCTCAAGAATCAGGTCTAGGGGCCGGGAAGGTGGCGCTGGAGATAAGGTGTCTGCCTTGCAAGCGCTACCAAGGAACGGACCGCGGTTCGATCCCCCGGCGTCCCATATGGTCCCCCCAAGCCAGGGGCGATTTCTGAGCACATAGCCAGGAGTAACCCCTGAGCGTCAAACGGGTGTGGCCCAAAAACCAAAAAAAAAAAAAAAAAAAAAAAAAAAAAAAAAAAAAAAAAAAAAGAATCAGGTCTACACTGTGGGGTCAAGTATCACTGGGTACCAGACATGGCTTCCAGATACTCAAATACCACCAGGTATGGCTCTTAAAAGCAAATAAACTAATGAGCACAGCTACATGTACATGTACCATTTGAGCTTAGGTTTTGAGTAGATTGCTCATTCCTAGCAGACCAATAGGGCAAGTGTTCTAAGAGGGAAAGAGAGGCGTAGAGCAATGAAGGATTTAGCCCAAGACACATATATGCCTAGCACCAGGCTCCGAACCTACAGCTGGGCTCCAGAGCTCACCTCTTCTCAGCAGACCCCTTGGCTTCAGCACCCCAGGAGCACAGAAGCCCCACCCACCACCAGCCCTCCTGCCAGGCCAGGCTCAGGGAGGAAAAAGAGGGGTCTGTTCCCCCAAGGAAACCAGGAATTCCATCCCTCTGTGCAGAGAAACTCTGCCCACCCAGGGCAGATGCTGGCTTGCTGTAAGCCCAGATGCAGGACCATCACCAGATGTGATGGCCAGGGATACCTTCCAGAACATCACCTCACCTGAAAAGGGACCAAAACCACAATTCTATAGTGAAGGAAAATAGCACAGATGTGCTCTCTGCCCCGTTTCCTTACTTTAAAGAAAACAACCACATCTTAACCACAGGGCTTAGAAAGCTCATAAATGTCCAAAGCAGCGATGACCTGAAGGAAAGGTAAGGGACTAAGTGGAAACTGAAGACACAGATGTGCGAATGGTCTACCTCTGGGCCCAGCGGCTGCCCTGCCTCCACCCCAGATCAGACAGATGGAGGCTCTTTCTGTAGAGTCCAGGCCAGAGCTGCTGGGAGTGGGGAGACCAATACTGAGCTACAAGCAATTAGAGCCACCTGACAAAGCGCACACTGGCATGAGTAATTGCAAATAAGTGACATTTTTTAAGAGCTTCCTAATCAATAGCCTGAAATTCAATTCATAGACTTCTGAAACCTCCACTATATGTAAAAAGATTCATGGCTCTAAAAATAGCAGATTGGGGCCGGCGAGGTGGCGCTAGAGGTAAGGTGTCTGCCTTGCAAGCACTATCCAAGGAAGGACCGAGGTTTGATCCCCCCGCGTCCCATATGGTCCCCCCAAGCCAGGGGTGATTTCTGAGTGCTTAGCCAGGAGTAACCCCTGAGCATCAAATGGGTGTGGCCCAAAAAAACCAAAAATAAATAAATAAATAAATAAAAATAGCAGATCAATGAGATCCTGAATTCTGGGCCTAAGCCTCACACCCCTGAATCTCTCTCTCTCATGGACCAGAGGTAAAGCCCCTATGTCTCAATGGAGCCGAAGAAAAGGGTTTAGGTTTAGCAACCTGGTACTCTACCTGAGATCCTCTGCTGTTCCTGAGAAAAGTCAATCCCCTCTCCAATAGAGCTCATGATTTTCTCGATCTGTAATGAAAGAGGAACAAAAAGGAGAGGGTGTCAGGTTGGGTTAAACACTGCCAGGTCATCATCAAGGCCCCAAGGGCGGGCCTCTAGGTTCTTCATTCTGAGGTTCAGAGGGACACAGGAGGTACCGGAACCGGTTTGACTCGGGATCAGCCCAAATAAGTGTGTAACCTCCTTAGAACAGAAGGAATCTGCAACCTGTCCTTGATTACTGGAAAGGCTCAAGAGCCTCCCCTCCTTCCAAAGCATTAATCTACCATACCCCCCCCCCCAATACCAATTTCCCAGCCCCATCGACTCTGGGCAGAGGGGGCAACAGTGGGTCACATGCAGCCCAGTTCCTGTTCATGCTAGACTTTAATTCCTGCAGAGCAGACTGCCAGCTTCATGCTGTGCTGTCTTCCAAGTGCCAAGAACAGTACTGAACAAATCCTAAGCATCCCACAGATAACGCAAATTCTCATACTGCATGGCCGATGGCTTTGTGATGTGAGATTTTGAGAAGCCGAAAGCCGGGCCCAGGAGCCTTCTTGGATGCCACAGTGAGGCACATCACTCAGAGAGGAGTAATGTTCTCTCCCTGAAGGCCAGCAGCTCTGCATTCAGGGGATAAGCAGGATAGTGGACATGCCTCATCCCTCTGGCTTTGTTGGCTGTTAGGTTTGGGGGTCACATACTGCAGTGCTTGGGGGACCATGGGGTGGCAGGGACTGAACGTGGGCTTCTTGCATGCAAAGCATAAGCAGAACTCATCAAGGCCCATCTCCCTAGGCTTTCATCCTTCTTGACCAGAACAGAGACAGTCTCAAAGCACTCGGATGTCTCCATTTCCCTGCTCCCCATCCATGGACCACCTGTCCCAGCCATCTGGTTTGGTCACTCCGGGCCAGATCCAAGCACCCACCCACTCCAGGAAACATGGCCAGGGGCAGGATGGAGCAGGGGGGAGGAAGCCACCTTTTCTTTAGTCCTCCCCTCCTCCTCCTGTTTGGGCTGCGGTGATAATGAGCTCATTCACTGCTCTTTTTCCAAAGAAATTAAAAGAGAACCTTTTGTACCAGAGCCTGGATAATTTTTCCCTTAAGTGCAAGTAAGGAGCCTGGGTCTGACCATCAGAGAATCAACAACACTCCAGCCAGCCTCCAGCTGGCAGATAAAGACGGCACATTTGACAGCCAGCAGAGGAGCTTGCACAGGCACAGGATGGTGTTTTCTTCAAGTGACGGAACTGACTGGGGTCAGCAGCCTCCTGGCGCCCTGGTAACACACCTGGTGAGTCCACCCTGAGGACTGACCAAGGAGCACACAGAAAGGTGATCCTTTACTTTCAAGCCCTGGAGCAAGAGACAGCACCTCACAGATCTGCACTGCCTGTCTCCACCCCCAGTCCCCAAAGGGTGCATTCCTGCTCCCCAGTGCCTGGCTTTCTTTGGCCCTTCCCATTTCAGTGCTGCCTCTCTAAGTCACACCCAAAGTGCAGCAATGAGGAAACCACCCAGACAAACAGACCATTTTCATTGTGGAGTGGGGGAAATTCAGGAGATTCCAAAGTAGCCAAAGCACTAGAGGCAGAGCTCACTCTATCCCTCTGTTGTCCTCCAGCCTGGTAAACATACTCAGAAGTTAAAACATTTTTCAGTTTCATTTTCAGATGCAAAAGATATGGGTCCGAGTGTAAATACAACAGGCAGACCACTTGCTTTGCATGCAGCCAACTTGGGCTCATTTCCCTATACCACAGATGGCCCCCCAACCCCTAGAGTAATACCTAAGCACAGGGCCAGGAGTAAGCCCTGAACAATGCTAGGTGTGGCCCAAAATTCTAGAACAAACAAAACAAAAACAAACAAAAACCCAGCTTTTTTTTTTTTAATCAAGTCACCAAATCAACTCAAGTAGACAGATCTCCAGGCATTCTCCAAAATTAGGGTGGAGAGTGAAAGCAGTCCCCTCTTTTCCAGATAGGCCCAGTAGCTCCCATACACAATACTCTTTGACAGAAGGAGCACAAAATACTTGATGAGAAAGTTGTACAGAATCCCACTAGGCGGGGCCAGAGAGACAGAATGGAGGTAAGGCATTTGCCTTGCATGCAGAAGTACGGTAGTTCGAATCCCGGCATCCCATATGGTCCCCCGAGCCTGCCAGGAGTGGTTTCTGAGCTTAGAGCCAGGAGGAACCCTTAAGCGCTGTCGGGAGTGACCCAAAAACCAAAACCAAAAAAAAAAAAAAAAAAAAAAAAGAATCCCACTAGGCTCAATGATAAAGAAGGCTAACCAGCACCAAGCAGCTTAATAAATCCTCAATGACCTTAATAACACCATTGTGGAATAACAATGATCACAATGAACTTTTATTGATCTATTTTGTGATAATTTCATTTGTCAGTTTGTTATAACAAGCAATATGAAGTAAATTTGTGCCTGCTAACACTGGTGTAGGGATTGTTGCACTGGTGGTGAGATTGGAATTGGAAGGAACACTGAATGCCTAAAATAACTGTATTATGAACAACTTCGTAAAAAAAAAAAAAAATGGATCAGGGCCCGGAGAGATAGCACAGCGGTGTTTTCCTTGCAAGCAGCCGATCCAGGACCTAAGGTGGTTGGTTCGAATCCCGGTGTCCCATATGGTCCCCCGTGCCTGCCAGGAGCTATTTCTGAGCAGACAGCCAGGAGTCACCCCTGAGCACAGCCGGGTGTGGCCCCAAAACAAACAAACAAACAACAACAACAAAAAAAATGGATCAGATTTAGGACTGAGCTCTTACTCCTGTACAGAGCCAGGAGGCTCCCCTGAGCACTACTGGGTGTGGCTCCAATTTCCCTCATCACATACAAACAAAATGAAAAACAGCTTTAAAAAAAAAAACCAACTAAATCACAAAACTAGGCAGGGCCAGATAGTAAGTAAACCCTAAGCAGAGCAGTAAAAAAAAAAAAAAAAAAAAAAAAAAAGAATGGAAAAAAAATTCAAGGTGACTTCAAGGTCTGAAATAAAGTCAAGTGTTACATATTTCATTTTCATTATGATCACCTCAGACCCAAAGCCACAGCTAGATTGTCCAATTGATATCCCAGGGCTATGCAATTACTGAAATCTTGCCAAAAGACCTTTAGAAATTAGGGTGATGAGGGCTGAACATCCTGCTGCTCTGAACTCTCTTCCTTTCTGCTGACAGCCCCAGGATTCAACCTCAGGCCAACGACAAAGGGCCAGAATAAGCCCAGGTTTTCTGCATGGGGGTGTGAGGCAATGCAGATGGCAGGCCACGCAGGCAGAGTTCATTCAAACCAGAAATTTGGTTCTGTTCTCATGAACTGCAGGAGCCAAGTCCAGCTACGAAGGCTCTCATCTGTAGAGGAACCTGGGGTACTTGGAGTGCTCACTGTCTGTTAAGGCCACAAGTTCCTGCTTTGGTGAAAGAAAGCTAGGAGGGGAGTGAAGGGGTTAGACTTTGCAGGACCCAGCCTGGCACACTCGCACCTAGGCAGTACTTCCAGGACTGTGGGGACACAGAGGAGTTGGGGCCCATCCTTGTTCATGGCCTCCCCAGAAGCAGCAGTGAGGGCACCTGGTCACTGAAGACTAAACTAAGGCACGGTCAGAGAAAATTCTAACCTACACACCTCATGGAACATTTAACCGTCTAGACCAGCTTAGGAAATGTCCTCATCAGGTTGTTCTCACAGATGACATGCATCTTGGTGGGAGGAAGAGGCAGGTGGCCTGGAAATGTACAATTCTCTCTATTCTGCTTTTTAGTTTTGTTTTTTGTTTGTTTTTGGTTTTGGGTCACACCCGGCAGCACTCAGGGGTTACTCCTGATTTTGTGCTCAGAAGTCACTCCTGGAAGGCTCGGATTGAGATGCTGGGATCTCAAACTGGTGTCTATTCTGTATTGGCCACGTGCAAGGCAAACGCCTTTACCACTGTGCTACGCTCCAACCGCCCCCCTCTATTTTGCTTTTTAGAGATATGGACGTGGCCATGCTGAGCCAGGTCTAAACATTATCACCATGATGTTTGTGCTTTAGTTTGATTTAGTTTAGTTTAGGTGTTTTTTTTTTTTGGAGGAGTGGGGTGGGGACATGCCTGGTGGTGCTCAGAGCTCTCTGCCTGGCTCTCTGCTCAGGAATCTCTTCTAGTGGGCCTCAGGGAACATGCCATAACCCCACACTCCAATTCAGCACTGCTGGATGTGGCCCAGCTGTAGGCACCCTCAGCTGGTCCTGATGGTTCCTAGCACTGCATGTCTGAGCAGCATTGCATCCTTTGAATTCAAGTATGAACATCACGTGAAAGGGCCCCCACCCACTCTGGAAAATGTCATTGTCCTTCTGATGTGCTTGCAACGCAAATGGGAAGAGGAAGGGAGGTTATGATGTACCAGCAACTGAACTGGTGCTGGCTGCCAGGCATGCCCTCCCAATACTGCACACTGCATGTCTCCTGCTGTACAGATCAGGGCTGGAAATATACTTGCCGTTGTGCGGGTCCTTCCTGAGGACCTGTTTTACAGTGGATCCCAGATGAACATTTGGGATGACCCTGTTTCCTGCTGCTTTTTTTTTTTTTTCCCAGACCCCTCGTGTGACCTGCATTGAGCTGGTCAGAGGTGCTTGGTGACAAAAAGCAGGGGCTTTTGCCTTAGCAAGGTCTTAATGTAACACTCTTGGCTCCAACCTCGACTCCCACTCTTCCTCATCTTCATCTTTCTCCAACCTTCCTGGGGAGCTGCCACAGCTGCCTTACACCCCACAACTGTAGCAAGCTGGTCCTTTTGAGTAACGGTTCTGCAGAGCACCACCACCAGGGCAGAGGTTCTCAAACTGACTGGGCCTACCATTTTCAGAAAAATATAATTTCTCAGGGCTGGAGTGATAGGTGGGGTGCTTGTCTTGCTTGTGGCCAACCTGGGTTTGATCCCTGGACACTGACAGGAGTGATCCCTGAGTATAGGATCCTACTCCTGAGAGCGAGGAGTAAGTTTGAAGCAAAGCCTGGTATGATCCAAAAGGCAAACACCCTCCTCCCCCCCCCAAAAAAAAATCCCCCCCAAACCAAATCTACCCTCTGGCAGGCCCCCAGCCCAGCTGATACAGCCATTCTCATTTCCACACGTGTGTGCCATTGTTGTGGCTGGGCTTGTGGGGGTGGGGTTCCAGCTTCCTGAAGGGGGTTGGGGTCACATCAAGTGTCCCTCCCTCTGCTGTGCCAGTACTCCCGACTCCCCACACCGGGGCTGGCCCTGCCCTCAGGTGACTTCTGACGTCACCTCAGAGCTAGGAACTCCAAAGATGCTGAGGCCGCACTCCGTGGCGCCCGCATAAGAATTCATCACCAGCTCTGCCCGCCGCGCAGACAGGCTCTTAGCCCAGAGTGGGTTTTGATTCCACATTCGAAAGAGGGTCACTGACCAGGGGCCCAGTTATTTTTCTCCCTGCCCCCCTAGACTGAATCGTACAAAGCCTCGGGAAAGACAAAGATGGATTGAAGCACATTATTTGTCCTGATTTTCTAACCTTGTCAACTGCTTTCAGAAGAGGGAGGCAGGCCTGGGTGGGGGAAGGTGGATGGGAATGAATAAGTGGGAGCTGGCAGGCTTAGGGATGTCCTCCGCCAGACCCCGCAGCTCCCAATAAACGATGAGCAAATCCAGCGCTCCAGAACAGCTCAGTCGTAGTCCCATGCCAGCCCCAGAGTGGGCACCATCACCCACCGTACCCACCCATCCTGGCCCCCCCTTCCGTGGCCACCTTCCTTCACAAGCCCCTTTTTCTCCTGGGCTGAAAGACAATGTGGTGGGCTTGTTTCAAAAGTCCTGTCCTGGCTCTCAGTCAGGCCAGCCTATGCATGAGTCCCTGGCTGGTGGGAAGGAAAGTCTTTATTCACCTTCTCCTTTCTTTTAACAAATTAAAAAAAAAATGGGGAAGAGGGAGAGGGAACCACAGTGATAGTACAGCAAGGCATTTGCCTAGCGAGGAGCTAACCTGGGTTCAACGTGATCCTCTAAGCACTACCAGGAGCAAGCCCCGAGTGTGGCCCAAGACCAAGAAAATACTTAAAAATGGGGCCGGAGAGAGCACAGTCGTAGGGCATCTGCCTTGCATGTGGCCAAACCAGGACTGACGGTGGTTTGATTCCTGGCATCCCATATGGTCCCGAGTCTGCCAGAGTGTCACTGCGTGTGACCCCAAAACAAAAACAAAAAGATACCCTTAAAAATATTTTTTTAGTGGGGGACCATACCAGCTGCCTTCTCCTTGCTCCTCATTTTCACCCTTCACACACCACTGGGGTTGCTGATAGTGAGTCCCATTCTCTAAGGCATCCCATACTCCACAACTACAGCTGGCCCTTTCCCATTCCAGAGGTGTTCAGTACCCAGACTTGCAGTGGAAGAAACAGACACAGTACCTCCTCACACCCTTCTCTCTCCATCTGACCTTTAACTCAAAGCCCCAGAAAGCCTCGAGAAGAAGAAAAAAGCTGGGAGGCTGAGGCACCAATGAACTTTATGATCCTCTGCTGCAGTCCTCTGGGTTATGTGCCAAGGACTGGCCTGAAGAAGTAGGCTGAGCGAGGGGGCTGGAAAGAAAGCACAGTGAGGAGAGATTTGCCTTGCACACAGCCAACCTGGGTTAGAACCACTGTATTTCATAGGGTTCAGCGAGCCTGCCAGGAGTAGTTTCTGAATGCAGAGTCAGGAGTGCCACCAACTGTGACCCAAAAACAGAAAAAACAAAACAAACAAAAAACAAACAAGCAAAAAGGGGCCAGAAAAAAGGGGGACAAAAAAAGGAGACAGGCCTCCCAAAAAGAGGGGAGGGCATTTGCCCTGCATGCAGCCAACCCAGGCTTGATCACTGGCATCACATATGGTCCCCCTGAGCCCACCAGGAGTGATTAATGAGTGCAGTCAGGAGTAACCCCTGAGCGCTACCAGGTGTGGCCCTAAGAACAAAAAGTAAATAAATATATAAAATTAAAAAATAAGGGGCCAGAGTAATAGCATAGGATTAGGGCATTTGCCTTGCACATGTACGTGCCGGGACAGATGCTGGTTCAATCTCCGGCATCCCATACGGTCCCCCAAGCCTACCAGGAGCAATTTCTGAGTGTAGAGCCAGGAGTAACCAGAGTGCTGCTGGGTGTGGCCCAAAAGCCAAACCAACCAACCAGAGAAACAAAAAATAAAAGAAAGTGGGTCGATCTATAAGATGAATGAGAATGATGTACTTGAGGTTGAGTTCAATGACACAGTTTACTTTCTTTGGAGAACAGCATGGGGAGGGCTGGCGTATACCCACCTCAAAAAGGGGGTCATTACCTGAGACATGGTCTTACTCTCATCTCTGCCCCAAAGTTCTGCCCCTGGGTCTGCCTCTACACAATCAAATGTCCTGTGGCCACAACCTGCAAGTCCAGACTAACACAAAACACCTCCCATTCATAAGCAGTTCCTCTGCTGTGTGGCCAGAGAGAGCTGTTGTACAGACAGGGGCCCTGCAGGCCCCGAGACCTGTGCTGTAAGATGAGAATTGGGTGTAGAGTCTTAGTACTAAGCTCCGTCTACCTCAGGTGCAGTTAGATTTAATTGACAAGAAATGAGCAGTAGCCGGCTGGCTTCCCCGAGAGTGCTTACAGCTTGCCATTCCCAGTTACCTCGGAACTTGTGACTTTGTCAAATGAAGCTGACAGAGAACTCCAATCTTTATTTTGAGCACTAATTAAAATTTCACAGAGAAGTGTTGTACAAAGGATCACATAATACATTGGCTCCGTTTATATTAATTCGTGGACAAGGAAATGATTCTACAGCGGTAAAAATGTCAGCAGAGGGGTTGGAGCAATAGCACAGTAGTAGGGCATTTGCCTTTTACACTGTTGACATGGGACTAAGACAGGTTCAATCCCAGGCATCTCAAATGGTCCCCCAAGCCTGCCAGGAGCAATTTATTTCCTCCCTCCCTCCCTCCTTCCCTTTCTTTTTTTCTCTCCTTCCTTCCTTCCTTCCTTCCTTCCTTCCTTCCTTCCTTCCTTCCTTCCTTCCTTCCTTCCTCCCTCCCTTCTTCCTTCCTTCCTTCCTTCTTCCTTCCTTCCTTCCTTCCTTCCTTCCTTCCTTCCTTCCTTCCTTCCTTCCTTCCTTCCTTCCTTTCTTCCTACCTTCCTTCCTTTCTCCTTCCTTCCTTCCTTTTTTTCCCCTAACAGTATTCACCATTCTGTGGTGAGCTTCATATTATGAGCCAGTCTTTCCAGTCCTTCTGGCCCTTAATTCTATTCTATTGTCTCTAGACATTATTACAATAATTTCTTTATTTTTTCTTAAAACCCATAGATGAGTGAGACTATTATGCGTCTATATCTCTCCCTCTGACTTACTTCACTCAGCATAATAAGATTCCATGTACATCCACATATAAGAACATTTCATGACTTCATCTCTCCTGATGGCTGCATAATATTCCATTGTATATATGTACCACAGTTTCTTTAGCCATTCATCTTTTGAAGGGCATCCCGGTTGTTTCCAAATTCTGAAACTCAAATATAAGCCAGCTATACCATTCCTAGGGAAATACCCTAGGAACACAAAAATACAATTCAAAAATCCCTTCCTCACACCTATATTCATGGCAGTACTATTTACAATAACCAGATTCTGGAAACCCACGAACGATTTCTGAGTGCATAGGCCCTGAGTACTGCCGGGTGTGGCTCAAAAAGAAAAACAAAAAACAAAGTGTCAGGAGAGATTTCTGGGGATGGGGAGAGGAAAAGCTTAGCTGGGGAAGGGGCAGAGGGATGCTTTCTGGGGTGATGGCAAAACTGTCTCCTGATTAAGAATTTGTATTACATAAATGTATGTCTTATCTGGGGCTGGAGATACAGTACAGTGGGTAGAACAGTTGTTTCGCATGTGGATAATCCAGGTTTGATCCCTAGCATCCCATATGGTTCTGAGTCCAACAGAGTAATTATTATTATTTTTTTTGGTTTTGGGGTTACAATCGGCAGCGCTCAGGGGTTCCTCTTAGCTCTATGCTCAGAAATCGCTCCTGGCAGGCTTGGGGACCATATGGGATGTTGGGATTCGAACCAATGACCTTCTGCATGCAAGGCAAATGCCTTACCTCTATGCTATCTCTCTGGCCCAGGAGTGATTCTTGAGCACAGAGAAAGGAGTAACTTGAGCACCATCAAGTGTGGCTCAAATTCCCGAATGTGTGTGAAAACCACCCCCCTTGTCTAAAGTCAGTGAATGGCAGATGAAAGACTTATGCAATATATTTTATACCATCCCCCAAGGAACTATAAATAAATACTGAATACTGAATTCTACTTAACGATATACAGGAAATGTTTCAGGAGAAAATGTACTGATGCCCGTGATTGATTTCAAAACATACAACTAAATAACATGGACTTTTTTTCTTGCTGTTGTTTTTGGATCACACCTGGAGGCGGTTCTGTATAAAAGAATTCTCGGGGCCGGAGAGATAGCATGGAGGTAAGGCGTTTGCCTTTCATGCAGAAGGTCATCAGTTCGAATCCCGGCGTCCCATATGGTCCCCCGTGCCTGCCAGGAGCAATTTCTGAGCACAGAGCCAGGAATAACCCCTGAGCACTGCCGGGTGTGACCCAAAAACCACAAAAAAAAAAAAAAAAAAAAAAAGAATTCTCTTGGTGGACTATATGGGATGCTGGGGATCGAACCTGAGTACACCATGTACAAGGCATATGCCCTACCCCTGCAGTATTATCCGGCTCCAATAACATGGATTTTGGGGTTTTTTTTTTGTTTGTTTGTTTGTTTTGAGGACACACTTAGCAATGCTCAAGGTTTACTCCTCACTCTGCCCTTAGGAATTATTCCTGGGTTGGTTGCTTTGCAAAACAAGCACCTTACTTGCTCCAGTACCTCACATGAATTTTTCAGTGGAATGAGGAATGAGATGAATGAAGCAAGTACACTGTAAGTCTAATCATAAAACCTAGACTCTAGGTATTTCCCTAAGTGGGTGATACTGCCCCCCTAGTGTTCCTCCTCTTAGGCAGCTGGTAAGATAAAGAAGAGTGGAAGAAGCCTTCCTGTTAAAAGGTATAATTGAGAAAATGGAGGGATAGGACAGAGGGTGGGTCGCCTGGCCCCGTACACAGACAACCCGGCACCACTTATGGTCTCCAAGCTTCTTCAGGCTCTACATATACTCTCCCACATTCCTGGACATCACATATAGTCCCTGAGCCTCACCAGGAGTGATCTCTAAGCACAACCAGGTATGCCTCCAAAACAAAATAAAATAAGGCTTAATTTTTGGGGGGAGGTGGGACATGAACTTTCTCTATACTTAAAGAAGGCAAACTATCAGGGCTGGGAGTGTATTTTAGAATAACTTTCACTCTGAAAAGGGGAAGTAGGCCAATTAAGTCTGGAATCTCTGCTCTATATGGGTGATATTCATGTCCCTTTCATGTACTCAGTGTACTGGGAGATTTTTGAAATAAAAGCTCAGGATCAAATCTCTTGGAGAGTAAGAAATTTCAAGATCAGGGCCAGAATGATTGCATAGCAGTAGGGCATTTGCTTCGCATGCTGCCGACCTAGGACGAACCTGGTTTTAATCCCAGGCATCCCTATAAAATCCCCCAAACCTGCCAGGAATGATTTCTGAGCGCAGAGCCAAGAGTACCCCTGAGCAAGCCAGGTGTGGCCCCTAAACAAAAACAAAAACAAAAAAAAAATTGCACGATCAACTGTGGTTTGCATGTCAGCATTTGTAGTCAACACTGCTCAGGACATGAAGGAGCAGACATGTCCAGCGGACAGAAGAAACAAAGTGAAAGAATGTGACACTGCAAAGGAAATGTCAAAGGAAATGTCAAGGTAGTGACTAGGACACTGTGAGCCATAGGGCTGGCTGACCTAAGCACCGCTCGTCCAGCCTGGAACCTAGGCTCACCCCTATCTGATGGTTCGCAGACGCGATTAACCATGTTCTCAGAGAGGAGAGAGAGGCCCGAGAGAAGGCCTCCTGCTTATCATACTCTGAAGACTTGCATCTCAACCTCGCTGAGTTACTTCAGTATGGAGAGCAACACATCAAAGCACGCGGCTCAGCTGTATCTTCTGGGGTCTGAGTGAATACACTCTAGAACGCAAACCCACCGGTAGAACTGGGTAAAGGAGTAAGGGAAGAGGCAGTGACTGCATGAGTTTAGTGGATGTATCCCTTTCTGTGCAGGAGGCCCTCCTTCCTGAAAAACCAAATTGGGAACTCACACCAAGTTACCCTTTTCCTTAAAAAGTACTTTTTTGTTTTTTGTTTTGTTTTGTTTTTGTTTTTTGCACCATACCTGGCAGCGCTCAGGGGTTACTCCTGGCTCTACACACAGAAATCGCTCCTGGCAGGCTTGGGGTACCATATGGGATGCCAGGGTTCGAACCCAATCCATTCCAGGTCGGCCACATGCCAAGGTAAACGCTCTACCACTGTGCACTTTGGCCCCTGAAAAGTACCATTTTTTTTTTTTTTTTTAGGGGGAAGCCACACCTGGTGATGCTCAGGGGTTAATTCTGACCACTCGCTCAAAATCACTCCTGGCTAGGGGGACCATATGGGACGCCGGGGATCAAACCGGGGTCTGTCCTGAATCAGCTGTGTGCAAATACCCTACTGCTGTGCTATCACTTCGGGCCCTGAAAAGTACTTTTGATTATAGTGTTGTGTGTGGACTTTTTTTTTTTTGTGGCCACACCCAGTGGTGCTATGGATCAAATCTGGGTCAGCTTCATGCAAGGCAAGAGCCCTACGACCATGTTCTCTCTCAGGATCCTGCTTAGTGTTAACATGCAAGGGTCTCTATGTTCTTTAGTGGGATTCTCTGTACTGAGCACTAGTATTCCTTTCATCCCCACAACCACTATGGTGGGGAATTATGTGGAAAATTATGAGTCTTCCCATTTTAGAGAAGAAGAAACCAAATATCAGAAACATTAAGAGGTCATGATCTAGATCAGTGGCCAAAGCAGCTGCATGAGGCAGAGAACTCAATTCTGAGGCTCATGTATATGCCAAGAGCAACCTGGTCTCCAGCACTGCAAGCAATTTCCTGCCACCTCCCAGTTGTCTGTGGACATAAGGGAAGAGAGTAGCACCCTACAAACACTGCCACTAAAGATGGGGGAGCACCATGGCCAGGAATGCCACCACCCAGCAAATACGTGTGAGTATCACAATTAAAGCATGCCACCCCCGAAGTGTACTCCAACCAAGTGTGTGACCCGAGCCACATCAATAGACAGGAGGAGGGGCAGAGTGATAACACAGTGGGAAAGGCGTTTGGTCTCCTGAGCACCGCCGGTTGTGGTCTAAATCCCTTCAAAAAAAAAAAAAGAAAAAAAAAGAAAAAGGGGATGTGTTAAATAAATTTATGGCTACAGAACTAAAATGTAATACCATGCATAAGACTTGGTGTTCATGATGTTCATTTATTAGGTCTTCGCTTCTACTCTACTAAAACTCAAGAGTTCAATCTAAAATATAGAGGATGGGGACCATGAAATGGCAACGTAGAGGGAAGGAGAGAGAAATGGAAAGAAAGAAGACTTTGAAATTAAAAAAAAATTAGCTGAGGGGCTGGATAGATAGTGCAGTGGGCTAGACTCACACAGCATTCCTGGTCTTGATCCCTGGCATCCTATGTTGTCCCACGAGAACCCCCAAGAGTGATTAATTCCTGCAAAGCGATGTGTAATCCCTGAGCTTCACTGGGCCTGATTCCCCCCAAAAGAAACAAACAAAAATCAGTTGAGGAGTCAGAGAGATAGTACAAAGGGCAAAAGATTTGTGCCTTGCATGTGGCTAACCTGAGTTCAATCTCTGGCACCCCAGGTGGTCTCCCAAGCAATGTCAAGAGTGATGCCTGAATGCAGAGTCAGGAGTAAGCTGTAAGCACCACAAGTTATGGTAACCAAAAACAAACAAAGAAAACTAAAAACAAACCAAAAAAAAAAAGGCAAAAATAAGAAAAGAAATTGAGCTCAAAATTCACTTAATAAGCTGTAGAATCTTGGACAAATCATTTAAACTTCTCACTCAAAATGTTCTCTTCTAACAATGGAAATCATTGTTTTGGGAAAATCACTGGATGTCTTTTTGATTAAGTCTCAGTTTCTTTCCTTTTTTTTTTTTTAATTTAAGTCTTCTTCTTTAAAGGCAAAATTGAGCCACGAAGACCATCACCATAAGTATGTGAGTTGAGGTACAAGAAGTCTCTGTGCATAGTTTGGTCCCAGAGAGAAGGCTAATGAAGAGTGAGTTTATTATGACACAAGTTTGAGCAAACTCAGCATTGCATAAAAGAGGAATCTTGGGGCCCGAGAGATAGCATGGACAAAAGGTATTTGCCTTGCATGCAGAAGGTCAGTGGTTTGAATCCTGGCATTCCATATGGTCCCTGAGCCTGCCAGGAGTGATTTCTGAGTATAGAGCCAGGAGTAACCCCTGAGCGCCGCTGGATGTGACCCAGAAAACAAAACAAACAAAAAAAAAAGAAAAGAAAAAAGAGAAGGAAAGAGGGATCTTTCTGTAATTAATTCATCCCCTGAATGATATCATTCTAGAAGTAAAATTGAGGTTCTTGTTGCTGTAAGCACAGCTGTGGAGATTTTTGGTTTATGTCACAATCCAGAACCAGAGTCGTAGGTACTAAGGAGCCTCTAAAATTAAGTCTTTGGAAGGTCGGAGAGGTGGTGGGGAAGGTGCCTGCCTTACATGCAACTGACCTGGGTTCAATCCCTGGCATCCTCTATGGTTTTCTGAGCACCACCAGGATCATTTAAGTATTCTTTTTGTGGGGAGAGGGAATTGGGTCACACCCAGTGGTGCTCAGAGGTTACTCTTGGCTCTGTGCTCAGAAATCACTCCTGGCAGGCTGGGGGGACCACATGAAATGCCAGGAATCAAACCGGCATCTGTCCAGGGTTGGATGCATGCAAGGCAAGCGCCCTACTGCTGTACTATTGCTCCGGCTCAAGAATTCTTAAGTATTGCTGGGTTTGGCCCAATAATCCAAACAAACAAGTAAATAAAGTAATTAAGTCATTGAAAATCAGGGTTATGCCTAGAAGGCACTTTGTTTTCATTCTAATCTACCTGACCAGATGTAAGCCTTCTTTCTACCAGAAACATCTATAGTCATGTCAAACCACAAATGCTCTGCAAAGTCCTTTTCCCTTGCTTATTGGGTTTAGGAAGATGACAAAGCTTTGCACTTGACATTCACATTCATCTGTTTCCAAAATAAACAGAATTATGCAAAAGAAAGTTAATCACACCCAGATTCCTTTATTTCTTTGTTTTAAGGACAAACTGGAGAGAAAGGGCTTCCTTCTGGCACAACCGTCTAGAACATGCTGGTGAACAATAGCTCACTTCCTCGACACTCAGCTGGAAGTTGCTTGTTCATTGAGGACAAAATGTTTCATGTAGAAGAGGTGACGCCTTTCTAGGAGCAGGGAGGATCCAGACTATAATACACAGTAGTAGTCCCAGGCCTACTCTTTTTTTTTTTTTTGGTTTTTGGGCCACACCCTGTGACGCTCAGGGGTTACTCCTGGCTATGCGCTCAGAAGTTGCTCCTGGCTTCTTGGGGGACCATATGGGACGCCGGGGGATCGAACCGTGGTCCGTCCTAGGCTAGCGCAGGCAAGGCAGGCACCTTACCTCCAGCGCCACCGCCCGGCCCTTAAAGAGGGAACCCAACTTCTTTTTTTTTTTTTTTTTTGGCTTTTGGGTCACACCCGGCGGTGCTCAGGGGTTACTCTTGGTTGTCTGCTCAGAAATAGCTCCTGGCAGGCACGGGGGACCCTATGGGACACCGGGATTTGAACCAACCACCTTTGGTCCTGTATCGGCTGCTTGCAAGGCAAACACCGCTGTGCTATCTCTCCGGGCCCCCAGGCCTACTCTTTCCCACCAAGAGTCCAGGGAGGGCTGGAGGCTTAGAGAAAGTTAAAGCAAGGCCAGCATGACTGTGAGTATCACAACAGCCCTGCAAGGCTACTTAGACATCCATTTGTTTGTGGTTTTTTTATTTTTTTTATTTTTATTTATTTTTTTTTTATTTTGGCCAGACCCAACTGTGTTTAGGTCATACTTCTGGCTTTGAGTTCCGGGGTCACATCTGGTCGAATTCAGGGAACCATGTGGGATTCTGGGGGCTCAAACCTGTGGAAGGCAAGCACCTTGCAAGGGAATATTGCTCTAGGTCCCTCAGACGTCCACTTAACTGACCTAGTGACCCTCCAGCTAGAGGCAATCTAGTCCCCCAGAAAACCAGACCAAGTTGTTGGGAAGATGGCCTGATGGGCTGAAAATGCTTTGCACATAGGAAACCCAGGTTCGATCCCCATTGATGAGGCCCCCAAGCAGCAGTGGGAGGAATACCCTATCCCTACACACAGGAAATTGGCTGGAATTCCTCCAGCACACTTGTGGGGCTGCTCTGCCATCACTGCATGTTCTGCTTACCAAGTTGGCATCATTTCCCAAACGTTTCAGATGGTTTATTTGTTGACAAAAAGGAGAACATTTAATTAAACATTACATAAACGATCGAACAGGAACAAAAAAAAGAGCTGTTTCTATGACAACCAAGGAGATGATCGGAAGAGATCGATAAGAGGATCATATTTTAAAATATGCTCTTAAGTGTTGTTAGAGAAATAAACGGCACTCTTTACTCAGATTGCTTCACGAGTGGCTAAATTTTTGCTTTACTTTTCAGAAACTTAAATTGGAAGTTTCGAATCATTGATATCACATCGGTATGGTTCATGTAAAAAAGAGGATGGGGAATTTCAAATCAGTAGAAACAAGTGGAAAAAAAAAAGATTCGTGCTTCATTTCAACTGACTGTGAGTCAGGGTCAAACCCCAGCACTGTCCTGCATTACTCCCAAGCACAATGTTGGCAATGTCAGTTTGTGTAATCCTTGGTGCCACAATCAAAAGTGTGATTCCCCAGAGCAGCAAAAACAATAAAAACGGGGAAAACACAAAAAAAAAGTAATGAATCCTTAAATAAATAACAGTAAATCTTAAAAAAAAAAAAAAAAAAAGACCTGTGAAATTGTGTTCTTTTCTCATAGGGCGCTTGTCTTGCACTCGGTGGACCTAAGTTTGATTTACTGCCAGGCAGTAATTCCTGAAAGCAGCACCAAAAGCAATCCCTAATGGGGCTGGAGCAATTGTCTTGCACGAGGCCAACCCCGGAAGGACTGTGGTTCGACTCCTGGATCACATATGGTCTCTGGAGCGATTTCTGAGTGCAGATCCAGGAGTAACCCCTGAGTGCACCAGTGTGATCCAAAAACCAAAAAAAAAAAAAAAAAAAAAAAAAAGAGAGAGAGAGAGCAGTCCCTAAAAGCATCACTGGGTGTGTCTCCTCCTTCTGCAAAAAAGAAAAGAAAATGTGTTCTTTTAAAAAATGAGTTACTATGGGGCCAGAGAGATAGTACAGTGGTAGGGTGTTGGCTTTGCATGTGGCTGACCCAGGACAGACACTGGTTTGATTCCTGGCATCCCATATTGTCCCCCAAACTCAGTAGCAACCCCTGAGTGCTTCTGGGTGTGACCCAAAAAGAAAAAAAAAAGTTAAGAGATAGTACAGTGGTAGAGCACCTGCTTTGTAGGTCACTGGCCCAGTTCAATCTCTGGCACCATATAGGGTTCCTAGTCCCACCAGGAAAAATTCCTGAGTACACAGCCCAGGGTGTGTACTGGGTGGGCCCTGTCCTCTCCCAAATGACTTCTTGGGTCGGGAATATGACTCAAGTGGAAAGCAAGTCCTGCAAGGTCAAGGTGATCCCCAGCACCATCTAACTCCTAGGCATTGTATTCTGGCTAGGTTTGCTGCTCACAGAGCACGAGCCTCAGGCCCTGGGTCTGAGCACCACAAACATGTATAGACCTCTTCAGAGTTTAGTAAACAACTACCAATCCAGCACTGGAGAGTAGGGGTGCTGAGAACAATGCCAGATAAACCTCAGTTCCTATTACCAGCACCAAGAGCTGTTCCATAGCCTTGAGTCATGATCGAACGCATGCCAAAATGATCTAATAGAAATAAGGATTCAGAGCCAGTAAGACTTTTCCTTGATTTGTTCCTTTGGCACAATACAGATGTGTAGCTCACTGGTACATATAGAGGAAGGAACGTGCTTCCAATGCAGCTGCCAATGGATTAAAGGTATCACAGAGAAAGGAGCTGGCCCCAAGATGCATTTGATAAGCACTGCTATCCTTCTGGGCCGACTGCCTGTGCTTGAGTTTCTGTAGCGTCCCCTGTGCAGAGTTCTCTGGAGTACCCACACCACAACACACATGATCCCAGTACCTCTGATGATGATATTCACTTCTCTGGAGCTGCTTCTTTACTTCCATTGGTATTTCCTGGCAGGCACTGAGTACTGGGTGAACTCAGCCAATACCCAGCAGGAAGAGCTCTTCAAGTAGGAACAACTTAACTGGTCTTAGGACGGAATGTTTGGCCACACTGAGTGGTGCTCAGAGGTGGTGCTCAGGGTACTATTTGTGGTACTGAAGATCAAAGCAGGGTAAGAAAATGCCTTAGACCCTGTACTAGGTCTCCAGTTGAAATCAAGAAAACATTTTGTGGATCTGATATTTTTCCTGCAGAGGAAAGGAGAAAGGCTTCCTAGCAGATGTACAGTATTTTTTTTTTTTCTCCTAACATTCTTCAAACTCTACATGCAAAGACCACACTGCTAAGTTCCTGGGTCAATGCTCAAAGGAGCAGCCTTGTCCTAACATTCATTTACCCCAGAAACAATATTCTTCCCTCTCTAGAAGAGTGAAGTATTTCTTTGTGATTTGAGAACAATAATAAATAACTCCCCTATATATCCACCACTCATTTTGGACATGAAACATGACCAAGAGCAGACTGAAAGCGTTCCTGTACCATTCTCCCAGCCCTATGTAGCCACCTGAATTAAATGCTCTTTTCCTTTTGCTTCTCTTTAGTTTTACTGGGTGGGGATAGAAGGTGGGGGAGGCATGTTGGGCCACACCGTTTGGTGCTCAGTGGGTCATGTGGAAACAGGGATTGAACCTGGGCTTCTTGTATGCAAAGCAAGTGAACTGGAAGTTTGTGGAGATTACTAAGAGTCAGAGATCTAAGGTTGGAATTCCCAGTTCCAGTATTCAATGAAGAACAGAACTTGATTTCTAAGCAACAGATGAACTGGTATAGAGGGAATATACATTAAGAATGAAAAAATTGTGGCACTCACTGCCCAGATATCAACAAACTAAGAAGAGATCTGTTTTCTAAAATATCTTTGAGCCCAGTGTGTGTGTGTGTGTGTGTGTGTGTGTGTGTGTGTGTGTGTGTGTGTGTGTGTGTGTGTGTGTGTGCGCGCGCGCGCATGCACTATTATGCACACATACTAGAATCTTTTTTTTTTTTTTTTTTTTTTTTGGTTTTTGGGCCACACCCGGTGACGCTCAGGGGTTACTCCTGGCTATGCGCTCAGAAGTCGCTCCTGGCTTGAGGGACCATATGGGAAACCGGGGGATCGAACCGCTGTCCATCCAAGGCTAGCGCAGGCAAGGCAGGCACCTTACCTCTAGCACCACTGCCCGGCCCCATTAGAATCTTAAAAACATACTTAGATGATTGGAAATAAACAGGACAACTCTAGTCAAAACTGTGAAGAACCAACCTCTAACCGCTGAAATTTTTTGGTTTTTGGGCCACACCCGGTGACGCTCAGGGGTTACTCCTGGCTATGCGCTCAGAAGTTGCTCCTGGCTTCTTGGGGGACCATATGGGACGCCGGGGGATCGAACGGCGGTCCGTCCTAGGCTAGCGCAGGCAAGGCAGGCACCTTACCTCCAGCGCCACAGCCCGGCCCCATAACCGCTGAAATTTTTATTCTTTGCTCACATAAGTGTGAGTGAGTTCAGCTGGCACAGAGAACATGTTACAAGCTTAGCTCATGGGCTGTCCCACGGTGTCAACGGAAACAGAGGTCAGGAAGCCAGGCTGGCCTGCGGGACCACAGAGATCATCTAGATACCAGCTGCGCAGGTAAGGCTACTATGGCGCAGAGAGGCCAATGACTTAGCTACGTCAATGAGACGGGGATACCGGGCTTCTCCACTCTACTGAGGCAGCCAGTGACTCTTGAGCGAAGGGAAAGAGCAAAATATAGAGCAGCGGCCTTGGGTGAAAATGCTTAAATCTCTAGAGAGCTGAGCATGAAGGCTAGAGCTTCCTCTTTAGTTCTCCACCTCTCTGACTCTTCCCTTTCAAAAAACAGTTTCTCTGTGACCCACACACTGTCTCTGCCGCAAGGAACAAAAGCAGTGGTACCAAACCCCAGCAACTTGGTGGGCCATGTCCCTTCCTAACTGGGAATTTGGGAATGGAATAGGTTGCTAACTTTTCTTTATGGCAAATGAGGAATCACAGATTTAAGAGCAGGTGTCTAGAGAGAGTGCTGTGATGGCATGACAGCCCTGCACCTTGACTGTGGCAGTTATATAGCCACATGTGAAGAAAGTATGTAAAACTGCATGCACACGCATACCCTGGAGGAATGTGAATTAGGTCTGTGGATTACATTACCATCAAGTTCCTCGTTCCAAGATTGCACTACTTATGTAATATCTTACCACATAAAGATGAAAGTGAAGGGGGCCAGCGCAATTGCACAGTAGGTAGGGGACTTGCTTTTTGCAATGTGGCCAATCTGAGTTCACTCCCCAGCAACCCATATGGTTCTCCGGTGATTCCTCAGTGCAGAGACAGGAGTAAACCCCTGAGCATCATTGGGTGTGGCCAAAAAAAACCCCAAACAAATCAGGTGAATATACTGAATAAAGGTTACTATTTCTGCAACTCCCTGTCAACCTTAATTGTTTCAAAATATTTGAGTAAGAAAACAAGTTAAGTTCATATGAAAATGATCCTCTTCGTTGTATACAATTAGAATACAAAAAAGGGGGTACAGACTTAGTAAGAAAAAAGGCAGTGGGCAACTGACCACCACCAGCATCACTGTGGTCCTCCTCATTGCCCCCAGTTAGCCTCTTTTATTGCAGGTCAGTCAAAATTGTGTAGAGCGTGATCTCAGTAGAGTGCAAAACACCAGCTCCTCTGTCTCTCTAGTCAGGCAGCAAACAGTGTGTCAACAGACCCACCCAACAGGCCTGGCACACAGCTCTCTTTCTTCCCAGCCTGGTTGCTTTGGACAATTCTCAGCAGCCTGGAGTGGCTAGAATCCAGAAGCAGGAGAGAGAGCGTGTCTGAAGGCTGGGGAAAGGGCACGTTGGGTTTCACTGGCATCACACGTTATGTTTCTCTTCTAGTCCTCTTCCCAGTGCCCGGAACCCTCAGCCTTTCTTGTCTCTAACACCAGGGCCGAGTCCTGCTGTCAGCCCTGAGTCACTCTGGGTTCTTTTCATCTCCACCCTCTGCCCTCTTTCTGGTTCTGAAAATGAGATTCAGAGACTATCCTCATAGAACCCTCCTCCCTCCTACCCTTGGCAGTGCTTTCAGACCCTGGCTTGCCACACCACCCCCCCAAACTGGTTCCCAGAAACAGGCCCTTCCAGGTAAGTGCCAAAAGAGATAGTGACGGAGTTCTTCAAATTCCCCCAAGTGATGGGAGGTCAGGAATGTGCGCTCTGAGAAGCCTCAGCCTGGCATAAGGTGGGCATTGTGGTGGACCGCCTTTCCGACATCAGCGATGCCAAGGCCTGCGCTTCTCTGAAGGCCCCTTGGGTGCAGTCCTGGGATTCCTACCCTGGCACACTGGAAGTGCCACAGGGTAGGGGAGGTGAGCAAATACCTCTTCTCCCTCCCTCTAGGTTGGGATGACTCTGAGGCCATTTCCCAGTCCGGGACGAGAGAAGTCACTCCATGTTCATAGAGTCTTTGTTTTCTTTCCCTCCTTAAAAAACATGCCAATTTTCATCTAAACCTTGCTTTATGTAAACATGGGGGAATCGCCACCTAAGAGAGCTGGAGCAGGAGCCCTAATTAATTGGGAAATCAGAGCCACATTTCAACCACGAGCGAGTCTCTCTCCGTGGATGTGCTGGACGTGCATCTATGTGATGAGGAAAACTGCCGGCACGATGGCCGCAAGCAGGTACTAGAGAGCTAACGGGGAGGGGGAAAAACGATAAAAACTTGATTTGATGCTCATTGTAGCCATTTATATGAACTGCTTTCATTTGCCTAATTACCACTAGCACAATAAGTACCAACGACATATTAAATGTGTCAGATAAAACTTGCATTACATTTTATTTGATGACGAGTTACACAACTCTACGCTTAGTTCTTGTGTGTTTGTGACCAGGTGTGCTCTGGCGCTACCTAGTCTGCTCTCTCCTGGAGAAGGCAGCAGAGGAGCCTCTCTGAGCTGAGGTTGTCAAATGTCAGCAGCAGCGCGGGAATCACCTGGAGAGCTTGTTAGAACACTGAGCAGCAGGCAGGGGCCAGGCCCCGAATCTAATTCAGTACGTCTGGGAGGAGACGAGAATTTGCACTTCTAATAAGTTCCCAGGTGAGACACAGGCTGCTGGGTTGAAATCGCACTTCCAAACCATTGTGTTCAAGGACCACCAGTGAGGGAAAAGAGACAGAGGGGTCATACTTGCCAATTACCATTTGTTTGCTGTTGCCAGAAAACAAGCCAAGGCTGGGAAGAGAGTAAAAAGGGGTGAGCACAAGCTTTTCAAGTGCAATGCGCTGTGTGTCTGAGCTGGCCCCAAAGCACAGAATATGGGAGTAGCTCCCAAGTGGCAATGGGTGTGGCTGAAACCCAAACCAAAACAGGTGGAGTCTATTCTAATCCTCTTGCTCAGTCCCTAACCAAGGTCAGTCAGATCTAGTACACTGAACGTTTAAACCAAAAAAGGCAAAGTTTTAACTCTGTTTCCCTAGTCCCGGGAGACTGGGGCCTGCTCATTTATTCAACATGCAGGAGTGCCCACTCCATGCCAAAGCTGTCGCTAGGCAACAGAGAGATTTGGGCACTGTCAGAGGTCTGGAGAGACTCAAGGCGGGTCACCTCCTCTATGGACCCTGTTTTACTATAATCTAGATGGATAATTGCTCACATTTGGGGATATTTCTGGCGCTGCTGTTTTACAGTGAATAGTAAAAACAACAACAAAAAATACAACTGCCTGGCTATCGGGAGGCGGGATGAGAAAGGAAGTCGAGAGCCAAGTAGCTCCCCGAGGCATGCCCTGATCGGTTAGAGCAGGTGAAGCCTTTGTAACAGGAGTGGCAAAGGGCTCTTCTGGCTGATCAGTCCTGTTCAGTCCAGTGACCTGGTCCATTCAAGGTGCTGCCCAGGAGGTCAGTGCTCTGCCCACACCGAGTCTGAAATGCGGAGGCACCAGCATGAGATCCCTGCTCATAATTGGTGCTCCCCTGATACATTATGACATTTAATCACTCCGGCTCCTGAAGGGAAAACGGGAGCAGCTGACTAGAATTAAGGACGCTATGATAACCTCCTCAGCTGGGGTTTTAAATGAGCCGCATGCTAAGAGCTCCCCTGCTCTGAATGCCAAGCAGGACGCCGGCAAGAGAGGCGGGCGGCCACCTGTGAAGGGCACCCGCTGACGACACTGCACTGAGACCGTCGGGAACAAAGCTCCTGGGGTGTCCGCACACTGCACTGACCTTCTGGGTGCCCAGGGGAGCCTGCAGGAAACAGTCCTAGTTTATTCTATTCTACAGAGAAACCAAGACCCAGAGATGACCATATTTTACACCCAAATCAAATCACCAACAAACCAACTGTGGAGCTGAGCAATCAGGCTAATGTCAGACCTCCCCCAGCTTCGAGAAAAGAGATTCAGGTAACATCTAGGGGCCCCCGGGTTTGATTTCTAGCATCAGGTGGTTCCCCAAGGCCTACCAAAATGCTGAAAAGGACATCAAACACCCTCAAGTGTGGTCCCCCTAACAAAAAGCACAGAAATGCAAATATCTACCTTAAGACTTGTGCCACATAGCAGGGACAGTTCAGCTGTGGTAAGTATTGGGAGGGCACACCTACCAGCCAGTAATCTCAAGTGGCTCTTCTCTATAAACAAGTCTCACCAAGGTAGGAACAAAGAGCTATTTAAAAAAACTGTCCTTGCTGCTCTAGCACATGGAAACCAAAGAGAAACCAGTAAGAAGCATTTTGTCAAGCCCGCAGCTGTTCTTTCAAAGCAACATCCCCATGCAGTAAGTGTTCAGGGGTCACCACCCTTCCTTACAGGGAGCTCCCCGAGAAAAGGAAGATGCTCTGCATCTGTGTCCTCTACCCAGCTCCTAACTAGCACAGGCCTGACATGTAGGTGGCAGCTAATAAGTACCTGCTGGTCAGGCATCCAGTCTTGGGTGGGAGCGCGGCGGTCCCTGGCAGTGCGGCTCAGTGCAGGGCTCCGGGGAGGCCGGCAGGGCCTTTGGTCTGCTATTCATACTGAGTTGGTTCCTAAGCCAACACTCTCCACCTCCTCACAGGTAATGAGTCCCCCAGGCTTACTTTCCCCGTGTAAAGAGAGCAGTTCCCTTTCCATGTTCTGATATACCGCCCTGAACTTTCTGCACCTGTGATTTCTCTTAGGCTGCCTGGCGGGCTGAAAGTACACGGACACACTCGGTCGACTGAGTCCCGCAAGGATGGCACAGGTGTCAGTCACATACTGTCCTCCTCTCATTGGACACTACAGCCTCACCTTTGTAAACCTGACTGCCCAGAACAAGTTTCTCTAGACATATGATGCTGCATCTCCTTTACTGGCTCAACACTGAAGGAATATAGGCACATAGGACACATGCATAAAATTTAGCGCAAGATGCAATGCTATTGGCGCAAGTAAAGCCAAGCACACAAAGGCTTGGCAACAGTTTTTAACACAAGCAAGGATGCACTAAACCAAAGGGCATAGGCACAAACTTGGTAGGGACATACAATGCTCCCGCAGTGCAGGTGGCATATTCCAGAAACCATGCTGAGACCCAGTAAATGGCTTTCAAAGGAAATGTTGGTGCCGGCACCTCCAATGACATCACATGAAGTACTCGGTGGAGAATGCTTGCCCAGGACCTGAACAGGCTACAATTCTCAGCCTTCAAGCCCATTTGGACCCTCTTACTGGGAACCTTTTCTCTTCAGAGGGGGTTACAGAGAGAGATATCTCTGCAGCTCTGAATGACGTCCAAAGGACTCATTTCTACATGGAGACTGGTCTGTTTCTGTCCTCAGGGTATGTTGTGTATATGTAAACATTTTATGGGATGATTATGTTACTGACCCTACCCTGATCAGTGATTGTGCCCTACCCTAGGGTGTGACCTGGCATTCTGCCCCCACCTTAGGGTGGTACCTGATTCTGCTTCCACCATTGGGTGGTACCTCATTCTGGGGGATAAAAATAAGGGTCTGTGGAAGGCGAGGGGCTTTTGGCTGGAACTGATGCTGAGGCTTTGGACTTCAGTCTTGTCCACCGAATAAAGCTAATATTTCCATAAGCCTGACTGTCTGCGAGCTGTTTACCCGTCACTTCACTTCAGAACCGCCAGGCTGAACAGGGTGGCAGATGCGTACTCCAAGCTGGAGGGGAAAGACCTCATCCTCCATCCCTCCATCAGTCAACCTCTTCAGGGGCTGACTTGCAACAAGGGTATGAGAGATTTTACATAGAAATCTCTTTATAGCAATGAATTCAAAGCATCCATCACTAAGTCCTGGCCTTAGAAACTAGCAGTTGGTGAGAGTCATTCAGTGCCCACAAAGAACAAAAAAAGGTTGAATCTAATCGAACGTTCAGAAGAATTTAGCGGAGAGAAACAGCATTATCTGAACTGGAACTCAGCCAGACCTCTAGGTTAATACCTCAATAAGGAAGACTCGTCAAGGACTTTATTTCTGGATCAGCAGCAATATTTCTTATTTTTAAAAAATGGACTTTGGTGATGGTGGGGAATCTCTTCTTCAGCCAAATCAATTCCATCAGCATCACTGAGCATGTCAAAGATGCTAACTCTTCTGCTTGACCAAGAAGTGCCTGTTATGCCTGCAAATGGCTGCGAACAGGAGCCTAGCTGAAGAACTGGCTCGTTAAGCATTCGATACACAGCAAGTGGTTCTGGAGACCTCAGGGGACAGGCCTGGGTGGGGCTGAGGCTTCAATGCAACATAACGGATCAGGTTTGGTTCTTCTCCTCTGATTCTAATTTAAAGGATTTAGCAGTTAAAAACCAGTCAAAACCATTTTAGTTTTCGATTTTAATACATGAAAACATGAAGGCCATCCACTGTGACATTTCTGAGGGGGCATCTATTTTCAGAATTCTTTATAAATGGTAACTATTTTATGGAGGAGGGGGGAACAAGATTTAGCTTAAAACCTATATTGACATTTAAATGTCAAATTCAATCCCTTCCCTTTCCAAATCAGAACATTTTAGTAAAACAAAACTTCAACTTAAAAGAACAAGAGAGGGGGCTGAAGAGGTGGTGCTAGAGGTAAGGTGTCTGCCTTGCAAGCGCTAGCCAAGGAAGGACCTCGGTTCGAACCCCGGTGTCCCATATGGTCCCCCCAAGCCAGGGGCAATTTCTGAGCGCTTAGCTAGTAGTAACCCCTGAGCATCAAACGGGCGTGGCCCCCCCAAAAAAAGAACAAGAGAGACGATGAGAGATTGAGGCTAGATCTATCAAATTAAGTGTGAAACCCATAAACCACTCTTGAAATCCATAAATTTCTCTGCTCCCATCTGTGAAATAAATTCTATACATTCCCTAGAATCTGTCAGTCATGGTTAAAAGGAAATGGTGGGGACCGGAGAGATAGCATGGAGGAAAGGCGTTTGCCTTGGACGCAGGATGGTGGTTCGAATCCCGGCATCCCATATTCCCATATGGTCCCCTGAGCCTGCCAGGAGCAATTTCTGAACATAGAGCCAGGAGTAACCCCTGAGCACTGCTGGGTGTGACCCAAAAAAACAAAAACCAAAAAAAAAAGGGGGGGGGAAGGGAATGGTGGGTGATGGTGGTTATTACATATTACTAGAGAATGAATAAAAAAAAAAAGTAAGTCTCAAGACTTCAGGGATTCAGATGTGGAGAGGATTTAAATAACACATCTTTCTCAAGAAGAAAAAGGGTACTGAAGCAATAGTACAGTGGGCTGGGCTTGCTTTGGACATGGCCAAGCCAGGTTCCATCACTGGTATCTCACTAGGCTCCCTGAGCACTGCCAGGAGTGATTGTTGAGTGCAGAAACAGGAGTAAGCCAGGAGCACAGCCGGATGTGGTCCCCCAAAGAAGAAAGATGCCTCTATGCAAGTTCAGTCAGGCTTTCAGAAGGCCCAACTTAGGACTCTCTGCAGTAAGCAGGACACTAAGGACTCTCTCAACTTCCAAACCCCTGTCTGGATCGTTATTCCTGCCTCTTGTTTCTGAGTGGTCATTCTGGGCTGGGAAGTCTACGGCCTGAAATAATGAACTGTGATGACTAGCAGTGTAGCATCTCTAATCCAGTTAGGGAGACCGACCATGCACAATAAACAAGAACATAGGCCAAGCTGGTGCCAGAGAAGGCAATCTTGAGGCTCAAGGGCACATTATATACAGAGTCCTGACCCCACCCCCCATCTCTCTGAACCAGGGCACCCCCTCCCCACTATTTGCTGGTAATTCCTACACACTGGGCAGCACTCAGGGGTTACTCATGTCTCTGTGCTCAGAAATTACTCCTGGTAAGCTTGGGGGACCATATGGAATGCTGAGGTTCGAACCTGGACCAGTCATGTGCAAGGCAAATGCCCTTCCTGCTGTGCTATCATTCTGGCCCCTATGTAAGTATTCTATTTACATGTTTATTTACATATACTATTTACACTTATTACATATACCTATTTACATATATCTATTTGCACTTCATATCTAATGCTCAGCGGCTAGACCAACACCTGGCTAATGTGCTGAAAAGAAATGAGCAAGTGAGGAGTCAGAGCAATAGCATAGTGGGTAGGACATTTGCCTTGCATGCAGCCAACCTGGGTTCGATCCCTGGGATCCAATATGGATCCTGGAAGCTGCCAGGAGTGATTTCTGAGCACAGAGCCAGGGGTAATCCCTGAGCGCCACCAGGTATGGCCCAAAAACAAAAAGTCAAGAGCAAAGGAGCAAGTCTTTCAAGTCGGTAACACGTCATAGAAAAAGAAAGGACAATCCTCTTCTCAGAGGGACAGAGATATAAGCCCCAAACACAGAGAGGTAAACTATGATTTTGTACTGGAGCTGATGAAGTCAGGGGGGAAGTGCTACAAATACTTAGACACATGATGAGACATCATATTTACACAAGCAGGGTAGAGAAGACTGGGGGCCAGCAGGAAAGAAAGCACTGAGGAAGCTGTGGCCATAAGCCTGGGAATGGTAAGAGAAGGGCGGGTGAATTTCCAGGAGCAAATCTTAGTACCAATCCTGAAAGTGGCAAGGGGACACCATGGTATGAGATACCCTTTACTTGGCCATGCTTAGGGCACTTAGTTTTTTTTCTTTTTATTTTTTTTTTATCTCCCCATCTCCATCTCATCTACTGATTTGAGAAACTGGTACAAAAGCATTTTTACCTGCAAATCAGAGTCATGGTGAGTCTTAAGAGTTGCTAAATGATGCCCAGGAAAGTCTCAGTAACCCACAGCAGGATGATTATGCGTTAGGAATGGAGGCACAGTCCGTCTCTGCAGGGAAGACCTACACTGATTGTGATGAGACTGAAAACTCCATATAGAGAGGCCAAGCTGTCTCTTGCAGGAAATACAAGGAAGCTGCACAAGGCAAACTCAGCTCAATCATGGCAGAGCAGATTTTTGCATGGCTTCAGATGTGAAGTGGGGTGGGATGGGGTGAGACGGGGTGTGACGAGATACTGGAAGAGTTGTGCACACTATCCTTAATATATCTAATAAATTGACCACCCCAACTTTTCATAGAAATCCTTGCTGAAGCTTTACCAGGTGCCACGTAGCAATGAAAATCATACTATGGAGGCTGGAGAGATAGTACAGGGGTTATTACAGTGCTTCCCTTGCAAGTGGCTGACCCTGGTTTGATCCTGGGCACTGTATATGATCCCCTCAAGAAATGTCAGGAGTGATTCCTGAGTCCAGAGTCAGAAGTAAGTAATCTCAAAAACAAAACAAAACAAAACAAAACAAAAAAACAAAACAAAACAAAAACAAAAAAGGGCCCGGAGAGATAGCATAGCGGCGTTTGCCTTGCAAGCAGCCGATCCAGGACCAAAGGTGGTTGGTTCGAATCCTGGTGTCCCATATGGTCCCCCGTGCCTGCCAGAAGCTATTTCTGAGCAGACAGCCAGGAGTAAACCCTGAGCACCGCCGGGTGTGGCCCAAAAAACAAAAACCAAAAACCAAAACAAAAACAAGAAGTAAGTAATCTCTGAGCACTTTGCTTAAGTAAGCCCTGAACACTGCTGGAGTGGTACCTCCAGCATCCACCCTTGGGGGGTGGGGTGGGGGACAACAATAATAAAAAAAGAGGGGTCGGAGGGATAGCACAGCAAGTAGGACATTTGCCTTGTAAGTGGTCAACCTGGGTTCCATTGCTGGCATCCCATGTGGTCACATGAGCCTGCCAGGATTAATTTCTGAGTGCAGACTTAAAATCAAAAGTAAAGGCAACAAAAGTAAAATAAGCACATTGCACTGTATGAAATGAAGTAGAAGCAGAAAGACCAATGAGGTGGAAGTCACACATTTTTGGTGTAAAGGAGAAAAAGCTTTCTAAGATTTCACACAAAAAATGACAGGCAGCAAAGAGGGTCACTGGGGGTCAGGCCAGAGCACACAGCAGATAGAGAGTTTGTTTTGCATTTCCACATGGTCCTCCAATCCTACCAGGAGTAACTCCAGAGTGCAGAGCAGGAGTAACCCCTAAGCACCACTGAGTGTGGCTCAATCCCCCTAGATGCCCCCCCCAAAAAAAAAAAGTGTCACTTGGGGTTTCCAAGTTAAAGCCAAAAGATGACTTTCAGAGGATATGGAATTCACTTTGTTCATCAGCCAGTTGGATGGCATGTAACTAAGATTCCTTCCAATTTCTTGCTTTGAGTATCTACTGGATGTCACTAGATCCTCTAACAGTTACAAAAGAGAAACCTAAACAGTTCTCTACTTGGAATAACAGGAAAGAGAAGCACTGCTTTGAAGCTAAACCAGAAGAAGGAAAACTCAGGCTCTCTAGAAACTTTGCCCTTTATACACACAGATTCCCCCACACCACTGGAGTGGTAGTAAAACTAAGAATGGGAAAAATTTGAGTTAAAAAGAAATTTAGCTGCCAATTAAAGCTTAAAATGTTTCAGTTTACATATACTCTAGGCACAATCTCACCATGACTCAGAAGTTGTCGCTCCAATTGGGCCCTCATTATCAACTCTAATACTTAAGCAAATAATTTTAGCTCTTAAATCTTTAAGATCCAAATCTTGAAAATCTGGAACCAACTGGGCTAAATAAAATAGTTGCTAAAAATTAATAGGATGTTTGATCTTGGCAACAAGAACAACAACAACAACAAAAACAACAAGGGTTATTTTGGATTTAAAACCAAAGTAAAGGCAACACAAGTAAAATAAATACACTGAACTTTATGAAGAGCGTTCTCTACAGCAAAGGAAACCAACAGAATGAAAAGACAATGGGAAGAAGACATTTGCAAGCCATACATTTGATAAGAGAATAATTTCTAAAACAGACAAAGAGGGCCAGAGAGACAGCACAGCAGATAGGGTGTTTGCCTCGAACACAGCAGACCTAGATCTGAGCCCTGGCATCCCATCTGATCCCCTGAACCTGCTAGGAGTAATTCTTGAGTGCAGAGCCAAGAGTAACCCCTGAGCATTGCTCTGTGTAGCTGCAAGCCAAAAAATAAATAAAATATACCAAGATTTAAAACAGGGGGCCGGAGAGATAGCATAGAGGTAGGGCATTTATTTGCCTTGCATGCAGAAGGGCTGTGGTTCAAATCCTGGCATCCCATACAGTCCCCCGTGCCTGCCAGGGGCGATTTCTGAGCACAGAGCCAGGAGTAACCCCTGAGCGCTGCCGGGTGTGACCCGAAAACAAAACAAAGAAAGATTTGAAACAAAGAAATAACCAAAAGATAAAGAAAAAGAAAACAAAACAAGACAAACGGATAACACTCAAATTTAAAATGGGTACAGCATTCAGCATTTTCCTAAAGAGCCACAAATGATCAGTAGGCATATGCAAAAGTAAAAACATCACTAAAACTTGAGGAAAATGCAAATCAAACTCACAGAGAGATCCTACCTATACCAAATAGAATGGTGATCACCAAGAAGACAAGAACTAGACAGCAAATGTTGAAGAAGTGAAGGAAAACCCTGCACTGTTGTTGTGAGTATAAAATTACTGTATAAACCCAGTATAGAAATTCCTCAAGAAATTATAAAACAAGGGCTGGAGCAAGAGTACAGTGGGTAGGGTGCTTGACTTGCAAGTGGCAGACCCAGGTTTGATCCCTGATATCCCATATGATTCCCCTGAGCAGATCTAGGAGTAGCCCATGAGTATCGCCACGTATATAGCCCCTCTCAAAATTTAAAATGCATAAACACTTTAACACAGTGGTTCCTCTTCTGTTACTCTATCCTCAAATAACTATATATGAGGTTGTGCATATTGCACTATACTTGGTTTATTATTATTTTTTGTGTTGTGTCAGAAATTAAATCAAATCCAGGGCCTCACACATGAAAGGCAGGTGCAACCCATGGAACCATATCCAGCCTTAGCACGGCTTTTACAAGAGAAGCATAGACACTGTGGATGCTTCATTAGAATAACTTTCAGGGTTCGGAGAGATAGCATGGAGGTAGGGTGTTTGCCTCGCATGCAGAAGGACGGTGGTTCGAATCCCGGCATCCCATATGGTCCTCCGAGCCTGCCAGGAGCGATTTCTGAGTGTAGAGCCAGGAGTAACCCCTGAGCGCTGCTGGGTGTGACCCAAAAACCAAAACCAAAACCAAACCAAAACAAAAAAGAGTAACTTTCAAATAGATATTGAATGAAAAAAATGAGAAAAAAAAAAAAGAGTAGTATAATATGGCACAAAGGGAGGGCTAAAAGAGAGACTTAACTTTGGTACCTTTAAAATTGCAGTTCAAAAAAATTTAGGTGTCTTGAACTTAAAAGCCTGGGTTTGATCCCTGGCATGATCCCTGCCAGGCATCTCTAGGAGCAAGCTCCTCACCCCCACCAAAAGAGCCATGTCCAATTGGGTATGGAGGTTAGGATGACTCTCTCTCTGGGCAGAGACAGGCAAGGCCTTGGGACTAAGCTCCCAAGCTCCGTGGCGTTCTCTCCTCTTCACAGAAGTTTCCAACCAACCCTCAAAGAGAAACTTCTCCAGGTCCAGGTGTCCATGTAGCAAGCCACATTATCCCTAGTAGTAAAAGCTGGGATTGCATACCTGCAGCACTCACTCCCCTCGGTTTGAAGGTTTTACAGAAAATAGTTCCAACAGGGAAAGGAAACAGAGCATGTACACAAGACACAGCATTTCAACTGCATCCAGAATAGCTTCCTGGTTATTTCAATCAGGCCAGACGAGAACAGACTGGCAAACAAAATGTCATTTGTAGGCCCCTAGTGAGCTTTGCTGCGTTTCCACCTGTCCAGACAATGAGAAAGGATGCCTTGGGTCATGGACAGGTGGGCCCCATGATGCCAGAGACCGGGTCATTAGAGCACATGGGCAAGACAGAGCAGAAGGCCCGGAAAACATTATTCAGCATCTTGGTCTGTCCAGACTTTGCAAGGCACAAGCAGTCTTTGTACCCACTGGCAACTCACCTGGTGGCGTCAAAAGGGGACAGTGGCGCAGAAGGAAGGAGGTCAAAAGAAACAAAAGGTGCCATAGGCAAAGAGGGGAGCCTTCCATAAAAATACGGAGCAGCACCCAGAGAGCACTGGGGTACGAGTGCTATGTGCTGCTGCTGAGAGCCTAAAGGAAGCCCAAGTTGGGTGCAGCTTAATTGTTCTCAAGTCTTACAGTCGGAATCAGGAGCCTGCCTCTCTCTGCGTAGGCAATTTAAATTACTCAGCTGCCACTCTGACCACATGGCACAACTCTAAGCAAATTAAATTTCTTGGGTTTATTCATTTAAGGCAAAAAAAAAATTCCTAGAACACAGTTGTCTTGTGGGTACATAATGAAGTCAGCTTGTTTGGTTATCTATACTTCACCAGGCTCCCAAGACGCTAAAGGGCAGATCAGCTGAGCAGATTTAACGGGAAAGATGAAGACAGCTCAGAGGCATCGGCACATGAGATCTCAACCTCAAACAGATCCAGACCCGGGGCTGGAGAGAGTGCAAGTGGCTGAAAGCATATTTTGCAAATAGAAAGCCCAGTCTTGATCCCAACGCTGCCTGGGTCCTCCACCCGCTGAGGGAAGGACCCTCAAAGCACAACTGTATCCCCCATCCCTAATCCTCTTGAAAATAAATCCTAGATTTAAAACTGGATGCACTACCCAGCCACAAAGCAACTACAGTCCCTGAGTCTGGCTCTTTATGTCTTGCCTGAGCTAGACACACTTGATATAGTACAGTTTGTCATCTGAAAGAACACAGAACCTACACTTGGCCTCTCTCTCCAACAATGTTGCATGTGCACACAAAAGACCAAAGCTCCCTTTATACTGCCCACCCCAAATCCATCAGGACTGGGGGTCTGAGGCCATCAGCAGCTCACTCTAAGAAGTAACAATGATCTTCTTAGGAGGAAGCATTGAAGATGCATCAGGCCAAGCCTTGAAGAAACTTCTCATTTGTATTTCAAATGACCTCATTTTGAGTTCTCTTATCCTTGGCTTATAATCCTGATTTTTATTCTATTTTTGGGCTATACCCAGTGACACTCAGGGTTTACTCTACTCTGAATGCAGAAATCTGTCCTGGTGGGCTTGAGGAACTATATGGCACAAAGGGATGTTGGGTTGACTATTGCAAAACACAGGCTTTACTTGCTATACTCTTTCTCTAGCCCTCTTATCCTGATTTTCAGATTTTACTTCTGTTTGGATCATTTGATATGTCTCTGGAAATCTATTTCCTAAGACAGTAACTTAGCAGCCAAACCTATGCCAGAACAAGACCAGAGAGTTTGATAAATTTCTAGCAATTCAGGTTTCCTGCTAGTCTAAGAGCTTAAAAAAATCTACACATAAAAATATGTGTCTGATTGCATATATGCCTACTAAGTCCACTCAACTGCTTAGTGGGGGATAAAACAGTGAGGGGAAAGATAGAAAAAGAAGCAAATAGCAATAGTGGCTAAGGAGAAAGAAAGGATGTTTAGAAATTACAATAGAGTGCAGGGATGTTTTAAAATCATAAGAAAGTCCAGGAGATAGCTTGAAGAGCTGGAATACATTCTTTGCATGTAAGAGGAGGCTCAGTTTTGGTCCCTTGAGCACTGCCAGTAGTAACTCCCGGCGACCCAATTCCACACCAACAGTAACCCTGTACACCACCATAGGTGTGACCTACAAACAAAAACCAGTGGTAGTACTCTGTAAGAAAAAGAAAAAAACTCTTATTTAAAAAAAAATGGGGTGAGGGGGGAATAAATAGAAACTTCCTCAAAGAAGAAATACAAATGGTTGGGGCTGGAGCGATAGTACATTGGGCAGGGACTTTGCCTTGCATGCAGCTGATTGGCATCCCATATGGTCCCCAGAGCCCGCCAGGAATGACTTCTAAATGCAGAGCCAAGAGTAACCTCTAAGCACTACGAGGTCTGACCCAAAACCAAAACAAAATAAACAGACAAAAAATTAAATGGCCAAAAGGCATAAAAAAAAAAAAAAGCTCATTGTCTAGGAGATGCAAATCAAAACAACGAGGATATGAAAGGAAAAGTACCCACATTCGCTGCTGCAGGGAATATCACCTGGTCCAGCCTTTTGGGGAAGACAATATGAACAATCCTAAAAATTAGGAACTGAACTTCCATATGACCCAGCAATTCCATTCCTGGGAATATATTCAAAGGGCCCAAAAGCACAATGCAGAAAAGACAGCTATAGTCATTGCTCTTCACAATAACTAAAATCTAGAAACAACCCAAGAATAGATGATAAAGGATAAAGGAGCTATGATACATATACTATATGGAATACTATGCAGCTATAGGAAAAGATGAAGTCATGCAATTTATTGCTACAGGGATAGATCTGGAGAGTACTATGCTGAGTGAAATTCATCAGTGGGAGAGGCACAGATTCAGAATATCTAGAATATTAAAAAAAAAAACTTCATAGGGAAATATCTATTGCCCAAATACAATAGAAATGAAGAGTGGGAGAACTGGTCTTCAGTAGAAAGCTTGCCACTGGGGCAGCTTGGGAAAGATAAGTTAGAGATGGAAACAGTAGGACAATGGGAGAGAGGAAAAGTGCCTGCCACAGAGGCAGACTGGAGGCCAGAGGGAAACTGGGGACACTGCCGAAGGGATTAGGTGCTGGAACAATGTTTGTGTGAAACTCACTCAGAAATATCTTTGTAACTTTGGGATTTATGGTGATTCAATAAAAATTTAAAACTCCTCACAAAAGTCAAGCACTAAAGTTCATTTGCAAGGAATTGTAAATGCAGAATGAGAATTTCCGCTCCTCTAGCAGGAGACACTTCAAGCAGAGAACAGCTAAGCAGTTCAGTTCCTGGCCTATCTTAGCAGTGTACAACCCCTGTCTCTTACACCCCTCCCCACCTCAGAGCCTCACCTGGCAGCCTCACTGTGGATCCCTCTTCTCAACTTTATTTTTCTCATTAGCACTCCTATTACCAACTACCCATTGTACTTAGTGTCTTCTTTTATTTCTCATCCCCCTAGGGCTTTCTAGAATGTCAGTTCTAGGAGGAAGGGGTTTTCAATTTCATTGACTGCTCCTCTACTGCACTCTGAACAGTGCTGGTAGCAGCCATCGGCCATTCAACAATCTAGTTGACTAATAATAAAAGTATGCTTCCATTTTTACATTACTGCCAATTATGTGAAAACACCTCTACTTGCATACCAAACACAACTGCCAAAGAAGGAGATAAACTACCTGTTCCTTAAGTCATAGAAAATTACTCAACCTAAATTTTTTTTGGCAGAGGTGAATGGGAGGGAGATTTGAGCCACAACAGTGGTGCTCAGGAACTAGTCTCAACTCTGTGCTCAAGAGTGAGCCCTGGCAAGGAGCTGGATAGTACAGTGGGTAGGCTGTTTGATTCCCAGCACCCATATGGTCCCCCAGCCCCTGCCAGAAGTGAACCCTGATCTCAGAAATAGGAGTCAGCCCTGAGCACTGCCAAGTGTGGTTCCCAAAATTAAACAAACAAAAAAAGTGAACCCTGGCAGTGCTCTGGGGACCATGTATGATGCCGGATGTAAACTGAAAGTCAGCAGATGAAAGACCCCATTTTCTCTCCATCCTTCAGCTTACATCTGACTGATGCCAGTCCCCCTGCCCCCCTCCCAAAAAAAAAAGGAAAGAAAAAACAAAACTCCAACTAAAGCACTGGGGCTGCGGTGAGAGCTCAAAGGAAGGTGCAACACAGTTTTGCAATCATGGAGTCCTGAGTTAGAATCCCAGCAGAGCAAGTCCTTTCCCAACAATGCTGGATGTGGCCCTGGTGACTGCAGAGCACCACCAGGTCCAAGACACATGGCTCACCAGACAGAGTGCCCTGACTATGGGCCTACACTGCCTGGGAGCAGCCCTGGGCTCCCAAGAGCATCTGCAGAAGCGGGCTCCTCCCCTCTAAATAGAAAAATCTTCCATAAAATCTTCCAGTTGTTCTCCGCACCTGTATACAATGGAACAAATGCCAGTCTTCTCTTCTAATCACCTACATTCACTGCTATGAGCTTTTTGTTGGTGTTAAAAAAAAAAAAAAAGACAGTGTAATAAAAAAGAGTAGAAGGGAAATTCCCATCATGCTAGCAATTTCACAAATACCACAAAATTCCAACATGGTGCTTGATGGAGCTAAATGGAACCAGACCATTTATGAGAGGACAAGGGCAGATGCTGGAATGGGGGTGGGAGGGATGGGGAAGAAGCTAGCTCTACCAGTAGTACAATGCTCTCTGAAGAATAGAAATAGGGGTAAAAAGTGATAAAAAGTATTCCAGAGAGAAAAATAAAAGCCCTTCTGATGAAGAAGGGTGAGAAGGAAAGGCTATTAGAAAAGCCTGCTTTTGACTTCACTAGCGCAAAGAAGGAACAGGAAAGGAAGTGAGGAAAGGAAGAAGGTAAAAAGATAGGGATGATTTGGGGAAGAGTAAAGGGGCACGAGGTGGAGAGGGAAATGCCCATCCTTGGAAAATTATAAGAGGAAAGCTGGATGAGAGAGGCAAGTGTGAGGACACTGCAGAGTACAGCAGGGAAACAAAGAGGAACGCAGAGAGCAGGCTCCTGCCTGGAGGGAGAGACAGGGTGTGAGCAGAACTCTGCCTGCCAGTGCCCCAGCGTGCCAGGTCTTCCTGGGAGAAGCAGGAGGGCATCACAAAATCACTCAGAGAGGCCAGGCTGCGGGTAACACTCAGGTCTTCTCCACACATGAACACTGCAGAACCGCAATTCTTTCTGCTTCTTCTCCACAGTACAGGAGGGTTCTCTGTCACTCATCAAGGCCACGGAAATGACCACGTTTTTAATATAGGTCAACAAAATCATCAAGAATTTTCTCTTTTGTGTATTTATTTTTAATTTGTTTTGTCTGTGGGCCACACCCGACGATACTCAGGGTTTTCTCCTGACTCTGCACTCAAGAATCACTCCTGGTGGTGCTCAAGGGGACACACGGAATGACCTGAACCCCAGATCAGCTGTGTGTAAGGCAAATGCCCAACCTGCTCTACTATTTTTCAGGTCCACGCATAAGAATTTTCAATCAGATATAAAGGTCAAATGAATTTATTCAGGGCTGCCTATAAAGTAAGTGAGCTTAATTTTTCAAATATGGGAAAAACACATTACTGACCAGACTCCTTAAGACCAGGGGACAGTTAGGACCAAAGTTGTGTCTCCTGTGTATGTGCGTAGAAGCCACTTAAATAGAAATTCCAGGCTCCACTTTGTCCCCAGAAGTAGGAGTGTCACATTCTTGTCTGGAGTGGGAAGGCTTTTGCTCAGCAAGAAGAAATGTCACAGGACGCTGGTTTATATACTAAAGAACAATACACACTGTCGAGTTTGTGTGGAGCCATATTTAGCCAGTCAGCACAAAACTCCAGCGCAGACTTTTACATCTAAGTCATTCTTCTAGTAGGCCCAACCCTCAGGGGTTAAAGCAGCCCCAGCCTCAGGGCAGTGGACCAATCAGCGTTCCCCTAGATGACATCATGCCTCCTTGGGCCTGCCTGCTGGAAAGGGCGAGGTGCCTGGGACCTGACCTAGAAGGGGGCCTTGCTGCTGCCACTTCAGAGGTTCTCTGGAACACCACTGTCCCCACCGCTGCCATTTCAGACCAAACCAGGGCATTCCCTGACCAGAAGTGGAGCTTGGCTTGTACAAAATGCATACAAAGCATGTCCCTGCTCTTCACTCATTTCCCACTTGTTTAATATTTATGAAAGCTGATTACAAAACATACATTTATCACTTAAGCCTTTTGCCAAGTTTTAAATGACTCAAATGTTTATGCTAAGTAGATAACAGCCTTCTGTGGTTTGCTCTTTCATAAGCGGACTTCAATTCCATTCAAAGGCAGGTTATGTCAAAGACCTATCTGACGCCATAGACTTTTTATACATTCAAACAGCAATGAGACCAGAAAGAATGATTTTTGTGCTTCCTACAAGGTATTTATTTCAGACATTAACTGCTAGCTGTGCGTGTGTGCGTGCATGTGTATGTGTGTGTTTGTGTGTGCGTGAGTTTAGGAACACATAACTGGAATGCTTATACGCTGTCCACACTGCCAACTTGTGGAAAAGAAAACAGGTTTCTTCCCTGTATTTGGAAAGGCTTCAAATTAAATGATGAATTTTTCGTTTCCCAGTACCCCAAATATCCTTGCCTTCTGGTTTGCCTGCAAATGAAGATTCATTTACAATTTACTTCCCCTGGCCATGTTCACCGCTCCAGTACACAGCCATCTCTGCTAGCTCGCTGTTGACAGAAACAGTGTGGAAAATGCCTTTACTAACACGGGAGCTAGCCCCAGCTGGGGTGCCCAGGACAAGGTTAATATCATAAACCCAGGGGGAGCAGCTAACTGGAGAGGTGGTCTTTCTATACGATTTATAGAAATGGTGGCCTCCTGGGACTGAAGCATAGAATGGTAGGTAGGGAATGTATCAGAAGGGCACATAGAACAGGGCACATACCATTAACTAATAACTAGAGAAAAGTTTCAATAAGAATAAATTAATCTTATGATTATAGTCACATAACAAAATACTAAACACTTTAGAATGAAGATCTGGATCCAGATTAACAGCCACAGCCAGGGTGAGAGTTAGAATAGGCAGCAAGTAGGTAAGAAAAGACCATTCAAAGGGGCCAGAATGATAGGTCAGCAGCAGGTAGGGCACTTGCCTTGCATGTGGCCAAGTGGGTTCAATCCCTGAAAACCCATAAAGTTCCCCAAGCATGCCAGCACTGATCCTTGAGTACGGAGCCCTGAGAGCCCTGAGATAGATGTGGCCCAAACAGTAACCCCCCCCCCCCCCCCCCGCCACAAAAAAGGAAAAGCCCACTGTAAAGTAACAACTACACTAATACCAAATTTGGATACCATCAAATGTGAACAGCTGCAAACTGTGTCAAGAGCTGTAGGTGACTTTTCTGACTCTGTTTATTCTGAAAGTTGTATTTATGTGCAGCTTCTCAGTTTAACTTCTTTTATCTACCAAAGATCATTAAGTGAACAGTGCTTTTTTTTTTCCTGGAGAACAATAGAAAAAAATCTTCTGCAGCTAGGATTTGAATCTCTTCTTAGACTGAGCTATTTTAAAAGCAAACTCTCAGGGCCTTTGATGTCCCTACATGGTGCAGCACATGCTTTGCATCTATGATCAAACCTTGGGTTTGATCCCCAATATCTCCTCTCTCTCTCTCCAGAAGCCAAAACTTTTACTTCTTTGTTACCAAGACTGTAACTGCAAGATAGGAAGAAATGGGTGAACCCCCAGATTTCTGACTAGAACCACTTTCAGTGGTTGCCTTGTCTGGGGGCTATGAGGGGCTGTCTTAACCATGTAAGCCAGAGGTGGCTCCTAGATCTGTCAGATGTGTCAACCTAGCACATCATTTCAGCCACCCCCCACCAGCCAAGGCAGCTATGTAGAACAGGATATGAAGAAAAACAAACAGCAGCCAGGGCTTCGGACTCCTCTCTAACCTTTCCTCTCTGGGAGTTAGGCTCATTAATTTCTCAAAGAACACAGTGGGGCTCCAGGTTTCCAGGCTAAGTGGAAATCTTTGTCTCTTGGGTGGAGCAAAAAGGGAAGGATAGAGCAAAGAGGGAGGGGAAAAGGGTACAGGTTGAGGGGTTGAACTTCACTGCTTCCTCATCTCTCCCTAACAGACCATCCCCAAGAGCACTCTTCCTTTTCTTTCTTCTTCTTTTCTTTTTTGGTATTTGGGCCATACCCTATGCAGCTCTGTTTAGGCCTTACTCCTCACTCTGAGCTCAGGGACCACCCTGGAGGGAATGGGAGACCATATAGGCTGCCGGAGATCAAAAATGGAGGAGCTGTGCGCAAGGCAAGACCTCTATCTGCTGTACTATCTGCTCCAAGCACTCATTTTTCTTCAGGGCCCAGGCCCCATTCATTCTCCACAGTTACATGAGTAATAATAATATTAACCAGGTATAACAATAACCAGGTATAATAATTACCAGGTACAATAATAATAAAGTAATAATAATATTAACCAGGTATAACAATAACAAGGTATAATAATTACCAGGTACAATAATAATATTAACCAGGTAATACTGACCTAGTCAATATTAGTAGTCAAAGTTTCCTTACCCACAATGGAAACCACTTAGGTACTTAAGCACACACCTGATTGGTTAACAACAGCACAGAAACAGATTCAATGGCTTGTTTCACAAGGATACAGTGCAGCTTCCTGCAACTACCCATGACCATGGTGGATATGGGTGGGGTCTCAGGTGGGGCTGGGCTCAAAGCCAGAACCTGGCTTTTGGGTCTGGGCCTGCTACACCTGCACTGCCTTTAACACACATACACACACACACACACACACACACACAACGTGCATGCGTTTCACACACACGCACACACACCACGTGCATGCGTTTCTGTGTGAGGACCCCAGATTCCCAGTCTCTGAGGTCCCAAGCTTTCTTTTTCCTCCAAGCACACTGGAGAGGAGCTGAGCTGCGCCACCTCCAAGCCCCACTTCAGAGCAGCCTTCCTACCTCCTGAGGATTGAATGATGACAGTGGAAAAACAAGCAGGATGAGGGAAAGCAGGCAGAGGTCAGAGGCAGGGTGGGGAATAGAACAAATGTCCTGCCCCACACAAGCCTGCTAACGCTTAGAGCCAAACCCTGTGGGGAGACTTCTGAATTTCCCTCTTAGCTGGAGAAAGCCAAGACTCCATGTAAAAGAATGATGCAAAACCAATGTTGAAGAGTTACTACATATAGCTGCCCAAATTAATGCAAACTTAACCACAGCTTCTGATTCTTCCCAGCCAGACCTCAGTTGTGGGCCAGAGAAACTGCTTAGTGGGCTGAGTGCATGCTCCTTCCTATGCCGGAAGCCCAGATCCCTGGCACCACCAGGTCCCTCCTGATTTCCACCTGCACCATGCACTGTTGGGAATGACCCTGGAGCACTACTGTATGTGGCCCACAAATAAACCAACCAAAACGACAGGGGCTGGAAATATCTAGGGCACTTGCCTTGCATGCAGCTGACCTGGATTCGACCCCCAGCGCAGTATATGGTTTCCTGAGCCCGAAGTGTAGCCAGCTTGAGGCTTCCCACCCAAACGAAAACGAAAAAACAACAACAAATAAAATAGGAAACAACAACAACAATAGATTTCACATGTCTTTCATTTGTCTTTAGCTTTTGATGGCTTGACCACAGAGCCAGTATGGCCTTGAGTGAGGCCTCCTGGGCTCCTTAGCAGCAAAGGGAACAGCATACGAACTTCCTCTCACTCACGTGCCAAGGATAATGGTTATTAGCCCAAGAAGCCAACTTCAATTAAGCTGGGTTGCGTTGGCTGGGGATATGATTCAATAGGCTGAAGTACATACATGCTTTGCACATAGAAGCCCTGGGTTCAATCCTTGACAATGCGTGTTCCCCAGAGCACAATCAGGAGCAACCCCTGAGCAATGATTGAGGAGTGGCCTTTGAGCCCTGGTCAGATGTGGCTCCAAAGCCAAAGTTATAAAACAAAAACAAAAAAAGACTGTGCTGTGCTCTGATGATTTCATGGTTCTTTTCCAAGAGAAAGCAGTCGTACTCACAGGACTGCCTGGCAGGGTTTCATGTTAACAGGGCATGAACGTGCTGTGTGAAATATCCCAGCGCACTGACCACTGGGCGAGGGCTGTGCTCAGGACAGAGAGCCATCAGGAAGAGCAAAGCCATTGCTAAAGCAGTCACCAGAGCCCATTTGAGGAATTGTGAGATAGCAAACAAAATACTCACTTCCCAGTTTCATGTTCCAGGCCCTCTCACTAACTGATCCCAATCGCACTTCCTTCCTTCCTCCATTCTTGGTCTCACAAACTATGAAAAAGCAAATGACTGCAGTTTTCTGATGAGGCCTTCCACCTGCAGCGCCCCTTCCTGTCCTCACTAGCTCCCACCTGATCTGTACCAATCACCTGGTTCTTGAACTCCCTGTCACATTTACTCCTCTTGTCCCTGCCCACTCTCACCTGGTTGTCACCACCCACCCCACTCCCACCGAGTCTCTTTTCTAGTGGCCTTGCTGCTTCAGATCTTTGGGAACCTGTCCTATCCCAACCCTGCTGCTACAGCAGTGGAGCTGTTACACACACACACACCACATGTGCGCACGCACATGCATGCCTGGTGTCATCTGGTGGGGTAGCAGCCACTATCATACTGGCATCTCATCTCGAAGAGGTTCTCACCAACTCTTGGTTTACAACTAGTGAAAACCTTCTGCAGGGAATTCCTCTGTTCAGACTAAACAGTCCCCAACCTCATGGAATCCAGAGGTAAGAGAGGGAAAGATGGAAAGAACTGCCCCTCCATACTCCCACCCTGGAAACGGGATTAGCTCTGGTTTACATAACTTCGCAGCTGCAGCCCAAATAGAGCTGGGCAGGGCATTCAGTCTATGGATTGCTCAAATGGCCTCGTCAGCTGTACTGCTCCTCTCCTCTCCTCTCCTCGGAGAGCTAAATTCATCTCTTGGAAATGGTTTGGGACACAGACCCCATCCACTTCAAAGGCAGCGTTCTCCCAGCAAGATGCATGTAAGGGGCACTCGAACATTCCCTGAGCGTTTACCAATCTCTGAGGAACACATTCCTTTGCTCAGCAAGGCAAGTCGCAGGTCATCGAAAAATATTTGGGTAAATATTCCCAGCTCTTCTGAAGCACCGGTTAAGGCTATGAACGGAACCTGGCCAGAGCTTGTGCGTGTTTTCCCCTGCTAATTTCGGTTTCCCCGGCCCTCTGCTGCACCAGCCCCGGTATGCAGCCAGGGAGGACACTTCAGGGGGAGAGGCATGTGTCCCACAGAGGACTCGTCAGGGGAAGAGTGCCGCTCCCCTCTCACTCCCTTCAGCAGCTTCTCCCTGCCCCTGCCTCACCAGCTTTTTAAAGCAGCATTAGGAGACGCAGGGGCTCCGTGGCAGGGCTGGGATCCGAGTAATTCCGCAAAGCATGTCATTTCTAGACACTGCATCTGCCCCAGTCCTGCTCTGCTGGCCCCCGCCCTCCTGTTAAGCGTGCGCGGACTGTCCTCTGAGATCCTGAAGCAGATCCTGCCCTGCTCCCTGGAGCTCACTTCCCTCTGACCACCCCGTCTGCCGGCCACATCCTGCTCTTGGGAGTCAGCCACACAGGGGGCCTGTGGTGGGCTGCGGCCACTCAGCTCTTGTGACGTCAGGAGGCCTTACCTCATCCCACTCGGAGGCAAAGGAGGGAGACTTCTCTAGCCTCTTCTTCCCGATGCTGCAGTTGGACAGGGACTCACTCCTGCTCCCCATGGTGGTGTCCTCTGTGGGGGAGCAGGTCAGGAGATCCGAGTCCGACTTGGACAAGCTGCGGCTGAGTTTGAGTTCAGCTTTGGGTCTGCTGGTGGGAGGGGCCCGGCTTCTGGCCCCACTCCGGTCTCCTTCTTCCTCGGCACCACCAGGGTGTGGAGATGGGCTATGAGTCAAAGTTTCGGGGTGCGATTGGCTGCTGGTGGTGGGCAGGCCCGCCGGGTAGCCGGCTCTCCGACTCTGGTCCAGGGCACAGGGTGGGGAGGCTCCGGGAGCCGGCAGACCCGTCTCCTCCAGTTGCATGCTAGTGTCCGGGCAGGTGCCCTGCGTGGCGGCCTCTTCTGGGTGAGCTGGGCCGGCGGCAGAGAGCAGCTGGAAAGGGTCCTGCCCCACTTCACACACTGGGGAGGAGCCGTGCAGGAGGCCCGAGAACTGCTCTGGCACTTGCCCGTCCTGCCCCTCCACTGAGTCCTGGCTCCGGCTGCTGCTGCTCCGCCTGTGGTCTTGGAGTAGACAAAAGAGACAGAGAAATAAAATAAATACATAAATAAATAAATAACTACAAAGTGGCAAAAGTCAACAAAGTTCCTGGGCAGCAAGTTAGATGGCTGAGCAAAGGAATTCAAAAGCTGAGGGGGACTGAGACTGAGGACTGAGGGCTGGGGAGAGGGAGAGAAGTGAGAGGAAGGAAGAAAACAGCTTCGTATTGTTCTTAATGTTCAATCTGTGCCCAAAGTGAGAGCATTTATGAAATTCCAAACACTGGTCTGATTAATGCTATCTGGCACCCTTCCCTTGCCCGTTAGATGTCTGTTAACATTAACGACCAGACCTGGCTATATAAGGCGAGAAGAAGTGCTAATTCTATCCTACACAGAGCTCAAAAGGGGAGAGAGTGAGTGAGTGAGTGAGCGTGGTTTGGTAAAAGTGAGAGAGAAAGAGCCAGCACACCCGCCAACCAGCAAGCTCAAGCGGGGGACTCCCTCCTGGATCCGTTTCCAGAAAGGCCAAAGTGTTATTTAGAGCCACCCGCCCTCCCTTCCTCTGGAGAGCAGCAACCGAGGGGGGAAATGAAGGTCGTGATCCCCAACCTGCAACTTCTGGAACTCCTTCACTGAAAGTGCAAACAAAACAGAAGAAGGGAAGCGTCCTTCCTCGGAGGGGCTACTCAGAGACCTACGCCTTGTCCTTCCTTCCTGCGGAGCACAGACTGCTCTTTTGTTGTTATTTTATTTTCATTTTTATGGGATTTTTTCCCTTCTGGGAACGTGCACATATCACTCCTAAAGCCTCCCAGCTGCTCCTATTTGTTTAAGTTCATCCTTAGTTGATCCACAAAAAACAAAATGGTCCAATTTGTCAAAGCCAAGAGACATTTGCAGTTCTCAAGATCTCCCTTAACATCCCAGAAACCTGATACTACTTGCTCACAGAGCCAAGTCCTACTGTCTACTCGTCCAAGATAACAAATCCCTCTGCCTGAAATAACACACATAACTTCCTAAATCACAATCCAGCCTGAGTCTCACTTGGGGACACCTCTGGGCACTGCCCTGCGGGAGTTCTGTCCCTAGAACTAGAAAGTTCAAACACATCATCAGGGGAGGAAATGAGCCCTGACCAACACTAGCTCACGTTCCATTTCATGTTCTCTGAAAGGGGAATCTATGGTGAACATGCCCAGTGAGACCGGTCCCAAAATGCTTGTGAGATCAGAGGCCTTCAAAAACGAAAGGGCTGAGGTCAACTACTGTCACAGATGAGAAATCAAGGCCCTGAGATAGTTTGTGGCTTGTCCAAAGCAGACTGAGGAGGTTCGCCTGCCTGCCTCTCTGCCTGCCTGTCTATTTTAAGGCCACAGCCAGCAGTGTTCAGAGGCTTATTTCTGGCTCTGTGCTCAGGGGACCGAATGGGGATCTGGGGATCAAACCCAGAGTGGCCCGTGTGAGGCACATGCCCTGCTAGCTGTCCTATTGCTCAGACCCCTGGAGGAGGTTTAACTTAGGTGTCTGAACACCAGCCTCTGGTCTGGGCTGTGTGACTTCCACATGAGCATAGAAAACAAGTGGTCTGGACTAGAAGGTCTTTAAAAATCCCCTTTAGTTTATAAAAGTGACAGACTCCAAGTCAATACCAGTGACGGGGGTGTTGACACTGACTGCCGCTTCTGTTACTGTTCACTCGTATATGGACTTGCTGGCAGCCCATTGGGATGGGAGGGATACGCTTTACCAACAGCACGTAACCAGGCCGCAGGAAGGCTACCATGGCAAGATTACTTTGCCTTGTTGACAACTGTTATCCCACGCTCTGGCAGCTCTGTTGGGGGGGCCTGCAATGTCACCATTGAGTGGCTGATTCCAGAGTACCATAGGTAGGTATGTTTACAGCTAACGCATGCAAGCCCTGGTGAGCACTGCAATTAGAGACATAGTGTGATGTCCGTCCCCAACAGTGAGCATGTGTGTGAGCACCAGTGACCCCCTCAGTGAGGCTACAACCAGACTGTGATGAGCAGTGAATGAGCACAGCCCCTAGTGATCACGCAGCAAGCACCACAGTGAACATGAGAGTTCTATCTGGGGAGCATTCTGCCGAGAATGCCGGCAGGTGCATAATCCTCGTGAACGCCACACACATAACAACAGTCACTGAGAGGAAAGGAGAAGGGTGGGAGAAAGAGCATGAGGGCAAGGCATTTGCCTTACATATGGCTGATCCTGGTTCAAAACCAGGCATCATGCATGGTCCTGGGCCTCTTAAGAATAATCCCAGAGCCAAAGCATAGAATAAATCCTGAGCCATAGCCAGTTGTGGCCCAAAATATGACCCCCTAAAGAAAGAGGGGGACAATAAAAAGCAAAAACAGATGCACTCAAGCGCCACTGTCCACTAGGGTCTAGCCCCTGGTTCTTCCAGACGGATTAAGATTGATCCCAACAAGCAGCTCTCCTAAGAGTCCACTGTTTTACATCTGAGACGCACCATGGCTCCACTCACCCCATCAAGACCTGTGGATCCATTCCCACAGGCTACTCAGCTCTCGGCAAGTCTGCAGAGCTTGAGGAGAGTGTGTATGTTGTGTGTGTAGAGCGGGCAGGAGGTTGTTTAAACCAATTAGCTACTCTTTAGCACTGGGATTACTTCTCCAGAGGAGCCTGGAAGTATGAACTTTGGCATCTCTCTTCTATGCTTGACTGCTTTGAGACTTTCATGCCCCTAAATCACAAGCCCTGCACCTCAGAGCAGTGAACAAGGCTAACCACCCGGAATCATTTATTCCAGGGAAGGAGAAATGCTGCATACAGAAGAGCTCCACACGGCTTAGCTAGGGTCCCAGTGAGCCCTGGCTTCAGGCTATAAGTGACACTTATAGCAACTGGCAGCCTGAACAAAGCTGCCCTGTGACACCACATGGAGGGGCCGCAGGAATGCTGACACACAGCCACAGCAATCTCGAGGGCAAACTGATGAGTCAACCAGGCTGGAAAAATCCCAGAGACCAGGAGCTTTTGTCTAGGTCTAGGTCAAAGGTCTAGTGTGTGTTGGCATGCTGAATCCCTGGTAAGATCATAAGAACGATTTCCTGAGCAATGAGATGGGAGTACCTCCAGAGCACTGCTGCATGGAAACCAAAACACTGTCACTTCTAGACTATACTAATGACCAACTTCCCATCGAGCTTAATTTCAAAGTATAATGTCCTTTTGACTACATTTGTACACTTTGGTAATTTTACTCCTGTACATCAACTTCTAGCTTCTTATTTAACACTGGAGAGGAAGATGAGTCCTGCAACAAAAGAAAACACCCCAATCAGTTCGGGGTGCAGCAGATAATCACGTGCTTCATATGTGTGATGCCCTGGATTCGGTCCCTGAGATTAAAAACAAAGAAGTCCTCCCCCCCCAAACAAAAAAACAGAACAGACCTGGAAGGCAGCCTGGCTCCCGCTGCCTGGGCGGACCCCAGAAGCAGACTTCAACAGAGAATGTTCTGAACACTGCTGTGGGAGCCCACAATGAAGGCCCTGTTAAATGACCATCCATTCATGTGAGCCCTCAATGAAGAAAGAGAGGAAGATGCCAAGAACTCAATACCCAGCAAATGCCAAGGGAAGGAAGTAGGCAGAGAGAAGCAGCAGAAACTTAGGGAAGAAGAAAATATGTCAGGACAGAGTTTGGGGATCATAACCTCATTATAGAAATTACAAGCTACCAATATTTTATGGGACCTAAGAAATCACACAAAAGGAATTCTTAGAATTATGATGTGCCCAGTAATTCCCTAGGAGAAAACACCTTGGTATTTGGAAAGCTTGTGAAGATAGAACCTTATAAGCTGGTGTTCTCTATCAAAATCCAGTACCTGTGGTTAGGTTCTATTTTGTGGCAAATGAGCAAGTGGGGTGGGGCCAGAGTGATAGCACAGTGAGTAGGACGTTTGACTTGCATGTGGATGACCCGGGTTCGATCCCCAGCATTCCATATGATTCTCTGAGCCTGCCAGGAGTGATTTCTGAGTGCAGAGCCAGGAGTAACTCCTGAGCACCTCTCATTGTGGTCCAAAAAAACAACAAAAAAAGAGCAGGTGGGAAAAAAGGTGTTCTTCTTTCTGTAAAGTCAAGACAATACTGGGTCTTAGTGGGACAAAAAGCTAACAATGAAATGTACCTTGAGGAGCCAGATTTTGTGCAAATGACTTAATTTTTCTGTACCAGGTATTCTCACCTAGAATTTGGGGGGATTTAATGGCATTTCTTAGGACTGTTGTGAGAACTACATGTGTAAAGCATCTAGAACTATGCCTGGCATATGCTGTTTATTTATTTATATTTAACGATTTTACATAGGTCCCATTATTACATATTTTTTTTTGTTTTTTTTTGTTTTTTGTTTTTTGGGCCACACCCGGCGGTGCTCAGGGGTTCCTCCTGGCTGTCTGCTCAGAAATAGCTCCTGGCAGGCACGGGGGACCATATGGGACACCGGGATTTGAACCAACCACCTTTGGTCCTGGATCGGCTGCTTGCAAGGCAAATGCCGCTGTGCTATCTCTCCGGGCCCCCATTATTACATATTTTTGTTTGTTGATGAGATCAACTACTTCTCTGTATTTCACAGATACGTGTCAAAGACCAAAGACAATGTACATGATAAGGATAGGCACACAGTACCTACATTGTCTCTGCTAAGGGGACAACTTGAGGCAAGCCCTAGAACTGTCCCAGACCAACCCATACTCTCAATAAGTGAGGACAAAGTACCTCCCATCATAGTTCACAAGACCACAAGAGACATAAAGATAAAAAACAGAGTCAGCATTAACAAACTACTCCTACTGGACTACAACTGTCTTACACAGAAAAAAGCTAGAGTTCAAAAAAAAAAAAAAGCTGGAGTTCAAGGCAAACATTAATAGGTGCTTTATAATACAAAGTATAAACCACAGGCCAGAAAAAGAGTACAAGGATTAAGGGTTACTATATATAGCTTAATTGTATGCAGTTTAATCTCTGGCACTACATGGTCTCCAGAGCACTGCCAGATTGGCCCAAACCACTATTTCCCTCAAAAGACAAGAAAAGTATAAACTAAGTACATCAGGAACAGAAAGGAAAGAGTGATTACTCAAAACCAGGAGCCATCTCAAAATGAAAGTTGTCTGATGGAGGGGACTGAAGGGGAGGGGAGGAGAGGAGAGAACTTGAAAAGGCATAGAAGCAACCCTTAGGCCTGACACCTTTCCTTCCCTCTGATGGGAACCTCACAGATTCCAACAAGCCTCCCATCCTGCCCTGGGTGTTCCTTCCTCATAAGCAGCTCCTCAAGGAGAGAAATAGGAGGAACAGGGCTGGGGAGGTTTTTTCTGACTCTGCTAGATACCAAGGCAGTTGCTATACTGAGTAGGATATGCCAGCCAACTAATTCCAAATCCCTTCATTCTAGGTGTTCGTTTTCCTCTTACCCTGCAAAAGCAAAGGGCCACTGGGCTGCATTTTGTTTGTTTGTTTGTTTATTGTTTTTGAGTGACACCCAGCAGTGCTGGGGTTACTCCTGTGCAGGAGACCATATGGGATGTGCGAGGTGGGGAGATGGGGTTGGGGGGTCGTGTCAAACCCTGGTCAGCCCCACCTGCAAAGCAAAGGCCCTACTAGTCCTGCTATCACTCCAGCCCCTCTGGGCTGCATTTTAATCACTAGGTGCTCCACAAGGAACTCAAAGATTTCTGAACAATTACCTTTTAACATTTACACATGTCAGCCACCCCAGCCCATTTAAATGAGGGCAGAGAAAGGTAAAACTATTTAGAGTTTAACCACTACTCCAATCGTAAGAAGCTGGGGCTGTGGTTTCCTAGCCAGTTCCACATTCGTCTGTCAGGTTATTCTGAAACAAGACCAGAGCCCTAATTGCTCAGGAGAGCACCTGGACACTGCTGCTTATGGAGAATCCCATGCTTTCCCCAGAAGGAAGATGCTGAGGAGGTTATGCAATCCTTTGCTATGATTTAGCAGAGAGACAGACAAACTGACTAAGAGTCCATTCTGGGTTCAAAGCAACCAAAGAAGTGGAGTGGGAGCTGAACTGGGGTTCAAGACACCCCAGCTACAGTCCAGTGACTCCCCTTCTCTCCGAGGTTCTTTTAAAATGAATGGCAGGTTGCATTCTCTAGGTCCTAGAGAGGTGGGGGAATACCCAGCCTGTGGCTGAAAAAGGCCCAAATCCCATTACTTGGCCCTGATGCATGACTGGACAGATAAAATATGCTTCTTGTTGGCTGCATGTGGCCCATCTGCCCTTACTACATGGCTCATGAATGACATTTTTTCCTTCTTTTTTTATTTTGAATGACATTTTAAGTATATAAATGATCCTGAGCAGAAACAAGGTCCTCTAGCCCTGCTTAGGATGTAGTATGTTCTGAAGCTACAGCTGAATAATCCTTCCACCTCTGATATTAAGAGCTTCAGCAAAAAGCAGGGCTTCTTATGAAATGGTGTAACCTCTCAGCCCAAAATTTATTTTGGATGCAGTCAGGGAAGGGCTTAAGGCCCAGCTCTAACACCTAATTTCCTCATATATTACACAGGGATAAAAATAACCCCCACCCAGCAGATTGGTACTGAGATAGGCAATGACCTAATCCACTGTAAATGAACGGAGCACAGGGCTGGCCTCAAAGAAGTATTTTGCAAGGGCCAGGGAGATAGTGCAGGGTCAAGGCACTTGCTCTGCACCCAGTTGACCCATTTTTTTCTTTTTTTTCGCTTTTTTTGGGGGGCCACACCTGGTAACACTCGGGTTACTCCGGGCTCTGCACTCAGAAATCGCTCTTGGCTTGGGGAACTATATCGGATGCTAGGGGAATTGAACCGCAGCCAGTCTTAAGTTAGTGCGTGCAACGCCCTACCTACTGCTTGCGCCACTGATCTGGCTCCAAGTTGACCTCAGTTTTAATCTTTGGCACCCCAGATGGTCTCCTGAGCACTGCCATAAGTGTTCTTTGAGCACTTCACCAGAAATAAGTCTTAAGCACCTGAGAGTATGAGCCCCCATTCTACAGAAGAAAATTTTCAATAGATGGTAGTTATTATTCTCACTTTTCATTTATGACCATTTCTGTCGAGACCTCTGTGTAAGGAACCCTAGCCTAGAGCCCATGGCTAAGGGAGGGCATTAGGTTCAAAAAGCCTTTTGGTCACCTGTATCCACAATTGCCATGAAATGTTCAGAGTAATGGGGAAATTGATAGTGGTGGTGGCATAAATTTGCCCCTCTCATTTGAGACATAGTTTCACTAGCATCCTCTGAATCCCTCAAAAGACCACCAAAATTTCTGTAAATAAAAACTATTTCCTAGGGGCTGGAGAGATAGCATGGAAGTAGGGCATTTGCCTTGCATGCAGAAGGACAGTGGTTCAAAGCCCAGCATCTGGGCTGGGAAGGTGGTGCTAGAAGTAAGGTGTTTGCCTTGCAAGCGCTAGAGTAGGACGGACCGCGGTTCAATCCCCCGGTGTCCCATATGGTCCCCCCAAGCCAGGAGCGACTTCTGAGCGCATAGCCAGGAGTAGCCCCCGAGCATCAAACGGGTGTGGCCCAAACCCCCCCCCCAAAAAAAAACAATAAAGTCCAGCATCTTCTATGGTCCCCAGAGCCTGCCAGGAGCGATTTCTGAGTATAGAGCTAAGAGTAACTGCCAGGTGTGACCCAAAAACAAAAACAAACAAACAAAAAAACTATTTCTTAGTTACCAAGCAAATATGCTGAGGTCTATTTATTCCAGGCCTTCTCAATCAGTATAGGGATGCTATTGGAGATAAGAATGTGAAAACTACTAAAAAAAGTCAGAGCATCCGGCCCAGAGCCAAGACCACTTGGTTCTAAAGATAATCTTTATATCAAAACAAAACCCGATTTAGGCATGCAGTAAACAGCCACACAAAAGACCCCCGGAAAAAAGGAACTGGGCATTCAAGCCACCAAGCTGCTTTGGCAGATTCATGAGTCTTTGGGAAATTAGGGCATTGTTGAATCTTAGGCCAAAAATAAGTGACGTCTCTGGTAAAGATCAATATGTATTGTAATAATCATTGTAAGGAGGAGGTCAATGAATTCCAGAGAATAATTCAATGATTACCTATACTTCACAGAAGCCACATATGTTTTCCTGGTGTGTAAACTGTTGACCACCCCCTTCTTCCTTGCTAACTCAGAATGACTTGCTTAAAGTAAATATATAAAAACCCTGCTCTTTGAACATGTTAGATCCAAACTCCTCTCTTGGTTTGCAGTCTAGTCTCAATTCGCCGACTTCTGTGCCCACTCTCCTTGAGGACCCCCACTGCTGTTCTTGTGTCCAGCCACTCCTGCTCAGCCTCCAGCAGCCCATGTTACATTTCCAAACTGCTCTTCATGCTAACCTGCAGAGAGGCCGGCTTTATTTCCCCCAACTCTGTGGGAGACTGGTTCTTTCTAATGGGCTCTGTGACAAGCCAGGCAATGAGAAGGAAGGCCCAGTTGTCGTGAATTTAGTTCAGGGTGACACTATGGTGGAGAATGGACGAGACTGTCTCCACCCACCATGGCACTCACAGGCACAGCCCAGCTTTGAGACTCAGGACACTTGGTCCCAAACATCTTATTTCTTCCTTTTCCTCCTTAAGAGGATATTCTCTGGCCACTCAACTTTCTCTTTGGCCTTGTGGCTCTCCACCCTGCCATGAATTTAACTGTGTCTAATTTAACAGCACACTTGCCTTCTGTTCCCCTTGATCTTCTGCCAGTTCCAGCACTGAGAACTCATGACCATTTGTTCTCTCTTCTCCAGTTGCTGGAAAGCTGAGACCTGTTGCATGTTGAAGAAACAACTGACTAAGTCCTCTCTACCAACTCATTTAACTCAGACAACTTCTGACAGCTATGCTGAAAGGTGTTAGTGATTTTGTACCAGACATTGAGCCAAGTATTTTTTGTTGTTGTTGTTTGTTTTTGTTTTGGGGTCTCACCTGGCAGTGCTCAGGAGTTACTCCTGGCTTTATGCTCAGAAATCGCTCCTGGCAGGCTCAGGGGACCATTTGGGATTGGAACCATTGTCCTTCTGCATGCAAGGCAAATACCTTACCTCCATGCTATCTCTCTGGCCCCAGAGCCAAGTATTTTTAATATGCACAACCATGAGGTTAAGAGTTTGTATGCCTACTTCACATATAGAAAATGAGGTTTAATGAGGCTAAATGACTTCCTCAAGGTTGCCAGTCGGTGGTACATTAAGAATCCAAATGTAAAACTAACTACAAATCCAGCCATCCTTTCAATTACGTGCTAGGGCTGATTCCTATAAGACTGATTCTCAATCTTCTCAGACCGTCATCTTTCCCATTGTCCTTCTTGAAGGGCAATCATCCTAATTTCTTCGCGGGACTTAACAAAAATTCCTTAACTACTCTCAACACCTAGTCAATTTTAGGGAATCTATTTGCTTATTGTTTTCTGGTTTTGACATAGTTTTGATTTTGTTTTTCTTCACTTGGGGGTGCTCAGGGATTACCCCTGGTTCTGCACTTAGGAGTCACTTCTGGAGGGCTCAGGGGACCATATGGAATGCCAGAGATCAAATGTGTGCCAGCAGGATGCATGCAAGGCAAGTTCTCTTCCTGCTGCAGTTATCATCTCAGCTCCGCTTTCTAGGTATTTCTTTGCTTTAATATATTTTTGGGGGAGGGGCATGCACTGGGGGATCTATGTTTGGAGTCAACTCTTGATTCTGTGCCCTAGGGGTCATTTCTAGTGATACTCAGTGGACTCTGCAGTCCCAGGAATCAAACTAGGTGAGAAGCATGCAGGGCAAGAACCTTGATCCCTGTACTCTCTCTGTGCTCCATGTTTCTACGTCTTTCTATATCATTTGACTATTTACACCCTTCCTTTCTCCCATGGTTACAGGGAATATTTTGTTTTGTTTTGTTTTGTTTTGTTGTTGGGCCACACCCGGCGGTGTGTGGTTACTCCTGGCTGTCTGCTCAGAAATAGCTCCTGGCAGGCACGGGGACCATATGGGACACCGGGATTCGAACCAACCACCTTTGGTCCTGGATCGGCTGCTTGCAAGGCAAACGCCGCTGTGCTGTCTCTCCGGGCCCTAATATTTTAGACTGGCTCAAAGTCCCCTGACATAGACCACTTTTCCCTCCTCTGTGTCATAAGGTGTAGCCGCATGGCCCAATTCTGGCTATGGGGTTCTAAGCGACACTTTGGAAAACTCTCTTAACTGCCCTTCCCCCCCTTTCTTCCTCTCCATGCTAATAGCTAGACTTAAGAGTCACTTTGGATCACAGATGATGTGAGAATGGGCTCTTTCTTGACTATCAGAATTTGCCATACTAACCCAGGACTCCTTACTTCTGAACTTCGAACCTTTTAAAATCCCAGTAATCTTATCCACTGCTGGTGGGAATGCTGTCTAGTCCAACCTCTATGGAAAGCGATATGGAGATTCCTCCAAAAACTAGAAATTGAGCTCCCATACGATCCAGCTATACCACTCCTAGGAATATACTGTAGGAACACAAGAATACAATACAAAAACTCTTTCCTCACACCTATGTTTATTGCAGCACTATTCACAATAGCCAGGCTCTGGAAACAACCAAGATGTCCTTCACCAGACGAATGGCTAAAGAAACTGTGGTACATATACACAATGGAATATTATGTAGCCGTCAGGAGAGATGAAGTCATGAAATTTTCCTATACATGGATGTACATGGAGTGAAATAAGTCAGAGGGAGAGAGAGAGACGCAGAATAGTCTCACTCATCTATGGGTTTTAAGAAAAATAAAAGTCATCTTTGCAACAATCCTCAGAGACAATGAGAGGAGGGCTGGAACTTCCAGCTCACTTCATGAAGCTCACCACAAAGAGTGGTGAGTGCAGTTATAGAAATAACTACACTGAGAACTATCATAATCATGTGAGTGAATGAGGGAACTGGAAAGCCTGTCTGGAGTACAGGTTGGGGTGGGGTGGGATGGAGGGAGATTTGGGACATTGGTGGTGGGAATGTTGCACTGGTGAAGGGGGGTGTTCTTTACATGACTGAAACCTAATCACAATCATATTTGCAATCAAGATGTTTAAATAAATAAAAAATATACTAGGGGCCCGGAGAGATAGCACAGCGGCGTTTGCCTTGCAAGCAGCCGATCCAGGACCTAAGGTGGTTGGTTCAAATCCCGGTGTCCCATATGGTCCCCCGTGCCTGCCAGGAGCGATTTCTGAGCAGACAACCAGGAGTAACCCCTGAGCATCGCCGGGTGTGGCCCAAAACCAAAACAAAACAAAACAAAAATATATATATATACTAAAAAAAATAAAATCCCAGTAATCAGGGGTTTTCTGTCACATTCACCCAAGGCTCCTAAGACAGTGGAAATGACCCTGACTTCATCGATTTCTTTCCTCTTTTACCTCTAAATCTGTTTGCATTCTTGTTTTCTTCTGGTTTTGGGGTCATACTCAGCAGTGCTTAGGCTTACTCCTGGCTCTCTGGCAGGGCTCAGAGACCATAGGTATATAAGTGTGGGGTCAAACCTAGGTTGATTGTATCTATGACAAGTGCCTTATTTAGGTACTTTCTCTCTAGTTCCTAGTTACTTTATGTGGGAGGAGGGTTTGGACCACACCCAGAGATTCTTATAAGTTATTCCCAGCTCTACACTTAAGAATTTCCCTTGGACAAAATAAAACAAACAAACAAAAGGAGCTGGAGAGATAGCACAGCAGTAGGGCATTTGCCTTGCAAGTAGCCAACCCTGGAATGGTATTGATTCAAATCCCGGCATCACATATGGTCCCCTGTGCCTGCCAGGAGTGATTTCTGAGCACAGAGCCTGGAGAAATTCCTGAGCACTGCCAAGTGTGGCCCAAAAACAAACAAACAAACAAACAAAACAAACAAAAAAAAAAGAATTTCTCTTGGCATTGCTCATGAAACCATAGGAATGCTGGAAAGTAAACCCTAGTTGGCCACCTGCAAGGCATACCTCCCTTATTGATATCCATAATCATATCCTTATCCACATCCCCCCCATACCCCTCCCTTCCTATTACTTCTTATCAAAGTCTCAGTTTCCTTCGGGAGATTCCTTGAAGTCTCTCAAACAGCATATTCCTGCCTCTAGTGTCTCTCAACTGCAATTTAAGATCCCATAAGACATACTTAAACCATGGCCTGTCACCTCACTCAAAAGGCTTCAACACTGCACTCACTGTCTTTGGTTAAAAAACAAAAACAAAAACAGACACTTGAGATACAATTCTCGGACCAATTCCACTCAAACTGGATTTCTTACCATTTACCAAACAAGCTCTTTATCATGTTACATCATCTCTCTGTGAACGCCACTGCCTCTGCCTGGAATGCCCTCTCCTTTCTTCTGCCTCTTAAGGTTCTTGAGGGTTCAGGGTAATGTCACACCTTCATAAAAATACCCTTGTTCTTTTACACTGATAGGATATGTCATTCCTTTGAACTTCAAATATTGTTGGAAATTTTCTTTTTGTTTTGCTTTGGGGCCAAATCTGGCTGTGCTCAAGACTAATTCATTCCTCTGCAATTAGGACTAATTCTTGGCAGGATTTGGGGTACCATGCAGACACTATTAAACCTGGTTATACTACATGCAAGGCAAGAAACCTCCCTACTGTATTTTTTTTTTTTTTTTTTTTTTTGGTTTTTGGGCCACACCGGTGACGCTCAGGGGTTATTCCTGGCTATGCGCTCAGAAGTCGCTCCTGGCTTGGGGAACCATATGGGACACTGGGAGATGGAACCGAGGTCCATCCAAGGCTAGCGCAGGCAAGGCATGCACCTTACCTCTAGCGCCACCGCCCAGCCCCCTCCCTACTGTATTAACCACCTCAATAATGCTGGGTGAACCCCAGTAGTATTCAGAGCAGTCATGTGGTATTGGAGGTAAAATCCAATCTTCTGCATGCATCCCCATTAAAGTAAACTCCAAAATTAATTTTATAACACTTGATATTAGTTTAACATATTCTGCCCCTTTCACGATTCTTTTACATATAAATGGCAGTTGATACAGCTGGTAAATAAAAAAAAAAATTCACAAGGATTGGCGTCATCTCAGAACGGAAGGTAAACTAATTCCACTCAGAAATATAAATTCCTGAGTGCAAGGTAATAAGTAGTACTGTAGGGCTTTTAACAGCAGATCCTAATTTCAAGAGGGTAAGAGAAGAGGAAGCTACTATAGATAAGGCCTAATTGTTAAACTGTCTCATTTAAATCTTTGCTTTAGAAAAAGAAACTAAATTTATGGCTGGGAATTTACTGGGTTTCCGAGCAGATGTTGAATTGAACACAGTTCAATTAACCGAATGAATCTTGAGTCGCACTAAACCAGTTGAGCAAAGTGGCATCATAGTAGGAAACAAACCTGACAAAACTCAAACCCTCTGGCAATGGGAGAGTCAGATTTAAACTACAGAATTCCCTAGACTCAAGGAAAAGGCAACACTGTTTTCCTCCCTGCTGAGATTAAGGTCTTCATTTCAGTGCATAAAATCCACACAGACCTGAATGCACAGCTTTTCGGATTCCCTTGGTTTAATTGCATCTACAGTTTTTAGTTAACGTAGTTGTGTGCCAGAATCTACATGTATTTCTTGTTGTCCAGAAAATCATTCATCCCCGTCCTAAACTAAGTAACCACGTCATCACCTCTACCTATTAGTGGAGGCTACAGAAGAGAAACATGGAGAACAATGGCTTTCAGAGCTCTTGGCTCCTTGCCCACTGGCTATCAAACCTGGCGAGTTGTCTGCAATTTGGTTTACGTGTCCAGGATGTCTACAGAGTTAAACATGAAAGAAAAATAAATGACTGTCACTTATAACAGAAAGCGCTGTATGGTTCCACAAAAGTATGTTTGAAACTGTTTAACAGAGGAATTCCCTTGGATGTTGCGACCAAAAAGCCATCTGAGCCAAGTGCCCTTGGGGGAAGAATTAGCTACCTACTTCATGGGTCTCTTAACGCTTTCTGCTTCTGTCATTTTTGTTATTTCTACAGAGAAAAATGGCATTTCTGGGTGGGAAAAATTCTGCACGTTGAAATGTCCTGTGTGATGCAAATGTTTAGGATTCCTTGTTTCCAAGCATTAAAAGCCAGTAGAATATCCTCCTCCAACCCATCACTGTTATAAAACAGTAACTCTATCAGACAATACAACCCGGGAAGAATAGGGGCAATTCTAACAAATAACATAAAATTCATATTTTAATTTTTGAAGCTGTGATTTCAAATATACTTTATATTATTACTACAAGCTATGTTTCTTTTTATTATTCACAACTGTCAAGAGATCTTTTTTTTTTTTTTTTTTTTTTTTTTGGTTTTTTTTGGGCCACACCCGGTGACGCTCAGGGGTTACTCCTGGCTATGTGCTCAGAAGTCGCTCCTGGCTTGGGGGACCATATGGGACGCCGGGGGATCGAACCGCGGTCCGTCTCCTAGGCTAGCGCAGGTAAGGCAGGCACCTTACCTCGAGCGCCACCGCCCGGCCCCAAATTTTTGTTTTGTTTTGTTTTTTTTTTTTTTGGTTTTTGGGCCACACCCGGCGGTGCTCAGGAGTTACTCCTGGCTGTCTGCTCAGAAATAGCTCCTGGCAGGCACTGGGGACCATATGGGACACCGGGATTCGAACCAACCACCTTTGGTTCTGAATCGGCTGCTTGCAAGACAAATGCCGCTGTGCTATCTCTCCGGGCCCTGTGCTATCTCTCCGGGCCCAAGAGATCTTTTAAAAAGACATATTTTGGGGCCGGAGCAATAGCACAGCAATAGGGTGTTTGCTCTGCACTTGGCCAATGAACAGGGGTTTAATTCCTGGCATCCCATATGGTCCCCTAAACTCAGTCAGAAATGACCCTTGAGCTGGGGGAAGTTCACTATGCTTAAGGATCAGTCCTACTAATGCTCAGGGGATCAAGTATGATATCAGGGAATCAAACTAGGGTGAGCTGCAGCTAAGTCAAGTACCTTCCCCACTGAATTATCTCTCTAGCCCCTCTTTATTTTCTAACAAATGAATTTAAAATATCAATTTTCCTCTACAGAAAACCAGACAGTAAATAGGCCCACTGTCATTCCAAAGTCTAAAAAAATAAACTGTATGACTTCAGTTTACTCTTCCCCCAAAAGCCCATCACTGGGGCTGGAGCGATATTACAGAAGGTAGGTACCTGTCTTGCACATGGCTGACCTGGGCTCAATCTTCAGCACCACACCTGAGCCCATCTAGGAGTGATTTCTGAGCACCAAGCACAGAGTCAGAAGTAATCCCAGAGAACTGTCAGCTAGGGCCCAGAAACATGGCCTGCCTCGCCTTCCCCCCAAAAGCCCTAATCCTTCCTTTGTTAGGATTTTCAGATAAGTCTGCTTCAGAGGACCAGCCCAAGACGGGCTTTCATTGTTCATTCTAGTGCCCACTGTGAGAGCCCATTCCTAAATATGGCTTCTGTGTTCGTTCTCTATAAAAATGCCTTCTGTGCCTTTGGAGACAAGATGGCCTCTTATGAGAACATGGGCTCGCCATCCACGAACCTGCTGATAAAGCCAATGAAGCTTTTACTCAACTCATACTGTGTGTCCTGTTTGATTGGCCCTTGAAAGGCCGGCGTGAAATCAAATCATCATGGCTACATGAGTACCATTACAGCCAAAAACTATCAGTATTTTTATGATCTGGTATCACTATCATTAAATCCTAAGAAAAAAGAGAAAACGTAGGCAAATCATAGACTAAAATATAACACTAATTTTTATACATTAGAAACTCCATTTTACTAGACTAACATGTTTATTTCGAAACTTTTTTTTTGTTTATCATGGTGAAAAATCTTAAAATGAGGAATTTCATAATGATGAAGGTAGAAAAAAGGCAGTTAACTCTCTCTACTAATAAAATCTAGATACACCTATATTCTCTAACAATGTCCTTTTGTGAAATTATCTATAAGCATATAAGAATACACATATAGGGCCTGGAGAAATAGCAGTGGCGTTTGCCTTGCAAGCAGCCGATCCAGGACCAAAGGTGGTTTGTTCGAATCCCAGTGTCCCATATGGTCCCCTGTGTCTGCCATGAGCTATTCTGAGCAGACAGCCAGGAGTAACCCCTGAGCACTGCCAGGTGTGGCCCAAAAACCAAAAGGAAAAAAAAAAAAAGAATACATATATAGAGGGCCGGAGAGATATAGCACATCGATAGGGCATTTGCCTTGCATGCAGCCGATTCAGGACGGAAGATGGTTCGAATCCCAGGATCCCATATGGTCCCCTGTGCCTGCCAGGAGCGATTTCTGAGCACTGAGCCAAGAGTAACCCTGAGCACCACAAGGTGTGACCCAAAAAACAAAAAAAAAAAAAACCACAAAAGAATACATATATAGAATGTCCATAAAAGCAAAATTAGACCAGAGATGAGTTAAATATCGATCAGGTTGGGCTGGAGCGATAGAACAGTGGGAAGAGTGCTTGCCTTGCATGCAGCCAGCCAGGATTCAATCCCCAGCATCACATATGGTCCTCCAAGCACTACCAGGAGTAATTTCTGAGTGCAGAGTCAGGAGTAGCCCCAGAGCACTGTCAGGTGGGACACCACTCCACCCACTCAATTAATCGGGCAGAAAATGAAAATTAGTGGTGGTATATTTAACAACCATTATTTAAAAAAATAGATTTGGTGTAGGGGGGTCGTCACACCCAGAATTGCACAGGGGTCACTCCTGGCTCTATGCTCAGAAATCGCTCCTGGCAGGCTCAGGGGACCATATGGGATGCCGGGATTTGAACCACCATCCTTCTGCATACAAGGCAAATGCCCTATCTCCAATGCTATCTCTCTGGCCCCTAAAAAATAAATTTTAAGATCTAATACACTGTATCTATAGATCTATAAACAAAGTAAAACAAAGTTTGCAGGGCTGAAGATAAAGACACTTGCCTTGCATAGATTGGGTCAACCCAGGTTCAACTCATGCACACCCCATATGGTCCAGTCCCCCTGAGCGCAGAGCTAGGATTAAGCCATGAGCACAGCCCAAAAACAATAACAACAAAAAGTTAGCACAACAGTATATAAAATCATTCCATTAAAATGTAAACGACGGGGCTGGAGCAGTAGCGCAGTGGGGTAGAGCCCTTGCCTTGTATGCGGCTGACTCAGGATGGACTGCGATTCGACCCCCCAGAGTCCCATATGGTCCCCCAAGCCAGGAGTGATTTCTGAGCGCATAGCTAAAAATAACCCCAGAGCATCCCTGGGTGTGGCCCAAAAACCAAAATAAATATATAAAATAAAATGTAAATGACAGGGAGCTGGAGCCATAGCAGAGTGGGTAGGGTACTTGCTTGAGCAGGCTGACCCAGTTTTGAACCCGGGAATCCCATTCAGATTCCTGAACCTGCCTGCAGTGATTCCTAAGTGCAGAATCAGGATTAACCCCATTGCTGGGTGTGGCCCCCAAAACAAAAATAAAATATAAAATAAAAATTAAAAGACATAGAACCATCCCAGATTCACCTGCATATATATATATATATATATATATATATATATATATATAGATAGATAGATAGAGAGAGAGAGAGAGAGAGAGAGAGAGAGAGAGAGAGAGAGAGAGAGAGAGAGAGAGAGAGAGAGAGAGAACACAAATGTCCTGATACATACACAAGAGCTTTTTGTTTGTTTGAGCGTTATACCCAGTGGTGTATGGGGTTTACCCCTGTCTTAGAGCTCAGAAATCACATCTGTCCTGGATCAGTCACATGTAGACAGGTACCCTACCTGCTGTACTACCTCACCGGCTCACACCACTTCAACCTGTGTCATCTCTAGCAAATGTGAGTGGGAAAGAGGTGAGAAGAAACAGCTTCTTATTTGTGTTTACCTCTGCCTTTCTTTTTTAATGAGCTAATTTTATTTTCAATTAGCTGTCATTATTTTTCTTTTTCTTAATGAGCTAATATAAATCTAATTTTAAAACGTACTGGGGTTGGGCAACACCAGGTGGTGATCAGGAGCTATTTCTAGTGTTCAGAATTAAATATGGGCTGCTTGCATGCAAAGCATGACTCAGTCCATCTCCCCAGCCCTAAAATGTAATTTTAAAAATGTCTGATTTGGGGCCCGGAGAGATAGCACAGCGGCGTTTACCTTGTAAGCAGCCGATCCAAGGACCAAAGGTGGTTGGCTCGAATCCTGGTGTCCCATATGGTCCCCGGTGCCTGCCAGGAGCTATTTCTGAGCAGACAGCCAGGAGTAGCCCCTGAGCACCGCCGGGTGTGGCCCAAAAACAAAACAAAAAAAATTGTCCGATTTCCCTCTTTACATTTTTGTTTCTTGAATTATGTGAGGGATTAAGATCACATGCAGCATTATTACAAAGGCTTTCAATGAATTATTTCAAAAAAGTTGCAGAGAAGATTTCATCTGAACTAACCCCCAAATCATCATGGGCTGCATTCACTTTCTCCAGCCCAACAATCTCTGGAGAAACTGGCTGAGTCTCAAGCTTAGTCTCCTTTGTCTAAAAGCACTTAGGGAGATCAAGCCCCTAGCATGGAGGCAGACACAACCTGCCCTAAAAGCTATAGCCCAATTAAATCTGCTTCTGGCACCACCCACTCACAGCAGTCTGCCCAGGTAGGGCTGGAAAAACCAAAGCACAGGAGGGCAAGAGAGGTCTGCAGAGCTCCTTTCCTAGTTCCCTCAGACCTAGGGACAGAAAATTCCTATCAAGGCACTTGGAAGCCAGAAAGACACCCCATTCATAAAGTTGCTCTGACTTTCCCCTTTTCTGCCTTCCAAAGGTTGAGCCGTTTTAGTGACATCCCAGATTGAGTCTTTTGGAGAGATTAAAGAACTCTACCGATCAATAGAAAACATTCTTCTTAAAAAGCACTTTCAACACAGCATTATATTATGCGCTTTAAATGAGTTAATACAATATATTGTATAATAAGACAACTAGAGAAGACATAGGAGCTCTAGTCTCTATAAAATTTTTACTTTAAAATCTACCAGTAGGGGGGCCGGAGAGACAGCATGAAGGTAAGGTGTTTGCCTTGCATGCAGAAGGATGGTGGTTCGAATCCCAGCATCCCATATGGTCCCCTAGCCTGCCAGGAGTGATTCCAAGTGTAGAGCCAGAAGTAACCCCTGAGCGCTGCCGGGTGTGACCCAAAAACAAAACCAAAAACAAACAAACAAAAAATCTACCATTAGGAAGACCCAATACATGTAAGTTATTAGTTCTTCCCAGAGTGCTAGACAGATTCAACAAAATCCAAATAATAATAATAATAATAATAATAATAATAATAATAATAACAATAATCCAGAAGGGCTTTTGTAGAAATCTACATGATAATTCAAAAAAAAAAATTTTTTTTTTGGTTTTTGGGCCACACCCGTTTGATGCTCAGGAGTTACTCCTGGCTACGCACTCAGAAATCGACCCTGGCTTGGGGGGACCATATGGGATGCCAGGGGATCGAACCGTGGTCCGTCCTACACTAGCGCTTGCAAGGCAGACACCTTACCTCTAGTGCCACCTTCCCGGCCCTGATAATTCAAAAAAATTTTTTTTTTTTTTTTGGTTTTTTGGGCCACACCCGTTGACGCTCAGGGGTTACTCCTGGCTATGCGCTCAGAAGTTGCTCCTGGCTTGGGGGACCATATGGGACACCGGGGGATCGAACCGCGGTCCGTCCAAGGCTAGTGCAGGCAAGGCAGGCACCTTACCTCTTGCGCCACCGCCCGGCCCCCAATTCAAAATTTTTATATGAAAAATAAACCAAAAAAAAACAGACTTGGGGCCGGAGAGATAGCACAGTGGTAGGGTGTTTGCCTTGTATGCAGCCAATTCAGGACAGATTAAGGTTCGAATCTCAGCATACCATATGGTCCCCTGAGCCTGCAATGAGTGATTTCTGAGTGCAAAGCCAGGAGTGGCCCCTGAGGACCGCCAGGTGTGACCCAAAATCCAAAACAAAAAGAGAGAGATAGAGAGAGAGAGACACTAGAATGACCGTCTAAAACAATTTTTAAAAATAACGAATAATAGAGATAGCACAGCGGCGTTTGCCTTGCAAGCAGCCGATCCAGAACCTAAGGTGGTTGGTTCAAATCCCAGTGTCCCATATGGTCCCCCGAGCCTGCCAGGAGTGATTTCTGAGCAGATAGCCAGGAGTAACCCCTGAGCATCACCGGGTGTGGCTCAAAAACCGAAAAAAAAAAAAAAAAAAGAATAATAAAAAAATAACGGATAATAGTGGCAGTGGCAATTATACAATAATCTTTTCAATAACAGGTGAAGAAGCATCTAAAATAACTTACCCCAAAAATAATCTTCACTTATATCTTATGTCATATATAAAAACTCAAAATGGACAAGAAACCTAAATGCATATCTAAATCCATAGAATTTCTATAAAATTTGGAAAGAATACTTGTGACCATGTCCATTGGGGAGGTAGTGCTCAGGGGTTACTTCTGGCTTTGTGCTTAGGGCTTGGGGGATTATATGGGTTGTGGGAATTGAAACTGTGTTGGCTGTGTGCAAGGAAAGCATGCTACCCACTGTACTATTGCTCCAGTTCTTCATTTCCTTCCTTCTTTCCTTCCTTCCTTCCTTCCTTCCTTCCTTCCTTCCTTCCTTCCTTCCTTCCTTCCTTCCTTCCTTCCTTCCTTCCTTCCTTCCTTCCTTCCTTCCTTCCTTCCTCCCTTTTTTTTTTTTTTTTTTTTTTTAAAGAAACACCAGTTAAGGACTGGTCAATGGATTGAGCTCTAGCTTTAAATGCAGGAGGTCTGAGTTTAATCCCTAGTACCACATATGGTTCTCATAGCATTACTGAGGCAGGGTTAAAAACCAAAACCAACCAAACAAAAAAGGCCAAATCAAATTTCATTAAAATTTAGAATCTCTGCTGTTCAAAAGACACAATAAAGAGATACAAAGAAAAACCACAAATCTCATCAAGAACTTGTATAATTCAATAGGAAATGCAATGTTTTTTTAATAAGTAAATTTTTTTTTTTTGGTTTTTGGGCCACACCCATTTGACACTCAGGGGTTACTCCTGGCTATGCGCTCAGAAATTGTCCCTAGCTTGGGGGGACCATATGGGACGCGGGGGGGGGGGGGGAATCGAACCGCGGTCCGTCCACTTGCAAGGCAGACACCTTACCTCTAGCGCGCCACCTTCCCGGCCCCTAATAAGTAAAATTTAAGCAGAAACATCATTAAATAAAGAATGGCAAATAATCAGAAATGAATGTTTAGCACTGTCAGCCATTAGGAAAATAAAAATTAAGCTACCCCATAGCCCCAGGAATGGCTAAAAATAAGATATTAAAAAAAATTAGGGCTGGAGGTAAGGCATTTGCCTTGCACGCATTCCATATAAATGGAATAATGAAGAGAAACAAATTACTGGCATTGCAACATGGGTGAATCTCAAATGAATTAATAACAAGTGAAAAAGGCCAAACTCAAAAGGTCATACTAACTGGTTCTATATACTCCATATTTTGGAAAAGGAAATTATGGGCCAAAAGATATCAAGATAGCATTTGCTAGGTGTTCAGAAAGAGTACAGGACTGACTATAAAGGGAAACCGAATTTTTGAGTGTGATAAAACTGTTGTTCCCTGCTTATGACAGAATTTTTTTTTTTTTTTTGGTTTTTGGGCCACACCCGGTAACGCTCAGGGGTTACTCCTGGCTATGTGCTCAGAAGTTGCTCCTGGCTTGGGGGACCATATGGGACACCGGGGGATCGAACCGCGGTCCGTCCAAGGCTAGCGCAGGCAAGGCAGGCACCTTACCTTTAGCGCCACCGCCCGGGCCCTGACAGAATTTTTATACTGTTATTTGTTACAAAAAAGGCGAACCTTTCACTAGATCTAAATTATACATATATATGTATATATATACACATATGTGTGTATATATATTAAAAGCTCCTAATGAAAACCAAAAGAAACAAAAAATTCTACCTATGAAAATGACTACAAAGTCTCTATAAGCTAGAAAAAGATCCTTTCAAACAGGGCCAATTAAAATAAAGTCTACAATGCCATATACACAAGTCCATGTTCCCTGTGCCAATCCCTACCTTCTAACAGCCTAGAAACTATGTCGGCTCCCAGACTTACCTGAACCTTTCAGCCTAAGGACAGAAAGGAAGTGCAAATACACCTACTAGAAAGCAAGGCCACAGGAATTCCCTCCAAATGCAGTGTTAATTGTACCTGCTCCTCATTCTTCCCTCAGAGAACAGAGGTGGCCCCTAATCCTCCAGCCGGGCACACCTGGGAAACGGGATCTCCTCGAAGCACTCCCTCCCTCACTGAGGAAACAAGTTTTGCACAGCTAATGAAAGTAGGCCAAGGCTACAGAGCAGGCTCAGTATGGGTGCAGCTAAACACAGGCCCTTCCCAGGACCCAGTCTGAAGCCAGGACTCAAAGCAGAGTCTGGGCATCAGTCTAAACCCAAGGGACTGACTTGAAAGGCTTGTTTTTCCACAGCATTTATTTTTCCACAGGGTTTATGATTTGAGACCCTAAATCAATCTTTGCCACATGGTAACAGTCTTTCCTGATACAGTTCTAGTCTAGTCTGACCGAACCTTTCCCTGCCTCGTATGTGCACTCTAAGTCAGGGACTGAGAATGAAAGTCATAACAAACCCTCGACCTCAGACTGCCGTGGAACCCAACTCCCCCATCCCATGGAAGGATCGTCACCTCCTACAACACAGAATCATAAACATTAAATTCCTTCTGGAGAACCAGGAGATTTGGCTCAGTGTCCAGTGTCTGCATTCTGTGCATGAGGTCAGGAGTTTGATCCTCAGAACCACCCCTGTAAGTCCACATTCAATCCTGCAGCATTACCATCCGTGAGCCCTAAAATCACAAGAAGTGCGATGGCAGGAGTGTTGGTCAAGTGTCCGGGCACTGAAGGCAAAAGTGAAATCCCCAGTCATCACTACAACAAAGGCCAGGGATGGGGAGCACAGGTGGGAGTGTGAGAGGATAAAAGAACATACCTTTCAGTTTTCCATCCACTGACACCAACTTCTTTGTTTCTGCTGTTAACAACAGCTCATAGGGATGTTCATCCTCTTCCCTTGTAGAACTGCGGGGTCTCATAGCCAAGATCTAAGAGAAAAAAGACACCACAGAGCTTCTGAGGTGAATGGTTAGCATCAAAACAGCTGGTGTTGAACAAATGTGAGATTACTGGTTCCTTTTACATCTGAGAGGAAGAGAGGATAGGAAGAAAAAGTTAATGAATTCAATCCAGCTTTGCTGGATATGCAATTCTACTCAAGTCTCAATGGCCTTTGATTAACACATTCGCCTTTCTTTCTTTATCTCATTTGAGTCTTCAACATAAAGTGGGGACAGGGAGTGGAGAGGTAGCACTTGCTTTGCATGTGACTGACTTGGGTTAGATCCCTGAGTATAGCCCAGCATGACTCAAACACTCCACCATCCCAAAATAAATTCAAGATCTCCCATTCCTTTTCCTCTCCCACCTCTGGTGTTCTGCATGCTCACTTTTCTGCAAGCCTAGCTTTGCGGTCTAGATGTGGTTTCTTCCTCCATGCTTTTCCCCTACAATGCACATGTAAGCTGGAGGCTGAACCCCATCTCCTCAAAGAGAGAATTCATTGACTTCTGACAGCTGTCACAGGTCCCAGAAAGTTGAGTGAACTCCCAAAGACAGTTCTTCTGATCACAATTATGATCTTACAATCTGTTAAAAATCTGGGTGTCAGTGATCAAAACTAGGATCTCATCAATGAGCTACACCCCCACCCTGATGTCACATTTGAAATTAATTTGATTAGGGGCTGGAGCAGTGGCCAAGCCTTGCCTGCACTAGTCTAGGATGAACCGCAGTTTGATCCCCCTGCCTCCAAGCCAGGAGCGACTTCTGAGCGCATAGCCAGGAGTAACCCCTGAGTGTCACTGGGTGTGACTCAAAAACAAAAACAAAACAAAAAAGGAAATTAATTTAATCGATCTCTGTTCTGGCAGGAGTTGAGTGGCTAGGAAGTATGAATTCAGTAGAGGAAAAAGGCAGCTCTGTGTACTAAGAAATTCCTAATCCAGGCAGCCAAGTGTCTCTGATGAAATGATGGGACCAGAGCTTGGTCTAGCACCTGCTCAACAGGCTTAGTCAGCTGACGGTCCTGTGGCCCCAGCCAGTCAACCACCCTCCCCAAGAAGACAAGCTTCTCCCACCACAACAGAAACACCACACCCAGTGCTAAAGCCACACAGGAACAGAATGGGTATCTTCGCTTCAGAGGATTAATTGTGATGCTTCTGTCTGAAGTCTCCAAATTAAGAAAAATCATACCCAGGGCTGGAGGGAGCCCTAGCACAGCGGGTAGGGTATGTGTCTTGCACATGGCCGACCCAAGTTTGATCTCTGGCATCTCATATGCCAGCCCTCCCCAAAGCCTGCAATTTCTGAATTCAGTCAGAAGTATACTGTTTCCCTCAAAATAAGACAGTCTTATATTAATTTTTGCTCCCAGAGATGCGCAAGGTCTTATTTACAGGGAAATGCCTCATTTTTCCATGAAGAATACAGTACATGTTTATTGCTAAATGAAAATAAAGGAAATGTATTATCTTATACAGTAGTATGGTAGTTGTCAACACAAACCAGATAAACTGTGAATCCTACAGTAGCCAGTTTGTGTGCCCCTAGCAACCAGTTTACAGTAAATTTTCATTCCAAGACAGATCCTAAGGGGTGCTTTATTTTTTGGGGGGTGGGGAATCCCTTATATCTCACCCCGAAGGAAACCTGAAAGTAGATCTTATTTTGGGAGGATGTTTTATTTTCGGGGAAACACAGTAACCTCTGAGGTAGCCAGTGAGGCCAAAACTCCACCCCCACCCTCCAAAAATAAGGAATAAAGAAAAATCATACCCCAGTTTTAGGTGAGTGAACCAAAGCACAAGAACGTCTTCCTGTGTAATTTGGCTAGGACAAGCAATTATTAATGATGAGGATGTAGGTGCAGGGGAATTTCCAATCTGCTGTAAAAGCAATTCTTTGGCACATCCAGGAAATGTCACCCTCGTGGACCAGTCCCACAATTCCCTGAACATGATCAGGTTTGTGATCCCAGAGTGTTCTGTGGAAGCGCAGCGCACTGGGTCACAGCCTAACGAGACAAGGATCCTCACGGACAAGGATGGTGTGTTAACAAGCTGCCACTCCAAAGGCAGAATGATCTCTCCTTCCCAAATTCTGCTAACACAGCAGGAACTTCCACTTACTGAAAACCACCTGGAAGCTATCCGCTATTTCATTAACAATGAGCCATTTGCTTCGGGTACTTACTCCTTTGGCCTCTTCACAGGAACACAATTAAGGAAACAAAGAAAGCCCATTTAAGTAGTTCACAGTGTCAACTTAATACAACAGGCTTTACAGACTAGAGTAAGTTTACACACCCTCAGCTATCATTTGGGTAGCGCCATGGAAATCTAACTGTGAGGGCGCTAGAGACCAGAGCTTCTACAGAGCCCAGGCAGGCTTCTCCTAGGGGGCCTTTGACAACCTCCTTTCTTCCTAAGCAGGACAGGGCTAATGACTTCCATCCAGGAAACCAGGCTCAAGGACCAATTCGCTCCAGGCCTGGGTCTTGTGCATAGAAACTGGGTGCTGGGAAGCGGCCAGTGTAAAGCCTGAAACACTCTAGTCACAGCAAGAGTTTGTAGGTTCAGGCCTTGCATTTTGCATAGGACAAACCTGGTTCATGTAGTCATGGGTCTTTTCCCTTGGTTACAAAGGAACCCCTGAACAGAGGGAAGGCCATACAATTCCCTTTCCCTAGTTCTCACCCAGGCTGGCCCCTATTTTTCTGAGAAGTATGATTTCTCCATCAAATCCAGAACTCGTTTCCCTCAGACGTTTAATAAAACTTCCCCGCGCACACCCAGGCAACTCATCTTTTCTTTTTGATCTGGCTTTACCAGCTGTGGGAGGTAAGTCTGACAATAAAGCAATAATCTGCTTTTTTTTCGAGCCTTCATAAGCCCCCTTAAGAAGTCTTGTGTCGCCGTGAACAGGGCAATAACTGATTTTCAACAGAAAGCATTGTGCTCTTTACTAAGTTATTCCTTAATTCTTTTTTCCTTTTCTTTCAGGTCTGGGCAATAAATCAAAGCCCCTGGAGGCACAGCCTATGCTGCATGGAAAGCAAATTTCTCCTGCAGAGAAGTCACCACTGTGCCTGCTGAGGTGGTCACCGGGATGTAGTTTCCAAAAAGAGAAAACAGCAGCCAGCAAATTGGGAGCATGGAGAAGACCTGGCAGCACATTTGGTGGGATACACATGTGAGCATAGGAATGTGTACACACATACACATTAAATTGGGGAGTGGGGTAGAAGCACACCCAGCAGTGCTCAGGGATCACTACTGGCAGGGCTCTGAGAACCATTTAGGACCTTGAACCTAGGTCCTCCAAAGCAAGGCAAATGCCCTACATGTGTCCTACATGTTGTGCTATCACTCTGGTGCCACGTTTAATTTTTTTAAAGTCAGTCTTATGACCTGGTTTTTACTCTAATAAGCTCTCCTAGACAAGCCTCAAGAACAGAATACAAAGACTAGGAGGATGCTCTTGCTCATTGATACAAGATCCTGAACTTTGGGGCCGGGCGGTGGCGCTGGAGATAAGGTGCCTGCCTTGCCTGCGCTAGCCTAGGACGGACCACGGTTCGATCCCCCGGCTCCCATATGGTCCCCCAAGAAGCCAGGAGCAACTTCTGAGCGCATAGCCTGGAGTAACCCCTGAGCGTCACAGGGTGTGGCCCAAAAACCAAAAAAAAAAAAAAAAAAAAGAAAAAAAAGATCCTGAACTTTGATCAAACAATGCCTGCTGGGAGGTAGGGCTTAGAGTAGTAAAGTTTTGAGAGTCTAAGAAATAAGGATGATAAAGACTATCAAACCTTTTTTTTCCCCATGAGGTCCAAGCCTGGAAGTAATCCCCAATCACAGAGCTGGAAGTAGCCCTCAAGTCTCATCCTATATTACTGTATTCTACCCATAACACCAGCCATAAAAGGGGTCAGTCCCTTTACTGTGGCATTCAAGCACCACCAGGTATGTAAACAAAACAAACAAAACCAAACAAAAAAATAAGCAACCTAAAAATATAAATAAACAACCTTTTTAATAAAAAAAAAAAGGCCCAGAAAGTACAGTAGGATTGAATCTGGGGCTCCTAGTTCTCTGGTAAATTTTTTTTTGGGGGGGGGCAGGAATGTGGGATCCCACTGGCAATTCTCAGTCAACTAGGCATCCAGTTCAAGAGAAGGGCCCAAGGCTATCTTAGTGCTGAGGTGTCAGGGGTCCAGGGCTACTCAGGATGGTCAAGATGATAGAGACAAAAGGGAACAGGCAAAGCAAGATGAGGGATGGCCCTTACAAAAAGGAAGGCCACAAGGAGGCCTAGGTGTGCCTGTGACTTGGCTGAACTAGGGCCCTAATGGAACTGGACAACAGAACATCATCTCAGCAACCGCTCCTTTGTTTCAAGGGCCCACAGTCTTGGGGCATCCCAGAGAAATACTCACTCACCCATGAACTCTAGGAGGCCTTCCTTTCCCTTTATTTCTGTTTCCCCTAATAAAGTCTTTACTGAATTTGCTCTTCAGTCCCTTGCTTCCAACTTTTAAGAATAAAACCTGAATGTCTACACTCGCTTTAACATGAAGACCATATAGTGCCAGGAATCGAACATGGGTTGAATGCAGGCCAGGCATACACCCTAACCACAGCTCTCTGAAATATTTCTTTAGGAGCTATGTCCTTATTCTTGGGTATCGGAAATTTTAATCCAAGACTTTGTTGAACAGATACCGTAACATTTAGAGACTCAGACCCAACTAAGGATGCTCCCTGTTCCTTGTAAAAGAGTAAGTAATGAGCAAATCTCTCATAAAACAAAACATGAAGAAATTTACTAAGTGTGTTTCAATCTGCTAGTAATGGGTTATTACCCAAGAGGCTATAATTACAGAAACTCCTCAGTTGAGACATTACAGTAAACATTTTGTAATTAAGGGACAGAAATAAAGAGAAAATGTGTACCTATCATAGAAAAACCCCCATATCTGCAATACTTCAAATAAGGACTTCTTATTTGTAATTACATATTGTTTGTTTGGGGAAACCCTGGGTCACACCAGGTGGTGTTCAGTAATTACATCTGGATCTGTGTTCAGGGGTCACTCACTCCTGTAGGTGCTTTAGGGACTAGGGGATCATATTTGGGGCCAGGGACTTGAACTAGGGTTAGCCCGCAAGGCAAGTCCATAAGCCCTGTTAAATGTTATCTATTCAGCCCCAAGTAGCTATACGTTTTGTCAAATTAAAATCACCCTGCTAGGTCAGGATTGTGACTCAGTAGAGGGGCATATGCTTTATACCTGTGAAGCCCTGCCCTGGATTCCTGGTTTGCAAATAAAGAGAGCTAAAATAAAACAATCTTTTTAATTCCATGTTTCTATTAAATAAAAGAATCTGTCTCATTGGATGGCCCATGGTAATGCTGTAAAAAAATTAACTCCAATCTCTTGGGATAAAGTCATGAAACTTAATTGCCGAGTTTTATATCAGCAGATACTTATTTTTGTTTATTTGCTTTCCCATTCAGGAGGGGGAAGAGAGAACAGGAACCTATGTATGGGTGGCCAGGACAAGTGAGGGACTGAAACAAGACACCCAGCAAAACATGCACTCAGACCTCTGAACCATCTGTCCAGCCCCCAGTTGATATTTAAATTAAAGGACAATGCAGCATTGAATGGGCCACAAAATAGCTACTGAGATTATGTAATGTTCTGGATAAACATTTAACAGATATATTTTCTGAAGAGAAGAAAATGTCAAAAGAACCTAAATTAGATGTTTAAACTATTTGCCCCATGACAATTTCATTTCTTTTTTCTTTTTTTTTTTTTTTTTGGTGGGGGTCCTCATAGCAAAGCTCTAAAGCTTAGGGCCTGGATTTCAGGCCAGACAGTGAATTACTAGGACCTAAGATTGAGCATTACTGGGGGTGGGGAGGTCTGTGGTGCAGGGATCAATTTGGGTTACCTCTGTCTGTGGTGGGTGGTGGGGGAGCATGACATTCAAGGACATGAGTGGGATTCCTTGAATACAAAGTATGTTCTGCTGATCCCTGGCCATTTTTCTGGTTCATAACACTCTTTACAGGGGCGCTTAGTGATGCTGAGGACCAGCAGTGCTGGGGAACCACCTAGTGGTGCTGGAGTCAAACTCAGGGCTGCCTGAGCCATATCCTTTGGGGGAGAATAAGAGTTTGGAACACACTCAGAGGTGGCCAGGGCTTACTCCCAGCTCTGTGCTCAGGAATTCAATTTCCACCTCCACTGGTGGAGGACCACGTGAGGTGTGGGGGGATTGAACCAGAGTTAGTCATACACAAGGTAAGCACCTTTCCACCCGTACTATCTCTTTAGCCCAGTAAAAAAAAAAAGCCCAGACTTTTTTTTTTAAATAAAGTCTTCCTTTTAATAATCACTTTGATTCCTCTCTACTCTCTCTCCCACTCCTATTTCTCTTCTAAATGAGGCTTCATGTTTGTCCTTAAGTAGATTCTTCATATGAAATCAAGAGCAAAAAATGTGAAAATAAAAATAAGCTGACTGGTGCAAAAGCACAAAAGAATGCTAAAAGAGACATTTCATATTTTGTATCAAAAGACAATACAGGTACAAAAGCAAAAAAAAAAAGGCTTTTCAGTCTCAGCCTGGGGGAAACGTGCATTTCTTTTAACGTTTCACACGGCAGAACTGATCAATAAAAGGTCTGTCCCCTAGAGAACAATATTAAAATTCTTTGCTTGGTCTAAGGGATTCCAGCTCAATTAAGTCTGAAGGGTCTTGATCTAGATTACTGACACCTAACAGCACAAATCTACTCATCAAAGAAAGAGAGACGACAAAGAGAAAACAAGGCCTCGTAACACATGCATTAATGCACTTTACAAACATTTTGAATTCAGTGATGGGAATAAACCCTGAACTCTCTACCTCAGAAGCAGTCAAGGGGAAAAACTTCTCCACGTGGTCGTCATCCTCTTCGTCAGGCGGTGGTTTTGCTGGAGGCGGTGGACGTTCCCTCTGTGAACAGAACAAAGGACATTGCGCCTTGTTTTCCTTCAAGGATCTAACTTTTTGTCTTATACTTTATCTTAGCTTTGAGAAATAAAAGAGAATTACGTAAGGAACCCCAGGCCTGGAGAGTGAAAAAGTCACACATATAGCACACAAGCATACATACACACACATAGGCAATCAATGGTTCCTAATATTTATAACAGCTACCTCTTTCATACTCTAAAGTACAAAAATCACCAGCACTAAAAATAACTAACCATTTTGTTAGGAAAAAAAATCCTACATAATACTAAAAAAACTCTAGTACAGGAAACCGTTTCTTTCTTCAGCCTACTCTCAAAGAAAAGCCAAATCAAAGGAATCGACTTGTCCAGGAGTTATGGAAAAATAACAGTCAGTCAAGGACAAAAACATTAATCCCTGCTCAAACCTTAATGTTGTGACTAGGAAAAGTTCAGAATTGGTAATTGGTCTCTTATTCTCTGTCCTTTTTTTTTTTTTTGGTTTTTGGGCCACACCTGGCTGTGCTCAGGGGTTACTCCTGGCTGTCTGCTCAGAAATAGCTCCTGGCAGGCATGGGGACCATATGGGACACCGAGATTCGAACCAACCACCTTTGGTCCTGGATGGGCTGCTTGCAAGGCAAACACCGCTGTGCTATCTCTCTGGGCCCTCTCTGTCCCTTTTTTCAATACTTACTATTATGCTCAATAACAGAGGCAAACCAAAACCCTATTTTATCTAAGCCTATTTAAAATTATTTTTATTTTTAAGAAGCATATTTACAATTACTGATTAAGCCTGTTTTTAAGAGGAGTATTTGTCAGCCAGATACATTAGTGTAGAAACTGGCAAAGTTTTCTTAAAGGTCATAAATTCTAATATGTATTTTTGGCTTTGCCATCTGATCCATCACTGCAGTACAAAGGTTGCCACAGAAAACATGAAAATGAGGAAGTGTGGCTGTATTCCAATAAAACTTTATTTACAAAAGCAAGTAGCTGTTCAGAGACCAGTTTTGCCATTTCCTGCAGGAATAAGAAATTCACCAAAGAGGGAGACAGTGAAATATTTAAATCACAGGTACAGACTTTAAGAAATACACAGGCTGGTCTTTGGTGAAAAAAAGCTTTAGTCACATTCCCCATGTACTTGCTACACTCTGAGCATCTTAGAGTTCAAAGTGCTGGTGGTCATGCCTGATAATCAATGTTCAATAGGGAAGGGAGAGGGGCCCCAAAACTGGAGTTGGCTTGCAGATTCATTTCCTGGGTTGTGGCTTAGTTCATTATGTTCCTGGAACAGGAGGAGTTTTGAAGAAGTCAGGACAGAGATGAATGCTGAGTTATGTGTGAGCCCAAGAAAATATGTACAGAAAGACACGGCTCCTGTTTTAGGAACTCCTAGAGCTAGCTTTTGGCACCCACATTTTCTGTTTAAAAAAGCTGAAAAGCTTGGAACACTTGATTTTGATGTTATCTGTCTGCCTTCCTCCTTTCTTTCCCTTTTTCTTTTTCTTCTCTCTCTCTCTCTCTCTCTCTCTCTCTCTCTCTCTCCCCCCCCCACATTTTCTGTTTAAAAAAGCTGAAAAGCTTGGAACACTTGATTTTGATGTTATCTGTCTGCCTTCCTCCTTTCTTTCCCTTTTTCTTCTTCTTCTCTCTCTCTCTCTCTCTCTCTCTCTCTCTCTCTCTCTCTCTCTCTCTCTCCCTCCCTCCCTCCCTCCCTCCCTCCTCAGTTCTCAAATCATATGAGGGAACTCACATGCAAAACCGCCGAGATATGACATCCCCAATCCCTCAGTGTTATATCTTGGAGTCAGTCCCTCCCATAATTTCTAGAACCAGAGGGACACCTAAAGGTATACCTTCAAAATGGGTTTGGATGTTCAAGCCATTTAGATCATATTTCCCACATTCCCACCCTTCTTTGCTCCATAAAGCAAAAAGCCTGACGCCAGGTTCAACAGGGAAAGAAGGGAAGAGTGAAAGGGACAGATCCAGTTCTTCCAATAGCAACCAACCTTAGGCACAGGGAGCTGCAGGAAAGCAACATGAAACCCAACAGCAAAAAAGGAAATCTTCCCAAGTGGCAAGTGCCCAGACAGAGCCAGGAATGCCTTGTTGATCAGTGAAGATGGCAAAGGAAACAGATACACCCACAGCTTCTTCTAATGTGGAAACTTTGATCTGTGAGTACAGGGCTGATTTATACTTTCAACCAGGGGTCTCAAACTCGCGGCCTACGAGTTGTTGTGGCCCTCCGTATAACATTTTGTGGCCCGCGGCTGGCTTTGCGAGGCTGGCTTTCAAATGTGCGATTTTTATTTGGTAAGGGAATAATTGCGAATACTGCGATATTTGAAACAATTTGTTTACCAAGATATTGATAAAAAAAAAAGGGGGGGGTCAGGAAAATCAGTCTAATATGCACAAACAAAAATAGCAAAGCACACACTCCCAAATACATCAGTTTCTACCTAGCAGGCCCACATGAATCTACCCTGGATGGCACAAAGCTGTGTGGAGTTCAGAGGCTGAGCCCCACACAACGGCTTAGTCCTGCTTTCCTGAGACCTTGTTCCTCTTGCAAAGCCTTCAGCTCCCTCTACTGGGCATCACCTGTAAGTACCACTTGGCACACTGCCTCCTGCACAGCTGGGCTCCTTCATTTCTTCTGGGCCCAGCAGTGAAAGATGAGGCCTCTGTCACAGAAGCGTAGTGCTAGGGGGCTCTGCTCTGGCACGTGCTTTCACACTCACAAGAAGTTTTATCTCCACCCTTGACAACCTGTTTACAGTAGGCTGCCACAAAACTGGCAGATGGAAACGGAAATGCCCGGGCTATCCCAAGGCAAGGAGACTAATTCAAACAAAACTCCACCAGGAAGCATTGGGCTCCTCCCAGGGCACACGGAAAGAACCCAAGAACTATATATAGCAGGCGAATCATAAAGGCCAAGCCATATGCCAGATGAATACCAAATGAGAGAGGTCCCAAGCAGGAAGAAATGACGCACACCTGAAAATAGGGCTCCAGATGTGCAATCTCTGGAGTTCTGGTGAAGCACTGTTTCCCAAAGTGGGTGGTACCACCTACACCTGGTTCTGGACAGATCCAAGAGAGGGGACACTAGTAGCCTCCAAGCAATTGTGTAGCATTGTTCACTTAAAGACTAGTAAGGAGAGATAGCACAAGGGTTAGGGCACTAGCCCTGAATGTGGTTAGCCTGTGTTCAATCTCCAGCATCCCATATGATTCCCCTGAGTCTGCCAGCAATGATCCTGAAGTATAGAACCAGGTGTCAGACTAGAGTGATAGCACAGCGGTAGGGCATTTGCCGACCCATGATGGACAAGGGTTTGATCCTGGACATCTCATATGGTCGGTCCCCAGAGCCTGCCAGGAGCGATTTCTGAGCCTAGAGCCAGGAGTAACCCCTGAGTGCCACCTGGTGTGGCCCAAAACAAACAAAAAGAAAAACTAGGTGTTGACCCTGAACTGTATTGAGTGTGGGCCCCAAAACAATAAAACCCCACTTAAAAAAAAAAAAGAAAGAAAAGGAAAAATTTCAGGGCCAAAGAGATAGTATAGGAGTTGTCTTGCTAGCAGCCAATCCCAGTTAGATCTCAGATATAGGTGGTAATCCCAGCACCAAAGGGGGTTGTCATTCCCCAAATGATACAGAGCCAGGAGTAGTCCCTGAGTACCCTTCAGTGGGACCCAACAACCAAACAGAAAAATTTCTCATGAGAAAAAAATTCTGGGTTGTCCCATTGTATGATTTCAATAGCTGGAGATGTTTTAAGTAGAAAAAATAGGAATCCAGATATTCAGATAGCTGATCAAACCTAGCTATAGTACTGTTGAATAGGGAAGTTGACCACACCCAGATGGCTGATCCTACAAGGTGACTGTAAGGAGGGGGTAGACTCAAGCACTAGGACTTCAGAGAAAACAAATATTGAACAGCAAAGACTTCAAAGACAGAAACAGCACTGAGGCTAACCAGATAAAATATTTCCAACTGCTCTAAGGGCCCCAAAGAAATAGAAGATGCAAATGAATGCTCTGAATATTTTTTTTCTTTTTCTTTGGTTTTTGGGTCACACCCGGCAGTGCTCAGGGGCTACTCCTGGCTCTACGCTCAGAAATCGCTCCTGCAGGCTGTATGGGATGTCGGGGTTTGAACCACTGTCCTTCTGCATGCAAGGCAAACGCTTTACCTCCATGCTATCTCTCGGGCCCCAAATGCTCTGAATATTGGGAAAATGGAAACATTACCCCCAGCACACAATTTGTAATAGTTTTACCACTCTGAGGAAGAGGGACAATAACAAATGTCTCAGAAAACAGGGAGGCCATGGGGTCAGCCCTCTGAAATACACTGCCATGAGGCTCCGTATTTCTGATCCCCAAAGTTGCACCCAGAGGCGTGCACCCAGAGGCACACCAAGGTGGCAGCAGGTCCTCTTTATGACTCAGAAGGGCCATTTCTGACCATAGGTCAGCGCCTCAAAGTAAAGAAAAGTGCCAGAAGGAGGGGAGGGACCTTCCAGTCACGATAGCAGGGCTCTGTACAGACACAGTCCCAAGAAGCTGAGGCAGACAGAGAAGCAGCGTGGTCTTCTTTATGACTCAGAAGCACCATTTTCGCACCCAGGTCAGAGCCCTGAGAAGGGTACAGCCCTTTGCTCCATGGCCAGACATTTCTTCCAGTCACTCAGCCACACTGCAACACACGATAAACACCTCCAGATTGCAAAGGTCACGCTGGGAAACCCCACCATGCTTAGTAAGCAAAGATGGTAGCTCTGAAGACCCAACGTTCCACCTAAGCATGGTAGCAACAGCAGCCTCAAGTTTCTGAGGGCCCACACCACGTACAGGCCTGACTCCTGCAGCTTTCATTCCCATTGCCTCGGAATCCTTGCTCATGGAGTCACGGTCCGATGATAGCCCGCTGGCCATGCTGTCCAACGAGTGGCAGGAGATAGCGTTATACAGCGCTTCGTAGGGACCCTCCTCTTCTGCATTTATGTCAAAATCCATGATCAGCTCAGTCACTGCTTTCTCCACGTCACCTAAAAAGAAGCCAGAAATTGAGAGTCAGAGAAAGATTACACCTGGATTTTCATTCCAGAGTCACTTTGATGATAGGAATTTGACAAACACTGAGGAAAGTAAAAGAACTGACTGCATTGGGCTGTGGGCAAAGAGGTCAATTTTTTCAGGTGTTATTTTCCATTTTATAGAATTAAAGAGAATTTTCTTGAATTCAACATATTTGACTCCTTTAATGATACGTCCTAACTCCTTAAGAAATTCCCAAATGGGGCCCGGAGAGATAGCACAGCGGCGTTTGCCTTGCAAGCAGCCGATCCAGGACCAAAGGTGGTTGGTTCAAATCCCGGTGTCCCATATGGTCCCCCGTGCCTGCCAGGAGCTATTTCTGAGCAGACAGCCAGGAGAAACCTCTGAGCACCGCCGGGTGTGGCCCAAAAACCAAAAAAAAAAAAAAAAAAGAAATTCCCAAATGCCTCAATACCTTGATAGCAGAAATATCAACTCTTGTAAAGTATAATTGGGTAACTTCAGCAGTCTTTTATTTTTTGAGGGTCACACCTAGCAACACTCAGGACTTACTCCTGGCTGTGCTCAGGGATCATTTTTGGTGGTTTCAGGGGACCAACCATATCGTATGCTGGGTATCACACCTGAGTTAGCTGCATGCAAGACAAATACTCTAACGGGTATACTATCACTCTAACCCCTCAGCAATCCTTTAAATGTAGTAAGCCTCTCCATGTGTTCAAGCAAAAATGAGATAGCAGCAAGAACTTTCAAAGACGAACACACCAACAGGCACCGTATGTCACTCACTGGATAACTATCATCCCTAAGCTGTAGATTCATGGTTCTGCAAAATTAGTAACTTAGAAAACACAGGTCTCAGTGTGCTTACAACTTATCAAAACCATAACTATCAAATCCTGGCTTCTAAAGAAAGAGGCTGGGCCTGCCAAAGACAGTACATGGACCCTATCTGTTGGACAGATGTTTATTGTCAAAAATTCTAAAGATTTACCGCAGGCCAATCATGCTCCAGGCATTCAAGCACTTCCTAGAAAGGGGATTACTAAGATTTGAATTATCATGTTTATTATATATTCCAGAATTGCTCTCCTAGAGCCAACCAGAAAAGCAGGGGCTAGAAATAAGTAGGAAAAGAAGAGGGCCATCTTCAGAAGCCTAAGCTCTATCAGACTTCATATTAAAGTTCATACATTGGGGAAAAAAATCTCAATCTAAACTTATGAAGTAAGTTCCCAAGCCCCTGAAGTGGTTTTGATTCAGATTTTTCATTTTGCTAAATCACACCAAGCTCTTTACAAGCTGAGATTCCCTTAGCTGGAAGAGAAGAGCTGACTTACCCTGAGATTTCTGGGATATGGAGTCCACATTGGAGATGAGAGCTGGCTGAGGCGTGGGGGTCTTATCTACCTCCTTTGCACTTCTTTTTCCAGTCATGTGATCTGTAAGAAAAGACAACAATCCAGAAAGAGATAAAGAGAGCTTCACTAAATACAGAGGCCTAACTGAGCCACACCATCCCCTGGTCATTTCAGCGGGCAGCAGACAAGATACCTTCAATCAGTGCTGCTATCTGCTGACTCTTTTGAGAAGGTAGTTCCCGGACAGTGTCTAGGGCGGTCAGTCCACGGGGATCCTTTATGTTGACATCAATTCCTGGGAAGGCATACCAGGGGCATGGGAGAGTGAACATTCTCAAGCCAACCTCAGAGAGGTGCTAATTCCCAGGCACCTAAAGGCTCCTATCAGCAGGACCAATATTGCTCATCTCAAGTCACTTCATCAAGCTGTTCAAGAACAATTCACACACCTACACTCAACCGGGGGGGACATACATACACTGGGATTAGAGGCAGCCAGCAAACATCCCCCCTCCAGGCAGGCTAGGGGAAACAAACCCCAACCCTGGCATGCTGTGTAGACAAGAGCACTGCCGACCTCTCACCTGCAGTCAGCAGGATTTGCACCACATCGGTCTTGCCAAACAAAGCAGCCTCATGCAAAGCACTGCCCTTCTCCGTCTGGAAAGCAAACGAGGGCGCAGAGCAGGATGTCATCACAACAGTGACCCGGTTTGATGTGGTCTCACGCGACAAACGGGACAGAGACAAGAAGGGGCAGGAAACCATACAACATCGGTCATAATCATTCCCACTGTCCTTGTCTGTTTTCCAGAACCATGGTTGTGGCCCACATGGAAAAGTAACTGAAGTTACTTTTGGAGCCACTTATTGGCCAAACTCCTCAGACATCAGTTACCCAGTGGAATGAATAACTGGAAGAAAAGTACAAGGGAAAAATCCACCTTGACCTCCAATGTGGTTTGGCCAATGCAAGCCTAAGAACTGTGTTCTAGCAACAAAGGACATGAACAAGTTGGAGAGACTTTGGAGGTGCTCAATGGTGGCAGCAGGAACTCACAAATAGGAAGATAATAGATCTATTAATAGGGGAGTCCATAAGCATATCTTTTCAGGGTGCGACTGGGACCCCTGAAAAGAACCTAACACTCACTTGAGGAGTTTGTCACATTACAATGAGTCAGCGAATGGAAGCATCAGACAGGCGGTATGAAATGTGCTAAGGGCACAGCTCAGCAGCATGGGAGAGGGCCTTCTCCGAAGTGACCAGGTCCCCCTGAGCCCAGGTCTACCGTGCCCCGCTACCTGGTAGTTGCTGTCCATGCCAGCGTCCAGGAGGACCTGCACCACGGTCTTGTGGCCATTCCTTGCTGCCAAGTGCAGAGGGGTGTGCTTCTTAGTGTTGCAGCTCAAGAGGTTGGGGTGTGCGTTCAGGAGCATCTTCACCACCTCCAGTCTCCCATACAGCGCAGCCAGGTCCAGGGGTGTCTCAAATTTGTTGTTGCGCATAGTAGGGTCCGTCAGCTCCTCGAGGAGGACCTTCACCACTTCCGTGTGGCCATACTGCGCTGCGCAATGCAGAGCCGTCTCGTTGTCGTTGTTCTGAGGAGTTAGCAAGGAATCGTGTCAGAAAGACTGGCTGACAGGCACATAACTAGAACATGTAAAACCACTGGAGTTTAAATGAGAAAAATAGCAGCGATACTTGGGAACTAATCAAAGTCGGTCTGAATCTAGACACACTCCCCCTGTCAATCAGCTGGATAGCTCCAATCAGCCAATTTTGCCCCTGTGACTGCAAGGGACACCGGTCACTTCTTCCATCTCTGCAGTGGTCTATGTGCTGTAGAAGAAGGGTCTTCACACTGTGGGGACTGAGTGCAGGCACAGATGGATGCCAATTATATCACTGCCATTGATTGCTTTTAAACTCCAACTGGTTTTTACAACTTATATTTAGTCAATCTTTGTGGTACTTATAGTTCTGGATTTATTGACCATCTGGTGTCTTCCAAATAAGCTTTTTTGGGAAAAGTTTGTTATCCACGTATTAACCAGCCACCTTGCATGCAAATCAATCAGCCACCAATGAAAGCAATCAAGCAGAGCACCACAATTCACTGTCTAAGTTTCAGCCAACAGCCAGTTCTAGGGGAGGGAGATGCTTGGGCTTAGTCACAGAGCAACATGGGGCGAGGCCCAGTGCCTCCTCAGGAGCCTGCACCGATCAATGCATGCAGAACCTATGGTATGGTGAAAACAGGTGCTCCTATGTATGACATACCCAGACACGAGAAACAAGAATGCTTTGTGTGAGAGGTGCAAAATATTCAAAGTGATAACACTGCCATCAATCAAATTTACAACCCCCTGATCTTTTAAATGCCAATTTTGTTTTAAAGTAAAAGTGGGATCTAGAGGTAAGACAGAAATTTGTGCCTTCTCAACCATGGGAAGCAGCATGTCAATCATTACAAGTATATTTTTTCTTTGACTATGTCACTACAGCTGGGATAAAATCAATTCCATTGGAGCATTAATGAAAAGAATTTTCCCCACACCATCTTGGGATTCCTGCATTTGTCCAGGAGGGTTCTGCCTCTGTGGAGAAACAAAGTTTACGGGGGGGGGGGGGGTGTATGTATCAGGTCAATATTGTGCACCTTTCAGTGATCGAGAGAGGGGGAAAAAAGGAGTTTCCACTGTTTTAATTCTATGAATGACTTTTTAAAGTAACACATTAGCAGTTACCCAAACATACGTGCGATTCCATCTGCTTTAGATCTGGTATTTGACTGCATCATTTTTTCCAGCCTCACCAAATAGATCAGAAAAATGGAGAGCTGCCAGGAGCAAGGCCCTCAAAAGACCAGAATAATAGCAAACAAACATAATTTTACTGAAAGGACAGAAAAGATGGTAGTGGGAGCTACATGCAAAGAAGAATGCACACAAATAAAGACAAGCAGAACTGAGCTCAAACACACCAGGGAGGCAGCAGCTGGGAAAGTGAGACAGCCTTCACTGGCTCCAGAACACAACCAGGTAGCAAAGCCCTCCTGTGACACAGCTGGGCCTGGGGAAAAACCCCATTTCAACCCAGAAGTCTGGAGAAAGAAGGGAGTGAGGGAGGAAGGCATGGCAGAAAGCAATTCACTATACAGATCCGTATGGAATATCCATGTCCTCCTAAGCTGGGGTGTGCATTCCCTGAGCCAACTCAGGGCTGTCACTTCACTTTCTCATTATGAGAAGACGAACAACTACATCCAAGAAAACTCATAGCAGCACTCTGGAGTTGACCCTGGGAAGAATGGCAACCCCCAAAGCTTAAGAGAATTCTCAGTGCTCTACATCAAGATTAGCATGACAGCAAGGAATAAGAAAGTCTGCATTTTATTTTTGTTTGTTTTGGAGCACACACAGCAATGTTCAGGGCTTATTCCTTGCTCTGCATTTGGGAGTCATTCCTGGTGGTGCTTGAATAGAACCAGGGTCGGACAAGCATCCTACCTGCTGTTACTAATGCTCAGGCAGACAGTCTGCATTTTCTTACTAAAATTTCAATTCCCAAAACTTTCACTTACTCTGACGCAGATACTGCCTCCCAACAACTACAATAATTTGTCCTTACTTTTTTTTGGGAAAAACATATTGGGGCTTGAAGGACTATAAAACATTTTTGTTGTTTTTTGGGCCACACCTGGAGGCACTCAGCGGTTACTCCTGTCTCTGCACTCAGAAGTCACTCCTGGCAGGCTCGGGGGACCACGTGGGATGACGGGGATTGAACCTAGGTCCATCTAACACCTTACGGCTGTGCTATCTCTCTGGTCCCAAAAATTATAAAAATTTTTAAGCATTCAAGGAATGCTTGAGGGTGGAGGAAATCTTTCTCTGTTTTTTTGTTTGTTTTACTAGAACTAGAGTTGCTACCACAAAGTTGCTTTGCTAAAAGCCAAATCTTGCTCATTACCAAGCAAATTTCCTGTCTGTGTTTAAAAAAAAAAATGGTCTGACCACATCTCTACTTAATATTATCCACAGAGAAGGAAGCAGCTTCCAATGTTTGTCTTACTAGACAAGGTGTGGTAATTTGAGGGGCGGGGGGGGGGGCACACGCACACCTGATGGTGCTCAGGCTCAGGGCTTATTCCTGACTCTGTGTCAGGGATCACTCTTTTTTTTTTTTTTTTTTTTTGGTTTTTGGTTTTTGGGCCACACCCTGTGACGCTCAGGGGTTACTCCTGGCTATGCGCTCAGAAGTTGCTCCTGGCTTCTTGGGGGACCATATGGGACGCCGGGGGATCGAACCGAGGTCCGTCCTAGACTAGCACAGGCAAGGCAGGCACCTTACCTCCAGCGCCACCGCCCGGCCCCAGGGATCACTCTTAGTGAAGCTCAGGAGCCATAAGGAAAATCAAAGATTGAACCCAAGCTAACCATGTACAAAGCAAGCGACCTATTCTGCCCCAATTCTGTGGTGACCACATCTCTTGATTCTAAATACAGGCCTCACACAACGAGCTCTGATTACATTTTCCCTTTGGGTCTGACAACAGTACAGGGAAGTATCTATTCATGAACTCATGAGGAAGTGAAGGGCTCCAAGAGCATATTCTGACCACCTGGAATCCTTCTCTTTCACACCTTCCAAGTCAGGCCAAATGCTCAGAACTTGAGAGATTCAAGAACCATTTTACTACAGTGAGAATCATACTACTATAATCATGACTATAGTACTTTATTTATTTATTTATAGTACTTTATTATCTCACTTCAGACATTTTATAGCCCAATTTTCCTAAAGCCTTTGCATAAACTCTCCATTTCTGCTCATCTTGAGACTCACTTTTATCTTTTCTTGATAAGGTCAATATACCTATAAAGAAAATTATCCCAGTATGAAGACTATATTCAATGTATAAACTTATTTCTACAGAATATATGTGTGCATACATGCATATTTAAATGTATATATACACATAGATGAAGGAATGGCCATTGCCTCCCAGTGCTTAGATTACTACCCAAGTGCTCTCTTGACCATACTGACAACTAAGTCACTTAGGGACGACAGCTGAGCTCCAATTCACTATACTAACAGCAGGTCGTAGTAGAAACATAACAAAAGCGTAATGAAAGGACAATTCCAGTGGGATTTAGAAGACAATGAAGAAACACCAAGAAGAAGAGTTGCATTATTTTGGAATGCTCTGGAAGGCAGAACACTGGCCCAAAGATGGAAGAGAGATGAACACCAATCAACAGAAAACAAAAATAAAAACTCAATGAACTCAAACGAGAGGTTGCCATGCAGTTCATTCTATTTGTCACCAAGAGAAAGAAACAAAATAAGGGAATGAAGTCCACTTTTCAGGTGAGAGAGAGGATCCTGCGGGATGAGTGTTTCTCTGAAACTGGGAACTTAAAAGTAATAAATCCTAAATCCAACACCCCAGGACTTATGACTTACCAAGGTGGCAACTGAGAGGATAAAGCCCAGAAAAACGATCATTAAGGATCTTACCAAAACTGGAAGCACCTAATTAACCCTTTAATGATCATCGAGAATAAGACAAAGTAATCCTGTGGACCTTGTGATTGTGGTGCACTAAATAGGATGATGGCTCTGTGGCATCACTGGCATCTAACCAGGATGGAAATAGCAAACTCAAACCAAAAGAGTCTACAAGACCACTGGCCTACACATTTTTAACATGGCAATGTCATGAAAGACTATGAAACAAAGATCTTTCCAGATGGGCTACGGTCCTGAATCGAAACCTAGGTAAGAAATACAGCTCCTTTCCCCCAGGGGCCAGAGAGATAGCATGGAGGTAGGGCATTTTCCTTGCACGCAGAAGGACAGTGGTTCAAATCCCAGCATCCCATAAGGTCCCCCAAGCCTGCCAGGAGCCGGGTGTGACCCAAAAACCAAAAAAAAAAAAAAATACAACCCCCTTTTTTTTTTGTTATTGTTCTAAAGGACACTGAGGCAAGTGCTGAAATTTAAAGATGAATTCTATATTAAATACCAGTATCATGTCAATGCTGGTAATCTGAATCTTGTATCTATATAAGTAAGCATCCTTGTTCTTAGGAGAAACATGTTCGTGTGTGTGTGTGTGTGTGTGTGTGTGTGTGTGTGTGTGTGTGTGTGTGTGTGTGTGTGTGTGTGTGGTTTTTGGGTCACACCCGGCAGTGCTCAGGGGTTATTCCTGGCTCCAGGCTCAGAAATTGCTCCTGGCAGGCATGGGGAACCATATGGGACGCCGGGATTCGAACCAATGACCTCCTGCATGAAAGGCAAATGCCTTACCTCCATGCTATATCTCCGGGCCCAATATGTTCAAGTATTTAAGGTTGAAGAATCATAATGCCCATGCCTCTTAAAAGTTTATCATCAGGGACCAGAGAGATAGAATGGAGGTAAGGCATTTGCCTTGCATGCAGAAGGACGATGGTTCAAATCCCAGCACCCCACATGGTCCCCCGAGCACTGCCAGGTGTGACCCAAAAACCAAAAAAAAAAAAAAAAAGTGTATCATCAACTGTAACAATTGCATAATAGAAAACAAATGTGACAAAATGTCAAGAGTTAGAAAATGTATGAGACTTGCAAGATAGTATTGTGGGTAGGGTGCTTGCCTTGTGCCGTGTAGACTGGGTTTAATCACTGGCACCCCATATTATCTACCAACCACCCCAGGAGTGATGCCTGAGCACAGAACTAGGATTAAACCCTGAGCATAGCACGGTGTGGCCTCAAAACCAAAGCACTAAGACAACAATAAAAAGAATCAGGGAATTTAGAAGAGTCCAATAAACTTTAATATATTATACCTATAATTTTTATTAACTAAAAATGTTATGTATTTCATGTGCCAAGAATCAAATTGAAGATTTCACACATGCAAAGCATGTGACTTATCACTAAGCCATACCAACAGCACTTGGAAACCACCCTGCACTGGTTTTGGAGTCCTACTTGGCTGTATTCAGAGGTTATTCCTTGATTTTTGCTCAGGGGTCACCTTGGCAGTTCTGGGAAAACATATGTGGTGCCAGAGATATAATCTACATTGGCTCTATGCGAGGCAAATGCCTTACCAGCTGTACTATCTCTCCAATGCCTGAAAACCCTTTTTTTTTTTTTTTAAATTTTTTTTTTTTTTTGAAAACCCTTTTTAATAAAAAGTTGTATTTAAGAAATTGTTCGGTGTTTCTGATGAGTTGTTAGTTCATCAGTAAGTAGAGACGATTAACTTAGATCAGTTTTGCTCAAATGGGGGCCATGTAGCCAGGATATTCTAAGGGGGCAAGAACAAAAGACGAGAGGGTCAATCTGACGCTCAGGGAGAGCACAGGAAAGAAACAACTGAGCCACAGGGTGAGAAAAGACTTAAAGAAATGCTAGTTTGAATAACTGCAGGCTCTGCAGTTAAGCTGTAGTCCTTAAGTGTGCTGAGAAACAGCACTCTCCCAAACAAATCTGACTATTGAGACTACTTTAAGTATTTTAAAGAAATAAACAATTTCACTAATTCCACTGTAGCTAAAAACGATTTACATTTGAATAGGCTTGTCCTGACTTGCTAAAAGGGAGCAAGGACCCTGGAAACTAAAGCTACCTCTGCTCCCAGCAAAGGCATCCAAGAAACCCCAATTTCTACAGGTATGTGATAGTCCTTAGCACACAATGTACATTAGTAAATCAATTCCTGATGCAAGGCTGTCAGTGAAAAGCAAGATATGGTCAGGATAAAACTGGAGGGCACAGAGGGACAGATTCTAAGACTCTGAAGAAAGGGTTGCATTCTGCACAATCCAGCTTTACCACATAATGTGACTAGCATCATTTGATTTTGGGGATGTGGTGGGGAGGGGCAGGTAGAGAAAGGGGAAAAGGAAAAGTACTGTATTTCCAAAAACTAAAGTATGTCCTGTTTCATTCACAAAATTATTTTATTGGTACAAAAACCAAGAGAAATGTGCTTTCAACAATCAGTTTTTGAGCCAAGAGAGATAATCCAGTGATTAAAGGCACTTTCCTTGTACATGACTGACCTGGATTCAACCCCAGTGCCTCATCTAGTCCCCAAATCTCCACCAAAAGTGATTTCTGAATGTAGGATCAGGAATAAGCCATGAGAGTTGAGAGTGCCCCCAAAACAAAACAAAAAGAACCAAAGGCGCCTCTTCCCAAAATGGAACACTGAATAGACTAACTGAACAATGTTATAAAGCTTCATAAACTACTATCCTAAGCTAAATTCTAAAACACAGTTTCACAAACACTACCTTGCATAGTTTCTGTAAATTAGAATCTCAAATATTACTAGTTACCAGATCTATTAACTTTATGTAAATTATCTTTTGAAACTCCAAAACAAACCAGAAGACAGATCATATCCTCTTTTATAAAGAGGAAACTGAGACTCAGAAAAATTAAGTGACTTCTTCAACTGAGGAATTCTATGGCAGCACAAAATTCAAATTCAGGCCTGATTTGAAAGTTAGCTATTGGGCCGGAGATAGCGTAGCAGTAGGGCGTTTGCCTTGCATGCAGAAGGACGGTGGTTCGAATCCCGGCATCCCGTATGGTCCCCAGAGCCTACCAGGGGCGATTTCTGAGCATAGAGCCAGGAGTAACCCCTGAGCATTGCCGGGGAAAAAAAAGGCAGTTAGCTGTTAAAGTTTCCAACACTATCATTCTATTTCAAAAAACACAAGAAATCTAAGGTATTTTGAAGGCTAGAAAACAGAACTGAAAGAAGGGGACATTGACAAACGCCAACACATGTATCCCACAGATCAACTTGTGTTTCACCACTGATGCCTCCCAGCTGAAGAAAATCTCCCGCAGGACTCGCCTGGGTCTAGTCTTGTAAGAGCTTCGCTTCCTACACATTTCTCAAAGTAAAACAAACTGTCTTGTGCATGCAATCATGTAGAAGTACAGGTTTTTTTTCCCTGCGGATGTTTTCAGAGCAAGAGAAAAGTAGCTAACGTGAATAAAAGCAGCATATATTAACCAAACTCCAGATGTTGCTGAAAAACAAAACTCACCCATGTGAAAACTCCATCAAAAACAACAGGTGAGCGCTCTGAGTATCAAGGCTACCACCAATTCAAACCTACTAATGCTGCATCCAGATGAGGCTGGTGAAAGGCTGGGCTGTCCGAGGATCTATCAAAGCATTTATTGCCCAAGTCTCAGAGAGGGGACGGCCCCAAGCAAGTGTCTTGCTCATCCTTAAAGCAGAATTTCCCATTTCAGGGCCCTTCCAAGGTCTGAGAGTCACCAAGTAAAGAGAGAAGTTAATGATTAGGGAGAAGAGACCACAGCTGAAAGCCCCGGGAAGAAAGGCAAGCACAGGAGATGAGCCACAAGCAACAACTATAGGATATAATGGGCTAGATTTAGAATGTTCATTCCCTGTAGATCCACAAGTTACAACAAATTAGAGTCCACTTCAAAAAAAATAAAGATTAAAATAGCCAAGAAGCATAATTTAATCTTGTTTGCACTGGTTTAAAAGTAAACAAGCTTGACATCTTTATATGATCTTGAAATCACAATACCTATGCATGTAAATACATCCTTTTATTTCTCTCCTGCCAAACCTATGCCTTTCAAATATTCCCGGAAGAGCTCCCAACCTTTCCAGAATGACTATCGGTATTTAACTACAAAACCAAACCCCACTGATTGATTTTTCCCATTATTCCCAGACAAGCCAGAAGCAGATGGGCTGAAGCGACAACTGTTAGAGTGACAAGGAGAAGCCCAAGTAGAGAATAAGAGTGAAAGGAAGTCAGAGGAGACCCAGGAGAGAGGTCAGCTCGGAGAAATGATGCAGAGAAAACCTGACAGCAAAGTACACACCTTGGCATTGATATAAGGGTCAAAAGGGCCGTACTTTTTGAGTTCTTTGATCTCAAGAGCATTCTACAAAAAGGAGAGGAAAAGAAAATGTGATGATAAAATGGATGAAATATTTCAAAGCAATGCACAGCCCTAAGGGGCTCAACATTAGGATAATTTGGATTTGGATCCTTCAAATGGAAGTTAATGGGGTAGACACCCTCCAGGGCACGGCACTCACCACCCCGCCTCCCTACCCAAGCTGGAACCACATTAATGGCTTCTTATAAATCAATGTGCAGCTTGTAACTACTCTAGGCTCTTCAAGCTACTGCAGGCAGATGTCTTAATGAGGCCCTGCCCCACCCACCTGACTGCCAAGTTCTCTGGGCATGGGACTGGCATCCCACCTATTGATGGAAAAATCCAGGCAGGAGGTGGCAGTGAGGAGGACTGGCTAAGGTCACTCTTAAAGGGCTCAAAAATTCAAGCAGCTGTATCTAAGGCAAAAGTGGGCCAACACAGAATTAGAAATAGTTGCTGAGGGCCCGGAGAGATAGCACAGCAGCGTTTGCCTTGCAAGCAGCCGATCCAGGACCAAAGGTGGTTGGTTCGAATCCCGGTGTCCCATATGGTCCCTGTGCCTGCCAGGAGCTATTTCTGAGCAGACAGCCAGGAGTAACCCCTGAGCACCGCCGGGAGTGGCCCAAAAAACAAAAAACAAAAAACAAACAAAAAAAGAAATAGTTGCTGAAAATTTCTTGAATGATAAGGATTTTAACAGGGAATTAGTTTTTAATGTTAAGGAGTATTAGTCCAAAGCAAATATCCTAGCTTCCTACAGAGAAGAGTTACCCCTTAGCCAGGAGGAATACAAAGATCCTCGTGATTACTGTAAATGTCTGTGGCTCAGCTATCCAGAAAACACAACCAAAAGGAAAGAGGACGCTGATCCACAGCCAAATATTCGCTATCTCTAGTCTGTGGGACTTGGGAGCCATCTTTCCTTCTCTCCCATATCAAAGCAGTTATCCTTCTCCGAGCCCAACGTGAGCTCCTAACAGCTCGATGAGAACTTGCTTGGCTCTTGATGATGGACCATCTTGGCAGAATTATTTCCTGTTGTTTTTTTTCCTTAAAGGAATAACCCTGATCTAATCCTATACATAATTTAACAATCTCCTTTCAGCAAAGTCATTAGGAAAATAGATCTAGCTTATTGAGATTCACATACCTCTCTTTCCAGGAACTAAAGGGGGAAAAAATGTAGCTGCTTCAATTCCAAACAGGAGAAAATGAGGCCTATCATCAAGGAAAAGCCCATATCCTCTCAGACCCAAACTCTAGGGAATATGCTTTTATTAGAGAATCATTTAAGTATAGCTTTCCCAGAGAAATCCATTTTAAGAACATATTGTAGAAGAGTGGGTGACTGTAAGGTTCCTGTAAGGTACTTTTGTTAAATGCTGCATTTATTTTCTAAGACTACCTCTCCATTGTCAAAGTATGCCCACTCGGGAATGAACATCAGATGACATCCTGTTGAATCACTTCTGACCTCCATTCACAGTTTTCTGTGAGTCTACGTCCCAGCTCGAGCATGTGTTACTTCCACTGCTTCGTGTGGTGGTGTTTGTGAAGCCACAGCATGCATTTCCACAGGGCTCGTCCACACTGGGAGGTGGGGGGTGTTTCTGTTCACAAGTTCACATAGCACTAGCCCGACAATTTACAGCTAACATAATCCACTAGTTAGAAACTATATTTGCTGGCTTTGTGGATTTCTTGAATTGTGTGAATGAAGTGCTACTATTCTAATACTATTCTAATCTGTGAGACTCAAGTGCATCTTCCCAGGTTTCTCCTCTGCACTGCGTGGAGCATTACAGAGAAGAGGGGGGTTAGGAGTAGGGCAGGCCAGCTGCTTCACTGAGACTCACACCCTGGGACTGAGACAGGGAAGGAGAAGCCGAGGTCTGGCTAAGAGGAATGGAGGGAAGCGTCCCTCCCTTCGGACCTGTTCGTTGACTCTGGTATGTGAGGGCCCTTGGTGAATGAGCAACCGCACAATCTGGGCATCCCCTTTCCAAGCTGCCAAGTGCAGAGGGTAACAGCCTTTCGAATCAGCCACGTTGGTCAGCGCGTCGTTCCTCAGAAGAACCTCAACCACATCCCTAGGAGGCAAAAATCAATCATGAGTTTGCACAGCCTACAAGACTTCGCATGGCAGCTCTTTGCATTTCTTTGTATACCATGAGAACGGCTCACAGACATTATCTCACTTGGCTCCTATCTCTCCGTGAGCTCATCGCCCAGGCTTTGCCTTTCGTTTCAGCGAGCCACACACTAAACTGACGTATCATCTCCTTATTCACTTCAGCTTTCAAGATAATCCATTTATTTTTCACTCTTTTGAGAACGTCTGGTCTCCTTGTGTAAACCCTGTAATGTGTCCTTGTTTGTGGTGTTTGAACAGCATTTGGGGATAGAATTTACATAAACGTAGTCATGCAAGATAAATATTCACCACATGATTCAGAGCATTTTGTGATGTGGCAGCTGAAAGTCAAGCAGAACAGAATTACAGTTGCTGCACATATAAGCCAGGCACATATGGGATCATTTGATACATCCAGAAAGGAGGACTTGACTTTCTTCTGGGCAACACCACTAATTAGACAGGTACAAGTGTATACTTATTACTATGCACAGAAGGTCAAAGAAAACCCCCACTGTAAATATAATCAGAACTGGAGATCATCTTAGTTAACAGGCTACAGTTGCTGAAGATTTGCTTTAATTTAGGGTACCCAACTATTCGAGCCAGGCAGAGGCTGTCTATAGATTCATTTATGAATTAACTTATGAATTATTTATGAGTGATGTGGTAATGCAGGTTGCCCCATTTAAGTAGGGTCTCTTGCTAGTGAAACCTAAATTGACTATAAAATAAACATAAGGGGGGGGCCGGCGAGGTGGTGCTAGAGGTAAGGTGTCTGCCTTGCAAGCGCTAGCCAAGGAAGGACCGTGTTTTGATCTCCTGGCATCCCATATGGTCCCCCCAAGCCCGGGGCAATTTCTGGGCGCTTAGCCAGGAGTAACCCCTGAGCATCAAACGGATGTGGTCTGAAAAACCAAAAAAAAAATAAATAAATAAATAAACAAACAAACAAACATAAGGATCACATGGGGATGAACAGATAGTATGGCAAGCAGGGCTTTTGCAAGAGTAGGGCTCTTGCCTTGCACAGAGCCAACCAGAGTTTGATCCCTGGTACCACATGTGGTCCCACGAGTCCTGCCAGCAGTGATCCTTGAGTGCTGAGCCAGGAGAAAGTCCTGCACACATCTGGATGTGGCCCCAAAACAAAAATAAGACCCCAAAGCCCCATAAGGATCATGATTCAATATATTAGAAGTTTAAAGGAAGGGTAGGGTAGCAATCACTGCTGTTCCTGGCACACTGACATTTTTAGGCTGGGACAATATCACACAATTGATAAAATACCTGAGGTGTTAAGGTATTCACTCATTCATCTAAGGCAGGGTTCTCAAACTCCCTCAAACGGCCGTTTGTGGCCCTCCGTACAACATTTTGTGGCTCTGCCCTAGAGGAATCTTTTTTTGTTTTGTTTTGTTTTGTTTTAGTTGTTTGGGTCACACCCCCCAATGTTCAAGGCTTACTACTGACTTTGCACTCAAGGATCACCCGACTTTGCCTTCTGCAGCCCATAGGTAAATTGAGTTTGAGACCCCTGACCTAAGGTGTAAGGTATTTTTCACCTAAGGTATTCACTCATTCACCTGGTGTAAGGTATTATTAACACCTGAGGTGTTAATATCTAAGGTGTTTTCCAAGTGTTGCACTCTGGAAAATCTACAATGAGGGGACCCTGCCCCCTCAAATAAAACTGTGCACCTCTACAGTCTACAGCATTATGCCTTCAACTCTCCTAAACACCCTGTATTCTGTTACTCTGTTTTCCACTTTTCCATATCCTGGAAAATGTATTCCTTATACTCCAACCTATTACAACTTTCTCCCTTAAAGTGCAGCAAGCACCCTATTTGGCTACCAAATCATCAAAGCAATATACCGTTTCCTCTCAAACTCCCCCCAAAGAACATCTCTAGAAAACTTTCCACACAAATCCCACCTTTTTCCTGATAACTTCTTTATACTTATAGAATTAAGCAAGCTTTATTATATGTACATGCTTTTCCCTTAAAACAATGGTTCTCAGGGGGCCAGGAAGATAGCTCAAAGGGCTGGAGTACATGCGTAAAAACCCTGAGCTCCACCCTGACACCTATGTCTCCCCTTACCCTCAGCACTACTGGCTATAATCCTGATGATCTGTCAATACCACTGGGTATAGCCTTGGTGGACCATCACTGAGAGTTGTGGCTCCCACAGCCCCTGACACCACTAGCTGGCACCTGGCCTGATTCTGCCTTGAGTGGCCACAGGTCTCAAGCCTTGAGTAACTCCAATTTTTTCAAATAGTTCCTCTTGAGATATGAAGAGAGTATAGTGGATAGGGTGCTTGCCTTACTCATAGCTAACAGCTTCAATTGTTGGCACTACATATACTTAGTTTTAGAGCACCTCCAAGGATGACCCAGAGTATACAGCCAGGAGTAAGCCTTGAGCACCACTGGGTGTGACCCAAAAGTCAAACACATATGCACAAATTGTCTTTGTTGTTGACAAGGATAATTTTATAAGGCAAGCAAAATGACAAAGTAAGGGACAAAGTAATAGTAAAGGCAGGGTGCTTGCCTTAGATGCAGCTCAACAGGGTTTAATCCCTGGCACCATATATAGTCCCCCAAGCCCTGCCAAGAGAGATTCCTGAGCATAGAGTAAGCCTTAAACACTATTGGATATGGCCCCCAAACAAAGACAAAGTGAATAAAAACTTTAATGGAAATATGACCATTAATATATTTCTCATGATCAATGTATTTTCAGTTTACAAAGGGGATGATTACCTAATAGTTTTCCAGCCCCTTTATGACGTGACTGCCCCAAAATTGATCCTTCATATTGTGTGGAAGGGAAAAGAATGAACATGTTAAAATTTAAGACTTAAAGCCATAGCAGCACCACAGCAGTAGGGTGCTTGCCTTGCACACAGCCAACCTGAGATGGACCCAGGTTCAATCTCCAGCATCCCCTAAGCCTGCCAGGAATACCACCAGGTGTGACCCAAAAACCAAAAACTAAAATAAAATATAAAACTTGGAGCTGGGAGACAGTTCAAAGGATTGGAGCACATGCTGGGCATTCAGGAGGCCCCAGAGGGGTGGCCCTAGTGGGTCCCAACAGCAAATTGTCCCAGCAGTACTGCATCACTGGGTACAAATACTGGGATGTTCAGAATTTGTGGACAGATCCAGTTATCTCCAGGAGTGGCCCTAGCACTGTCTGGGAAATTCTGCCCAAAAAAGAGAAGAAAAGGTAAAACTTAACCTCTGGGCGGCAAGTGGGTAGAAAGAATTTTAGAAAATTTACGTAAAAAGAGGAATTCTGGGTCAGAGATACAGTATGGGGCTAAGGTACTGTCTTTACAGGCAGCTGATCTCAGTCCAATCCCAGACACCACAGGGTCTCCTGAGCTCAGCCAAGAGTGGGCAGATTCCCCTTTCTGCATGGACTACAGTAGCCCAATGCCACCCCCAACACCCCCTGACAGAAAGGGCCCAGAGCCACGACTTAATCTTATCAGATCTCCAATCTATTTTGTTTTAGATTTATAAATGCTGGGCCATGTGGCCATTTATAGCCACATGACATCTCAATATCTCGAAGTGACAGTTCAGTAGTATCATAGGAAATCTGATGGGAAAGTTACACAGTAATCTACCAGCCTTACTGAGCCTAAACAGCAATACAGAAGGCTCACCTAGCACCAGCCACAGCCCAGTAAAACCTTAGACACTAACTTCAGTAATACCATGGAGATATCTAACATTCATTTCAAATTGACCTGAGTTGATCTAAGATTTTGGGGGGGGGGTTTGGGTTTTGGGTCACACCCGGCAGAGCTCTGGGGTTCCTCCTGGCTCTATGCTCAGAAATCACCCCTGGCAGGCTCAGGGGACCATATGGGATGCCGGGATTCGAACCACTGTCCTTCTGCATGCAAAGCAAATGCCCTGCCTCCATGCTATCTCTCCGGTCCCTGATCTAAGATTTTATCATTTGAATTGTGTTGTAGCAAGCAATATGAAGTAACTTTTCTGTGCCTGTATGGAGGTGGGTGGTGGGTGGGTGACTGGGGATACTGGTGAAGGAATGATCATATTGGTGGTGAAATTAAATGTTCAAACATTTAATGTCTGAAATGACTGTATTATGAACAACTTGGTAAATTGTAATGTTATAATAAAAATGAGAAATAAAACTAAAGATTGACAACCCCCGCACCCCTGCTAACCACAGCATCTGGAATATCTCCTAAGCACTGCCAGGAGTGACCTGAACCTCCATTCTGTGCAAAAAAAAAAAAATCCGAGATTAAAGTTGTTTTTTTTTTTCTTCTTTTTTCTCAAATTCTCAGTGCCATATTTTAGCAATTCTCTAAAGGAAGCAAAGCAAGGGTTTGGGTGGATAGGATGGAATACTTACTTATGGCCATTCAGAGCAGCATGGTGCAGAGGTGTGTAGCCGGTGCTGTCAACGCAGTTCACATTCGGCCCCCTCCAGATGCTAGAGGGAGACAAAGACTGAAGTCATACACCCAACTGACAACTAGTCACTTGAAGAACTCTGTGTGTTTAGCCAAACTGTCACCACCATATGACTCCTGACAAGGAAAAGCAGCAATTTACTCCAGAAATGGACAGCAGCTGGAGTGATAGTACAACGGAGGCAGTGGTCCTCAAACTACGGCCCGTGGGCTACATACTGTATTTGTTTCCGTTTTGTTTCTTCACTTCAAAATAAGATATATGCAGTGTGCATAAGAATTTGTTCATAGTTTTTGTTTTTACTATAGTCCAGCCCTCCAACAGTCTGAAGGCAGTGAACTGGCCTCGTTTAAAAAGTTTGAGGACCACTAGGGTAGGGTGTTTGTTTTGCAAACAGCTGGCCCGGGTTTAATCCTCAGCATTTGAGAAATACTTGAAAGAAGGGTGGAGGGGATACCAAGATGGCACACAAGAGGTGGTCAGAGACCAGGAAGTATGGTACCAGGGATAGAATTTGGGTTCTCTTAGTTACCTTCCCATCTCTCCAAAGTTTCAATTCTTATGTCTTAATTCTTTTTATATTTTGTTTTGTTTTGGTTTGGTTTTTGGTCCACAGCCAGCAATGCTGAGGTTATTTTCTGGGCTCAAGAATCACTCCTGAGGATTCTTGAGGGATATATGTGATTGTCAAGGATCAAATCCAGACTGGCCTTGTGCAAGGCAAGTGCCCTACTTGTTGTACTATCACTTTGGTCCCTTAATTCTCATTGTTGGCCAATGCAGTTAAGTTTTGTACTTTAGTGCACTGCCCAGAACTTTAAAAATACTATCCTGGGTGCAGGATAGAGTACAATAGACAAAGCCTTGCACATGGCCAACCAAGTTCAATCTCTGGTTACCCATTTGGTCCCCTGAGCCCTTCCACAAGTAATCCCTAAATAGAGAGCCCTGAGTAAGCTCTGAAAACAGCTGAATGTGACCTTAAAAATAAAGTCACAAAAGGACTTTCATTATAGATCAAAACCTCACGAAGAACTCACAGTCCTAAACATGCACTAAGTGATGAACTATCCTAATACCTCAAACAACAAATAGACATGAAGGAAGAGACTGACCGCAACACAATATAGTAAATTGTAATATTCCTCTATTACTGCTGAATAGATTGACTAGGCCAAAACTCAACCAAAAAAACCCACTGGCCTTAGAAGAAACGAGGGGCCGGAGAGATAGCACAGCGGTGTTTGCCTTGTAAGCAGCCAATCCAGGACCTAAGGTGGTTGGTTCAGATCCCAGCATCCCATATGGTCCCCCGCGCCTGCTAGGAGCTATTTCTGAGCAGATAGCCAGGAGTAACCCCTGAGCACCGCCGGGTGTGGCCCAAAACACCAAAACAAACAAACAAACAAACAAACAAAAACAAAGAAGAAATGAAAGATATGGGCCCTTCAGCTTCCAAAATCTGAGTACACATTCCTCTCTAATGTACACAGGGCAATCTCCAAGAAAGACCACATGCTAGTTCATAAAACATATCTCCACAAAAATAAAAGACAGAAATCGTATCAACATTTTTTGGGGGGGGGTCACACCTGGCAGCGCTCAGGGGTTATTCCTGGCTCTACGTTCAGAAATCGCTCTTGGCAGGCTCGGGGGACATTATGGGATGCCAACATTCAAACCACCATCCTTCTGCATGCAAGGCAAACTCACTACCTTCATGCCATTTCTCTGGCCCCTCATATCAACTATTTTCTCTAATCACAATACTTACAAACAAAATCAAAACTAAAGCACTTGAAATTAAATAGTCAATATGAATTTTTCAGGGGAGAGGAAAGTTAGGGAAAGGGAGGGGAGGAATGGGAAAGAAGGAAAAAAGAAAAAAGGAAAAAAGAGAGAACACAGTCAAAAGAACTGGAGAGTTGAGTAAGGGAAGGGGGTGGAGAGGTGAGGTCCTTGGGACATTGGTGGAGGAAAGCAAGCACTCCAATGATAGATATGATGTTTAAAAGACAAATGCGTAAAACAAAAGCATGTAATTCATAGTACTGCAATAAAAATTAAAACGCACACTATGCACACACACTAATATATATTAGGAATCCCTATTCTGTTTTAGTGTTCATGAAAATACCTCCACTGCTGTTGGCGATTGGCTGGAGACAGATTCTGTAACGTGAAAAAGAAGTGTCTTATTTGAAGTACTTTTTAATTTAAATGCATTTTCTGCATCTGTGGAGATAATCACAGCTTTCCACATTTACTCAACAGTACCTGCTGGTTTGTTGAGCCATTCTCAGGCAGGAGATAGCTCAGTGGGGACTGGACATATGCTCTGCATGTAGGAGGCATGGGTTCATTCAGTACCTGGTACCACATGGTCCCCTGAGCACAGAGTTGGCATGTAACTCCTAATCATGCTGGATATGACCTCCAAACCAAATCTATTTTGAATAATTCTTTACTATTCTTTTATGTTCATTATGATCAAGTTAGTGGACTTTTTACTTGAGAGCTAGCTTCTATTGAGTATTTGCTTAGGATTTTCATGCCTTCATTCATGAGTGAGGCTCAATGCAAATTTTTGCTGCTCGTGCTATCACTATTATATAGTAATCACTGTTAGGTTTGGGTTTGAGATGAGCTGGGTAGCTATATACTAAACCTTTGTTTATTTAGAACTCATAAATGTAGGACACTAAGATCGTAAATATTCATCAGTAAAAGCATTTGGGCTCAGTCTTTATGCTCAGATGTTGGAAACAGTATTCTTTACAACATAAAAAATTTGAAACTAGCCCTAAATTACAATCAATAAAGAAAGGATGAGATGATAACTAAGATATAGAAAGTTGATTATCACATGCCATATCATATACAACTACAACGTTACTAATAAGGCAGAAGAGATTATAATAAAATACTAGGAGAAGGAAACAAAATTATACATATATAAAATTTTGATGAGGTCAGAGAGATACAGGATATATCTAAACAGATATACTCAACAGGCTGAGCCTATGCTTTGCATACCCTGAGTCCAGAATCAAGTCCTAGCACTGCTAATATGTCCTACCCCCCAAGGACCAACAGGGGCGATTCATGAGCACAGAACCCCTGAAAACCACTGGGTGGGGTTAAAAAAAAGCTAAACAAAAAAATTAATTAAAAATATTTCTATGAGGATTCTTGGAGTTGCTCAGGGGCTACTTCCAGCATAGTGCTTGGGATCGCTCCTGGCAGCGCTCAGAGGACAATGCAGTGCCAGGGATTAAAACAGAAATCTCAAAAAAAAAAAAAAAACAGAAATCTCCCACAGATAAGGCTATGAGCCCTCTGAGATTTCCATCCAGAGGAAATTTTATCAGGACTTTGGATGAAGCACACAAATTTACTCCACCCTAACTATGCCAAATTGCATGAATTAACAGAAGCAATTCCACTGATAGAAAATAAATAAGATTGTTAATAAATAAGCAGGTTCAGTCAACAAAAGATGAAAAATTACTATCAATTAACTGATAGCATGATGAAATTCCTACAAAACAGAAATCAAAATCAGTTAAGATCCTATCTACAAGAGACAGAAACTAATGGAAGCAAATTAAAATAATCACACATGGCTATTCACTTATTAGAATGATACAAATGGAAGTAATTATATTATAAAGTGTTTAGAAATACCAGAGAAACAAGGACTGTGAAGTATTACTGGTATGCGTTCAAATCGGTGGATTTCCTTGGGGAAGATCATTTGGCAATATCCACCCAAAGCAAAAATAGGTCTTCACTCTTGAGCCAGCAGCTCCACATCTAGGCAACTACCCAACAGAAACACATGTGCACAGAGGCCCACGCTTACACAGGATATCACTTCACTATAATTTAAAGAGCCAGGGCCTGGAAAGATAGTACAGCAGCTAGGGTGTTTGACCTGCATGTGGACCACCTCACATGACCCCATGAGCACTACCAGGAGTAACCCCTGAACAGCGATTGTCAAGTGTGGCCCCCAAACAAAACAACAACATTAAAAAAAAAAATGAAAGGACCAGCAGAAGATCAGAATTTAGGGACACATGACCTCTAACTGTTCCCCAGCACCATGTACCCTCCGAACTCCAGCACTCTATTACTGGGTTAGCTTTGGAGGTCACCAAGCACCACCAGGTGTAGGTCACTGCAGGCCCTAAGCAGCAAACAATACTGGGTCCGAGCATTGAACCTGTTGACCTGTTTGTCCAAGTATTGCTGGAAATTGCTTTCTGGTGCCTCAAGTGAGTGCCCTCTCTCCGAAATAGTAAAAATTAAAGTCCAGGGGCCAGAGAGATAGCCTGTAGGTAGGGCGTTTGCCTTGCATGCAGAAGGACGGTGGTTCGAATCCCAGCATCCCATATGGTCCCCCAAGCCTGCCAGGAGCTATTTCTGAGCGTAGAGTCAGGAGGAACCCCTGAGTGCAGCCAGTTGTGGCCCCCCCAAAAAAAGAAAAATTAAAGTCCAGGGGCTGACACAATATATAGTGGGTAGGGTAATAGCCTGGCATGGGAAAGATCAGACTTCAAGCCCCCAAGAGCCCATAAAGCCCCCTAAGGCTGTCCAGGACTGACACAAGCCCAGAGGCTGTAGTAAACTCTGAAACTGAAACAGGTGTGACCCCAAAACAAAACAAACAAAACAAAAACCCCTAAATACCCACTGGCATTAGTGAATAGAGGAGGGGGAAATAAAGCATACCCCCAAACTGGATTATTATATAGCCATCATCAACAACAAAGGAAAAGAAAAGCAAATGGCAGAATCAACTGGAAAAGAGAATAGTCTAAGGGGCCAAAGAGATAGCACAGCAGTTAGGGCATTTGCCTTGCATGAATCTGAGCTGGGTTTGATCCTTGTCATCCCAGATGGTTCCCCCAACAGTGCCAAGAGTAATTTCTGAGTGCAAAGCCAGGAGTAACCCCTGAGCAGTGCCAAATGTGCGCCCACCCCCCCCAAAAAAAAAAACCCAAAAACAAAGAAACCAAGAAAATATTCTGACAGAAAGAATTCTGATACCAGGGTATTTATGAGTATGGAAAGATGTCACTGTGTGTACAGATGTGTATTCTCTCTCTCTCTCTCTCTCTTTCTCTCTCTCTCTCTCTCTCTCTCTCTCTCTCTCTCTTTCTCTCTCTCTCTCTCTCTCTCTCTCTCTCTCTCAGCTGTGGATGGTGAGGAACAAAGTATTCACTATGTGTTGACAATGGCAATTTCTGGAGAGAAAATGCTTATCAGGGACATGACAAACATGAGGAAGAACTTTCCTTTTTTATTATTTTGGGGGGTGTTTTGGGTCATACCCGGCATCACTCAGGGGTGTTACTACTGGCTCTTCACTCAGAAATCGCTCCTGGCAGGTTCAGGGGACCATATGAAATGCCAGGATTCAAACCACCGTCCTTCTGCATGCAAGGCAAATACCCTACCTCCATGCTATCTCTCTGGCCCCTTCTTTTTTATTACCTAGTTATTATAGTTAGGTCATATATTTACAATTATATTAAAGTTTATGGTTTTAACTTACACTACTTTCTTGCCTCACCACCATCATTGTCCCCCGCTGCTTCAAGCCCACTTCATCAGTCCCCCTATCCTTCACCTTCCTTTGTATTTTTTTAATATAATTACTTTATTTAAGCACCATGGTTACAAAATCATTCATGGTTGAGTCCTAGTCATAGAATGTGCACCACCCTTCACCAGTGTACATTTCCCATCACCAATATTCCCAGTTTCCCTCTCCAAGCCACTTTCCTGTCTGCCTCTATATGAGGAGAAACTTTCATGTTCCACTCTGTATTTTACCATGTTCATGTTGTTTAAAACAAAATGAAAATATGCCTAAATGTTGGGGTTTGGGGGGGGGTTCACATTCAGCAGCGCTCAGGGGTTACTCCTGGCTCTGTACTCAGAAATTGCTCCTGGCAGGCACAGGGAACCATATGGGATGCTGAACTCAAACCACTGTCCATCCTGGATCAGCTGCTTACAAGGCAAACACCCTACAGCTGTGCTATCTCTCTGGCCCCTATACGCTATTTTTTTTTCATTTATTATTTTTTTTATTTTGGTTTGTTTTTTGGGCCACACCCAATAGGTGTTCAGGATTTACTCCTGGCTCTGTGCTTGGGGTCATTTCTTGGCAGTGCTCGGGGGACCATGTGGAATGTCAGGGATGGAACGCAGATTGGCTATGTGCAAGGCAAATGGTCTACCTAGTGTTACAGCTCTGGCCCCTATACATTGTTTTTTTTATTAATAATAATGTTCTATGGAACAGAGTGATAATACCATAGTAAGGCTAATTCTGTACTCAGGAGTCATTCCTGGTGGTGGTGGGCATCAAACTAGAGTTGGCAGCATGTAAGGCAAGTATCTTAAATTAACCCCTGTACTATCAGTACAGGCTTTTAGGTCATATTTAAATTTAAATCTATGGTCTATTTTGAGTTAATTTTTCTCCTTTGATTATGGGCCACACCTGGCAGTGCATAGTGACTACTCTTGGTGCATTACTGGGGGATGCTCTTAGAAGAACTAGGAGAACCATACAGTGCGAGGGATTGAACCAAGACCTCCTACATGGTACTACTTCTTTGAGCTACCTCGCCGCTATTGAATTTTCATTTATTAAATGAAACAAACTTGGTGGTATCGAGGATCAAAATCACGGCCTTACGCTTACAAGGCAAGTACTCTACCACTGAGCCAAACTCCCAAGTCTTGCATTGTTTTTGGTTTTTTTTTTTTTTTTTTTTTTTGGTTTTTGGTTTTTGAATCACACCCGACAGTGCTCAGGGGTTACTCCTGGCTCTATGCTCAGAAATCGTTCCTGGCAGGCTCAGGGGACCATATGAGATGGCGGGATTCGAACCACAGACATCTGCATACAAGGCAAATGTCTTACCTCCATACTCTCTCTCCAGCCCCCTTGCATTGATTTTTATAAGACACTTAGGTTGCAGTTCAATTTTTGGCTTTGTTTTGGCTTATGGATGTCTAACGTTCTAGCATCATGGAAAAGGTTTTCTTTTTGCTCAGTTTAAGATTAGATCATCTGGGCTGGAGATTCAGAAATGCAAATGCTAGAAAGCAAATGTGGCAATATGTAAAAAATTAGGAAATTTATGGAGTCAGCAAGATGGTATAGCCGGTATGGCACTTGTCTTGCACACAGAGGGACCCAGGTTCAATATCCAGCACCACGTATGGCCCCCATCAGGATCCCATCAGGAGGGATCCTTGAGCATAGAGCATAGAGCATAGAGCCAGGATTAAGCCCTGAGCACAGCTTGGTCTGGCCCCAAAACAATAATAATATAATATTTTAGGGGGTCACACCCGGCAGTACTCAGGGGTTACTCCTAGCTCTGTGCTCAGAAATTGCTCCTGGCAGACATGGGGATGGGGGGTGGGACGGACCATATGCGATGCTGGGATTTGAACCACCATCGGTGCTTGCAAGGCAAATGCCCTACCACTGTGCTATCTCTCTGCCCCCCTGTAATATAAAATATAATTTTACTATAGAAAGTAAAGAGAATTAAAATCACACAGCCTGGAGCAAATAATACTTGTTTTGCACATAGTCGATCCAGGTTTGATCCCTGACATACTTTATGGTCCTGTAAGCCTGCCAGGAGTGGCCCATGAGAATATAGCCAGACTAAGCTCTGACCACTACAAGGTATAGCCCAAAAACAAAACAAAGAAACCAACAAAATGCTAAATCACAAATAGCTGTAGCTATTTATGTGATGTGGCCCACCTTCAGAAGCATGTAGAAAGTAGATTAAAACTTGGAGATAAATTTTAAGTGAAAAGAGAAGATATGTGTGCTTTGATATGAGGGTTATTTGTTCTTTGACAAAAATGCTGGGGCATCAGACCTGGCATCCCTATAATAAACCTGGATTCAAATACCATTCTCCAGACAAAGAATTAAAAGCAATGTGTGTCTATACAATTTATACAATGACCTCTTTTCTAAACCAAAATGCATATAGATTAGAATAGCAAAGCCTGAAATGGATGGCGGAATCTAAGAGATTCAGTTTTCATACTTGTTTTCAAATTGTCCCACAATACAAAAGAGAATTTTCTACTATAAAATAGGTATATTGGGGCCAGAGCTATAGTGCAGTAGGTAACGTGTTTGCCTTGCACACAGATGACCTGGTCTCGATCTCTGGCCTCCCATATGATCCCCAAGCCCACCAGGAGTGATTCTTGAGTACAGAGCTAGGAGAAATCCCTGAGCATCATTGGGTATGGCCAAATAACAACAACAACAGTAACAACAACAACAATAACAAGTATACTAAGTATCACCAAACATATTCCTAATCACAACTCGAATCAGTTAGTTGCAAACCCCAAACTGCGGCTGGCCCAGGACCGATGGTGGTTCAAATCCCAGCATCCCATATGGTCCGTCCCACCCGCCACCCCCGTGTCTGCCAGGAGCAATTTCTGAGCACAGAGCCAGGAGTAACCCCTGAGCACTGCCAGGTGTGATCCCCCAAAATATTCAAAGTTCTAACCACATTGACAAGACGAAGTTAATATACAGCAATCTTGGGCTGAACCTCACTTTATAGCAAGATGACTAGGCTGTATCAACAGGAGTTGAGAAAGAGGAAATACCAATAAGGATTAAGGCACTCCGAGCACAGATCTGTTAGCTCCTAGTACTCCCAGAGGAATCCACAATCCCTTCAACCATCTTAATTCAATTGTCAGGGAATCCTGATACTCAGGAGTAAACTGGCCCAGATTTTAACAAAAAGGCAGAATTGAGTATTTCTCTATTACTTCTAACTATTTACATCCATATCTCTGGTTTAGAAGGGATCAGAGGTGGAAATCCTATAGCAGTATCAAAACTCCCTCAAGACAATTGACGGGGGAAAAACAAAGAGGGAGAATTTCTCTACCATAAAGGCGAAACATTTTCAACTAGCAGCATTTCCCCTATTTTTCCCTCTAATTAGCATTTCCTCTGAAAGTCCATCTAGAAATGTTGAGTAATGGAGAATACATTAAATAACAGCTAAATGAAATGGAGAACTGTAATTTTTCTGTGGCAATTTTAGCATCAAACAGGATGGTAGTAACATCCCCCTCCACCCAAGTTTCTTCCTTTCTGGCAACCCAAGGAAAGAGTTATTTAAAATCTCAGTCTTCCTACCAATCACAGCATGCTTCTATTTTTTTTTTTAAAGAATTTTATTTTTAGGGGCCAGAGAGATAGTACAGGAGGTGAGGTGCTTGGCTTGCACGGAGTAGACACCAGTTTAATCCTCAACACACCATATGGTTTCCTGAACATTATCAGTGAGCCCTGAACACAGAGTTAGGGGGTAAACCCTGAGCACTGCTGGGGCAGCGAAGATCCCTAGTCTCCCAAACAAAAAAATTTTATTTTTATTTTTTATTTTTTTGGTTTTTGGTTTTTGGGCCACACCCGGTGATGCTCAGGGGTTACTCCTGGCTATGCGCTCAGAAATCACTCCTGGCTTGGGGGACCATATGGGACGCCAGGGATCGAACCACAGTCCATCCTAGGTTAGCGTGTGTAAGGCAGATGCCCTGCTGCTTGTACCACCACTCTGGCCCTATTTTTGAATATCATTAAAAATTCCCATTCTCTTTCTTTGTTGCTGCTGCTCTTGGGACCATGGAGGTGACACGCCCTCAGCTGCTCTGCATCGAGGTTAGACACTTTGTTGTGACACACATAGGCTTTTGGGATGGTGTTGGGGATCAGACTCACAGCTTCACTGGTCTCAGGCTTTGCAATGCCAATGCCTGGGCATTTGCCACAGAGCTCTTTAAGGCCAGCTATCAGTTTTTCTGAAACAATAAGCAGGAAGGAAGGAGCTGTTTACCAGCAAACAACAGCCTGCTACAGAGCAACCCGGAAAACAAACAAAAACAGTCCAGGAGATTTCTAAATAAAGTCTAGCCTTCATTGTGTTCGCAGAAATGTAATAGTTGCCTTTGTCCTTGCAAAACAAACTGTCAGACTAACCTTGATGTGTCTAAAAAGAAGTCACAGCAATCCCTCATGGGGGGGGGGGGGAAACAAACAAACAAAAATAAATTTTAAAAAATGTAGAGATGTGAAGTTAACAGCTTTGGCTCTGCAATCAGTGACCTAACTTCAAAGCCTGCCTCTGCCACTTGCCAGCTGTCTGGCCTTGGACAATCACTTAATCCTTCAAAACTCTGCTTCCATTTCTGCAGGCTTGGCTGTGACAGGCTCCCTTGGACTTAGATGTGTCACAGCAACCCAACCACATCAGCAGGAAGTCAAAACACAGCTAGTGCTGTCCTCTGGACCTCAAAAGTAGCCCCATATTGAGCAGGGACCGAAGACAGTGGAGAGGGAATGGCAGACTATGATGTGAAGAACTGTCACTTTAACTCCACCATTTCTTTACAAATTGGAGCTACCCAGACTGAAGGGAGCAAGTGGGGTTTGGGGACATTGGTGGAGAAAAGTGGCCAATGGTGGCCAATTGGGTGTTGAAACACTGTATGCCTGAAATCCAATCATGAATAACTTTGTTATTTTGTAGTACCATATAAAAAATTAAAAACTAAATTAAATTAAAAACTGGCACTTCCTGGGGTCGGAGTGGTGGTGCAGCGATAGGGTGTTTGCCTTGCACGTGACTGACCTAGGATGGACCTGGGTTTGATTCCCAGCATCCCATATGGTCCCCTAAGCCAGGAACAAACCCTGAGTTTTTGGGTGTGGCTCAAAAACCAAACTATAAATAAATAAAACATCCACACACACAAAAACTGGCACTTCCTGCTGAAGTCACTTAATATTCAAAATCAAATAACAGAATGAGAAGCTAGCAACAAGAGCTTCCCAAACCTCCTGAAAATGACTTAATGACCTCATTGGAGATATAATATTTTTCAAATTTTTCTTGTCTCTGCATTTATTTTTCCTTTTTTTCTCTTCTCTTCCTTCATTTTTCCTTTCTATTATCTTTTTTAAGATAATTTTACTCTCCCTTACCTGGAAACAAGTATATGAAGAACAATTATGTCAATGATATGACATATGCTCTTTAAATAAAGTAAATAAAATAAAATAACCTGGCATTTCCTTTATGCATGGCAGGAGCATGCTAAACTAGGAGGTACTGGTGAATACAGAGCAGTCACAGCAATCCTGCCATTCTCTCCAGTGATGACACAAGTGCCACATGAGGCCCTGCTCCCAGACTACTTGTGCTAACAGACAGTAGGCATGCGGTGTGTCCTCCTCACAGACAGGGAGGGGGGCTTAGGGACCAGAAATGCAAGAAGGCAAATTCTCTTTCCCCAGATGGGCAAGAATTACAGGAGGAGGAAGAGTGAGTAGACAGATACTATGATGCCAGGTAGTCAGTGATAAAGAGCCACACAAGAGGAAAAATACATTATAAAGCATAGTAAGAGGATAAAATATGACAGGCTGATACTTTAATAAGGTCTTCAGGGGCAAGAGAAAGTACAGGAGGTAAGGTGTTTGCCTTGCATATGGCCAAACTACTTTTCCCTTGTGCCCTATATAGCCTTCTGAGTACTACTGAGTAGTACTTCTGAGCACAGAGACAGGAATAGCCCCCGAGAATGGCCAGGGATTGCCCCCAGACCCCAAATTGATTTAATTTTTTTTTTGGGTTTTGGGTCACACCCAGCAGCACTCAGAGATTACTCCTGGCTCTACACTCAGAAATCACTCCTGCAGGCTAGGGGGACCCTATGGGATGCCAGGATTCGAACCACCGTCCTTCTGCATGCAAGGCAAACACTTTACCTCCATGCTATTTCTCTGGCCCCCCAAATTAATTTCTTCTTTTTTTTTTTTTTTTTTGGTTTTTGGGCCACACCCTGTGACGCTCAGGGGTTACTCCTGGCTATGCGCTCAGAAGTTGCTCCTGGCTTCTTGGGGGACCATATGGGACACCGGGGGATTGAACCGCGGTCCGTCCTAGGCTAGCGCAGGCAAGGTAGGCACCTTACCTCCAGCGCCACCGCCCGGCCCCCAAATTAATTTCTTAATGAATCCATTCTATGATCTTCTACCACCAGTCCAGACCAATGCTAGTCTGCAAGTATGGAATGGCTGAAAGTCAATGGTTCACAGTCCAGGTTATAGCTGTAGGTCCTTGGGTCAATACACAGAACAGGTGCCAGTCTAGAGGATAGAAAAGTTGAAGGACACTGAACTAAAGTATTAGTGAAAGACCTGGCTAAGAAAGGGGCAGAGAAGAAGATATCTGAGAAAAAGGGAATGAAACGAGGGGTGCAAGCAGAGAGCATTAAATGACAAAGCTCTGAGCAACAACATGGGGATCCACAGCCCGACGTGAGCCTGGAAAGGAAAGAGGGGGGGAGAGAACTGATTTCCTAGAAAGTTTTGTGCCAGGCTCCAGGTTAAATGAGTGAAGATGTCAAGTCCAAGCTGAAAAGAAGCAGGAGGGGCATTTCAAAGCTAAAGGAAGAAATGTCTAACTTCATGATCAGACATAAAATCTCTAAAAGGGAACCAGAAAAAAGGCACAGAGGGAATACACCGGCCCCTCCCCACCCCCAAAGGAGAAAAGTCCTGTCAATAGCAGAGAGAGATGTGGGAATCCAAGAGGATGGTTTGTTATTCACCACTACTATAATGGCCTGGTTACAGAAGTGGGAAAACAATCATTTGGAAGAAGTATGCCCCTCATGTAATCAGCCTAAGTGAGAAGTGAGAAGTTAGCAATTCAGGCATATAGCGAGTATTCAAATAAGATAGTGATAAGGAAGACAGAAGAAGAGTCAGTAGAAAAAGTCAGAACTGATAGTTAATTGGGGAGTGGGTAGGTGCTATAGGCAGAGGTGTAACATGAACTGTTGTGTGGAATTCTGAGAATAAACCCAGAAGGACGAGGTTCTAGTAGTTATAGAGAGAGGTAGGAAAGAGAAGAGAGGAGGCTGAGATGTGTTTTGTTGTGGATTCTCTAAAGCTGAAGTGAGTTTGAATTCCCATATGTAAATGTCTGGCCAATCGGTGATTAAAGGTCTGACCATGGTTTTGTGCAAATGACAATGTCCAGGGGCCAGGGAGAGCACAAATAGTTGAGTACGTGCAGAAACAAGGCATTGATTTTGATCTCTAGCAAAGCATTCCCCTCACAGCCAATAGGTGTAGCCTTGGTGGTCCCCCAAACATTACCAGGCCCAAGCAGCAAACCATCAGACCACAATACCCAGCAGGGCATCGCAAGGAGTATACAGAAAGTTAGGGGGCCCCAGTATCACAGAGATGGTCCCTATCATAAATAGAAAGGAACAATGTTCCAATGTTTTCAAGTAACGTTACCCCACCTCTGACTTCTATTATGTGTTGGGTCCAGTTTCTCCAGGCTCTTGACCTTGACTATTGAAAGAAAACAACTGGAATTCTGTGGGTCTCCTATATGCATTCTCAGGAGGTTGAAGACTCTCAGAACACCAGGTCAGGGAAGGTGTAATGTACCTGACGAAGAAGAGAGGTTCTAGGCAGTTCTTCCTCAATTTATCAGGTCATTATGGTCTGAAAAAAAGTTTGTCTCCTCAGCCCTATTTGCCAGTGGCTTTTACTGGTTTCCTCATTTAGTTTTCCTTGTAAAGGCAGATTTATCTTTGAACCTGAGGCAAGGTTGCACTTTGCTTACACATGAAACACTGTCCAAAGTCAGTCTACTATTTTATTTTAAAGACTACTTATTCAAATGAATTTGACACAGATGTACTAAAACGCTACCCACATACTTAACTGCTGAGGGTACAGAGAGTGATAACAAGGAGTCTGTGAAGCTATCCCAGCAGTCAGAAAAACCTGTGATCTTTGGAGAAATGCAAAAACTTACAGACATGAAACAACATGAAACATGAAACCTCTGGGACAAGGGGTTTGTTGCCAAAGGGTTCTACTTAAATGGGAAAAACTGAACAGGAATTCTTATTTCTGCTACCTCCTGGGCTCCATTAAATGGGGGGGGGGGGGAGTTTGTCCAGAAGAGAGAGAAAGCAGAGAACAGAAAATGCAGATTTATTTATTTTCAGAAAATGAAGTAGATAAATGAGTAGTGTTGGCAAAGTGAATCCCTACAGCGGAGAAAAGAACAGATAAAGAGCCACACACTCTGGGCATCGAGCTCAAGGATTCAAGGTTCCCAGGAATAAATGAGGCCAGGAATAGAGGCTGAAAAACAAAGATGGCACAAATTCTCTACCAGGAAGAGTTACAATGTCTGGTCTCCACTGACATCTGGAGCAGTGGAATTCTTGGACCTGGTATTTTTGGACCAGGCCTGAGGAGAGACTAATCCTATGAAGAAACAAGATGAAATCCAGATGTGGGGACAAGAGAACGAGCAGATGGCATGAAGAAGCATAGCACGGGAAGCCTACTGCCTGCAGAAGAAGACCCCAGTTCCGTTCATTCACATGGCTCCCAGATTATTAGCACCCCAGAAAGCTGGAGGATTCCTGAAGAGACCAAACTGACAAAAAAGTTTTTAAAAAGTATGTTCTTGTGGCTAGAGAGGTAGCGCTCTATGGGCAGAACACTCGATTTTCAGGAGGGAGGCTGGTTCATCCCTGGTCTCCCAAGAACCACCACTAAGTGAAAAGTATCCCCTGATCACCACTAGGTGTGGTCCAAGAAAATCCCAAAGAAATAAAGAAACATAAAAGATTGGAAAATGAGGACTAAACAAAAGTTTCAGAAAGGGAGATAAAATTACAGTAGAAAAAAATTTTTGAGAATTTAAGATATTCTGAGAACAAATGAATATAAGTGTTCATGTGAATAGAATTCATCCAATGCCCATATACAATCACTTTTGTTTGTTTGTTTGTTTTTTGGCCACAGCCGTCAGTGCTCAGGGGTTGGCTCTGCACATAGAAGTCACTCCGGCAGGTTCAAGGGACCATATGGAATGCCGGTATCAAACCCAGTCTGCCTGGGTTCGCTGTGTGCAAGATAAATGCCCTACCTGCTGTCCTATTGCTCTTTATTTTTTTTAAATTACAATCAATATTTAAAAAAAATACTTCTTTTACTAAAGTACTATCTTCAGAGAAATAGTGCTGGGACAAAGGTGTTTGCCTTGCACAAAAGTCACAAGGGTTCAATTGCTAGAACCAAGTGCTCTCTTGAGTATCATCAGGGATCTGAGCACAGAGCAGAAATCCTGAGCACTGTAACAGGGGTGATCCAAAAACAAAAAAAAATTATTTTATAGCAGTGTTAATATACCCCTTACTGCCATCACCCCTACCACAACAGATTTGCTATATCACTATGAGAGTAGGACGACACTGGGGGCCACATCCAGCAGAGAAATGTTATGTGGCGCTGGGATTGAACCCTGAGGTCCAGCACTCCCTGGTCCCACATATATATATATATATATATATATATATATATATATATATATATATATATATATATATATATTTAGTACACAGGGCTTACTCCTTCCTGGCTCTGTGCTCAGGGATTATTCCTGACTTTACTTAGGGAATCATATGGGATATTGGGAATTGAACCAAGGTCAGCTATGTACAAGGTAAGAGCCCTGACCTGCTGTACTATTACTCCAGTCTTACAACCAATATTTTCTAAAGAGAATTCCTTAGATACATTGTGAAATTTCAGAGTATATTTAAAAGCACATAAAATAAAGAAAACACAGGTTCAAGAAAGAAAAGGCAATTTGCATAGAAAGAAAGAACCTAGCAGCATCCGAACTTTCAATGGCAGATCTGGCAATAAGACAAAGGAGCAATGCTTTCAAGATTATGAGATGGAATAATTTCCAAGCTCGGATTCAACAGCAGACAAATTCAACAGCAGACTAAGTATGAAAGAAGAATAAAGGTATTTTTAAATATGCAAGGTCTCCACTTTTATGTCCCACCCGCTTTCATCAGGAAGTGACTACAGGATATGATCAACTAAGCAAACGAACAAACCAAGAAAAAGGAAGACCTGCATCCAGGAAATAAGACAAGGAAAGAACAATGGGAGCCACTCATCTGTGCTGCAAGCAGGCCTGCCTGCGACCACTCATGACAGCGGTGAACACAGAAAATATAACCAACATGATCAAGTGACTTCTGTCTAGGACATGGAAAATACTGAAAGATTTTAGGCGAGGGGAACATTTTTTGCCTGGAGGGCAGATTTTTTTAACTAGAGGGAACCAGTTCAACTCCAAAACCACGTAGCTTCCTGGCACTGCCAAGGGGAGCCTGATGGTTCCTGGCACTAGAGAGCCAGGGCAGAACCACAACCTTGGGCTTGAACTGACCCATCCAGCCCTGTTAACCAAGTCATTACTGTGAATGGCTTCCTGGTCCCCTGAAAAGTGTTTGGAAGGTCCTATCCCCAAAGAGATTATTTAGGGGTTTAGAGGATATTTATTTATGTTATGGGTAGAGCCTGAGAGCATATAGGATGCTTGCCTTGTATGCAGCCCATCAGGTTAAGTCACTGTGATCCATTAATATAAAGTGAGGCCTGACTGAGCACAACCAGCTGTGGCCCCTCAAAATAAAATGAAATTATGGCCAGAGCTAGAGTGACAGTGGCTGATAAGGCCTTGAATGCAGCCTAAACAGGCTCAATCCTGCCCTGATTGATCCCCAAGCACAGAATAGAGCTACTGCCCTGTATGGCTTCCCAAGCTTCCTCAAGTCAATAAAATAAAGTATAAATGCCCAAGCCAGAGCAATAGCAGGTAGGATGCTTGCCTTTAGCAGGTAGGGTGCTTGCCTTGCACCCTACCTGGTTGGATCTCCAGCACTTCACATAGTTCCTTGAGCACAGAGCCAAGAGTAATCGCTGAACACCACTAGTATGCGCCTGCCCCCAAATACAAAAGTCTGAAAATAACAACATAAGCATAACTATTACAAATGAGGGAAAAAATACCTGCAGAAAAAGCTGACAGATGAAAATGGCTATATTCTAAAAGGACTCCCTTAGGGTACAAAAGTGACCTCTCAGTAGGAAGGACAGGAAACTGCAAGATCCCATAGGGCTGGTGGGTCAAGCCGGGTCAACTATAAAATAGCTAATTCTGATCATCTTGACTGCCTGCAGCCATGTGTTCTTGTTTTTCAAGCATGTGATGAAAGGCAGTGAGTGTCTTTGAAGGTTTTCTTCCCTCCAGAAACATAATCGGGAAAGTCAATGAATGCCCAATGAATACTAACTTCAGAAGAGCCATGCTCCCATCACGAGATCAGCTCCAACTTGGAAAGTCCCACAAAGCCAGGAAGGAGTTCACCCTCTCACTCCTGCCAAGGGCAATTATCTTTAGGATAGGAATATTGGTTATATCCTGTGTTGTTCTCTGGCATTCTGTTCTAGATCTTTCTGTTTCTAATCAACAACTTGCATAGACACACACACACACACACACACACACACACACACACACACACACACACACTCCATGAATGGGAATGGTTGAAATTTTGTATAATGGAAAGACTCCCTTCTCCTCCCCTGTCTTCTCCTCTTCCTCTCCTCTCCTGTCTTCTCCTCTTCCTCTCCTCTTCTCTCCTTTTCTCTTCCTCTCCTCTTCCTCTCCTCTTCTCTCCTGTCTTCTCCTCTTCCTCTCCTCTCCTCTCCTCTTCCTCTCCTCTCCTCTTCCTCTCCTCTCCTGTCTTCTCCTCTTCCTCTCCTCTCCTGTCTTCTCCTCTTCCTCTCCTCTCCTGTCTTCTCCTCTTCCTCTCCTCTCCTCTCCTCTCCTCTCCTCTCCCTCCCCTCCCCTCCCCTCCCCTCTCCTCTCCTCTCCTCTCCTCTCCTCTCCTCTCCTCTCTTCCCCTCCCCTCCCCTCCTCTCATCTTCTCCCCCTCCCCTCCCTCCCCCCCTGGCAAATTCCATGAAAGGGAATGGTTGAGATTTTGTACAATGGCTCTAAGAACTGCTGTATTAACTTACTACTCCCCTTGATAAACCAAGCACAGAATGCCTCTCACTACTTCTAATAGCAGAGAATCTGAAAGCTGTACTGAGAGCTAGTTGTCATAAAACTGTTATTTCAACCTGGACCAGACAACCTCAGACATATGTCCAGGAAATGAAGCTCACTACAGTTCTCAGCTGTCACTTCCACATACTCATGAGGATTGAAGCAGATATTAAATCTTATAACCCATGCTCCCCCAGGGTTTTTCACTCTTACTTTGGGAGCCGTTGTCTTTTATTTGAATCAATTTAACAGCTTCTTAACACTAAACATTTGCTGGTCTATGCCACAATTGCAAACGTGGCACTGAACAGCCAAGGGCAATTATCTTCAGGATAGAAATGTTGGTTCTATCCTGTGTTGCTTTCTGGCATTTTGTTCTGGATCCTTCTGCTTCTAATTAACAATTTGCACGGACAAACACAAAATCACACAAATTCCATGAGTAGGAATGGTTGAGATTTTGTACAACGGCCCTAAGAACTGCTGTGTTAATGTATTGCTCCCCTAGGTAAAACAAACGAATAAAAATGAACTCAAGAGTTCAAGGTTCCAATGTGAATCACTCAGTGCCACATCACTTGCGCTCGAATGGGGCCACCTCTCCAAGCAGCAAGCACAACACCTGACACACTATAAACACACAGATATTTGTGGGGAGAGGAAATGAAGGGGAAAGCCACTGAGCTATTCTGGGTCCTTGTAATAAAATAACAAGTTCCTGCCCTAAAACCTCAAAGACAGACACAGAGACCTAGAACCTAACACTAAACAATGACAGTGCAACATGAAAGGTTATAAAAATAACTATGCAAACGATGAGGAAACACAGAGGAAGACTTGAATAGCATCCCCTATCAAGACAGTTGAGCGAGGGCTTTCCAAGCAGGAAGAAAGAAGTGTGTGTTCACTCTGTGTGATCATTCCACAGCCCTGATCTCTTTAAATATGAGTGCTTTCCAGGGGTTGGATATATAGCACAAGCAGTTGAGCACATGCCTGGCACATATATGGGCCTTGAGTTTGATCCAAGGCACTGAAGAGATACTTGAGTGGCCCAAGCACTGCAGGGCAAACTCAGGTCCAAACCACAGGACTGATCATCACCAGGAATGGCTTGAGCCTCTTCCTCTGCTCTCGCCCTCGCACCCTACAACTGAGTGTGACCCTCTGGGATCATATAATTATAAAAGAATTGTTTGCCCCCAGATGTCAAAGTCCAAAGTCTTACCTGGGCTCGTGCAACAAGGTAAGATGCCATTTCTTTTTCTTTCCCCTTTTATTTTTGGTTTGGGGTCAGTTATATAAGCTCAGGGGTCTTCCAGGCAATACTCAGAAGACCACATACAGTGCTGGGGTTTGAACTCAGGTTATCTGTGTGCAAAGCAAACACCAAACCCATTATGCTAGTTCTTAAGTGAAGATGTGTGAAGAAGTTGTGTTTAGGACAAAAATATGGCCATCTTAGAGAAACTAAATATTGACTTCTCTGTGTTAACCTAGAATAATTATTACAGTCTAAAGTGGGAAACACAGGATAGAACAGCTATTCTAGCCAGACTTTGAAACTCCATTCCATTTCTTGGAAAGGTGTGTGTAAGGGCTTAGCTTGGCTTCCTACTGGTGGAGAGATAGCCATAGGGCTGAAGTGGAGTCTGCATGCTAGAACCTCATAATGCAAATCCCCTGAGCACCACTAGGAGCAACCCTCAAACATCAAACTGGGAACAGCCCTTGAGCACTGCTAGGCATGACTGCAAAATCAGTAATAAGAAAGTGACTCTTAAATTTTTAGGGGAAAAAAATAAAAGCCTTGCTAGAATGTCTATCTTTATTGAGGGTTTATTATAAGCCAAGTATGTGTAAAAGGAATTAAAAAAAACTTTTTCCTCATCAGAAAACTACCATGAATGTGAACAAGTTACAGAGTAATAGAAGTGAGATGGATGACACTGGTTTAACTCTAGAATGTTACCCACTGCACTATATACAACTTCTTTAAAATCACTCTCTCTTTGCTAAGTTATTCTCATCCTAAGTAAGATGAATTTCCCACAACTCACATTTTTCATTCCACACTGCTATGCATTTCCTACTTCACCTGTTATGCTCTTTTTATTTCTCCAATGTCAGAGAAAAACAATTAAACAGTACTGAGAGGCACTTTACCAAATTCTAGATAGGAAATAGGTCCCAGAGGGAAGTAAGTAGTTATTTCAAACATTCAATTAATATTTCTAGAAATCCGATTAGGCAGCCAATTTTGTTATATAAGGTAGTTATTGAAAGCATCAACATTATAATGAAAGACACAAACTATATTAATTTAATCTAAAGGCATTCAAGATAATTATTTTGTTGTTTTGAATAAGTTAAGATCTTAATAACTTTTTTGTGCATGACTATAACTTTTTCTCCGAAAAGGGATCATTGGCCAAATAAGTTTGGGAACCTCTTATTTAACCTATGTAAGATGGATATACCACTTTCCCTATTCCAAGCCTCAGAGTGCTCTTTAAAGAAATAAATGGGGTAATGTATGTGAAAAATTTATAAACTTAAAGCAATTTAAAATATAATGACTTGGCATCAATTTATAAAGTGAGGCAAGCCATTCTAAAGAATGAGACAAGCATATATATTCCTGACAAGAAAAAACATGTTAAGATATATGAAGTGGAAAATGTACCTTCATAATAGTGAGCCCAGTATGATCTCATTTATATAAGCACAGCGTATTTTTCTTTTTTTTTTTTTTTTTTTTGGTTTTTGGGCCACACCCGGTGATGCTCAGGGGTTACTCCTGGCTATGCGCTCAGAAATTGCCCCTGGCTTGGGGGGACCATATGGGACGCCGGGGGATCGAACCGTGGTCCGTTCCTTGGCTAGCGCTTGCAAGGCAGACACCTTACCTCTAGCGCCACCTCGCCGGCCCCTCAGCGTATTTTTCTAAGTCTTTACTCACAGATAGAAAGTTACATGACACGCCAGGACCACCAAAAGTAAGGCCCAAAGCACTGTCAGGGGTGAGCCAACACTTTTCCAGCCCCCACTAAAAAAAACACAAACATACACTTGACCCAGAGAGTGTAGAAGAATTACAGTGCTTGTCTTGCATGAAGCCAACCCAGAATTCAATCCCTGCCACATGATCCCTTGAGCATTGCTGGGAATGACATTAAAGCACAGAGTCAGTAGTAGCATCAAACACTACCCAAACAGTCAGCATCCCTCCTCCCCTCTCCCCAAAAAAGAAAGGTTAGTTCTGGGTCTGAGACACACCTTAGCACAAAGCTCATTCCTCTTAGCACCATCCCACTCTATCTTGAGTTTGGTCTACAGGTGATCCAGTTTCGATTAGAATCTGGTTAAGGAAGTTTAGCAAGAGTCCCCAAACCCTTCACATTTGATCAAGTTTCTCATCTCCATTTCTGCTGCCTAAGTCCTTACCTGCCTTTAGCAAGAATCCTATTAGGTTAAGTTTGGCAAAAATGCCCCATCTCTTTTGAAAAAAATATTTTATTCATTCAATATAGATAATCCTCCGACCCCAAAATAAGCAAACCTAGAAATTGAGCTCCCCTATGACTCAGCAATACTGCTCCTAGGAATACATCCTAGGGACCCAAAAACACAATGCAGAAAAGCCTTCTGCACTCTTTTTTTTTTTTAAACAACTTTATTACATACATGATTGTATTTGGGTTTCAGTCATGTAAAGAACACCACCCATCACCAGTGCAACATTCCCATCACCAATGTCCCAAATCTCCCTCCTCCCCACCCAACCCCCGCCTGTACTCTAGACAGGCTCTCCATTTCCCTCATACATTCTCATTATTAGGACAGTTCAAAATGTAGTTATTTCTCTAACTAAACTCATCACTCTTTGTGGTGAGCTTCCTGAGGTGAGCTGTAACTTCCAGCTCTTTTCTCTTTTGTGCCTGAAAATTATTATTACAAGAATGTCTTTCATTTTTCTTAAAACCCATAGATGAGTGAGACCATTCTGCATCTTTCTCTCTCTCTTTGACTTAACTCAGCATAATAGATTCCATGTACATGCATGTATAGGAAAATTTCATGACTTCATCTCTCCTGACAGCTGCATAACATTCCATTGTGTATATGTACCACAGTTTCTTTAGCCATTCATCTGTTGAAGGGTATCTTGGCTGTTTCCAGAGTCTTGCTATGCTAAAAAGTGCTGCAATGAATATAGGTGTAAGGAAGGGATTTTTGTATTGTATTTTTTTGTTCCTAGGGTATATTCCTAGGAGTGGTATAGCTGGGTCGTATGGGAGCTCGATTTCCAGTTTTTGGAGGAATCTCCATATTGCTTTCCATAAAGGTTGAACTAGACGGCATTCCCACCAGCAGTGGATAAGAGTTCCTTTCTCTCCACATTCCCACCAACACTGCTTGTTCTTATTCTTTGTGATGTGTGCCAATCTCTGGGGTGTGAGGTGATACCTCACAGTTGTTTTGATTTGCATCTCCCTGATGATTAGTGATGTGGAGCATTTTTTTTCATGTGTCTTTTGGCCATATGTATTTCTTCTTTGTCAAAGTGTCTGTCCATTTCTTCTCCCCATTTTTTAATGGGATTAGATGTTTTTTTCTTGTAAAGTTCTGTCAGTGCCTTGTATGCACTCTTAGGTTCACCATAGCACTATTCACAATAGCCAGAATCTGGAAACAACCTAAGTAACTGAGAACAGAAGAGTGGATAAAGAAACTGTGGTATATCTATACAACAGAATACCATGCAGCTATAAGGAAAAATAAGTCATGTAATTTACTTCTACATGGATAAGGAGAATATTACGCTGAGTGAAATGAGTTTGTGAGGAAGAGATACACTAGAATGATCGCACTCATTTGTGAGAGACATGGTGGTGGGAAACATGCACCAGTGAATTGCATGACTGAAACTCAATCATGAACAACTTTGGGTTTTGGGTTTTTGTTTTTTTGAGAAGGGTGGGTTTGGGTCACACCTGGGGCTCTTTGGAGTTACTCCTGGCTTTGCACTCAGAAATCACTCAAATAAAATGCCAGATTTAAAAAATTGGGGGGAGGGGGTGTGGGAGAGCAGCAGCACAGATCCAACATTGCTCAGTACTACTGGCTCCATACTCAGAAATGGCCTAGAGGAGCTCAGGGAACCACCTGAAATGTCAGGGATGGAACCTGGGCCGCGTGCAAAGCAAATGCCCTACCCACTATGTTATCTATCACTCCAGCCCGAATCCCATTACTTTTGTTGTTGCTTCTACAACATAGTAAGTTTCTGTTACTGACCTTACCCTGCTCTGTAGCTATAAATTCCCACTTGTCCTTATTGTATTCAGAGTTGCGCTTGATCTCTGTTCCCTATTACTGCAGTCTTGAACAACCGTCTTCATTGTTTTAACATGTGTCAGAATAGATTTTTCTTTACCACACGACAACATGCATGCTTTTTTTGAAAGTGATGCCAGACCTATTCTAGAGAGAGATGAGCTCCGAGTTATATGAGTCTTAAGAGAGTTCGTTTAAAAAGTGGTTCTAGAAGACATTTACTTCTGGATTTAAAAAGTGTGTGGCCTTTTTAAATCTTTTAGAAAATCTCCTGTGGACTTTGGTTTTTCCCGTCTCTGAATGATGTAAATCGATTGTTCCCCATTGCTTCTGAATGGAGTTCTTCAATTACAGAAGCTGAGAAACAGCTTGCTTACTCTAAGACTCCAGAGCTGTCCAATGAGAGGGAAACAAAAAGGTTCATCCAAGGCAGGTGGATTTGAGGAGACACTATACTATTGCAATATCGTTTAAGTGTTGAAGAGGTGGGGACGGTACCATTTGCTGGGGCTGAAAGCTTCCCTAAATATCAGATATTATACATCTAAAGTAATTCACAAATATGTTTCTTTCTCTGCCTTTCTAAAGAGACCACCTTAAGTCCTCATTTTATTGTTGTGTCGGGGCCACATCCTACAGTGCTCAGGGCTTACTACTATTGTTACATTCAGGGCTTGGCAGAGCTCAGTATCAGAGAGGGTGCCAGAAATCAAACCTGGGTCACTCATGTGCAAGGCATATGCCCTACATGCTATGCTAGGTATGGCACTGGACCCTTAACTCATGAAATAACCTGTAAGTAGTCTCTAAGAGGACTGGCTCAAAGTAACTTACTGACCAAACGTGGTTGCTGTGCATTTTGCAAGGCCAAATTGGGAGCTTCCTTCTTGCATACAGTAGAGTCCCTAGCCTGCCCTAGTGGTCATGGACCTTCCCAAACTATCCTTTTACCTTTCTAGTTCTAGCCAGGCCCACACTCCAAAACACATCTTAGGTCAGCAAGAATCAACCTGCCTCCTGTTCGCTATTTCACCCTATCTTGATCTGTATATCTTAAGCACCCTCGAAAGCCCCCATGAAATGTCACTTTCCAGGATGAATTCACTTTATCCACAGCTCTTCTTTATACACATCTATTGAACACTGACAATGCTATGTTCTCTTTGTTTATAACAAACCTGTCTCCGTCAGGCAATAAGCTCCTCAAGCATGTGTGTCCTGTTCTATTCATCACTCAGTCTCCAGCGCCTAAAACTTTCTTACCGAGACCTTTATTTTATAGGTGGGGAAAATAATGAGAAGAGAAAGAGAATAAGTGGTTGTGCCAGACTGGCCCTGCAGCCCTCTATCCTGTGAAATGCTCCTTTCATCAGGTACACACACTGATGGATGGATCATCTTTACTTCCTCATCTGACACCGCTCTTGCTCCTCGACTCTTCCTTTGACTGTCTGCCTGGCTCTTCTCCCCTTACTCTTCTCTTCATGAAGTGACCTACAAGAGTCCAGCAGACAGGTGCTCCCATTGTGATGGCTCAGAGTCACCTTCCCAATGGGTAAGTCAATAAATCTGGGGGGTGAGGAATGAGCCTGTACTGTGAAGTCAGGTGAAAAGAAAGGGGAGCATGGTCAGGTCCAAGAGGTTTCCTTAGAGAGCTAGAATTCTTGGAGGGGGCATAATTCTCCACCTGAGGCTCACTGCTGACCTTCCTGATTTCTGGTACAACAGCCGTCATTTATTCTGACCAAGAAAGCTAGAATATATTCCCTTTGCAAAATAATTTTACTAGTGACCTCTCTGTGTTAGCCCTATGTAGCAAAGTCATTTCCATATGCAGATGATTTCCTTTCTGAAAATTACTTTCTGTTCTTCAAAAAATTGAGATGCTTTCTGAAAATATACACTTGGGGTAGACAGACTAAAAATATACAGTGAAAATATATACTCCAGACTAGACAAAGCTGCTTAGGTTTTTCTGTTTAAACTAAAATGTTATGTGTTATTTCTCTATAATTAGCAAGCACTGTTGTCACTTAGTTGCTACTTCTGTTAATGAAAATAGCTGAATACACCACATTGGGAGGTGGGACTTCTAATGAAGTCCAGGTTTTCTCACTTTCTTTGTCTATATTTGTAATATGTTTAAATTTAGTTTAATTCCAGAGACAGTCTCAAGACTTGACTGAAATCTGTATTTAATAGGCTTCCCCCAAAATCTACTCTATTTGCCAAATGAGTTTTTTCTTGTCTTCCAAAAGGCACCTAATACGTACCCTGCCTTTGGAGTCTGACCAGAAATCAGCAAGCACAAACTCTGGGTGACTAAGAACATTGGCAAACACCTGGCTCAAGAGCTAAGCCAGGGGTTCTCAAACTATGTCCTGCAGGCCACATGTGGCCTACTGAGGATATTTATCTGGCCCAGCGGGTGTTTTTGCCGCCGCTGCCTGTCCTGCTTAGCGTCCAACTCATCCCGGCCCACAGTGCGCATGTGGGATGTGCAGCTGCACTCTCCAACTCCCTCCTTCTCTGTCTCTGGATTCCTCTTCTCAGTCCAAGGCAGGGGGTCCTCAAATAGTGGCCACTATTGTTCTTACTTGTTTTTTTTTTTATTTTTTTAACTATAGTCAGGCCTTCCAATGGTATGAGGTACAGTAAACTGGCTTCCCTGTTTAAAAGTTTGAGCTAAGACATGTTATATCTCCCAACTGAGGAATAAGACTTGATCATAATAGCAATAAAGGAAAGTTTTCCAAGTGGAGGGCTCCCCCACAAACAACATTTTGCTTTGCAAAATTTAAAATACAAGAGATAGTAATTCAAGAGGCAGCCATTTACAATAAACAATATTCTATATGGGAAGAAAATGAATTTCACACATGAAAGGACAAGAAAGCCCTATCACCCACTGATGGCAGAGAGTAGGAGTAAATCCAGAGGAACTTCATGAACTTAATATATACTGTCTTGGGCCCGGAGAGATAGCACAGTGGCGTTTGCCTTGCAAGCAGCTGATCCAGGACCAAAGGTGGTTGGTTCGAATCCCGGTGTCCCATATGGTCCCCCGTGCCTGCCAGAAGCTATTTCTGAGCAGACAGCCAGGAGTAACCTCTGAGCATCACCGGGTGTGGCCCAACCCCCCCCCCCAAATATATATATACTGTCTTGTAGGGCTGGAGAAATAGTCCAGTGGGCTAAATGAATCAGGAGAGGCCGGGGTTCGAGCTAACATCACATGAGCCCCCCACAGCATGGCTGAGAGCAATAGCTGAGCATGGAACCAGGCAGGACTACTGCTAGGTGTGGCATGAAAACAAACAAAAATCATTCAATGTTGTCTTCTAGAAGTAAAGAGCTGCAACACAGAATCTTCTATATCTATTAGGTATCACACTATATTCCTAATACAGATTTGTTCTAGTTTTGTACTAAATTAAAACAAGTACTTGTAATTTAGAAATTTCGACAAGCTCCGAGAGATGAATAGAAAATATATAGAACTACTCTATAAAAAACAGTATGGCGACGTCTCATTAAATTAAAAGTAGAACTTTCATGTAACTCAGTGATTTTTCTCCCAAGAAAACACATAACATTTTTTTGGAAAAAAAAAAAAAAGATGTTTGCACGCTGATGTTCACTGCAGCACAATTTATAATAGCCAAAATCTGTAAACAATCCAAGTGCCAACAAATGAGGAGATAAAATAACTGTGGTATAAATCTACAATGAAATGCTACTCAGCTGTAATAATAAAAGATGAAATCCTGCCATTTGCCCAAGTTGAATGAAAATGGTTAAGCAATGTGAGTCAGAAGAAAGACAAATACTAGATGATCCTATTCATATGTGGAATACAGTGGAAAAAAGTAAAAGATCAAGTATGTGGTGCAGTGGTATGGTAGTGTGTCTGCCTAGCACATGTGACACTGTGGTTTTGATTCCTGGCACTACAATGAGGGAGGGAGGGAAGGAAGGAAGGAGGGAAGGAGAAAGGGAAGGAAGGAAGGAAGGAAGGAAGGAAGGAAGGAAGGAAGGAAGGAAGGAAGGAAGGAAGGAAGGAAGGAAGGAAGGAAGGAAGGAAGGAAGGAAGGAAGGAGGAAGGGAAGGAGGAAAGGAGGGAAGGAGGGAGGGAAGGAGGGAAGGAAGGAGGGAGGGAAGGAAGGAAGGAAGGAAGGAAGGAAGGAAGGAAGGAAGGAAGGAAGGAAGGAAGGAAGGAAGGAAGGAAGGAGGGAGGGAGAGTGGGAGGGAGGGAGGGAAGGAAGGAAGGGGGGAGGGAAGGAAGGAAGGAAGGAAGGAAGGAAGGAAGGAAGGAAGGAAGGAAGGAAGGAAGGAAGGAGGGAGGGAGGGAGGGAAGGAAGGAATGAAGGAGGGAAGGAGGGAAGGAGGGTAGGAAGGAAAGAAGGAAGGAGGGAGGGAAGGAGGGAAGGAAGGAAAGAAGGAAGGAGGGAGGGAAGGAGGGAAGGAGGGGAGGAAGGAGAGAAGGAGGGAAGGAAGGAGGGAGGGAGGAAAGGAAGGAAAGAAGGAAGGAGAAAGGGAGGGAAGGAAGGAAGGAGGGAGGGAAGGAAGGAGGGAAGGAGGGAAGGAGGGAGGGAGGGAAGGAAGGAAGGAAGGAGGGAGGGAAGGAAGGAGGGAAGGAGGGAAGGAAGGAGGGAGGGAAGGAAGGAGGGAAGGAAGGAGGGAGGGAAGGAAGGAGGGAAGGAGGGAAGGAAGGAGGGAGGGAAGGAAGGAAGGAGGGAAGGAAGGAGGGAGGGAGGGAAGGAAGGAGGGAAGGAGGGAAGGAAGGAAGGAAGGAAGGAGGGAAGGAAGGAGGGAAGGAAATAAGGAAGGAAGAGGGAGGGAAGGAGGGAAGGAAGGAAGGAGGGAAGGAGGGAAGGAGGGAAGGAGGGAAGGGAGGGAGGGATGAAGGGAGGAAGGAGGAAAGGGGAAGGAAGGAAGGAAGGAAGGAAGGAAGGAAGGAAGGAAGGAAGGAAGGAAGGAAGGAAGGGAGGGAGGGAGGGAGGGAGGGAGGGAGGGAGGAAGGGAGGAAGGGAGGGAGGGAGGGAGGGAGGGAGGGAGGGAGGGAGGGAGGGAGAGGGAAGGAAAGAAACAACAAATGGCCAATGAATGATGGGTGCAATATAACAACACTGTATGCCCAGAACAGTAATATTAATATTATTAACATAATCACTATTTGGAATCATGATATCGCAATAACTTTGAGGGTTCTGTGTTTTTTATTTTTGGGGGGGAGGATATCTGGCAGTGCTCAGAGCCAACTCCATGTAACTAGGAGGACCACATGTAGTATCAGGAAGTGAACCCGGGTCACTTGTTCATAACCTTACCTGCTAATGATCTCTCTTGCCCTCAATACATTTATTTGATTGTATATTTGTTTGTTTTTTGGGCCATACCCAGAGGTACTAAGGGGTCCTTCCTGGCAGTGTTTGTGGGACCAGATGGGATGTTAGTGGTCAAACCCTGGAACCCTGATCGATCTCATGCAAAGCAAAGGCCCTACCCTCTATGCTATTGCTCCAGCCCTTTTGTTTATTTGTTTTTAAGGGCCTCTCCCAACAGTGCTCAGGGCTTACTCTTGGATGGATCTATGGTCAGGGATCATACCTGGTGGGATTTGGAGAGGTGCCAGAGACCTAACCCAGGTCAGCCACATACAAGATAAGCACCCTACCCACTACACTATTTTGCCAGCCTCTGTCATTAAATTTTTTAAGAACAAAAATAAAAGTATTTTAAAGGCTATGGTGATAGCTTAATGTGCTAGAGGAGCTGGGGAGACAGCCCAAAGCTTTCTTTGTTGGAGTTCTGGGTCTGATCCCTGGCACACATAATCAGTCCTCCACTTATTGCTGCAAGAGACCCAGCATCGAGGAACTCAGCAACACTGCCATAAAAAGACTAGACATCCTGCTATACCCAGGGCCTAAGTTCAATCTCAGCAATACAGAATGCCCTCCTCTCCCTCCAGCAAGCACTCCAGGCCCTCTTAGGCCTCCGCAACGTCACACTGCTACAGTAGAATGTTTAATTGTCTAGTCATTGTTCAAGTGTGGTGAGGAGTCACCCCCAGAACCTTTAGCACTGCTTGGGAACCTCCCTCATAAAAAAAAAGGGGGGGGGGGGAGAAGGGAGGGAGAAGAAAGTAATTGAGATGGAAATACATATAAAGAATCAAAGTGAGTTGAGACCATTAGCCCAAAGGACATGGAGCAAACAAGGGTTTCAGCAGATTCTACCAGATCCCTCAGTCTCACTCTATTCAAATATCTACCTCAATCAATTAGTCTTAAAGATAAATAAGTTTAAATAATTGCTCTGATTACAATGAAAGACTTAGAAAGTTTATGGGTCCAAAATGTGCTAATGCTAATAGTAAGACTACGACTAAAGCTAATAGCTAATACTTTTACACTCACATCTGTATAACATTTATGGGCAAAAATTTAGCGATTGATTCAAAACCAGAACTTATAATACTCTAAACTATAAATCCCACACACCAAGCCCATTTTCTTCCTTTTATTCAACAACAGCAACATCAAAAAAGCAATTTAAGAAGTGAGCTGGCCAAGAGAAAATAAGATACAAATTACTAATATCAAAAACAAAAGAACGTCATAACTGCTCACAACTTTGATTACTTACATAAATTATACCAATTCTCTGCAATCAGACCCAGAATTTTAAAGCAAAGGAAATGCATCCTAACTTATTACATGAGGACATTATTACTCCAATACTCAACCCAGAAAAAAAAAGACAATACAAAAAAGGAAAATTACAGACCAATATCTCTCATGAAAGAGCAAAATTCTTTGAACCAAACAACAATAAAAATAATTATATATCCTGAACAAGATTTATTTCAGCTATATAAAAATGGTTCACATTTAAAATTATTACAATCCATAATGCAACAGGATAAAGTAGAAAAACCATATGACCACATAATATCTTCAGGAAAAGAATTTGACAAAGTTAATGCTAACTCATGATAAAAGTTCTCAGGCAACTAGAAATGAGAAGGAAATTCCACAATTTAATAAATAACATTTGTAAATAAACCTCTGGAAGGGAATTTTCTGAAAGTGATTATAGAGAATTGGTATAATTTTTACTTTAAATGTTTGGTAAATTTCACTATTGAAACCATCTGAGCCTGGTGTTTTGCATTGTTCAAGGTTATTACTGATTCAAGTTAATATCATACTTAGTGCAAAAAACTAAATGCCTCTCCTTGTCTTGATTAAAAACAAGATAAAGATGTCCCACTTCCCACTACTCTTCTATACTGTAATAGATGTCCTTGCTAATGTATAAGGCAAAGGAATTAAAAGGTATTTAAATTGATAAGAAAGAAATCATAGTGTCTGTTCAGTTTGACATAATTATCTAAATGGAAAATCCCAAGATTCAACAGAAAAAATCCTCCTAGAATTAAGCCACTCCAGCCCCAAATTTATATTCTTATTCATTCTTATTCTTAAGTGTTGTTATAATTATTCCTAAGAGCAATAAGAATTAATAAAAATTTAACTTATTCTTCTCAAATTGAGCTCTGTATCCGCACAATCCTAATCAAAATGCTAGCAAGTTATGTTATGGATATAAACAAATTTAAAGTTTATAATGGAAATGCAAAAGAACCAGAATAGTTGATATACTCTTAAGAAGAAAAAAACTAGAGATTAATAGACACTACCAGGCTTCAACACTTACTCTCTATGCAAAAGGAAAGTCAAATAGATCAATGGATCATTACAGAGAACAACAACCCCCCCCCCCCTTACTGCCCCCGAATGGAGGCAAATGATCTTTGGTAAAGATAATTCAATGAAACAACAGACTTCCAAAGAATGGTGCTGCCCTAACGGGACAACCATGTGCCAAAAAGAAAAATAAAATGCAACAATCTAGAAATAGTAGCTGCTTTTTGCAGAAATTAACTGAAAACGCTGGCCAGACAGCTCACCAAGCTGAACACTGGCTCTGCAAACATGAAGCAGATATGATCTCCAGCACTGCATGGTCTCCGGAGTACTCAACTGCAGGGCTTGCCAACCTTTTTAGTTCAAGTGCTTGCGCACAGGCTAGTCTGTTTCATCGGCTCTCTTTAGTGCTGGTGCTCTTGCTGCTCGCCAGGGGTAGCTGCAGAGCTCATGAATGTGTTACACTTCCTGGCTGTGGTGCCTACACATCTTAACTGCAATGCTCACCAGGGTTGTAACAACCTTTAGCTGTGGAGCTTACACAAACCTGGCTGCATGTCACTCATTTGACTGCAGTATCATCCAGAATGCCTTGTTTCTGCAGAGATCAGGATCATCTTCTGTGGTAGTGAGAATGGAACCCGCAAGCCTTGATGGAAAGACTGGCATTCTAAGCCACTGAGCTACTCCTTCAGGTACCCAAAAGGCATTTAGGGATCAATGAAATGATCCTGTATGATACTGTAATGAAGAATACATAGCATGCAACTGTCAAAACCATAAAAGTGCCCACAGACAGTACAATGCAGATAGTGAACTATAATGAAACCAAAATGACACGTCAGGGCCAGGGAACTAGCTCAGTAGTAGATCACTTGCCTTGCACATCTGAGACCTGGGTTCCATTCGAGCACTAAGAAAAAAAAATCAATACTGACCCATCAAATATAGCGAATATAAATGTAGTTCATAATTTTCAATCACACAAGCATATATTGATAGGGAAGGTGGGGGTGATAAAGGAGCCCCTTAATTTCAACTAATCTTAAAACTTCTTTGTTTTATTTTGGGTTACACCCAGCAGTGCTCAGGGTTTACTCCTGGTTCTGCACTCAGAAGTCGCTTCTGGCAGGCTCAGGGGACCTATGGGATGCCGAGATTTGAACTACCGTTTGTCCTGGATCGGCTGCTTGCAAGGCAGACACCCTGCTACTGTGCTATTGCTCCAGGCCCCTTAAAACTTTTTTTTTTAATTATCTGGTTGAAAAAAAACTCAGACTCCTGAGGGTCAGAGTGATAGTACAGAAGGTAGGGTGCTTTCCTTACCTATTCAACCCACATTCAATCCCCAGCATCCCATATGGCACCCCTGAGTCACACCAGGAGTAATTGTGATAGTCATGATATAAGTGATAGTCATGAGCACTGCTACATGTAACCCCAAAACAAAGTAACTCACATACCTTAAACATAAACAGGAATGCCATAAAAATAATGTACAATAAAATAAATATAAAATGTGGAAGAAAATAATCAGCTTGGGGTGTAAATCAAGGTCCTGACCTGCCATCCCATGTGCTGAGGCTTTGGCTCAATTCCAGTCTAAGAGAAATGGATGCGATTTCAGATAATCAAAATATACAGATGGGGGGCTGGAACGATAGACAGCGGTAAGGCATTTGCCTTGCATGCCGCCAACACAGGACCAACCCCAGTTAAAATCCTGGCATCCTATATGGTCCCCTAGCCTGCCAGGAGCGACTTCTGAGTGCAGAGCCAGGAGTAACTCATGAGCACTGCCAGGTATAACCCAAAAACAAAAACATATAAAAGATTCCATCGTGACCAGCACCTTTCTAGGTGGAGAGCTCAAAATCAAATGCCTACACTCCTCTCTTAGAACCCAGAAGCCAAGAGAACACATCTTTTTCAAGTTACTTACCTTACTAACCTCAAATCTATACCGAAAACCCAAGAAAGTATTTGAGCTCTGTCCATGTGATGGTTGTTCTTGGCAACTCCAATGACTCTGTCATGCACAAATAAGTCACCTGCTGTTCTAGTGAGTGAGTAAAGCAGAGAAACTTTCCCATAGAATCTTAGTCCTGGGGCCAGAGTGATAGCTCAGCAGAAGCACGTTTGGGACAGACCGGGTTCAATTCCCAGCATCTATATGGTTCCCTGAGTCTGCTAGGAGCGATTTCTGATTGCAGAGCCAGAAGTAACCCCTGAGCACTGCCTGGTGTGGTCTAAAAACCAAAAAATAAAAACAAAAAAGTCCTTAATGAATTAAGAAGTGGCCAAAGTGAGGCTTAGAAGATGTTCGTGTATTTTAACCCAGCCATAGCTGTCATAGCTGTCTTACCTTTTTTCGGCAGGATGAGAAGTCAAAGTGCTACCAAGCAATGCTTGGGGACCTGGGCACTACTCTAGGCAATATTTAGCCAATTAGGTCAGATAATTCAATACTTGGCCTGCAGACTGTTGCTGTGCAGGTTTAGAGGCTCCAAGGCAAGACTCCAGCCCTTGAACTAATATTCCTGATCCAGTCACAGGATTGAGCCTCAACAGGACCCAGTAAGTCCACACCGTGGCATCTTCCCCAAAAATGCTTTCAAAAAAGGTATTCATGCCTGTATTATTACAACACTAGTCACAAGACCCAAAATCTTTTATTTAGTTGTGTTTATTTTTGTTTTGTTTTGAGGACAAGCCTTGCAGTGTTCAGAGATCACTCTTGGGATTGCTCCAGTAACAGTATGGGATGCCAAGGATCAAACCCAGGTTGGTTTTGCCATGTGCAAAGCAAGTAGCTTACCTACTTGTACCATCTCTCTGGTCCCAGAGCCAAAATCTGGAAACAAGCCGAATGCCCAAGAACTGGATAAAGAAAATGGGCATATATACACACAAAGAAATATTGCTCAGATATAAAAAAAGATAAAATCACACAATGTGCCCTCCCAAAAATTATTTTGGATGAATCAATTCTCATTCACAATTAAAATACCTTTAACTGTCAGTAATATATGTTTGCATACATCATGGAAAAATAGATATAAAATTGCTATAAGGATGTAAGGGAAGAGACTAGATTTTGTTAGTTACATTATTTTAAATTTTTTAAGCTTTTAAAGAAAAGTTAGAATAGCACTTTTAATCATGGCTTGTTTAGTTTTATAGCAAAAATGAGAAAACATTTCTAAGGATCCTCAGAAAAAAATATTTCTCAATTATACAGACTAATACAAGTTACATCATCTCTCCTTTTCCCTCTAAATCCTCATCCTCATCATATGTGTTGCATGCAGCCCCCCAAAGGTATCAAGGATACTGTCAGGATTATTCTGCACATAACTTAAATACATTTTTAAGAGAAACAACCTAAAACAACACATTCCAGGCTTCTTGGATTCATCTTCAGGTCAATGAACTACACAAGTCAAGCTCACAAGAAATGCATAATTAATCATTCTGTTATCTACAAATTCACGGACAGCTATTTTCCAAAGTTCACTATGTGGAATCTCAATTTTAGAGACACAAGGTACTCATCTGACAGTGCAAAATACACTCTGTTCTTAAAATCACGTAGCTGCTTATCTTGTGACTATTCTTGGCATAAAAGATAAGTGAACAGTCTCTGAGAAGGATGTTTGGAAATGAAAGCATTAGTGGCCCTCTGACCAGGACCAAGACAACTGAAACTCATCATGCTCACACCACGGAGCTTCCTCCTGAGCCAGCTCAAGTGGCCTGAGCCACAACCCACAAGGATTGGAAGCAAGAGAAGAGAAGATGCTCCTGACTCTTCACATCTGCACTGGCTGGTTTCTGCATGTCATTTAACTTTGCAAATGTTACTTGTAAAAGAGAATCATTAATAAATACCAGCCCAGGGTTTTTCTCAACTCAATTCTCGGAACCACCTGGTTCCACAGTACCACCAGGATAACTCCAAAGGGCTGAGTCAGGAATAGCCCATGAGCACTACTGGGAATTCTCAATCCCCCAAAACAATAACAACAAATAATGAGGTAAATAAGTGAGAAGTATCAATTGTCCTTAAGCCTAATCCTAAGTACCTGTTTTGTTTTGGGACTACATCTGTAGGTGCTCAAGGGTTACTCCTGACAGGGCTCAGGGGACCACATAAATGCCAGGGATCAAACCCAGTCAGCTATCTGTAAGGCAAGTGTCTTACCGTATTAGCTCTTCAGCCCCATTTTTCTAAGTACTTTTTATTTCTGGTAACTCTAAAAGCAAACAGTAAACACATATACCATAACACTGCTAAACTAGCTCAACTATTCAGAAAAGTATTTATTACACTATAATCTACCTGTCCACTGAATCTGCCAGATATACAAGTAAATTACATAAACCAACATACCACTCAAGCAAGATCAAATTAAGCAAGTTTTTTGGGAAGGCTTGTGAAATTACTCCAGTAAAGCTATTGAAAGTATTCCCATTCCCCAGTCTGCAAGAAGAATGTTTTCTGAGTTGTTTGGATTTTGGTTTCTAGCAGTGCCTGGGATCAAAGGCAGCGCCTCACACATGCAAACCAAGTGATCTACTGCCAACTACATCCCTAGTCTAGAAGGAAAGTTTCCTGATCTGTCCCACTCGGAGAAGTAAGATGTCTGCCATGCTAGTGGCTGGTCAGTAAATCTGTCTACTCCTCATTAAATTTAGGAAGATAATTTAACTGCAGATTAAGGCTACAACTAGTGATCATTTTAATTAACAATAAAACTATTATGTTACTTATTTTTCGATTCCTTTTTATAGAGGCTACCAGAACAACTCACAGTAAGACTTAGCCTGGTTATTAGATGAGGTTTAGAGTACTCAGTACTGCAGTAATCAAGGCCAGTAGTGTTCTGAGGTTACCAAGAACACAGGCAATGCTCAGGAATCAAACTTAGGGCCTCACACATGCCAGTGTTGTGTTCTACCACTTCAGCGATTTATCTCCCTGGCCCTCTCTTTTTATGCCTTTCAGAAACAACTAAATGCTTCATAAAGACTATCTCAAAAGGGCCCGAGAGATAGCACAGCAGCATTTGCCTTGCAAGCAGCCAATCCAGGACCAAAGGTGGTTGGTTCGAAGCCCGGTGTCCCATATGGTCCCCCGTGCCTGCCAGGAGCTATTTCTGAGCAGACAGCCAGGAATAACCCCTGAGCACCGCCGGGTTTGGCCCAAAAACCAACAACTTAGAAATGGTATTCTTAGCCCAAATATTACTTACAAATGCTTTTTTTCTTGTCTTATCTTCTTTCTTTTCTATTTTAATTAAATGCTTTTAAAACAAATATTCCAAATTTGCCAGATAATCAAAATTCTATGGTATGACTATTTAATGAGTTTCAGAGACACACTTGCTGGGGCTGGAAGAGTGAAGTAGGTATGGCTTGTATGTGGTTGGATTCAATTGGCACCAAATAAGGTCATCAGAACTCACAGGATCCATGAGCACAGTCAGGATTAAGTCCTAAACATTGCAGGGTGTGGCCCCAACCCAACCCACACACCCCTAAATATATATATATAAATAAACATATATATATATATACACACACATAGAGTTTACCAGATACTTCCAAACACAGAGGTGTAGTGGGTGAATAATAAAACAACAGATGGGCCGGAGCAATAGCACAGCCGTAGGGCTTTTGTCTTGCATGTGACTGACCCAGGACAAACTCCTGGCATGCGCTCAGAAATCACACCTGGCTCAGGGAACTATATGGGATGCCTGAGCGTCACCAAGTGACGGCCCAAAAACAAACAAAAAAAAAAAACACCAACAACAGAAGCCAAAGTGACAGTACAGCAGGTAGGGTATTTTGCCTTGCAAAATATGGTCCCATCCCATATGAGCTTGCCAGGAGTGATTCCTGAGCACAGAGCCAGGAAGTAACCCAAGTACTGCCAGATGTGGCCCAAAAAACAAAACAGCAACAACAACAATATAGAAAACACTAAGGTAAGATGCCCTTCAAGTGAGAAAACAAATGAAATCAAGTTTTAAAGAAACATTCCAATGTGGAAGAAATATACTTAGGAGGACAAGACAACAGAAGCAAGAGCACACTATGTTGTGTGCAGGACAGAGAGCACAGCAATGAGGGGCGAGTGACAAGCATTTGTCCACTGAAGGCAGAGTTGTACATGCAGGAAGAATAGGCAAGCATGTGCAGGGCAGTGCCAATGACAGACCTTCTGCACACAGGATGCTCCACAGTCCTCCAGAGACTAAAGCTCTCTTTAGAGACACTATCCAAAGAGTTCCCTTGCCCCATTAAATCTAAAGAGGCCTAAATACGATTGATTTTTTTTTAGGGCCAGCTGAATAGACCTAAAAGGATTGCTCCAAATTGGCTTGATGCCTGAAATTCTTCTTGAGAAAAGCCTTTTAAATAGCAATTAGTAGTAAATGGTTTAAAATGGCTAAGAAGAAATGGAGTTGCTACAGCTACAATGTATTTAATGAATAAATGCCACCAGAACCCACTAAGGTGAAGGGGAGGAGAAGAGAATAAGGTCAGTAGGTGCTATATCTGGGAGAGAGGTCACTGCAGAGGGAGGCAGAAGTTAAGGAAGTCAGGAGGGAAGGATGGAGAGCCATCAGTCAAAATGATGTTCTAGAAGCTTCAATGGCAAAGAAAGGTGCCCACGATAAGCAGGGCACCACATTACAGAACCGTAGAGACTAAGGGGCCGGAGCAATAACACAGCAGAAAGACATTTGCCTTGCATGCGGCCAACTTGGGTTGGATCTAGATTCAGTCTCTGGCATCCAATATGGTACCCTAGCCTGCCAGGAGTAACCAGATGCCACTGATTGTGGCCCAAAAACAAATAAACAAAAAGATAACTGACTTAGTTCTAGATCTAGGACCTTATCCTATAAAGTTACTCTCTGGACTATCAAGACTGTCAAATAATTTTCTGAAAGCTGGAGTCTAATCATTATGTGACCACTCTAAAAAAAAAAGCTTTAGAGAGGCACTCCACAATCTTATGAGATCAGAGGGCTGTAAAGATAGTGCAGTAGGTAGGGAGCTTGCTTTGCATATGGCTGACCTGGGTTCAATCCCCAGCATTCTATGTGGTCCTCTGATCCTATTCGGCAGTGGTTCCTTAGCACAAAGCCAGGAGTAACCTAGAGCATTGCTGGGTGTTGCCCAAAAAAGAAAAAAAAAGGAAAAAAAAGAAGTCAAAATGACACCTCAAAAGGTGAATGACTGGTGAGTGCAGCCACAGCTTATTTTTCACAGCCCAATTTTTTCCTTGCTACCCCAAGATTCAGCAAAATTAACTCTTCTGCAAACATGCACAATGTCTTCCACATCAACCCTTTTCTCATCTGTCTCTCTCCTTGGACTGCCACCTGCCACTCATCAGTCCTTCTTAGATGCCAAGGCTAGAGAGCCTTCAATGAAGCTTCACTAGTCTTCTATCCAAAGAACAAGGCCTAGCATGGATGAATAATGTCAAGAATTTTATCTAAAACAGGCAGACAGACAAACCCCCCACACACATAGATATCACCTCTGTTAATACATATAAGGAGTTCTTACAAAAATTAGAAACTCAGGGGCCATGCAGATAGTTCAAAAGATCAGCAGGGCTAGAAAGATAAAGGAGTGGGTAAGGCACTTTCCTTGCATACCAAAGTTCAATCTTTGGCATTCCTGGTGGTAAACACCACCAGGAGTGGGAATTCATGAAATCAAACAGATAGTACGATGGGTAGGGTGCTTGCCATGCATGCAGTGGGCTCAGATTCAACACTGACATCCCATATGGTCCCCCAAACATCACCATATGGTCCCTCGAGCATCACCAGAAGTAATACCTAAGTACAGAGCCAGGAATAACCTCTAAGCACCACCAGACGTGGCTCGATGACCAAAACAATTAAAAATTTAAAAAAAAAGAAAGGGTAGGAGCAATAGTACAGTGGGTAGGATAACTTATCTTGCATCCAACCAATCCAAGCTCAATCCCTCGTACCACATATTGTCCCATGCCCCACCAGAAGTGATTCCTGAGTGCAATTAGGAGTAAATCCTGAGCACCATTGGGTGTGGCAAAAAATTCCAAAAGGAAAGAAGGAAGGAAAGGAGAAGAAGAGAGGGAGGGAGAAAGGAAAAGAGAAAGAGAATGGGAAAAAGAGAGAAAGGGAAGGAAGGAGGGAGGGAGAGTGGGAGGGAGGGAAGGAGGGGAAGGAGGGAAGGAGAAGATTCTAGTGATTAGATCAGTTCAGCAAAAGGTCCAAAACAAAGTAATGAAAAGCAATGAAAGCAACAGTTAGTTGAAAGGAAATTAGAACATTTCTTCCTTGCCTGGAAAGAATAAAAAGATTTGGATATCAAGGTATTGACCTCAAACTATGTCTCCGAGCTATCAATAGCTGGAAGCTCTTCATTATCCCTCAATCCCAAACCCAACTCCTATAACTCCTCCAGACCAGTGAGCTCCCATCTGTTGCAGCAGCAAAAGGGGGGTGGGGAATCTTGAGAGGGAGGCAGCATTAAATATAAGAACAGGCACAATCAGTTTCTTTTAGTCTTCAGAAACTCTATCTCAAAGGCTGGGTGGATATCAGCACCTCTGACATCCTGCCCTGAAATGCCCCACTGAGGGGAAGGGCTCAGGCATGACAAGTATTCACTCCTTTCAAGGCACACTCGTAGGGGCCAGAGAGATATTGCAATAGGTAGGACACGTGCTTTGCATGCAGCTGACCTGGCACCCATATGGCCAACCATATGGGTTCATTTAGGAATGAACCTAAATACAAAGCCAGGAGTAAACCCTGAGCACTTCGAGGGTGGCCAGAAAACCAAGTCAAACCAAATAAGGCGCTCTCACACACTAGGAGGATTGAGCCCTCCGAAACAGTGGTCTTCAGCATGGTTGTAATGGTCCAGTTTTGGTCCACAGGTACAGAACAATGAATATGCACTGATCTACCATCCTGCTTAGAACTGCTAGCCTGCAGTTGTTCAAAAGGTTAAAGGGTATTCATCTAAATCTAAAACTAGTGCCTACGTCCCCATAACTGACAACATTAGGGCCAGCTAACGCCATCATCACTTCCCCAGGGATGGTTGATATTTTAATGAAGCTCTTGCATCCTCTTTCAAAGAACTCTTTATAGAGTTGGTGGTCAGAGATATTTATTTAGTTATCAATGAAGTTCTTGACATTAAAAATGCTGGTGTGTGCCTTACCCAGGTGGCATTTTAACAACATTAAAGTTTGGTTTAAGGATAAGGAGACAAGAAAGAGGAATCCGAATATTTCAAACAGTTCCCTTTCTTAGATTCAAGTATAAATGACAAAGGCCAACTAGATCAGCAATTCCTGGCTCTGTGTCCCATCTCAGCAGTTTTTAATATTAAACAATACCAGGCCAGCCTCAATTTGAACACAGCATTTCTGGCTATGTTCAGAGGCCACTTCTAGCAGTGATCAGACTATGCATGGTGCAGAGGACTGATCTGGGGTTGGCTATGTGCAAGGCCCTAAACTACTTTATGCCCTAAACTATCCACTAATGATTTGGAATATGGGGCATTTAACCCAGGCCACCTCTGAGCAGAGAAGAAAACAGTATTAAATCCCCTATGTAAATCTAAAGGACAAAACTCAAAAGATTCTCTTATATTTGAGTGGAAGTATGGCCTCCTGTGGTCAATACTCTGAGAAAGAAAAACAGGTGAAAGAAGAAACTTAAGCAGCTTCAAGTTTCAAATAAATAAGATAAAATAAAATGGGAAATAAGAAGACATAGAGCTAGAAGAAGGGGAGTCAGGGAAAGAGAAATAAATAAATCAAGATTGTTTTAGTGAAGATGTAGACACTTTTCTCTCTTTATATGCCTTCGCCAAAAGAAACAGGTTTCACATGTGTAAGCAGAAGGGAAGCTTGGTTAGGGGCCAACTTGTCGTAAAGCCCAGTTTCCAACACATATTTAAAGGCAAAGTTGCAAGGGTTTTTTTTTTTTTTTCTTGTATAAGATTCCAGAGAAGGGGATGTAGGGAAGACACATCTTTGTGCAACTGCAGTAACTAGACAGGGTTTGAGTGGAGCTAAATTAATTTGATGTTGGGCCAGAGCAAGAGATAGTATAGCAGGTAGAGTGCTTGCTTACCTTGCACACGCAGACCTGGATTCGATTCCTGGCACCCCATATGGTCCCTCGAGCCTACCAGTAGTGTTCCCTGAGAGCCAAGCCAGATGTGGCCCCAAAAACAAAACAAAATAAAAAACACTACAAAATAAAATTTCAAGTAAAACCAGCTCTAGGCAAGCTCCAGAGACTTCAGCAAAAACAAACCACAATTTCACTCAGTATCTTGGGAACTAGAATGAAAGCTTTCATCTTTATCCACTCTCTGGAAATTGCTTCGACTTGTAAGAAAAGGAAAAAAATCAGAGCTTTTAGCACTACAACATATACAATTTATGTTTGGTTTTGTTTTGGGCCACACCCGTTTGATGCTCAGGGGTTACTCCTAAGTGCTCAAAAATCGCCCCTGGCTTGGGGGACTATATGGGATGCCAGGGGATCGAACCGAGGTCCTTCCTTGGCTAGCACTTGCAAGGCAGACACCTTACCTCTAGCACCACCTCTCTGGCCCCTACAACATATACAATTAACTGGCTGGTTCCTCTCCCTTTTTCCAGTCAATTCTCTCAGTAATATGGAATCTTGGTCAAAGACTACAATTTCTGTTATAACAGCCATAATAGGAGTTATTGGCTGCTAAATTGAAGGGAAAAAAACTATCTCCTCAAATGAAATTAATATTTAAGGGCCGAGAGACAGTCCTGCATGGAAGACACTGGCTTTGCACATGGCCAACCCAGGTTCAATCTTTAGCATCACATACAGTGCTCCAGGCCCCCCCTCCCAAGAATAATTCCTGAGCTCTGAGCACAGCGTCAGCCCTGCGCACCACTGGGTGTGGATTTCCCAACATCCCAACACACACACACACACACACACACATACACACACAAAATCAAAAAGGAAATTAATGTTTAATTGCATTAATATCCATGTAATTCATAAATATTTTTAAAAGGCACTAGTCTTAAAACTCTTTTGGACAATGTCAATCAAAACTACCAGAGAGCAGAAAAAAATATGTAGCAGCATGATATCAAAAGATGTGTTTGAAGCAAAGACTGCTGCTTTCAGAATATTCACACTACTTTTACATGTAAGGATCCAAAATATCCTTCTATTGTTCTATAAATATCCCTCTGCTACCTTATATTGCTTAATTTAAAAAAAAAATGGGGGGCTGGAGCAATAGCACAGCAGTAGGGCGTTTGCCTCACACAGCCCACCAGGAATGACCTGGGATCAATCTGTGACATCCCATATGGTCCTCCAAGCCTGCCAGGAGAGATTTTTGAGAGCCAAGAGTAACCTGAGTGCTGCCCAGTGTGGCCCAAAAACAAAAACAAAACAAAAATCAAATATGATTAAAAGATATGAAAAGACATATCTCAAAAAAGATAAACAAATGGATAATAAGTATATGAAATGGCCTGCTATCAGCCATAGGGAAAAGCAAATTTTAAAATTACTTAATATTTATGCACCTGTAAAATCACCCCATGTTGTGAAATCACCCCATGCACCATATTTCCAACCCCAGATGAACGGGTTTGAAGCAGGTAGCTGTGAAGAATTAATAAACCAAGCCAGTCAGGAGAGAATCATGGAGTCAGTTTACTTCTCACCTTATGCTCTCTCTGCGCACCAAGCCAGACTGACCTTTCTTTATTAAACCAGTACAAATTTTCCAGGAGGGGTAAGGTCAAATGAGAGACAAAAGGACCTTCAGGTGGACTTTTACAAGTCAAAAGACTTGGTGAAATAAAAAAGAAAATTAGGGGAACATCTTTGTTTGGAATAAAAGAAGGATGTGACCTAACATGCACCCCCCACATACACATATATATGCACCCACATATATGTGCAAAACAGCACAGTCATTAGGGCATTCTGTTTTGGTTTGGGTCCACACCCAGTAGAGCTCAAGGGTTATTTCTAGCTTCAGGTTCAGAAACAACCAGTATTAATGCTAAAAGAACCATATGTGGCGGTGGGGAGTCAAACCAGAATCCAGGGACTACATGGCCATATGCAAAGCAAGTGTCTCACCTTCTGCACTATCTCTCTAGTCCTGCATATTCATTTTAGAAAACAATTTTTGAGTTGGCTCAAAATTTTTGAGATGGCTTTGGGGCCATCATTGATGGTGTTACTCAATGAGTAATCAATGTGTGGCTGATAGTTGTATATTCAAGCTTAATTAAGCTTAATTCAAGCTTATTAAGGATACAGGAGAGGAGCCGGGGAGATAGCATGGAGGTAAGGTGTTTGCCTTTCATGCAGAAGGACGGTGGTTCGAGAGTCCCAGCATCCCATATGGTCCCAGGTGCCTGCCAGGAGCAATTTCTGAGCATGGAGCTAGAGTGGCCCCTGAATGCTGCTGGGTGTGACCCCAAAAAACAAACAAACAAACAAAAAGGATAAAAGAGAGAATTAACTTTGTAGTTGTTTTGTGAATAGCTCAGGAGCTACTTCTGGCTCTGTGGTCAGGGACCCCATGGAGCTGGTGATCAAACCTAGATCTCTTGTATTTGGAATATGCACTCAACCCACAGAGCTTCAGATTATGGAAATAACTTGAAAACAACTTTAAAAGTTCAGATACAGTTGCTAAGTAATTTATTTCAAAAGAAATGAAGAATAGCAATAGCACAGGGGTAGGGCCTTTGCCTTGCATGTGGCTGACCCAGAACACACCTTAATTCGATTCCTGGCATCCCATATGGTCTCCAAACCAGGAGAGATTTCTGAGCGTATAGCTAGGAGTAACCCCTAAGCGTCATCGGGTGTGGCCCAAAAGAAAACAAAACAAAACAAAAAAGAAAAGAAGCCATATGACTACACAAAAACTTGCATCACTGTTCAAAAGAGCATTATTTAGTTATAATAGTCCCCAAATAAAAATAAAATAAAATTTTATCCACTGATGAAAGTTATACAAAATAGTTCATAATCATGCAATCGGATGTTATCCATCAATAAAAAAGAATGAAATATTGATACTGGCTACAATATAAAATCTTGAAAACATTATGCTAAGTAAAAAAATTCATTTTCAAAAACCACATACTGTATGATTTCTGAGTAGACAAATTCATATAGACAGAAAGATTAATAGTTGCCTAGGATTTGGGGGACTAGGAAAAAAATAGTGAATTTTAATGTATCTAAGTTTTCCACTGGGGATGAAGAAAATATTATAGAATTAGACTGGTCAATGTTTCTATAATTCTGATTATTATAAATTACTAAAATATATATTCTAAATAGATGAATGTGATGAAAAGTATGTTAAATTTATCTAAAAGATACTTTAAAAAGAAATGTGCTACTTCCCTGATAGTTATGATGAGTTAAAAAAATAAAATACACACTGATATAAACTGCATCAATTCTCTCATATAAGCAGAATACTAGGAGAATCAGGAGCTAGGAAGAGCATAAGAAAACATCCATGGGCCCGGAGAGATAGCACAGCGGCGTTTGCCTTGCAAGCAGCCGATCCAGGACCAAAGTGGTTGGTTCGAATCCCGGTGTCACATATGGTCCCCCGTGCCTGCCAGGAGCTATTTCTGAGCAGACAGCCAGGAGTCACCCCTGAGCACCGCCGGGTGTGGCCTAAACACCAAAAAAAAAAAACACAAAAAAAAAAAAACATCCAGACTAAGTCCATCATGTTCTATATGAAAAAGCTACAGCCAAAAGAGGGAAAATGGCAGCCAAAGAGATAGTTCAAAGAGCTGGAGCACATGTTTTACATACAGAGGTCCAGGTTTCATCCCAGTCTCCACAAGGTCCCCCAAGCACTGTCAGGTAGATTCCTTATTAAAACCAGAAGTAGCCCCTCTGCAAGCCAGATGTGCTCCCTACCAATTTTTTAATTAAAAAATAAAAAAATATATACTTTGTTTTTAATTCAAGAGGGGAAATAACTCTGGTTCAAGGCTGATTTGAGATCAAAGCTGAAAACTCACATCTTAATCCAAGCAATCTTCCAGTGTCTCTCTGTGTCATAAAATGTCAGGCTTACTCAATAGTCATCCAATGGGGCAGCTGGAGTTGCTACCTCCGCCTCCGAGAGTTCACCCTTCTTCAAAGGCTATTTATCTAGTATCAATTTATCTCTCTCTCTCCTTTGTGTTGGTTCATACTTTATTATAGTTTCTAGAGCAGGTGGTCATTTGCATTTCTTAAGCAACTGAACAACACAATAGGTTATGTTAGCATTCTATTGTGGCTTTTGTTTTATTACTATAAAAGCAACAGGATTTAGAATTGTTAATATTTATGCTCTTGGTTTACAGAGTTACTATTAAATTCTCTCTTGTATCCCCTATATATATTCATTAAATTTGAATACAGAGAGAGAAAAAAATTTTGAATATAGAAAATGTCGGGGGGCCGGAGAGATAGCATGGAGGTAAGGCATTTGCCTTTCATGCAGAAGGTCATTGGTTCGAATCCCAGCGTCCCATATGGTCCCCTGAGCATGCCAGGAGCGATTTCTGAGCATGGAGCCAGGAGTAACCCCTGAGCAATGCCAGGTGTGACCCAAAAAAAAAAAACCAAAAAAAAAAAAAAAAGAAAATGTCGGGGCTGGAGAGACAGCATGGAGGTAAGGCGTTTGCCTTTCATTCAGGAGGTCATCGGTTCGAATCTCAACGTCCCATATGGTCCCCCGTGCCTGCCATAAGCAATAAAAAAAAAAAAAAAGAAAGAAAGAAAGAAAAAGAAAAGAAAATGTCGATCACACATTTTCTATAAATGTGTGCTTCTGGGGCTGGAGCAATAGCACAGCAGGTAGGGTTTGCCTTGCACGTGACCAACCTAGGTTCAATTCCAGACATCATATATGGTCTCCCAAGCCTGCCAGGAGTGATACTGAGAGCAGAGCCAGGAGTAACCCCTGAGTGCTGCTGGGTATAGCCCCAAAATTTAAAAAATTAAAAAGTGGGGCCGGGCGGTGGCGCTGGAGGTAAGGTGCCTGCCTTACCTGCGCTAGCCTAGGAGACGGACCGCGGTTCGATCCCCCGGCGTCCCATATGGTCCCCCAAGCCAGGAGCGACTTCTGAGCGCATATAGCCAGGAGTAACCCCTGAGCGTCACCGGGTGTGGCCCAAAAACCCAAAAAAAAAAAATTAAAAAGTAGTGTGCTTCTTACTCAACTATTTTTCCCCTTTAGCTTTTTAGACATGTCTATAACAGAGGGAAGTATGATTTATCAAGCCAATCTATGTGCATTTTCCCAAGACTGTACATAGATTACAGGGGACTTTCCTAAATGAAGGAAAGAAGACAAGATCATTTGGCTTTATCCCTGGCCCTGACTTTTACAATAAAGAGAGCTAAAGTACTGGCTTGTTTTGGTTTTGGTTTTGGGCCACACCTGGAGATGCTCCTAGCTCTGCACTCAGGAATTACCCTGGCGATGCTTGGGGACCATCTGGGATGCTGAGGACCAAACCCAATTTAACTACTATTTTGGCCTAAAACTTAAAATATTTTTAAAGGATAGGAAAGAACAAAAAAAAAAAAAAGGTAGAAAACTATATAATACTCCAAAATTATGTATCATCATGTTTCCAATGATAAAAACTAAGCTGACCCACAGCGACAGACACCAGATATGGTCAGATGAATCAAATTACCACTTTATACTGCTGAAAGATATGCTTGGCTGGGGGCTCCAGAAGTGGGGAAGGAATTTCCAGATAGCTGCTACATAGGAAAAGCAAACTTGGGTAGAGTTCATTAATTTATTCATGTATTATAACCTTATCAAGCTTCTACCATGCTGTAAGGTAGGAGAATGAAATCCCTGCCACAACCCCAAGTATACAACTCTAGGCAACTGCTTCATCATGCTTTGACCCAGTTTCCTCATTAGTAAAATGAGTTAATGGGACTAATCTCACCACCACTGAATTGTCTCAGGTATGCCTGGTCTTCAAGCTGAGGTTTCTGAAGCCTTCACAGGATAGAGGGCAGGCTGAGTCCCTGCTCAACCGAGAGGCCCAGCACCCCACCCTACCCTACCCCACACCACACCACACATCCTCCAGCATCTAAATGACCCAGCTTCACACTCCACAACTAATCCCAAAGAGACACCATACAGTTCCACAGCTCCTGGAGCATTCAGCCATGACACCTCCTAATTTCACAGTACTGACAGCCTGGTAGAAATACAGTAAATTAGATGAAAAGGTTGCCCACTAAGTTCAATAAGCAAAAATAGTCCAGAAAGTTCGACTCACATCAACCAGCTCAACAAATCCTCAGTGACTTTAGTAACACCATTATGAGATATAAAATGTTGTAGCAAGCCATATAAAATAGTGATTTGGTGCCTGATAAAAAGGCATGCCTGGGGGGTGGGGATGACTAGGGACTTTGGTAGTGGGAAGGTGACTGGTGTTGGAACTGGTATTGAATACGGACTACAACCTGAAGACTGTATTATGAACAACTTTGTACATTAAAAAAATGGGCTAATAATTGTACTTTCCTCAAAGGATATTGTGCAGACTACGTAAAGTGGTAGTAGCACTTGCAAAGTATTAGAACAGAATCAGATGAAAAGCAGTAAGGGGGTGGGAAGAAGACTAGGCCAGATCCTTAAAAGGAATAACTGAAACAAAGCAAACTTGCATGCAGTCTTTAGCCCAATCCACCCTGTGATTTTCTTTTTTTCTTTTTCTTTCTTTCTTTCTTTTTTTTTTTTTTTTTTTGGCTTTGGGGCTAAAACCCAGCCCAACGGAAGCCAGGATGCTTCCTTATCATAAACTGCAGCTTCCCTGTGACAGAGTGGTCCTGACAGAGTGGTTCCAAGCATGAAACTCTGAGACCACTTGTGATACTGTGATGCCAGTTGTAAATGGCTACTCCCCTCTTTCTATTTCTTTCTCTGCAGTCTCAAAAGCAATCACATAACTGTTTGTGCCTGACCATGGAAGGCTTTACAGAGATTTGAAATAGCAGAAGTATGGGGTTCATGAAAACAGGTAGGGAGACAACATCCCTAACCCTGATCAAGGTTCACAAGTTCCCTTAGAAAAAGCAGGACTAGAACCCAAATATCAACTTCATTCAGATCAAGAGGATCTGAAGGTTGGGCAAAAGAATCTGCCCAAGCCACTAAAAAGCAAATGCAAAGCAGACCATGTGCAAAAGAATCAGGGAAACACAGGCCTGACCTACAGGACTGTGTTCAAACTGAAGTCCAAAGGAAGACACAGCTGCCTGAAATTCATACTTGGGGTTCCTCTTGATCAAAAGAAATAATTACTTTATTGTTTGTCAAGAACCCCTGCAACTCTTCCCTCCTCTCCACTATTATTTTTTGCATAGCCTTCCAGATACACACGAAGACTCCAGTCACCTTACAAGACTCTCTTATGTCTCCATAGTCCCTAAATCCTTTATTTTCAAAACACTACCCATGCTCTTTATTCCCAGCACTATAGTCACTCAGTCCAGGTCCAAGTGAGCATCCCAGCTTGCCCTGTGACACATCACTCTCATCACTTCAACCCTATAAATCCAGTTGACTGCTTGCTCTTCCAGTTCCTATGCCATTCCACAGCTCAGAAATCTGGAGATGCTTCAATAAATTCTGTCCCCCCACTATAAAAATGAATTACCGTTAGTATTTAACCATTTCTCCCACCTCCCATAACCAAAAATCACATTCATAATACCTCATCAGTTTCCTCACAGCTTCTAAAAACATCAAATTCCTTCCTACTCTGTGACACATTTTGTTGCCCTTTGCTTTCCCTGATGAAAAGCTCCTTCAAAGGAGCCTCTCCTCACCACATCTCCCTCAACTTCTGGCCTCCTCCTCTGCATTCTTTTTTTTTTTTTGCTTTTTGGGCCACACCTGGTGATGCTCAGGAGTTACTCCTGGCTATGTGCTCAGAAAGTGCTCCTGGCTTGGGGATACCAAGTGATCGAACTGAGGTCCGTCCTAGGTTAGCAAATGCCCTACCGCCTGCGACACTGCTCTGGCCCCACTCCTCTGCATTCCTCTAGCATATGTTCTACATCAATTGAATATTAACAGCACTGTTGAGTACGTAGTAGGTGACGGACACCATTCCAATGGCCCTACCTCCACTATGACTTGCTACCACCTGATGAAATTATTCTCATTTTAGAATTAGACCAACTAAGGCACAACTAGGCTAGTTGATACACCAACACTCACCTGGTACCAGAGCCCCCACCCATCACCCTCCTAATCTCTTTAGAATAATGACAGGCTCTTTCATGTTGCCTCTGGGAAAAATACTGAATAGCCAGATCTTAGGCCCTCCACACAATCCCTTCCCAAAGCTATACACTAGTTAATAGATCATATCTGATTATAGGAAATTCAGTCAAACCCCATCTCCCCACTGGGCTGGTTCCAGTATCAGATAGTCCTTCTCTGTGGCTAAGTTATAGCATCGTCTAAACCAGTGTTTCTCAAAGTGGGCAAAACCATCTTCCTGTGGGTACTAAAAAGATCAGAGGTGGCCCTGGGGGTGTTTTCTGTGTCTGCTAGAAGGCAGGTTTCCAGGAGATGATGATGTTGGGGTTTTTTTTGGGGGGAAGGAGGTAAACCTGGTGGTGCTCTGCGATCAGAAATCATTCCTGGTAGGCTCAAGGGACCATATGGGATGCTGAAAATCAAAACTGGGTTAGTCCTGGATCAGCCACATGCAAGGCAAACACCCTCTCGCTGTGCTATTGCTCTGGCTCCAAGATGATGACTATTTTTATTTTGTTTCCTAAATTTGGAAAGCTGGAGACTAGGACTCTGTGTTGACTGAAGTGTGTGACTAATGTAAGTTGTCCCCATAGGAAAGTCTCCTCTTCAAGGACCAAGACAAAACACACAGTGGCTCTCAGTGCAACGCTGCACCTGATGTCCACGGGTTTGGCGACTAGGACTCTAAAGTAAGAAGCATGGCCTGCCTGTCAGCTCATTTTTGCATTAGGAGCCACACCCACGGATGCTCAGAGGCTATTACCAGGTCAGAGCTTGGAGAACTACGTGATGCTCGCCATCAAAACTAGGCCTCTGACAAACAAAGCCTGTGCTCAGCCTATTGAGCTCTGACTCTGAGAAGCACGTGTTCAAAGGACTTCAATAAGCTCCATGACACAAATTACAAGGGGTTGCCAAAACAATTCAGAACGTTCCGTTTGAAAGATTCTGTGGAGAAAACAATAAAAAAAGGTCTGTGGCTTTGTCCTCAGTTAATAAGTCTAGGACAGAGGTCACTAACCTTTAATAATGTTGCTGTAAGAGAAGAGGCTCTAAGCAGGAACACTGTACTTTCAAACAGTGCCGGTAGTTCTGAAGGATTAGCTTTCCCCCTTACGCTTGGCATAGATGGCCAGAAGAGGCCATAGGTGGCTCCCAAAGAGGTTTCCAAATTACCTCAGCTAAGTTTCACAGACTGCCACCACCCAGAAAATGAGAGTTTGCCCAGAATCCAGATTATAGAATGTCCTGCCTTTTCACACTGCATTACCCTCCCCCCTGCACTCTGCAGGGCAGCACACCAATGGGTACAATGTCGAAGCCTCCCTACTGGACTTTATGCTCACCTGAAGATAAAAACTATACCATGGTTGGAAATACACAAATACAACTTTCATCATGACTTTTCATCTTATTAGATAGGACCATGTAGGTCTGAGTCATTTTGGTAGCTTCTTCCCGTTTGACTTTCCAATTCTACTCTTCCGATAAAAATCCTTCAAGAGAGCTGGAGAGATAGAACAATGGTGGGGCGTTTGCCTTGCATGCGACTGACCCAGGACTTGAGTTCGATTCCTGGAATCCCATATGATCCCCCAAGCCTGCCAACAGCGATTTCTGAGCGTAGAGTCAGGAGTAACCCCTGAGCGCTGCCGGCTGTGGAACCCCCCAAAAAACTCTTCAAGACTCCCTTTAAGGCAAGGTTCCTCCACTTTGATATTAGTAGCATTTGTGGCCAGATTCTTGGTTGTGGGGACTGTTTGTGCCATTAAATTTATAGTATGTAAATGTTAGCATGTAGTTATCAGTAGGTGCCCAATGCACCAGTCCATACCCTTGACTGTGTGACAACAGCCACTACTAATGCCATAATTCATAATCACTACTACCAGAAGAGCTCCTTTCATACCACTGCAACCCCATAGGCACTTCTACCAGAATATTACACAAGCACCAAGCAAAAAGAGCACAAGGTTTGGATGTCATAAATACCGGTATATGACGGCAATGAGCATCACTACCATTGTGAGACTTGGTCATTGCCAACAACAGCAATGAAGAAAAGGGAAAAGGAAAACAGAAAGGGGCAGGGGAGAGTGAGGGGGAAAGGAAAGAGAAGGAAAAAGAGAAGGTAGGAGAGAGTGAGATATTATAATGTTATATATGATACATATTATATATTATAATAAATAAGACATCATATATACACGGGGAGCAAGAGACAGGGAGAGACAGTTAAGGAAGCGGAGAGTAGGGGGAGGAAAGTTTGAGAGGGAGCATACTCCTTTCAGTCTGTAACCCAGGGAGCATCCCCATCTACCCAGTTTCAAGCTAAACTTACTTTTCTACTCTTTCCCAAACCCATATGGTATTCTCCAGAATCCTATTGAAAAAATCACCATCAATAAGGTAGTCCTCCATATTCTATCACATTAACATCCTTCATGTTTCTCAGCTATTTCTAACTCAAGGTTCTAACTGTCCTACCCAGCCAGCTCCTCCAGCTCAACTCTAACCAATCACTCAGGTGTGAAGGCATTTGCCCAACGCCCATTTGCCCAAGGGAAATGCTCCTTATCCAGCCACCATCAGGGACTATCCAACCTCACTTGCCCAAGTATCAAGAGGTCATATGCATCCTGGAACCTCAGGAAAGACAATCTAAGAATAAAAACTAGGGGAGAAAAATAAACTAAAGGGGTCTATAAGAGGCCCAAATCAATGATGTTTATTTAAAAAGAATCATTTGTAAAGGGAAGGAAAAAAAATCAAGAGTCTGCTAAGATAATCAAGATTCTGAGAAAAAGAAAAGGATAATGTGAAACTACAACTTCAATAAGGTACTAAAAACATAATTCTCCTTGTGAATAAGTAGAAGAAAAACATATGAAAACATGTCTTCTTGAAAATTTAACAAAAATACACCTAATATTAAATGCTGAGTTGCCATATATAGGGAATAATAGAGATAGTACAGTGGGAAGTGACACTTGCCTTGAATGCAGCTCACCCAGCTTCAATTCCCTGCTCCCAACATGGTCCCTCCAGGAGGCAGAGGCAGGAGTAAGCATTGAGTATGGTCAGATGTGGACCAAAAGCAAAAACCAACATCATGGTGTGTGTGTGTGTGTGTGTGTGTGTGTGTGTGTGTGTGTGTGTGTGTGTGTGTGTGTGTGTGTGTGTGTGCGTGCGTGCGCGCGCGTAAGCATTGAGCATGGTCAGGTGTGTGTGTGTGTGTGTGTGTGTGTGTGTGTGTGTGTGTGTGTGTGTGTGTGTGTGTAAGCATTGAGCATGGTCAGGTGTGGACCAAAAGCAAAAACCAACATCAAGGGGTGTGTGTGTGTACCAACATCAAGGGTGTGTGTGTGTTCCTCACAACAGAGACACAAAATTTACATAATTAGGAAAAAGAAAGATACTAGAGACAACTGAAACTCTTCTATGATCAAATGATAATAGACTTCCCAACTTCGATATTGCTGTCTCTAATCATTTTTCTTCCTCCCTCTTCCTTAATTTCTTTTTTTTGTTGTTTTTGGTTTTTTTTGGGGGGGGGCACACCGTTTATGCTCAGGGGTTACTCCTGGCTAAGCGCCAGGGGGACCATATGGGACGCTGGGAGATCGAACCGCGGTCCTTCCTTGGCTAGTGCTTGCAAGGCAGGCACCTTACCTCTAGCGCCACCTCACAGGCCCCGCTCTTCCTTAATTTCAAGTTTTTTAGAATGGCAGGAGCCACCCATATAGAAATCCTAAAGTGTCCATCGCTCATGGCTGCCAAACCGCATACAGCAATGGCAGGGCAGACAAGGAAACACAAAACTGAATAGATTACCCTCAAAGAACGTCTCCTTCAAAAAGGGTTAAATAGGCTGAGAAAAACAGGAAGCTATACTTAGACAGCTTTTTGGAAGGCAATTACACTCACCACTATAAAAGCTTTTAAAGTAGAAAATGTGTACAATCTTGAATGCTTTTATGAGAACTATAGTGAATACCGAGAGGACTAAGTCTCTGGGACCTATAAATGCATTGACAATAACAATAAATCTGAAGTTAGTTTAAATAAAAACCAGAGAAAAGTGTATCTAAAAGCCAAAACCCTGACCAACTTCTCTCAGACTTCACAGATCTGCTTGAATGGTTCATATTAACTCCCATAAATACAGGGGAAAAGAAAAATATACACACCAAACAACCCTCCATTCAAGCCGAGTTCTTGGGAGGCAGTGGGGCTGAGCCAACATTCCCTGAGTATTCAGTATCCACAGCCAGAGCATGCCTTTCCAAAGGACCTCAAGACATGCGAAAGGACCAGAACCTGGACCATGTGGTGATGGGGCCAGACACTTTTCAAAAATAGCCACATGTTATTAGAGTTAAGGAGCAGTGAGGAGCAGTATAGAGCCTGACAGTGGATGTAACACAGATCCTTCAGAAAGGAGACAAAAGTTGATCAAATTTCCCCTTTCAAGCTGGACTCAAGATTCATTTCCTAGGGTCTCAGAGGACGAGTGCTTCTTTTTAGATTTAGACTAAATAATCTCCCTTTGACTTTGTTCATTCCATTATATCTAGGTTGCTGTTTAATAGACCTCAGACTTAAAATTAAATCTTGATGGGGAAGAAGAGATAGTACAGTGCCTTGCAAGACAGCTGACCCAGGTTTGATTCCTGAATTGCCCTCTTCTCTCCCCAAGCACCACCAGGAGTGATTCCTGAGTGCAGAGCCTGGAGTAACCCTGGACATCATGGGATGTGACCCAAGAAACTAAACAAACGAAACCCCTGTAAATGTAAAATTGGTGGTATTTTGAGCTAGATGGGATCAGAGGCTTATACACTGTCTCTACCTTTCCATCTGTCAGGGTATCTAATGCCCTACTTCCAGGATTGCTCTTATCATTACTATCTGCCAGACTTTGGAAGCCTGTGTGTTCTACCCCCAAATCAATGGCAATGACTCCCCGTTCACTTTAAAGACTCCTTGCCACCTTTAAAACAATCCCCGAATCCAGTTTCTGTTTTCAATCTCCCTTCACTGAAGAACTCACCACAATGATGAGACGTCCCCATAAATTCTCTCCCTCCCTGCATCACCACACTGTGGCCGTCTTTCCTAGACCCTTCCTTCACTCCTGCTACTTCCTCCAGTGGGAGCTTCTCTGCCTCCTCCCCTCACTCCTAAGAGTGGGAATCCACAAGACTTTGGGGCTCAGTATTGAGTACTCTCCTATTCTACACATGTTGCCCTTCCGGGGATGTAGTCTCTCTCCAGGGGCACCTCACTACCCCTCTCACCATGTGCCACAGGTATGAGGGCTGACAGTACATGAATGTAAGGGATTCTCACGTTGAGTGAAGAAAAACTACATTCCCTCCTCTATAGATGTTCCTGCTTGAGAGACCTAAAAATACCTTCACAATAACTGAATCTGAAAGAATTAGTTGAAAGAAATGCCAGGATAGGGGCTGGAGTGATAGCACATTAGTAATAGGGCATTTGCCTTGCACGAGACCAACCCAGGAAGGAACCCGATTCAATTCCTGGCATCCCATATGATCCCCCGAGCCTGCCAGGAGTGATTTCTAAGCTGAGAGCCAGGAGTAACCCTTGAGTGCCGCCAGATGTGACCCCCCCGCAAAAAAAAAAGAGGCGAGGATAAAAGTGAATCTAGGCACTGGAGTGATAGCATAGTAGTAGGGCATTAGCCTTGCACACGAACAACCCGAGTTCAATCCCTGGCATCCCCATATGGTCCCCCAAGCCTGCCAGGAGTAATTTCTGAGCGCAGAGCCAGGAGTAACCTGAGTGCCACCGGGTGTGGCCCAACCCTCTCCCCCCAAAAAAAGAAAATGTAAAAGCCAAAACCCTTATCAACTTCTATCAGAGTTCATAGATCTGATTGAATGGTTCCTATGAACTATCAAAAATAGAGGAGAAAAAAGTAGTCTCTACTCCAAACAACCTCCATTCAAGCCGAGTTCCTGGGAGGTAGAATTGCTGAAATAAAGCCAGCTGAGCTGACCAAGATGGGAGGCAAGGTCTGTGGCAAAAGCATGAGTGAAAACAACAGTTTCAACTGGTAGGTCTACAAAAAGGCTAAATTCCTCATGACCACCCCAGTCTCACAGGAAATCCTGACTCAACCATTAGACTAATTAACTCTTTGAACTTGGATCTGTTGCTTTGTCCCTCGGACCTCATTTTTCTTTGTAAATTGGGGGCAATCGTTCCTTTTCATAGGGCTTGGTGAGGATTCAACCTAAAGTACCACTAGTGCTTGGAATAGAGAATTTCAAGGAAACTTAACTATCATTGATTCCTCTGACTCTACTCTTATGCTCAAAGTCTTAGTCAAAAAGGACTAGTAGACGAATCAGCATGGCACAGGGAATAAGAGACATAGGAAAGCAGCTGGAGCCATAGCACAGTGGGTAGAGCATTTGCCTTGTACAAGACTGACCCAGGTTCAATCACGGCACCCCAAATGGTCCCCTGAGCGTGCCAATAATGATCCCTGAATGTAGAGCCAAGAGTAAACCTTGAGTATGACCAGATGTGGTGCAAAATTCAAACCACGGTCCTTCTGTGTGCAAGGCAAACACCTTACCTCCATGCTATCTCTCCGGCCCACCCCTATCCTGATTCTTTTATTACCTAATGGACATTAAAAAGAGGCCAGGGGCCGGAGAGATAGTACGGCGGTAGGGCACTTGCTGCCTTGCATGCAGCCCATCTAGGACAAACAGTGGTTCGAATCCTGGCATCCCATATGGTCCCCCGTGCCTACCAGGAGCGATTTCTGAGCACAGAGACAGGAGTAACCCCTGAGCAGCACTGGGTGTGACCCAAAAACCAAAACCAAACAAAAACCAAAGAGGCCAGAGTATAGTGATAGTACAGCTGGTAAGGCGCATGTCTTGCACACAGCTGGCCTGGACCTGATCCCCAGCATCCCATATGGTCCCTTGAGTCCAGCAGAAATGATTCCTGAGTGCAGAGCCAGCAGTAAGTCCAGAGCATTGCCAGGTGTGGTCCCAAAATAAGAACAAACAAAAAATAACCACCAATAACATGAATTCAAAATTGGACTACATGTAAATGGACCCATTTCCAAAGAAGAATGGAAAGATTGTGTGCTTCAGGTAAGCTCAAAACATTAGTTGTAGATTTTTTTGTTTTTGTTTTTGTAGGATGGAGCACACCTAGCAACACTCAGGCCTTATTCCTGGTGCTGCATTCAAGGATTACTCCCAGCAAGACCGGGGGACCATATGGGGAGCCAGGGAGCCACAACAGGACCTGTGTTGTAAAACACAGGTCAGCCTCATACAAGGCAAATAAATACCTTACCAGAGTATGATCACTCTGGCCCCCTCAAAATATCTGCTGTCATTGGCTCTCATTTTTTTGGTGGGAATAAGTGCACTACCAACAGAGCTTGGGGTGGCACCATACTGTGCTGGGGATCAAAATTGGGGGCTCCCACATGCAAAGCAAATGCTCCAGTCCTTTGAAGGAATTCCCTAGACCCAACAGTTAGTCTAGTAAAAAATATATATGATACCATTTTCTAACTAGAAAGTTTTAAGTTCTACAAAGGTTAATTGAAATATCCTGTCATATACCTACACTAGAAAAAAGATTAAATGAAAGATGTATTTTTTTGTTTTGTTTTGGTTTTTGATTTTTGGGTCACACCCAGTGGTGCTTAGGGGTTACTCCTGGCTCTATACTCAGAAATCACTCCTGGCAGGCACAGGGAACCCATATGGGATGCCGGAATTTGAACCACTATCCATCCCGGATCAGTTTCGTGCAAGGCTTATTGCTATGCTATCTCTTCAGCCCCAGATGTCAATATTTATTTTTTGTTTTGTTTTTGGGCCACACCCGGTAATACTCAGGGGTTACTCCTGGCTATGTGCTCAGAAGTTGCTCCTGGCTTGGGAGACCATATGGGACACCGGGGGGATCGAACCGCGGTTCATCCAAGGCTAGCGCAGGCAAGGCAGGCACCTTACCTTTAGCACCACCGCCCGGCCCTGATGTCAATATTTTTGTAGGACACAAAACAACAAAATTCTTCTCTCTTTTTTCCTTATCTTCGGAGTTTCTAGAGAAGTAAATAACTAGGAGAAGCTGTCAATATGCTGAAATCAAGGCCTAAGGCAGCAGTTACAATGAAAACAGCATGGTTTTCTATACCAGCACCAGGAATCAGACTTCTACCAGGGAAGGCCCTAATGCTGCCTGGCATCAACTTACTCCAGTGTGTGTTCATATGGCACCCTGACAACTTGGTAATAGCAACAACCTGCTTTCAGGGCAGGGTTCTCTGCATTGCCACCTAATGGTGAGATGAAACCAGAAGAAGCTATATGTCACCTTGACTTTGACATAGGATATGTATAGAAATCAAATTCTTGAACTACAGAAACCTGACAGCAACAACTGTGATTGTGAAGGGCTTTTACTGGGACTACAGAGAAAGACTTTAAGGTTAGACAATTTAGTATATCAGGAGCCTGGATTTGGTCTTATGCCAGCATACTTCAAGGGTAACATTTCCCTGTTTTTAGGCCAAAGGTTTTTCCCCATATTTTGCTGTGTCAATGCAAACAACTGCCACACATTCACCTTTTTTTTTTATTGTATTTTTATTTTTATTTTTATTATTATTTTTTTTTTTGGTTTTTGGGTCACACCCGGCAGTGCTCAGGGGTTAATCCTTGCTCTATGCTCAGAAATCGCTCCTGGCAGGCTCAGGGGACCATATAGGATGCCGGGATTCGAACCAATGACCTTCTGCATGAAAGGCAAACACCTTACCTCCATGCTATCTCTCACTAAAACTTAAAACAAAAACAAAAGCAAAAAAAAAAAAAAAAAACCTCCTGAGTGGGGCCAGGACAATAGCATAGCGATAGGGCATTTGCCTTGCACACAGCTGCCCAGGATGGACCTAGGTTCGATCTCTGGCATCCCATATGGTCCCCAGAGCCAGGAGCAATTTCTGAGCGCATAGCCAGGAGTAACCCGAGTGTCACCGGGTGTGGCCAAAAAGAAAAAAAGAAAAACTCCTGAGTGTTATCTGTGTCTTCAGCATGGGTGAATAACCAATTCCTTCCTAGCCTGGCCAAAGGCACTGGAAACAATATGAAAGGCTAATTCATCACAATAGAGTGCCATTCTCATACTGCAGGGTTTCTTAATATACCAATGTAATGATCAACAATGTAAATGTGATTCTTTACAAAAGGTGAGTGTTCTCTAAGATTCTTAGGAAAAGCAGACAGACTGGGGCTGGGGAGATGGAAGGGCTGGAGCACACGCTCTTCTGGTCTAATACGAACATTTCCTGGTCCCCAAAGGACCAAGAGTAAAACCCCAGCACCACAGGGTGTAGCTCCCAAAACAAATCCTCTGAAGAGGGAAGATGAATTATTATTATTGTTGTTGTTGTTGTTGTTGTTTTATTGTCCTTATTATATGCTTGGAAGGTCAGAACTACCCCCAGTGAACCTTAGTATTCAAGCCCATCTTCAGTTTTATTGTTTAAAAGCCATTCATGCGGGGTGGGGGGACAACCCAAGGCATTGAGCATCTGCTCTGCAGGAGACCCAAGTACACCCAGTATCACCAGGTGGTGGGAGGGCAAACCCCAACACCTGGGTTATGGCACCTAAACAAAAGGAAAGTATATCGTCAGGAGAGGTGAAACCTCTTCTCTGACAAGAGGCATATTTGATAAAGTTTTTTACATTGACTATACTTTTGCCTGTTTTCTGTAAGCAGGTGGATTAACTCTATTTTTAACTTCTGAAAAAAGTTAGAAATTAAAATATAAAAAGAGGTGTTTCCCTGCTTTCTCCTCCTTGGTTTTTCCAACTTTGTAGCTCATAATTCTTATCTGTCTGCATGGCAATCTCGCTGTTTATACAATTTAAGTGCTGCAATTGCACAATGGAAGACCATATCTAACTCAGAATCTTCTCAACAGAAAGAATCAATCCCTTTAATGATCACTTCTGAAGTCTAATTGCACAGCTTCTTAAAGGAGACCCTGTGACAATAGTAAGGCAAGGAAATCAGACAGCTGACTGGTACTCAGTAGGTTAAGAAGCACAAGGAAGGGCCAGAGCGATAACATAGCTGATGGAAGGTACCTTGGGATAATAGTGGAGGGACCCTGGCACTATGGTAGTGACCAGTACACAGAAGCACTGAGGTCTAAAACAATACTATTGGAGCTATCATAAGAAATCATAATTGGGGCGGGGCGGTGGCGCTGGAGGTAAGGTGCCTGCCTTGCCTGCGCTAGCCTAGGACGGACCGACCGTGGTTCGATCCCCCGGCGTCCCATATGGTCCCCCAAGAAGCCAGGAGCAACTTCTGAGCGCATAGCCAGGAGTAACCCCTGAGCGTCACAGGGTGTGGCCCCCCCCAAAAAAAACAAAAAACAAAAAACAAAAAACAAAAAAAAAAGAAATCATAATTGAAGAAAAAAAAAACAGAAGTAACATTAAGTATATGGTGATGGATTTCTGCCACTTTTTCTTTCAAAAGTATAAACACTAACATTATTGGAATATGTTACCTGACCAGGAGAACATTAGACTTTCACATGCAGCATTAGAAAGATTCCTAGAGGAAGTGACATACATTCAGCTAATACTTGCTGAAAATAAACGGTGTGGAAGGCATATGTCTAGGATACTTTTCTACACTTTCGGATTGCCTCCCATAGTTGTCAGAACACTGTAAAAAGACAACTACTGTCTTTTTATATTTTAGGAGGAGCCATACCCAGTGTGTTAGAGAAGGAGGATCAGAACTGCAATGCATATTCTCCAGCTCTCTGCTTTATATCCTTGGTCCAAGACTACTATTTTTACAGCTATTTCGTTTGTGTTTGGGTCGCATCCAACAGTCCTAGGGGGTTACTCCTGAGGTAGGGACCATGTGCTGCCTGGACCTTTTGCACAGAGAGCATATGTTCAACCCTTTGGAACTATTTCCCTGGCTAATACTGAACATTTTAAAGGTGAAAAAAAAAATAGGCTAAGTAATGTAAGGGAAGCATGGGGCAAAGGGATACTTCAGTGGTAAAAAGTGCCTCTCTTGCAAGGCTAAGTAAAGCCCTAAGTTCAAGACTCTGTGCCAAAGATAAACGATTCTCTCCCCTTCTCTCAGCCCTTTCATGCCAACAGTAAGAAGGAAGGCAGGGGGAGGCCAGAACTCCCTTGGGGACTTTCAACTAAAGGTGGGATTTGAACCAGTGTGGACTGGCTCCACAGTCTAAATAATGAAATACCACACTAACCACCTTTTCTAACATGAGGCCAAAAGCATCAGAGATTGAAGTATGGAAAGTTCTGTAGGAAGTGTGTCCAATTCAAGAAGCGTGTACATTTTTAGGTGCAAATCAATACTAGTGGGCCCAGGTTCAAGAAATTGCAGTGGGCAATTTATTTTTGTTAAATTAGGATCTGTTGAAGTATCAGTGTGTAACTGAGAGTACTGAGAGAAAAGAGAAAAGAGTACTGAAAGAAAAGAGAAATGAGCTAGATTGCAAAAGTCTCAAAGACACATCAAGGAGTTTAGACTCAGGGTAAACTTTCATCCTAAGAAGGTACTACAAACCAACCTTGAATCCCCCCTACAAACAGGAGTCTCTGAGGGGAGCTTCCCAAGAAACAAGAAAATATTACCAACTTTTCTTGGGGGTGGAGGCCACACCCAGGGACACCCAAGGCCTACCCTGGCTCTACATTCTGGAATCACTCCTGGGGAAACCATATGAAGTGCAGGGAAGCAAACCCAGGTTGGCTGCATGTAAAGAAAGCATCCTAACCCTTACCCACTATACAATCATTCTAGCCCAACCACTATCAACTTGATGCAAAAAGAACTAGAACTATTATAGTTACCCATCACAAGTGCTACCTCATTAGGACAATATTTGGTGGATGGGTAGCACACCCAGCTGTGCTCAGGGCTGACATCTGGAGAAGCTCTGGGGACAACCATTCCAGCCCAGTACCAATTTTTAATATATATGTATATGTATATGCACACACATATATATGTATTTAAAATTCAAAATGCAGTAACAACTTGCCAAATCACCATATGCTGTACAAGATGATCTGTAAAAAAATTTTTTTATTCTTGCAGTCAATTTTTTTAAACTAATCAGAAGGCAGAATAATTTAATTGGTTTTCAGGATTAAGGGAGGTTCCTAGTCCAGGAGATCAAAGCCAGGGTCTCATAAATCCAAGACAGATGCTTTATCACTTTAAAATGCAGGAAACTGAGGCTGGAGCATAGGGTAGGGTGCTTGCCTTTCATGTGGCCAACCTGGGTTTAATCCCCAACACCTCATATAGTCCCCTAATCACCATCAGGAGTGATTCCTAAGCACAGAGTGAAGAGTAAGCTCTAGGCAATGCCAGGTGTGTCCAAATAACAAATAAACCAAGTGCAGAAAACTGATTTAGTAGCCATCTTTAAGGAGGCCTTGAAAAGATGTGCTAAAAAGGTAAGACTTCTTGTGAAAATAATTCAGAAATACCTTCTGCTGTCCATTTGCCTCACAAGGAAGCAAGAATTGTAGGGACTAGAGGGCTAATACAGAGAGGGTAGGGTGCACACAGCTGACCCAAGGTCAATCACTAGCACCCCAGGTGGTCTCCCCAATTCTGCAGCAGTGATTCCAGAGTTATACCTGAGCAGCACCAACAGTGGCCCCCAAACTAATAATAGTAAAAATAAAAGGCAAGAGATTCATTAAAGAGAAGCTTTCAGAGGGTGGAGGTGATAGCACAGCGGTAGGGCATTTGCCTTTCATGCAGCAGACCTGGGATGAGGATGGGTTCTATCCCCAGTATCCCATATGGCCCCTGAGCCTGCCAGGAGAAATTTCTGAGTGCAGAGTCATGAGTAACCCGAGTTACTACTCCTCACATGCTAGGTGTGGCCCAAAAACTAAAAGAAAACAAAAAAAGAAAAAAAAAGATAAATTTTAAGGCTAACACTTTTATCAACCCACCCCCTGGTAATGGCTATAAAACTCACATTTAATAAACACATAACATGTGTCGGATGCCAGGAGGGTAAGCACTATTGTTACCACCAATTTGAAAGTAAGGAAACTGAGGCACAGCTGTTAAGCAAGGTTGACTATTGAACCCAGGCCAAATGGCCCTAGAATCAGTCAAGTCCTTCCTTTAAAATGAAATCCCTAGGGGCTGGAGAGATAGCATAGAGGTAAGGCATTTGCCTTTCATGCAGGATGGTGGTTCGAATCCCGGTATCCCATATGGTCCCCTGTGCCTGCCAGGGTCAATTTCTGAGCATGGAGCCAGGAGTAACTCCTGAGCGCTGCCAGGTGTGACCCAAAAACCAAAAAAAAAAAAAAAAAAAAAAAGAAAGAAAGAAATCCCCAATCCCAAGCCACAGGTTTCAATGCCCCTTTGCTTCTCAACCAGAAGGAAATTCCTACCCACAATTTCTCACTAATTTCAAAGATGGCTGAGCTCATCTCAACTCATCAAGGAACAAGTGAAAGCTGGTTCCAGGAATTCAGCAAAAAGAGCGAGGGGAGAAGTGGGTGATACAGCTTTTTAGGAATAGCCTGGGTTGGGTGGGGAAACTGGTTACAAGGCAGCCTCATCATTCCACCGACTGTACAGCCTGGGAATCTGGACGTTGCTTATCAGCGCCCACCCACACAGCTCTACCCCAGCAACCTTTTCTGACTCAGAAAAGAACCCAAACATCTAGAATCACCTAACTAAGGAAGTCTGAGGGAGTCGAGGAGGGGCCTAACTGGGCCAGGGATCCTCAGGCCTTAGGTTCAGAGCACAATCCGAGGAGCAAGAAGCGTGTGCTGGCAAGTCAGGAATGGATTCTGTGAAGGGCAGGGTGTCCCACCCCTCCATCCAGCTTTGAGAAAGCAAAGAATTTCGACTTAAAAAGGTCTTTTTTCTGTAGTACACCATCAAATTTTTTGGTTAGTTAACAGGCTAAACAGAGGGAAGCAGGGCATAATGCCACTTCATCTGCACTTTAATGAATCTTTATTACCAAAACAAGTCCTCTGCTTTGGACAGGCAATTTGAAAAACTAGGGGGAAAGGGGGGGGGGGGGGCAGATCTACCCAGCTAGTGTATGGAAGAAAGCCATGACGATGAAATAGTGCCAGGAGAAAAGATCATGGACACCTAAACAGCCCCTCAGGGAACGCTGCCTTCCCGAAGACCACACAGGAGGAACATCCGCACTCAGCCAGGGGCTCTCAGCACTCCAGCTGCAGAATTCAGAGCCAGCAGCAGCACCAGCTCCTTAACCCCTCTGCTCATCGGTGGACCCAATAAAGGAATACACAACTGCTTTACCTTACCCCTTGAAAGAGATGCCCATTGCCAGAACCTGGGTTACTAACTGTCGCATGAAAGTTGTTCCCCCGCTCACTTTCATTAGCTAACGGGCTCCATGACGACAGAGACTGTGTGTAAAGCCTGTCATCCTTAACCAGAATAGCACCAGCAACACAGTATGACACCATACGTTTTTGTATGGGCACAGTAAAAAAAAAAGGGGAAACCATAGACACAGAAACAAGATCTTATCTTCTAGGGATAAGAACTCACTTTTTATAGCAGAAGGGTGCCTCCTATCCTGAACATGTGTCATGTGGATACAACCAGTCCCCAGAAGATTGGACAGTGTCAGTCCAACCCAAAATCCCAGATGCCCGACATAGAAATGATACAGCTCATGGGGCCGGGAAGGTGGCGCTAGAGGTAAGGTGCCTGCCTTGCAAGCGCTAGCATAGGATGGAACCGGGTTCGATCCCCCGGCGTCCCATATGGTCCCCCCAAGCCAGGGGCGATTTCTGAGCACATAGCCAGGAGTAACCCCTGAGCATCAAACAGGTGTGGCCCAAAAACCAAAAATAAATAAATAAATAAATGATATAGCTCTGGGCAACACCACCAGGAACTAAGCTCCATTGGGAGATTTATAACACTACTCTGGCACCAACTTGTGCCAGTTTTGATATGACAACGAGGAAAGGAAAACTTGACCTAAGACCAGGCTGTCTTATCACATCACCTAACACTAAATGGAAATGAGAAGCGATATCGTCCTTAGAACTGTGAAAAATAAGAGCACCAACAACAGAAAACTGACTTTGACAACCGTGACTGAACAGAACCTACCTTGGGACTAATAAGGAAAACCCTACCCTAGGCTGTAGCCCAGGACACATAAAAAACAACAACAACAACAACAACAAGATGTCTTATTGCAGAGGTCCAACTTAGACAACAGAGACTGAGCAGAACCTTTGAATCCATAATATCCTAGGCTTCGGCTTAGGGACTGAGCGAAAACAGGGAGCAAGTGTTACAGAAGACTGAACACAACAACAACAATGGATAGGAACCTCTAGAACCTAGAGACTCTATCCTAGACCCTGACCTATAAACCATGCAAATATCAAGATTGCTAGCTACAGTGGCTTGATTTTCTCACACACAACCGAGAGGAAACTTTCCTGGCATCACAAAAAAGCCTTTGGGATGGGGTAATGAGTATATATGGAGCCAGGGGTTTATCCCATGATGGTATGCTTCAAGGATGGAAAAACCCTGAATCTCTTAGGCCACGGGAATCCCTTTCTTCCCGATGCTTACTGTGCCTATGCAAAAAAAAAAAAAGTGGGGAACGCCAAACCCTACCACTCCAGCACCCATACTTTTTCTTGTTTTGTTTTGATTTGTTAGCTTTTGACTTTATTTTCTTTCTCTTTCTTCTTCCACTTTTTCTCTTTCTTTTTCACTCTTGTTGTTATTGTTTAGAGATTTATTTTTATTTTATTTGCCAGGTCCATTTATTTTTCTTTTTTTCTTCCATTTTTCTTTTCTTTTTTTTTTCTCTCTCTTCTTTTTTTTTTTTTTGGTAGTTGTCACCAAATTATTTTCTCCCTTTTTTCTTATCCTTTTTATCTCCAATGATGGTGGAATAGATGCTCAATCTACAACAAGCTGTAAAGTGGAGACCAGTTACACTAGCAATATGGGGGGGTAGAGGAGGGAGATATGGGGTGCATACTGGGAACAAGGGCGGAGGGAGGACAGCACTGGTGGTGGGAATGCCCCTCATTCATTGTCACTATGTACCATAAATAATGCAGTGAAAGATTTGTAATGCACTTTGGTCACAATAAAAATAAAAAAAAATAGAATGTAAAATTGGTGATTATTCGTAAAAAATGTTGGCAGTGACACTAACACATAAACAACACATACAAGAAACTGTCAAAATTTGATTTGGCCATGTAAAAATTAATACAAATTATAGTCACTTATGTGAACTGCTTACCTAATTACCACACAACACAATATGATCAGGCATATCATTAAGTGTCAGATTTCCAAAGGAATGCTTGACTTAATCGCACTGAACTAAAGTTACACAGCTTCAACTTCATAAATCGTTACTCAGATAGCATGCCTATTTACTCATATCTTAAAACTAAAATGAACATCTCTAGATGAACAAGAATTTGAGTTAGCACAAAGACATTCACAGTTTTCAGGCACAAACTAAAATATAGAAAGATGAAATCAGTGGCTCTGAGCACTATACAGAGATTCCAGGGGCAGGAAACATATCCAACTCTTCCCTCCACCCCCATTTTTGGACCACACCTTGAGGTGCTCAGGGTTTACTCCTGGTAGACCTAGACATACCATCTGAGGTGCCAGGGATTGAACCCAGGTTGGCCATATGCAAGACAACTAACTGTCCAACCCACTAACCACACTATCTCTCCTGGTGCTCTATCTTCCATTTCTATAAAGTATGACTCTAAGCAAATCATTTCTATTCATTTCAATAAGGAGTCTCCACTCTGTGGTCTTCTTGGAGTGGGGATGGGTAGAGCCCATACCCCACCTCCACTCCCATACTGCTGGAAACCCCAGCAGCCACATCCCACATCCCACAGATGTTGCCATGTAAGCAACAGCCCCACTTCACAACTTCACTACTAATCTCAGAAGAGAAGTAGGCCAAGCCAAGCTGCTGAGACTTTCTGGCCCAGTGCCACAGATCCTGGAGTCGCTAGAGCATGCAGCCCCACCTCTAAATTCCACTACACTTACAGCCCGGTAGGAGCATAGCAAACTAGATGGGAAAGTAGCACAGACGCCAACTGTGCTCAGTAAACATAAACAGTAACACAGAAGGCTCAACTGGCAACAAAACAGCCTTGTAAACCCTCAGACCCCATGGTGAGATGTGACAATTTTCACAAATTTTCTTTTACTGAAGTATTTTCAATAATTCCATTAGCCATTTTGTTGTGACAAGTAATACAAGATAAATTATTTGGGGCCAGAATGAATAGAACAGGTAGAGTTACCTTGCATGCGGCCAACCCAAGGTTCAATCCCTGGCATCACATATGCTCCTCCATGCAATGTCAGGAATAATTTCTGAGTGCAGTGCCAGAAGGAAGCCCTGAACAAGCACTGCCAGGGGTAGTTCAAAAATTAAAAAATGAGAGGCCAGAGCAGTGGTGTAAGTGGTAGAGCATTTGCCTTGCATGAAGTACCCTAGGACGGACTGCAGTTTGATCCCCCAGCATCCCATAATTCCCCAAGCCAGAAGCGATTTCTGAGCATATAGTCAGGAGTAACCCCTGAGCATCACAAGGTGTGGCTCAACCCCCCGACACCCCAAATAATTATTTCTGTGCCTGCTAAGAGGGAAGGCATCAGAGTAGGTAGGAAGCTAGGAACAATGGTGGAGAGAAGGTCACAGTGGTAGTGGGACTGGTATTGAACATTAAATTCCTGAAACTGTATTATGAACAACTCTGTAAACCATGTGTTTAAATAAACTTTAATAGGCCGGAGAGATAGCATGGAGGTAAGGCGTTTGCCTTGCATGCAGAAGGTCATTGGTTCGAATCCTGGCATCCCATATGGTCGCCCGAGCCTGCCAGGAGCGATTTCTGAGCATAGAGCCAGAAATAACCCCTGAGCACTGCCGGGTGTGACCCCCCCAAAAAATAAATGAAATAAAATAAATAAATAAGAATTCTCCACCCCCACTTGCCACCATCCTTTATTCTAAACAGCCAAGGATTTATAGTAACAGGAAATCTGGAGTCCAGGGAAACAGATAGATGTCTTGAATTTTAGCTGACAGGAAAGAAAAGCTTCCTTTCTGCACAGAGGGTACGGTTTGGGCTTCTTAAAGACCAACCATTAGGAACAGAGAGAGAGAGAGAGAGAGAGTAACCACAAGTAAGGTACTTGCCTTGCACAAGGCTAATCTGGGTTCATATCCCCAGGACCACATAAAGTCCCCCAAACACCACCAACCGTTCAACATCTGGACTCTAAACTTGCCATCATAAAGTCAAACACAAAGCCAAAGAAGCATACTTGGCCTTTTCTAGAAGTTTTCTATCCTCTGCACAGTCACTGAGCTTCAGTCTCATAGGTAAGGAAGTTCTGGGTGCCTAGATAATAACCCTGTGGGTTTGAGGACCCCCCCATGACTATCCTGCACACACAGAAGGAGCTTATTTTAGCAGACCACAGGCCAAAGCTAAAAACAGGGTTGGCTTTAAAACTCTTAGAAGCAAAACTACACTCCATTTCATAAAAGTGCTGATTTGGCTTTCAGTACACAAATCAGTAAATAAGTAACTAAGAGTCCTGAAGAGTAAGGAGGGCTGCGTTTTCCCCTTCTCTTCTCCCTAATCCCTCCTCTGTCAAGAGCTCATGGGACTACTCTGTAAAAATACCCATCTGGTGACTGAACACATCACAATAAATAAAGGAAGTTAAAACAAACCAAAAGATAGACTGATAGGGCAGATTTTTTTAAATTATCCCCCACTGTAGGCCTTGCTTACAACTCCTAAGGACTCCAAATAAGCAATGGGATTATATTAAAGCAAACACCACAGAAGAAGAAAAAAAAAACTTATTTCCATTATGAACAAAAAAATTCCATCTCCCATTTTCAAAACCTACTTAAATCCCATTTAGTGATAGGAGAACTTAGCCTCTCAACTGCAACACCAGAGCCAATTCTGTTCATTCCCCTTGTTGACGGTCTTTCCAATGTGGCTTCCTCTCAATGATGTCTTCCAGATCCTATGCATTTTGCACTCTTGGTGAATCTTAACCCTTCAATCCAGTTCCCCAAAAGTTATAGTGAGTCTGGGCCCGGAGAGATAGCACAGCGGTGTTTGCCTTGCAAGCAGCCGATCCGGGACCAAAGGTGGTTGGTTCGAATCCCGGTGTCCCATATGGTCCCCCGTGCCTGCCAGGAGCTATTTCTGAGCAGACAGCCAGGAGTCACCCCTGAGCACTGCCGGGTATGGCCCAAAAACCAAAAAAAAAAAAAAAGTTATAGTGAGTCTTACCTTTAGAGTAAATCCAACTCTTTTAAATGGCATGATAGGTCTTCAGTAAATCTCTCCTACCCCCTCCTTCTCACCAACTACCTGTTGTCTTCGGAATGGGCCACACTCCCTGGACATCCATTCATTGTACAAACTGATAGCGGTTTCTCATCTTCAAGGACCATGTTTTACTCATATACCTGGCCTGCCTCTCTTCTCCCTCCCCTCCCCTCCTCTCCCTCTGCCTCTTCTCTTCTCTTTTCTCCCTCCCTCCTTTCCTCTACCTCTCTCTACCTCTCTCTCTCTCTCTCTCATATATATTAAGGCTTCTTTTCTTACCCTAATGATCAACATAAGAATAAGGTACTCAGTAATAGAGAAACTGCTATATTATTTGATTCCAAATCTACATACCCAAGAGTCATGCACAAAGAAATAAGAATTAGATATTAACACCCTCTCTTTGACTTCAGGGGGGAAAAAGACTACTAAGGTGACTTTTAATAATTATTGTTGATGGGGTCAGAGCGATAGCACAGCAGTAAGGTGTTTGCCTAGCACTCAGCCAACCCCCGGTGGACCCGGGTTCAATTTCCGGCATCCCACATGGTCCCCTGAGCCTGCCAGGAGTGATTTCTGAGTGCAGAACCAGGATTAACGCCTGAGCACCACTGGGTATAGCTCATAAAAAAATTATTATTACTATTATAACTAAGAGAGATGGGTGCTTAATTTGCATGCAGCCAGCAGCCAACTGAAGTCCAACTGCCAGCATCCCATATGGTACCCTGAACCTGCCAGGAGTGATCCCTGAGTATACAATTGCTGGCATCCCGTACAGCTCCCCAAACATGCCAGGAGTGACCCCTGAGCACAGAGTCAGGAATATGCCTTGAGTATAAATAGGTGTAGCCCAAAAATGAAAAACAAAAGATCTGAACCCAGAATAGTTGATTCTGGAGTCACTAACAGGTAGGGTTTTCATTAACTTTTGGGTTTTTTGGGGTTTTTTTGGTTTTGGTTTTTGGTTTTTGGGCCACACTCAGCGGTGCTCAGGAATTACTCCTGGCTGTCTGCTCAGAAATAGCTCCTGGCAGGCACAGGGGACCATATGGGACACCGGGATTCGAACCAACCACCTTAGGTCCTGGATCGGCTGCTTGCAAGGCAAAAGCCGCTGTGCTATTTCTCCGGGCCCAACTTTTGGTTTTGAAATAATTTTAGGCTTACAAAGGAGTCCCAAAGATAACAGCTCAAAGATTATATATTCAATTTACCCTGTATTAACATCTTACATATCTTTGCTACAATGAACAAAAGTTAAGAAATTAGGACTAGTGGGGCTGGAGAGATTGCATGGAGGTAGAGCATTTGCCTTGCATGCAGAAGGACGATAGTTCGAATCCCGGTATCCCATATGGTCCCCCATGCCTGCCAGAGGCGATTTCTGAGCTCAGAGCCAGAAGTAAACCCTGAGCGCTACAGGAAGGAGGGAAGGAAGGAAGGGAGGGAGGGAGGGAGGGAGGGAGGGAGGGAGGGAGGGAGGGAGGGAGGGAGGGAGGGAGGGAGAGATGAGGGAGGGAGGGAGGGAGGGAGGGAGGGAGGGAGGGAGGGAGGGAGGGAGGGAGGGAGGGAGGAAGGGAGGAAGGGAGGAAGGAAGGAAGGAAGGAAGGAAGGAAGGAAGGAAGGAAGGAAGGAAGGAAGGAAGGAAGGAAGGAAGGAAGGAAGGAAGGAAGGAAGGAAGGAAGGAAGGAAGGAAGGAAGGAAGGAATTAGGACTAGGATGGGGACCAGAGAGATAGCACAGCTTTAGGGTGTTTGCCTTGCAGCCTTGCATGTGGCTGACCCGGGAGGAACCAGGTTCAAATTCCAGCATCCCATATAGTCCCTTGAGCCTGCCAGGGGCAATTTCTGAGCACAGAGCCAGGAGTAACCCCTGAAAGTCACCTGGTGTGACCCCCCAAAAAATAAATAAAAACAGAAATTAGGGCTGAGGGTCAGAGAGATAGTAAAAGAGTTAAGGTGCTAGCCTTGTACTTGGCTCACTCAGATTGGAATCTTGGTACCACACAGAGCCCCTCCAATTCCCTCCAAGAGTGATCCCTGAGCCCAGAACCAAGAGGCAGAACATCAGTGTGGCAACATCAGTGTGGCCAAAATTTAAAAATTGCGGTGAGTTCAAACAATGAGTTACATGATTCAGATTTACCCCCTTGTTTATGCCCTGTCCCTTTTCTGTTTCTTCATTCTTGGTCTCCAGGTCACTCGCAAGCCTGTCACTCTCCAAGTACTAACTATCAAGCAGAGGCTCACAAGCCGTTTGGTTTTTTCTGGAAAAATTACTCAGTGCCTACTGGGAAATCTACCTTTTTTAAGCAAAGAAACATAATGTGTCCCAGTTCCTAATTGTATGCCAGGTTACTGTTACCTCCCTGGATAGGTCCAACACTCTGAGTGGTGAGCACTTTTGCAAAGACTGTTGTAGACTATCCTTCAACTTAAAGTTGTCTATTGGTTATATTGAAGCAATGGATTTGGAGGAAGAATACAAGAGACAAATAGCTTTGTTCATCAGATTCTATCACAGGATAATTGATCAATGATTTAATCACCACTTAATTACCATTGGCGATGGCCTGCTTCTCCACTATAAGGAACTCTGTTCTCTTTCCATGTGATACTAGGGCTCAAAACCAGAATAATGGCAAGCAGAATGAGTGCTCCAGCCCATCCAACTATTTCTCTGGTCCCTCCATACTCTACTTGGAAGTCAGCCTCTGGATCCGGCACACACCCAAGAGAAGGAAACTGAAACGCTGCTTTTATTTAAGGAAGTTGCTGAGACCACCATAGTAATTAATAGGTATTTTAGCTGCTTCAAAATGCTTGAAGCCATGCTAATAACCTGTTTCTCCTTAGACTTTTACTCACTCATTTTAGCCCTCACTGTGGATCTTGCCTGCAACAACTCTACTGTTCTTTTGTTTGTTTGTTTGTTTGTTTTTGGTTTTTGGGTCACACCCGGCGTTGCTCAGGGGTGACTCCTGGCTGTCTGCTCAGAAACAGCTCCTGGCAGGCACGGGGGACCATATGGGACACAGGGATTTGAACCAACAACCTTTGGTCCTGGGTCGGCTGTTTGGAAGGCAAACACCACTGTGCTATCTCTCCGGGCCCTTTTTTTAATATTTTTATTTAAACAACTTTATTACATACATGATTGTGTTTGGGTTTCAGTCATGTAAAGATACTCTACTGTTCTAATGAGGATTCTCTAGGCCCCTATTTCTTGTTCATTTTAACTTCTGAAAGGAAGAACATAAAAGTGTGAATAAATTTATGTCATTAATTATGGATATGTTGTGCTCTGGCTTATCATTCAATACTACTTTTATTTATTTTGTTATTCAAACGGCTTTAGCTTTGACCACAGAGCAGCCTTCTCTGTTCTTTGACATGATCCTAGCTTTTCTCTTGCCCTTGCCCCAGTTCTAGAACAACCATTTCTCCATGAAATTTCTATTTCTTTGGGAGGGGCCTGGCAATTTTTATATTCATAAGTTTCTCCTCCGGCAATATGCTTAACAAATAGTAATTAGGTACTAATCAGCGTTTGTTTATAAAAAGCACAAAGGACAGAGAGCAAGAGTCCACTTACATACTGGACAGTGAGGAGACAGACTTCCTCTTCTCCTGATCTATCCTGTTGGACAAGGCCTGGAAGCTTTCTGCAGAGTAAGACTGCAACAAGCTGTAGTTAGTTTCTTTCCCAATTCAGACTTTGGAGCTACCTTAAAACATGCCACATAAACCTTCCAGAGAAGGTGATTTCCAGCAAGACATCACTACAAACCATAGTCATTTTTAAGACTATGGAAACTAAGGTTCAGGAAAAGTTTAAAAAATATTTTAATATGGGCCCGGAGAGATAGCACAGTGGCGTTTGCCTTGCAAGCAGCCGATCCAGAACCAAAGGTGGTTGGTTCGAATCCCGGTGTCCCATATGGTCCCCCGTGCCTGCCAGGAGCTATTTCTGAGCAGACAGCCAGGAGTAACCCCTGAGCACCGCCGGGTGTGGCCCAAAAACCCAAAAATAATTTTTAATATATGTATTAATATATGGATATATTTATATATTTCCCCCAGGATCTTCCAGCTAGACGGTGGTTTAGGTAGCCCTCGGCAGAAGGCCCCCGAAGAGAAAAAGGACTCCCAAAGACAGTATTTTTTGTTTCCTTTTAACCCGAGTCCTCCTCCCTTCAAACTACAGATGTGGAGGAACAGAAGATAAACAGACTTATGTACTTTCCAAACTCCAGGAAGCCAGACACACCTATATAAAACAAACTAACACTCTACGGACAAGAAGAACTGAAGACTTGATTCAAATGTAAGGATTTTGCCCATGGATGTACCTACACATCCAGAAATAAAAAGCTAAAAATTAAATAAATAATTAAATCAGGGGTCCCAAACTCAATTTACCTGCGGGCGCAGGAGGCAAAGTCGGGGTGATCCTTGAGTGCAAAGTCAGTAGTAAGCCTTGAACATTGAGGGGTGTGACCCAAACAACAAAAACAAAACACAACAAAAGAAGATTCCTCTAGGGCAGGGCCACAAAATGTTGTACGAAGGGCCGCAAACAGCCCATGGGTCGCGAGTTTGAAACCCCTGAATTAAATAAATCAAAGAGGGGGAAACACAACTTGGATTTTGTTCTACTTAAACTCATGGTCACAGGAATCCAAGGATCAAGCTATCTCTTTTGTGTGTGTGCATGTGGGCGGTGTCCAGGTTCTGTGCTCAGGACTTGCTCCCAACTCTATGCTCAGGAGTCACTCCTGATGGGGCTCAGAGCACCATATGAGTGCTGAAAATCAAATCTTATGTTCTGTACTATCTCTCTAGGCCCTAAGCCTATCTTCTTAGCATAAGTACCAAGAGAGCAAAGTTAGAACAAATATGAATCATAATCAAAACAATGATATTTTTAAAGCACAACGTCCAGCCTCTAAATGTCAAAATCTCCCACGTTCATGGGAGGTTGTACCTGGTAATGAGAAAGTCTGATGCCAACCAGATTCATCATATGACTCCAATGACCTCATTATTTCATTTGCGAAAGAAACTCAGATAACAGCTTGAGCAACAGGAAGCATCTTATATATAGCATTAAATATATATACAGCAATTTTGCAAGTACAATAAGCTTACAAAATATTAATATAAATCCATCTATGTAAAACATGTATGTTGGTGTATATCAATTTAGTATATGTGTTCACATAACAGTATATTTTATGTTTTTTTTAAATATAGATGCATATATATGAAGAGCAATGTTTGTGTTTACTTAATATTCACTGGTTCTCAAAAACCTACTTGTAGTTTGAACTCACAGTGATCTATTTCATCAAAATTTGTTTGGGGGGCTGGGAAGACAGGTCACACACATAGTGCTGCATCCTCAGGCCAAATGTTGACTGTTGGGGGCCCGACATCCTCCCACCAATACCCCACCCTTCTTGGCCAGGTATAGCTAGAGAAGACCCTGGGCTCCCCAAGTAATGCTTTAAAGGCCCCTCACTTCCCCAAAATATGTGTGGGACTGGGAATATAGCTCAGTAGTAAAGCATATGCTTTGCATGAGTGAATTCAAAGCATGTGTGAATTCCTGGGTTCAATCACTACACAGTAAAGAGACTTTTTTTAAATTAGACCAAAGAGCTAGTTGAATGGATTGAGTATATTTATCGCATCTAGGAGGTCCAAGTTCACAAAGTCCTCCCGGCACCACCAAGGTGATTCTCACAGAGTCTGGTATAACCCCACCCCAACCCACCAGCACTGCCAATTGTGGCCCAATAACCAAGAATAAATAATTTCAAAGCAGTGGCTATGAGCACATTCTCCACTCTAGAGAAAAACCCACAAATCGACCTGAGATGTACATCTCAGCAATTACCCCTCTGGAATGCTTCGCTTCAGCAGCATATATACTAAAATTGGAATGATACAGATAAGATTAGCATGGCCCCTGTGCAAGAATAATACGCAATTACCCCTCTGGAAAAACCCGTGCTGTCTCTCCAACACAGTTATCTGACCCCTATTATTTCTCTAAATAAAACTCTTTAATTTCAAATAATAGAAGCAAAAAATAAAAAAGGCTACAGGAAAACTCATATTATTAGAATAATAAACATCACAACCAAATAAGCCAACTAGACTGCATCAATATTAAACTAAATGCACACTTGGGACTGGAGAGATAGTATATCAGGTAGGGCACTTGCTTTGCCTTGCATGCAACCAACCCAGCACTCCATATGCTTCCCACCACCAAGACACATCTAGAGTGATCCCTGAGTGCCAAGGCAAGAGTATGCCTATGCATCACCAAGTATGACTCCCCCAAAAAAGGGCAATTAGTCTTACAGATTAAAATGAGAACACCAATCCCCCTTCCCCAAGAATCTTGCACCTAGATTTTACTGCTTCATTTCTGTATTTTGGGTTTGGTTTTAGGGCTAAATCTGGTAGTGCTCAGGACTTACTCCTGGCTCTGTGCTCAGGGATCACTCCTAGAGGAGTTCTGGGGAGCCATTGAAACCCAGGGATTAATTGCAGGAAAAAACACCCTATCTGCTGTACTATTCCTCTAGCCCCTCTCTGTATCATTTCATTAATACTGCAGCTTTATATCAAACTTAAAATTAGAACTACTTTTTACTTAACAGACACAGGTATTTGTTGTTGCTATTGTATTTTTTTTCCTGGGCCTTCAACATGCTAGGAGCCATCAGGGCTACTATCAGCAGTCCTCAGGGGGCCATATGTGCCAGGATTCAAGTCTGGGGCCCTATGTAAGCCAGACATGCAACTGCAGTCCTTTGTACTAGGTCCCTGTCCCAACAAAGATTTGAGGAGGCAGTGTTAAGATATTCCTGGTGGGGGGCCCAAGAGATAGCACGGAGGTAAGGCATTTGCGTTACATGCAGAAGGCTAGTGGTTCGAATCCCAGCATTCCATATGGTCCCCCGACCCTGCCAGGAGCGATTTCTGAGCATAGAGCCAGGAGCAACCCCTGAGCGCTTCGGGGTGTGACCCAAAAACCAAAAATAAATAAATAAATAAAGATACTCCTGGTGGTCAGTGGTGCTTAGGACTCATTCCTGGCAGTTCTCAGGAAACTATATGTGTATTGGAGACTGAATAAGGGTCAGTCATGTGAGAGGAAAATGCCTTAACCCATAAATATCTCTCTGACCCCTAGCACAGATTTTTTTTTTTTTTGAGTTTTTGGTTTTTGGGTCACACCCGGCAGTGCTCAGGGGTTACTCCTGGCTCCATGCTCAGAAATCATTCCTGGCAGGCTCAGTGAACCATATGGGATACCAGGATTCGAACCAATGACCTTCTGTATGAAAGGCAAATGCCTTACCTCCATGCTATCTCTCCAGCCCCAGCACAGATATTTTTGTTTTTTGTTTTATTGGTTTTTTTTTTTTTTGGTTTTTGGGCCACACCCGTTTGATGCTCAGGGGTTACTCCTGGCTATGCACTCAGAAATCGCCCCTGGCTTGGGGGAACCATATGGGATGCGGGGGGCGGGGAATCGAACCCGGTCCATCCTACGCTAGCGCTTGCAAGGCAGACACCTTACCTCTAGCGCCACCTTCCCGGCCCCCAGCACAGATATTTTTAAGTGATTATAAAAACTCATTTAACAGAAGTGTCACTTTAGGCCAAAGAGATAGTACAGGGGTTAAGCCACTTGCCTTGCACATAATCAACAGTGGTTCAATCCCCAGCACTGCTATGGTCCCCTGAGCACCACCAGGAGTGGTTCCTGAGCAAAGAACAGTGAGTAGGTCCTAAGCTCAGCAGAATGTGGCTCAAAAAAAAAGTTAATTAAATAAAATCACTGACTATAAATGTCTCCCATTGAATGAAAAGAAGCTCGAGTACCTAGGCTACCACTTTCATCAATTCTTTCAGTAAATAAAATATGTGTTTAACAAGAGAGTAAAGTTTAGGGTCAGAAAGATGGTGTAGGAAGTAAGGCAAGTGACTGACTGACTGACTGACTGACTGACTGACTGACTGACTGACTGACTGACTTACTTACTTACTTACTTACTTACTTAAAACCAACCCACGTTCAATCTCTGGTGCTTCATACTGGTCCCTGAGCACCAGCAGGGGTCACTCTTGAACACAGAGCTAGGAACTTCTCCTGAGCAGCACCAAGAGCTACCAACTCCTGACTCTGTGCTCAGGGGTCACCAACTGATGGTACTTGGGGACCATATACGGTGCTGAGGGTAGAACACAAAGACAGCCACATGCAACACAAGGTTCTTTTTATTGGGGTTGGGGGGAACCACACCCGGCAGCACTCGTGTTTCTCTTGGCTTTGCACTCAGGAATCAGTCCTGGCAGGCTCGGGGAACCATATGGGATGCCGGGAATCAAACCTGGAATGACTGTGTGCAAGGTAAATAAACCTCTACCCACTGTGCTTTTGCTCCAGCCCCACACAAGGTTCTTAACGCTGAGTCTCTGGTCCAAAATAAGAGTAGATATTAAGCAAAAAAATAAAAATAAACCTGAATTTAAAGGGTTGTAACTACAGATAATAAGGAATCTAAAGAACATGACAGGTAAAAAAAAACGATACTTTTTTGAAAAGTCTATCAATTTTGTCAGCTAAACAATTCCAAAACAATAGATCCTGATTTCTTTATCGCTTACCCCGATTCCCACAGTGCTGGGAATTGAACCCGGGGTCTCACACATACAAGGTAAATGCTCCAAAACTAGGTCACATACCCAGAGAAGCATTAGACACTAGCCACAGCCAGCAGTGCTCAGGGTCCTAACCTGACTCTCTGCTCAGGGAACCATATCAGTGCTGGAATTGAAACCGGTGTGTGGCCACAGCTTTAAGCTAGGCAAACACCTTAACCTTTGTTCTTTGTATACACTAAACTGTTATTAATCATTTACTTCAAAAATTTTTTTCATCCCTGGTTTGGGGGCCACACCTAGTGGTGCTCAGGCACCACTCTCTGCTTGCTGCTCAGAGCAATCAGGGACCCAAGAGTCACAATCAGGGACCCAAGAGGTACTTGGGAATTGAACCCAGGCTTTCCACATGCACTAGCCCTTTGAGCTATCTCCCCAATCCAAAAACTTTTCATCTAATTGGGGTCTGCTGAAAATAGTTAAAGGACTGCTGATAAGTTACTAGCAAGAAAACTATTGTCCAGATAGGTCTTACACATGCCATTTATGATCTATCAATATATTATAAAGCAACAACTTTGCAATTTCTGCCAATTTTAATATGTGAGGTATTTTAACTATAGTAAAAGGTAATACAGCTATTTTATTACTGTTAAGCATACAGGATCCATAGGTATTTTCAGCGATACTCAGAATACTATCTTTCCTTCTATTTTACTACCCTTTCCTTCTTCTTCTACCTGGGGACTTAAGCATCCTCTGGAACTATGAACAACATGTAAAATAGGATTCTAAGGCCTTGTTAACAGAAACTTCAGTACTAGACAAGTCACTTAGCCTCTTTAAATCTCATGAGGGAACAAAGCACAAATACCTGTATCATTGGATTGTGGCAATGAACACACCACAGTTTATGATAAATAACATTTCCTGCCCCATAATCTTCCAACTAGCATCAACAATCAACTGAACCAGCCAGATAAGACTCTGAAAATCATTTTATGGGCATATATTGATTATTTGAAAGTATAAATTTGGTCTTACTAATAAGGAAGAGGGAAAGCAAAAATAGTAAAACAGAATTTTGTAATTATAATCAGAATAAATAATACACAGAAATTCTGGCTTCTTGCCAATTGTTTAGATTTACTTTTCTTGATATGCTCTGACCTTGATAATGCATCATGTGTCCAAACCAAGTTTTTACGACTTTGTTTTCTGCTTTTAGTTTTGGTTTCTGGGCAGACCTGGCAGTGCTCAGGGCTTACTCCTGTCTCTGAACACAGGAAATGACTACTGGTGGGCTTGGGGGACCTTCTGGGGTGCCAAGGATTGACTTAAGTTGGCTGCATGCAAAGCAAGAGTCCAATCCTCTGTACTATGACTCCAGCCCCAAGTTTTCATAACTTTGAACTTGAGAGGATCCAGTTTTCTCATGAATTAAATTAATAATAATAATATATGAACCTGTTTAAGAGAAATAGAAATTTTTGGAAGAAGCATTTGGAGAAACAGTATAAAGGTTTTTCTTCTTCATGAGCTACAGGCATTTCCTTATATCCTCTAAATTAATAACATATTAATTTGGTGTTGAAAGGCATTCCTCTATTTTCCAGGGAAACTGTCAATGATTTTTCAAAAAATGAACTTCTTCCTTTATGTAGTCAAATAGCTCTGAAGAAATCACAGTTATATTCTTGGAAAAATGGAAGAATCTCAGTTCAGAGCCAGTCTACCAGAACTTTAAATGAAGTTCTACCAATTACTAACTTACTGTGCTGGCTAAGTGATTCTGTCTCACTGTGTTTCAGTTTCTTAATCAGAAAATCATGCATTCCCCAGAGCTGCTACAGAAATAAAATGAGTTGTTATTTATAAGATGAGTAGAACAGAGTATGCACAAAATAAGTTTTATAGAAACATTTATTTTTGGTTTTGGGGTCACACCTGGTGGCAGGGGTTACTCCTTGCTCTGCGCTCAGAAATTGCTTCTGGTAGGCAAGGGGGACCATATGGGATGCTGGGAATTGAAATCATGTCCATCCTGGATCAGCCATGTGCAAGGTGAATGCCCTACTGCTGTGTTATATCTCTGGCCCTAGAACAACTATTAATTCAAAATAACTCAATCTCTAATTACTCTGGTATAATATTTGGCTAAATATTACTTAAGCATATACTAAGAAATGTTTGAGTTCCAGGCAAAGAAACTGAATTCTCCAAGTAGACAAAACATCTTTGGGAGGTGGGTGTGTTTAAGGAAATAGAGACTGAATGGGCCCTGCTCAGCCAGCCATAAGAGTATTACTATCCCTGTTCAGGCGCCAGCTGTTAACTGTTAGGCAAGGACCAGTAGAAGAGGAGGCAAAAGACAGTAGGAGAAGGGAGTCTGGCAAACAGTTTCTCCAGCAATCAGGTAGTGATTCCAGCAAGAGCAACTGTATCTCCTCGCGCCCCCACCCCCAGCACATCAGACCAGGCTTCTTATACCTCCTGACCAACTGTCATCCTTCTATGGAAAAGGGAGGAAATACAAGGAAACAAACTCTATGGCCTGTTCAGCCGTAAGAATGTTACTGTCCCTTTAAGGGTTAAGACATCAGTTACCAGAAGCCCGCCCCTTGCAATTCTACAGGTGACGATAGAAAAAGCCTGGGCTGATGCGCTGAGGGGTGGGGGGCAAGGGGACTCTGCTGTTCCTGCTGGATGGTCCCTGCCTGATTGCTCCTGGTTCCTGCTGTCTTTTGCCTCCTCTCCTACTGGTCCAGGCCTAACAGTAATAGTTGGCACCCAGGACAGGGTGAGTAATAATCCTCTGGGGATTCTGGGATCCACAGAATTGTGATCCTGTGGATCAAAGCCATGAACCCTTCGTGGATCAATATCCTAATCCCGTGTTTAATTGAATCTATACTGGTCTCCTGGATATTTAATCAAAGTCTTTTACTGGATTCTATGTCTTTCGACAATCTATTGCTATTCATGTTATTATGGATGATGACATGCTGAAATATACATCTCCACATAATGATAAAAAGAAAAATATTATACTCACCAAATTACTTAAAAATATTACCCTTCAGCCCCTCTTGAGCCACTATAGGGGAGACCAGACCGAACTTAACAACTATCAAAAGCTATTCCCAGCTGTGCTTAGGGATCATATGTGGTACCCAAGATTCAAACCGTGGTCATCATGCAAGACAAGCCTTAACTCCTGTTCTATCTCTCTGCTCTCAAATGTAGCACTTGATAAGTAATAGTTTGGAGACAGACAGACTCTTGACTAAATGTGACTCCGTGACCCTGAGTTGGTCACTAAACTTCACCTTCAATCTTTGCTTCTCATCTGTAAAATGGGAATAATAGCAATGACCTCAGAAGCATACTATGAAGGTAAACTGAAAAAATATAAATAAGACTCTTGGTACAGAGCAGTAAGTGCTGAAGAAGTGAAACTGATCCTCCTCCAAATATACAGGTACGCATTTACCTACAACACAACCTGGAATAACAACTGCTGCTATGAGTTAACAACCTCAAATATTGCAATAGGAGATGAACTTGGCATTGTAGTTTGAAGTGTTTTAATGTTTTGTCTTGTTTTAGGGTCACACTCAATAATACTCAGGGATTAATTAGTCCTGGCTCTATGCTCAGGGGGGACTAGATCGGATATTGGGAGTTGAACCTGGGTCAGTTACATGCAAAGTAAGTATCTACTTACTGTGCCATGAATCCAGCCCAAAGGGGGATTGAAACTGCTTTTGTTGGGGCCGGAGAGATAGCACAGCAGTGTTTGCCTTGCAAGCAGCCGATCCAGGACCCAAAGTGGTTGGTAGAATCCCGGAGAGATAGCACAGCAGTGTTTGCCTTGCAAGCAGCCGATCCAGGACCCAAAGTGGTTGGTAGAATCCCATATGGTCCCCCGTGCCTGTCAGGAGCGATTGCTGAGCAGATAGCCAGGAGTAACTCCTGAGTCCCCCCCTTCCCCCCCAAAAAAAAAAAACCTGCTTTTGTTCTTTTTGTTTTGTTTTTTGGGCCACACATGGCAGCGCTCAAGCATTACTCCTGGCTCTGTGCTCAGAAATCATTCATGGCAAGCTCAGTGGACCACATGGGATGCCAGGGATCAAACCCAGGTCAGCCACATGCAAGTTCTCCCCACTGTGCTATCAGTCCAGCAAGGGTTTTAATTGTTTATTTTCTTTTTCCCTTTTTGTGGCTGCAATGACCAGAGGCCATGTGCTTGCACACATATCCAAATTTTCAGCCTCACACTTAAAGGCAAGGACTTTGCTTGCCATTCAACTACCTGGACCTGGTATTTTTATTATGACTGAAGAAACAAGAGTCAAGCATCTGAACTCAATCAGAATAAGTGTCAATGAACTGACTCCAACAGGTTGGATCAAAAGAAAAAACAGTAAACTGGAGTCTACCTGAGAGTTATAGCACAGCCAAGACTGAGCCTTCTTTCTCTCCAGGCTCAGCAAAGACCCAAATACCTAAGAACAAACACTAGGAACTAAGAATCTTCCAGTGATTCATGTAAATAGTCCTAAACTAATCTACTCAATTTTATAATCTTTTCTGGTCATCAGGCTTCTTGTAGGAAAGTCTCAACTATTATATAAAAGGTAAAGGAAATTGAGAAATGGCTAGTGTTAGAAAAAGATCACAATGAATGCTTACTCAGATGAAAAGGAAATAGTCAACAGAATTGGTTCATTTAGATTTAAAAAAAAAAAAGCATAGTACAAGCTGAACTCGCCCCTTTCAGAAGTATCTTTCTTTTTTTTATTATAATATAATTTTTATTTTGATCATAGTGGTTTACATGTTGACAATAATATTTTAGTTAAATATTTACATAAGGTATATTAAGGTTATATGGGGCTGGAGAGATAGTATGGAGGTAAGGCATTTGCCTTTCATGCAGAAGGTCATCGGTTCGAATCCTGGCATCCCATATAGTTCCCTGAGCCTGCCAGGAGTAACCCCTGAGCGCTGCCGGGTGTGACCCAAAAACCAAAAAAAAAAAAAAAAAGTTATATAAAATAATTCCTTTAAATAAACTAGTTTGCATAGTTTTCTAAGCTGATTTAAAACTGTTAAAATTAATGTTTCAGGTATATGTCACCCCACTACAGTTATCTAAATTACTTGATATTTCCAATTAACAGTGCCACTTTTTCTCTTTTCTCAGGGTAGAACAGCTTGCAATTTCCTAAAATAAAATGCCCCTTAAGAGCAAAAGGAGATAAAGTGATATGCATGATACTGCTTTAGCTACAATATTGCAAACTACAGTGCCTTAAAGGAAAAAAAGGAAAGAGAATGAAAGAGAAAAAAAATGTCTGCCATGGGGGGAAGCAGGAGGGAAATTGAGAACACTGGTGGCAGGAAATGTACACAGGTGAAGGGATGGGTGTTGGGACACTGTGTAACTGAAAATCATGAACAACTTGTGACTATCTCAGGGTGACTCAATTTAAAAAAATATTAATCAAAAATTAAAATGTCCCCTAAAAAATTAAAATTGCTAACAAGACAAAAAATTAAAACTGCAGAGTCAGAAAGTTAGCTCTAGAGGCTGAGCACAGCCTTGCAATGAAGACACTAGGATTTGGGGGCTGGAGCGGTGGCACAAGCGGTAAGGTGTCAGCCTTGCTCACACTAGACTAGGATGGACTGTGGTTCGATCCCCCGGCATCCCATATGGTCCCCCAAGCCAGGAGCAATTTCTGAGCGCAGAGCCAGGAGTAACCCCAAGCATCACTGGAGTGGTGGAAAAACGAAACAAAGACACTAGGATTTGATCTCTGGCACCAAGAATCCTTCAAGCACAGGGTACCCTGAGCACTACTCAGATGTGGTCAAAAAGAAAAAAATAAAAGAAAAATCAGTAAAAGTCACCACAGAGGCACATGAAAGATACATCTCTTAATACTTTTTTTTTTTTGATTTTTGGGCCACACCCGGTAATGCTCAGGGGTTACTCCTGGCTATGTGCTCAGAAGTTGCTCCTGGCTTGGGGGACCATATGGGACACCGGGGGATCGAACCGCGGTCCGTCCAAGGCTAGCGCAGGCAAGGCAGGCACCTTACCTTTAGCGCCACCGCCCAGCCCCCTCTTAATACTTCTAACCCAAAGTTAATCTACTTTTTTCTTTATAATTTTTCTGGGGACCACACCTAATGATGCTCAGGGGTCATTCCCAAAGTGTTCAGGAGGCCTTCCGGGACTAGGAACTGAATCCAAACCTCTGGCACATAAAGCATGCACTCAGTCCATGGAGCTATTTGTGTAGCCTCAGAGTGACCATCTTTTTTTTTTTTTTTTTTTTTTTGGGTCACACCCGGTAATGCTCAGGGGTTACTCCTGGCTATGTGCTCAGAAGTTGCTCCTGGCTTGGGGGACCATATGGGACACCGGGGGATCGAACCGCGGTCCGTCCAAGGCTAGCACAGGCAAGGCAGGCCCCTTACCTTTAGCGCCACCGCCCAGCCCGAGGAGTGACCATCTTAATCTTAATAATGACAAGCACTTAGAAATGCCTTCCGAAGATGAAAATTTATGCGGCAAATTCATTATCAATGAATACTCAATAGATGCTGGGAGCATTATTGGAGAGACATGTATCAGGGCTGCATTCCAGTAAGGACTCAATGAACCACCATGCCTCACGGCATGTCATCTGCACTGAAAAAGAGACGTGACCCGTGTCACCAACAGATGGTCTGAATACATGGCACCAAAGCCACAGCCACAGTCCTGCAAGAGTCATGTGCCATCCACTATGGAATTAAGCTTAATGCCCTTTCCCTTCACAGTAAATGAGTCCATATACTTCTTCTCATATATGTCATTTTTTTTTCCCCACCACACTCCTAGCTCTGCACTCTGGGATCAGTTCTGGTGGGGCTCAGGGGATTATTGTGGTCCCAGAGATTGGATCTTGCATGTTGGCCATATGCAAGGCAAGTAAGTGCCCTGCCTGCTGTACTACCTCTTCAGCCCCTTATTTAGTTTTCTTTTTCATCTTAATTATCTGCAATGCTCTATGAAGACTTTGAGAGTTCAACATGAGGTGCTATGAGAGCAGTTAGGATAATGGAGCTGGATGCTACCCCTGCCTCACAGAGACCAAGATCTCAAAAGAACCTCGATTGTCCCGAACACTTAATTAAGAATACTTAATAAGAGATCATATTAACTCCAATGTTAATCAGAAGGAAAACAAGGAAGAGGTTCCAGGTGTTGCTTTATCATTTTTAAATGGACACTAAGGAACTGGAGAGCTGCTCATTGGCACAGTGAATGCACTGCTGAGTGAGACCCTGGGTTCAATGCCCCAATAACGCGAAAGAAAAGAGATCATTAAGTTGACTCCACAGATAAAACATTTGTATAGCCAGTCACGAGGCAAATCTAAGGCTCAAGGACCTGACCTCCCACTCCCACTTCAATGACATAAGCCAATGGATAAAACATGATTAAGAGCCTGTGCTGGAGAGACTCACAGGTAGAAAGGTTCAATCTCTAGCATCCTATATGGTGCCCCAAAAACCACTAGAAATGATTCCTGAGTACAGTCTCAAGAGTAACCCCAGAGCACTGCTGGAGGTAGTAAAGAAACATGGCAAAAATCATGATTGCTGCTTTTTTTGTTTGGGGGCCATGCTAGCAATGCTCAGAGGCTTACTCTTGGCTCTACACTCAGGGGTTACTCTTGGCTGTGCTCAGGGCATCTCATGGGATGCCAGAGTTCAAAGCCAGGTTGGTTGCAGGCAAGGCAAGCCCCCTACCTGCAATACTGTCTCTCCAGCCCCCATAAAATAATATTTTCACATAGTGTGAAGCTCTAAAACAGAACGAGAAGTACACAGCTCTCAAAACAAGAAGTCAGAAATATGGGAACAAGCTCCAAGGTCAGTAAGTCAGAAATTCATATTAACAGAAAAATGTGCTCAGAATACTTAATAAGAGATCATATTAACTCCAATGTTAGTATGAAAAAGTCTGACAACATGGTGTTGAAGACATAAAACGAGGGAAGGCACTTGCCTTGCATGTGGTCAACCCAGGTTCAATCCTCAGTACTACATATGATTCCCTAAAAACCATCTAAGCAGAGCCAATGTAAGCCTTAAACAGTGACAGATACAGTCCTCCAAAAAAACAAAACTAACTAACATTTTATTTGCACTGAACTCAAATGAACTACTGGGGAGTCATTCATTGAAATATCATTCAATTAAAGTTCACACACACCACTTCATTACAAACCATTTCAACTAATTTCCATACTAAAGTAAAATTGTCAATGTCTAAATATCTCAGCACATTTGTAAATGGTCCTTAATGAAGCAGTATATTTAATATCTAGGAGTGTAATGATATTTACAAAGCAATGTTAGAACTCTAAAAAACCACTGAAGACTATTAGAAAACCAATTTGACCTGAAAGCTGGTAAGTAAGAGAAAAGAATTCTATATTCCTGCATAAACTATACCTCAGGGTAAGTAACTTAGCAGTTGGTTGATAAGAGGCTTCTCTTTAAAAGTTATTTCTGTTATTAAGTAAAAATGGTAAAACAGAATGACAACACTGTCAGTTTGTAAACTTAAAAATTAACTCTAGGGGCCGGGGAGATAGCATGGAGGTAGTGTGTTTGCCTTGCATGTATGCCTTGCATAATTCAAATCCCGGCATCCAATATGGTCCCCCAAGCCTGCCAGGAGCAATTTCTGAGTGTAGAGCCACGAGTCATCCCTGCCGGGTGTGACCCAAAAACAAAAACAAAAAAATAATTAACTCTGAGGTAGTGATGCCAATGATGGTCAACATCCAACAATGCAAAAGACTAGCCCACAAGAAGTACACAACAGTCCCTAGGAAGAAATAGTCAAAAAATGTGAACCTGGGGCCGGGAAGGTGGCGCTAGAGGTAAGGTGTCTGCCTTGCAAGCACTACCATAGGACGGACAGCGGTTCGATCCCCGGCGTCCCATATGGTCCCCCTAAGCCAGGGGCAATTTCTGAGCGCATAGCCAGGAGTAACCCCTGAGCGTCAAACGGGTGTGGCCCAAAAACCAAAAAAAAAAAAAAAAAAAGTGAACCTGGGCCCAGAGAGATAGCACAGCGGCGTTTGCCTTGCAAGCAGCTGATCCAGGACCAAAGGTGGTTGGTTCGAATCCCGGTGTCCCATATGGTCCCCCCGTGCCTGCCAGGAGCTATTTCTGAGCAGACAGCCAGGAGTAACCCCTGAGCACTGCCGGGTGTGGCCCAAAAACCAAAAAAAAAAAAAAAAAAAAAAAAAGTGAGCTTGAAACAGACTTAAGTTTCTTGATATTGTTCCTGATTTATAAAAAATAGAGAGAGGAACCGTAACAACTTCCCAAATCTGCAAAATCCTAGATTCTAAAATGTGTTAGGCACCAATGTTTTAAACACAAGACTATGAATCTCCATTAGTTTGTAACTTTGACACAAATTACCATATTTAAGCCTTAAAAACTGGAACTCATGTAGTGCAACAGAAGGATCTTGCATGTGTAAGGCCCCTGGGATATGGAGGAGGAGGAAGAGGACAGAGAGAAGAAGGAAGAGTTTATAAAGAGGAAGAGAGTCATACTTGAAGGGTTGGGTGCCTCCATTTGCAATTATTATAAATTTGCTAATGGCAGCATTTTAGTATGAGGATTTTAAGGTGCACATGTTTTCTTTTATTGTTTGTTTTTGTTTTTGTTTTGGGGAGGCCACACAGTGCTCAGAAATTACTACTAGCTCTGCATGCAGGGGTCATTCCTGGGTGCTCAGGAGACCATATGGGATGCTGGGGATCAAACCCTGGTGGCCATGTGCAAGCAAACACCCTACCCACTGTGCTCTCACTAGCTCAAAGTGCTTTTCTTGCATGTAGCTGGTCCCTGTTTACATCTCAATACCACATAAAGTTCCCAGAGTATTGCCAGGGGTCATTCCTGAGCACAGAACTAGGAGTAATACCTGAGCACTGCAAGATATGACAGCAAATTTTTTTCAAATGTCCTTGGAACCATTTTATTTATTGGGGTTAGGAGGGAAGAGGCATTGGGCCAAACCTGGCAGCCTCAGGTTACTCCTAGGTCTGGCAGGTTTGGGGGATCATATGGGATGCTGGGGATGGAGCCCTACCCACTGTGCTATCGCTCTGCCCTCCCCCCCTTGAAGCATTGTAGATAGAGCAACAGGCTGAGCATATGCTTTGCATATAGGAGGTGCTGGTTCAGAAGTGGCCTCTGAGCACCGCTGGGTGTGGTCCCTAAACCAAAACAAATAGAAAATATGCCTGTAGCATACAAGATTATCATGCAAGACTCCTCAAAAATAGCAGGCACTGGGCTGCCATCAGATGACTTTAGCAGCTAAGGTTTCCCCAGTCCTTGGCATGCCCTGTGAGAGCCACCGTGACCTTCCCATCTGACTAGTTCCGGTGGCAGGAGGCGGGAGCATCCCTGAATCATTAGCCATCTGACAGTGCTCAGAGGTCACAGAGCAGAGCTGACCATTCATGGTCACTCTAAACCCTCATCAATTCACTGAGCCACGGAGCTGCTCTGGTGCCTGGATCACAGCCATTGTCTTTACTAGTGATAATAGCATCATAGAGACAACTTGACTTGTTAAAAATTCTTTTTGATTTGTAAAGTAAACTAACTTGATCTACAAATTACTGAGAAAGGATAAATATGAAGCTATACCATGTAATTTCCAGTATTACTCCCATTAACTCTAACCACACCAAAGTTATTTGAAAATGTCCTATGAATGTAATAATATGAATTTTCTATACCACAGAAAGTCTCCCAGTAATCTTTTGGAAATCAGTGCGGGGAACGTTTTCTGAGATCTATCCAGAACAGACCAATTTCCTTCTCACAGGAAGCCTGGCATTCCCAAGGGAAAAAATAAAAACTCACCACTATCTAATCTACTTTTGGGTTCTCCTTGGTGTCTTTGGACAGTAAATCCTAGCTATTTACTTTCCTACAAGAGCAGGGCAGAAACAGCTTTGACTTCCTTTCTGCAAAACAAAGTTCACAGCTGTTTGGGGTGAATAAACCAAGGAGGGGAACTTTCGGAAGAGATCTTTCTGGCCAAGGACACAACTTTCACTGGGGCCAAAACCTTCCAGCAGGAGAACATGCTGAAACTGACTGGAAACAAATCAAATTCTTCAGACCACAGACTGCTCACTGTTTCCTGTCTCTAATTCCTGCAACTGAGATTTTAAAATAACGAACCTCAATTGAAGAGTTCAGAAAAAGATAGCACTGACTTACGGAACTTCTATTACATTACCTTTCACTACAATAGATGACTTAGGTAGTTTAAAATTAGGTACTTCCCCTTCCCCCCCCAAATTTTTTTTTTCTTTTGGGCTACTTGTGGCTGTCCTCAGAATTTATTCCTAGCTCTGTGTTCAGGGTTTACTCTTAGAAGGGCTTGGGGGACTATACAGGGTCCCCACTGTTGTATCTCCCTGACCACTTGTTTTGCATGTGGCCAATCCAGGTTCAATTCCAGGCATTCCATATGATGCCTAAACTTGCCATGAGTGATCCCTGAGTACAAGTCAGGAGTAAATCCTGAGCTCAGCCATGTATGGCCCCAAAATTTAAAAATTAAATTTTTAGAGAGCCAAGGGATGTGGGTTGGTGGAAGAACATCTTGCTTGCATATATGAGACTGTGAATTTAATCCCTAGCATGGCCCACATCACCACATTACATCTTCAGTAATGCCTTGTTATCTGTGGCACCAAAACAAGTGTGTGAGCCTCAAATATTGCAATAACTATGAGATGAGAGAAGGGGGGAAAATTAGGTTTCAAAAAAGAGAATTAAAGCTGCTCTTAATGAATTAGGAAGGTTTAGCAGAAGCTCTCAATAACTAGTAGATAACTGTGCTCTATTTTGTTGTCTTGCTCTCGCATTCTTAAAAGAGCAGAACCTTACACAGTTCATGAGATCCTGCTTCCAGAACCCACCTCCAAGCCCTTTCAACATGGCTAATGTTGCCTTCTTCCTTAGGATGTTAAAATCATTTTACTCAAAATAGACATGTTCAAAGAAATCTAACACAATAGGAGAACAAAATAAAAGAGATGACATGAGAAAAAAAGCTGTCAAGCCATTACTTTCAAGTTACAGAACCAGGAGGAGGAAGAGGAGGGGAGAGAGAAATAAAAGCCACTGCAATAAAACGGTCATACTAACTTTATTTGGGGGGGAGTAGGATAGGGGTAACTTTATTCTGTTGGGCCACACCCTGCAGCGCCTGACTCTGTACTCAAGAGATTTCTCCTGGCAGGCTCAAGGAACAATATGAGGCACCAGGGATTGAACCAAAGTCAGCCACATGCAAGACAAGCCACGTGCAATCTGACCCCACTGTATTACCCAGTGCTAGGGATCGAAGTGAGGACCCCACACAGGAAAGCAAGTACACTTCTAACTGAGCACTAATTCTTGCTCTAATTATGTTTTATTAAGCATAAATTCCTTGATTCCTTAATTTTTCTTAAAAATAATGAATAAAAGGGCCGGAGAGATAGCATGGATGTAAGGCGTTTGCCTTGCATGCAGAAGGATGGAGGTTCGAATCCCAGCATCCCATATGGTCCCCCTCGCCTGCCCAGAGCAATTTCTGAACTTAGAGCCAGGAGTAACCCCTAAGCGCTGCCTGGTGTGACCCAAAAACAAAAACAAAACAAAACAAACAGCATAGCAGGGAGGGCATTTGCTTTGTATGCAGCCAATCCAAGTTCAATTCCTAGCATCCCATATGGTCCCCCAAGCCTGCCAGCAGTGATTTCCGAGCACAGAACCAGGAATAACCTCTGAGCACCATGGAGTGTGGCCAAAAACAAAACAAACGGAAAAAAAAAACACCAAAAACACAAAGAATGAGGGTTCCTAAGAGGGTTCAATGGCTTAAAGCACGTGCCTGGCAAGTGCATGGTCTTGAATTCAAACCCTAGTGCACCATAATCATTGAGGTGACTGGGACAGTCCCGCTGTTTTTGAATCCCAAAGAAACTCAGTGGCTTAGAAAGCATCCAGGGTTAGTGTGAGGTTCCCAAACTTACTGGTGCTATATGCATATCAAGGGGCTCCTGACAGCCTGCTAGCTCCATCCCCACCCCTGCCCCACCTGCAGTTGCCAATGACAGAAATACTGGTTTAAAGAAAAAAAGAAAATAATTGTGACTCTCCTGGGAAAGGTCATTAAAGAAAGGTCATTTCTTCTGACATTTGGTAAATTGTGTTACTGTCCCAAAATGAAAGTCCATTTTTTAAATTTCTTCATTTTCTTACTCCTTAGTTTGGATCACTGAGAAACTCAGATCTTTGTATTACAATCTTTTTTATTTTTTTTTTGGAGGGGGGTTAGTGGGGGAAGATACCAGGGTCTCAAACACAGTGCTCTACAGTTTCTCTACTTCATTCCCAGGTCCCCTCAGGTCAGCTTCTGATGCTGCCCTCCCCGCCCTCTTCCCACAGCAATTCCCTCCTTAAAGTGTAAACCAAAAACTCATTAGAGATCAGAACCCAGTTTGTGCTACTGTCTCCATGTCTTCCAATTTCCCCAGCAAGCCTCCTTGGCTCCAGAGACACTTTTCTCATGCTTTAGAAATTAAGTATGAAACTTTCCTAAACAATGAGACAATCTATTCCTCACTTAATGTCTGGCTCAGCCCCTCTGTGCTACTAAACCCAGGAATATGGCCCTTATATTAGTTACATACATTCACCTATATATATACACTAGTATGGCTCATGATTAGAGTTATAATTTGAAGCTAGTATACAGAATATTTTCTTTTAAGATTTATTTTCTGGGCCCGGAGAGATAGCACAGCGGCGTTTGCCTTGCAAGCAGCCGATCCAGGACCAAAGGTGGTTGGTTCGAATCCCGGTGTCCCATATGGTCCCCTGTGCCTGCCAGGAGCTGTTTCTGAGCAGACAGCCAGGAGTAACCCCTGAGCACCGCCGGGTGTGACCCAAAAACCAAAAAAAAAAAAAAAAAAAAGATTTATTTTCTTTGTTGCCTTTCCTTCTGATGGATGAAATTCTTTTTTTTAACCCAAGTGTGACTGTGTTCTCAAACTTCCTTAGAAATAAGCAAGATCATGAGAACCATTATTATGTTTATCATGATAAACATATCAAACTTCTCATTACTTGAGAATCTGAGTATCTGCTTGGCTGATACACTTGGCTGAATAATATGAGACCCCAAAAAAAGGTATTTTAACACTTTTTAAACCTACAAACTGAAAGCATCCATTCAACAACTGAAAATGAAGCAGGGACCAAAGAGATATTGCGGGGCCGGGTAGGTGGCGCTGGAGGTAAGGTGTCTGCCTTGCAAGCGCTAGCCAAGGAAGGACCGCGGTTCGATCCCCCGGCGTCCCATATGGTCCCCCCAAGCCAGGGGCGACTTCTGAGCACATAGCCAGGAGTAACCCCTGAGCGTCAAACGGGTGTGGCCCAAAAACCAAAAAAAAAAAAAAAAAAAAAAGAGATATTGCAGAAGGTATGGAATTTGCCTTGCATGGGACCAACCCAAGTTCAGTCCCTCATGCCACATATGGTGGGTGGGTCCTTCAGCACAGAGACAAGAATAAGCCCTGACTACAACCAGGCTTGGCCTAAACCTCCCACCCACCCAACCAACCCACCCACACAAAGAAAAGGGAAATAAAAGGAAAGAAAGGAAAGGAAATATTAAACTTATGTTCTTTTTGTTTGCTTGTTTCATTTTCTGGGTCAAACTGCCCCCTTCCCCCACCCCCAGGTGCTCAGGGCTTACTCCTCCTGGCTCTGGACTCAGGAATCACTCCTGGCAGGCTTAGAGGACCATATGGGAGTGTTGATGATCAAATCCAGGTGGACCACAAGCAAGGCAAATGTCCCACCTGCTGTACTATCCCGCTGATACCTTTTTTTGTTTGTTTCTGAAAACCTGTGTTCTGTAAGACATTTTAGATTAATGATAATCTATTTGTTTTTTTCTTTAATAACAAAATCAATCTGAGTCATTTTTCAATTGAAACTTTTTTTTCTTACTTTCCTGAGCAAGATATCTTGAAAAAAATTTTGATTTTTAGTGCAGTGGTAAGGCTGCACCTGAGCACAATCTCAGCCTCTAGCATACCATAAGGTCCCCAAGCCCAGTCAGGAGTGATTCCCCCAGCCAGGGCATAGTCCATAAAGAAAAGAGAAACAGACAGACAGACAAGAGACAGAGAGATTTGAATTTTATTTGATGGTCAAGAGCCATAATAAACAGAAATTATAGCACCCAGCACAAGCTGCTGGGGCCTAAACAAGGAGTGTAGGACTAGATACATGTCTCTATGACATTTGAGAATGTATATGATTAGTATATGATCATGTATACATAGATTTATGTGTCTAGTCTCAAATTATTGGGGAGTGAGAAAAAATCTGTCTAGATTTCAATTGATTTTTCTATCTTTTTTTGTTTTTTTTGTTTGTTTGTTTTGGGGAGCAACACCCGGCGGCACTCAGGGGTTACTCCTAGCTCTGCACTCAGAAATCGTTCCTGGCAGGCTCCGGGGACCATATGGGATACCGGGATTCGAACCACCGTCCGTCCTGGATCAGCTGTGCGCAAGGCAAACCCTACCGCTGTGCTATCTCTCCGGCCCCAGATTTTTCTATCTTTTGCCAACTAGTTACAAAAATATATCTACACTCTTTCATGCATACCATCAGTGCTCAAAGGTAACAGACCATATGTCCAGGAAGGGACTAATCAGTCCCTGACAGAGTACCTAATTACTATGTGCGAGATTGGAGATCAATTCTGCAAGGTGACTAGTAGTCAGCCTGGCAAGAGGACATGGTAGGTCGACATCTGGCAACTAAGTGGCACTAACGTGCCTGCCTGAGCAGACACTCTCCCTGATTTGCTATTACTAATCTGCCATATATTGGAAAGCAGAACTCGCAGGATGAAAAGAACAGCATTAAAATGAGCACAGCACAGTAGGTGGCACAGAGTAGGGAGAGACAAAAACAGAATTGATGACAGCCAACAGGGCACACGGACAATGCACCAGGAACTGGTTTCTTATACAGACAGTCCAAGACAGTTCTTAAAACGCACATCAGGTGTTGGAATTGAGGCTTAAAGGGATTGCGTTTGTAGGTGATGGTAGCAGAATGGGAATTTGAGCCGAGTGAGGGCTGTTCTGGAACAAAAGTTGTTTGGTTTTTTTGGTTTTGGGGCCACACCCGGTGGTGCACAGGGGTTACTCCTGGCTGTCTGCTCAGAAACAGCTCTTGGCAGGCACAGGGGACCATATGGGACACCGGGATTCGAACCAACCACCTTTGGTCCTGGATCGGCTGCTTGCAAGGCAAATGCCGCTGTGCTATCTCTCCAGGCCCTGGAACAAGAGTTCTAAAGCACAAAAACATACTCTCCGGACCAGAGAGATAGCACAGCGGTAGGTTATTTGCCTTCCTAAAAGGCCTGGGTTCGATCCCCATCATCTCACATGGTCCCCTGAGCCCGCCAGGAGCAATATCTGAGCACAGAGCCAGGAGTAATCCCTGAGCGCTGTCGGGTATGGGCCCCCCAAATATATATACTGTCTGAATAAATGTACATTTAAATAGGCACAGGGCAGACATAAAGTTCAAAATACTTTTCTTTCCCTAGAAGTCTTCTTTGCTGATTTTCTGATTCTCGGGTATATTAACCATTGATAAGAAACACTGGCAGATCCAAAGTATACTGACAAGTCAAAGCCACAAATTACCAAATTATGCAAACAAAGTAAGAATGAGCTGATGAGTTTCTGTGCCCTCCCAATGATGGGTTTCAGAGAAATAGAAACTGTGGGGAGGCCTGTGTGTGTATTGGGGTCATTAGGGAAGGCTTTAAGATACTAAGAAAGGGATGGAGTGAGAGAAGACTGCAGTTCAGAACTTATGAAAAGCAAAGACTCTGTGAAAGGGGGAGGTAGGGATGAGGTTATCAAAACAGATGAATAGACATAGTGTCTGTTTGCAACATTTATCCACTGTAGCTGAAAGCTCCTGCTCCTGCCAGCTTGACTGACTTGGTTGCAAGTCAAACAATCAAGGTAGAAGGCAGACAATGGTTCTCTTGAGGGTAGGCCCTCAAGTAGCTAAAACAAAGGCCAAATCTGCAGCTCTGATGCTGTAACTCTTGGAAAACTACCAGGGTCCTTCAGGTAGGGAATAAGCACCCTAGTTTCAGAGCTGAATAAAGGAGGGCAAGCTGACCTAGGATTATTTAAATTCATGGTCTAATTTGCTCAGAACTCTTTCATGAGGCTGAAGGAGAATCGCCTAATTAATGACACACCTACTCTAACTAGTGCCTGCAGACCCTCCCTGCCCCTAGGAGTCACAGGGATGAGAGACTCAGGCAGTACAACAGAGGCAGAAACAAGTCCGGAGCCGTCATCTCTCTAGAGCTGGGAATAGAAACACTATTCATTCTTGCCAACGGGGCCCAGACATATTAGCATGAGGCCCAAAATAAAATCGAGCAAAATTCCAAATTTCCTAATGAGCACGGAGAGAGGAAAGTGGACCTGTACTGAAGGCAGGAACAAAGTGAAAGTTTCATCTATCACATCAGTTTCCTGGGGCTTAAGGCGTTGCAAGCAAAGCTCCCAAGACTGCGACTCTCATTCATCTCATTCCAGACAGGCGCCTCCAAACTTCCAGTCTCTCTCTCTCTCTTTCTCTCTCTCTCTCTCCAGTCTCCAACATCAGAAGTGCAGCAGCATCCAAAGAACTCAAGAAAAAACCAGACTCTGAGCACCTGTGAATGGAGGGCTCACACTGAAAACTGGAGGTGTGGCACCCTGATTCATTCCCTTTAAAGGGTCCAAACACTCCAAAGCAGGTGGACTTGCCCATTTAACACCACGTGAGTCTTCACCACTCTCCAGATCCTGATCGTGAGGGCCTCCCTGCAACATCCTCGCCAAACTTTACCGTTCATCTTCCCACATCCAAATCCTCATACCTGTAAGTCAACTTAACTCATCCTGGCCCGCACTACTTCCATGATCTCACCTCAAAGTGATGATTCCACTCTCTGAACAACCACAGCAAAGCCGTCCTGTTTCATTAGAAATAAATCATTCTCTGACACTTTTTATTCAGTGGATCTCATCTACCATCTAACAGGGGTCCTCAAACTTTTTAAACAGGGGGCCAGTTCACTGTTCCTCAGACCACTGGAGGGTCTGACTATAGTAAAAACAAAACTTAGGAACGAATTCTTATGCACACTGCATATATCTTACTTTGCAATGAAGAAACAAAACAGATATAAATACAATATGTGGCCCACGGGCCATAGTTTGAGGACCACTGAAAGAGCACTGTTCTAAGGAGTGGAGAAATTTTGACAGGCAGAACTGGGGTGGGGGGGCTTGAGGGGGTCCTCCAAAAGCCCCTCACAGAGAACAATATCTGATCTCTGCCCCCCTGTATACACCTGGGTTCATACCTGGCACTTGCCCCCCACCAATTTCATAGACCCTTGGGCTTCTCTGATTCCCAGCTCACTCACATTGGAGTTACCTAAACTAAAGGGGAACAAAAGCACAACGAAGCCATTTGTAAACGAACTTCCACTTTATCTTTCAAGAGAGAAGAAGAAAAAAAGACACCTCAAAAGAACAAGGAAGGAAAAAGAAAAAAACAGGCTCTGAAAGCGCTGCTGAACTAAACACATTACACACACCCTGACAAAGCACCCCCCCCATCCTTCCTCCTGAACCTCCCACACACACAAAAGTGACCTTTCCTCCCAATCCTCGCAGGCAGCTCCAGATTCAAGTGTTTATGCTAAGAGCAGACTTGGGGTGAAAAAAAATAAAAAGTTGAGGCGCCTGCCTTCAGCAAGTCCCCCCAGCAGAAAGCTTTTGTTTCTGGGGGGTGCACCGCCCCCCCCCGAGCCCCCACTTCAACACACACACCCCCAAATCCTACATTGGTTGAAGACAGCCAAGCATGCACAAGAGGGGGGTATGCATCCAAGGGGGGGAGGAGAATGCTGATTTTTTTAAGTCACAACAAAAGCCCGCTTGGGCCAGGGATTGGGTGGGGGGGGGGGTCTCCCCAAGTCCTTCCACCACCACCACCCCAAAAAAAAAAACAGAAGTGAGCCTGGAGCGTTTCAAACCTCCAGGGGAAAGGGGGGGCTTAGGATTTGCGGAAAGCGCGCTGGGGAGACTGGCAGGCGGCGTGGACATGTGGTGGTGGGTCCGCGACAGCTGGGCACCCCCAAATTGGGGGCGAGGGTGCCAACGCGCTGTGCCATGCATGCCGTGCCGTGCCATGCGGCGGAGGCTGCCTGCCACCTGGGCACTCCCACCATTCTTTTGCAGCCCGGGAAGAGCGGAGCAGAGCAGAGGGGAGCCCCGGGATCCCCGGGCACCCCCGAACCCCGGCTTTGGGGGGCACCCCGAAATGCAGGCATGAGGGGTTTGATCCAAGGAGGGAGGGTCCCGCAGGGCCCCGCGCGACTCCCTCGCACGCACTCACCTGAGCAGGCTGGAGAGCGGGTGGCTGGAGGAGCCCAGGCCGCCCCCGGAGCCCCCCGAGCCGCCGCCCCCGGAGCCCCCCGACGACGAGCCGCCGCCGCCCCCGAAGCCCGACGACAGCCGCTTCCCCGACAGCAGCTTCTCCACGGCCGGGAGGTGCCCGGTGCGGGCCGCCTCCAGCAGCTCCTGCTCCTTCCCCATCCCCAGCGCCGCCGCCCGCCCCCCGGGCTCGCCCCGCTCCCCCGGCGCCCAAACTTTCCGTCTCCGGGCAACGCACACCCCCAAAACTGGACGGGGACGCCACCCCCCGCCCGCCCGCCGACTCGCTCTCCCGCCTCTCCCGCCCGCCCACGGCGCGTCACTTCCGGGATTGGCGTCATGCGTCACCACGCCCCCCACGGGCCACGCCCCCTTCGGCTACCTAGCGGGGCGGGGCGCTGAGGGCCGCGCTTGGTTTGCGTCATTGCGTCGCCACGCCTCCCTAAGCCACGCCCCCTCTTGCACACCTTGCTGGGCGGGGCTCTGAGGAGGGGAGGGCGTGCGTGCGCGCGCAGGTGGCTCTGGCCTGAGCTTGGTCTGCGTCATTGCGTCAACACGCTCCCAGGCCACGCCCCCCTCGCTCACCTAGCTGGGCGAGGCTCTGAGGGCGGGCGTGCGTGCGCAGGTGGCTTTGGTCGAACTTTGCGTCATGCGTCACCACGCCCTCAGGCCACGCCCCCTCGCTCACCTACTGGGCAGGGCTCTGAAGGCGCGCGCAGGTGTGTTTCTGGCCGTGCTTTACATAAGCGCGTCACCACGCCCCAGGCCACGCCCCCTCGCTCACCTGGCTGGGCGGGGCTCTGAGCGCGCAGGTGGCTCCGGCCCAGCCTAAGGGGTAACCTCGCTGTGGTGGGAGAGGGGCGGTGGACCTCCAGGGAAGAGAGCCCCAAGTGTCGGGTGGGTGGCTGGGCAGCTGCTGGGCAGGTGGATGGGGATGACCCACCTGTGTCTGTCTGTGCCTCCCTGTCTCCCAAGGTTGCCCCCCTGAGGCAAAGGTTTTGGGTTTTTGGGGGGGATGTCAGGGAATACGGTAACGTCTTCAGGCCCCGTTGGAAACAAAGAGGGAAATGCGGTAACGCGCACCTCGATTTCTTGCCAAGTCTCTTCTCAGGTTTTTGGAAGGGGAGAATTGAGCCAAGTGCTCCCCTCTGGGCTTCAATGAAAGAGATGAGAGGGCTTTGTCAAAAGAGAAATATAATAATAAATATATATTTACATTTATGTCCCCACATCAATCAGTGTGATTGATTTTATTTATATAAATATAAACTTATTTATATTTATTTATATAAATATAAATTCATATAAATCAAACTGATTTTATTTAATTTTTTACAGGAAAGACCTCCCTCGCGGTAGGATTCGCTTCCTTCTGTTTTGATGACTTTGATCAAGCTTGCCATCAAAAAGTCACGCTTGTGAAACTGGGGCCCAGATCTTTTTTTGAGGGGGGGGCCAGATATTAATGACGGGTGAAGAGGGAGGGGGGAATCGTTTGAGTTCCAAATGGTTTTTTAATTCTGGCTCTTGGCGCTGTCCCTGCCTTGGAGGAAGAAAATAAATGCATTGGCTAAATTCTATCCAAGAAATTACCTATATATATCTTATTTTATTTTATTTTAGGTGCTGGGAGGAACAAAAGACAAACTTCAGCAAATTCGTGACAATGCCACGAACCGTCTCTGTACTCCCGAAATATGACAAGATTGGATGCAAGTGATTTTTGCCAGCTTGCAAACCCGGTAGTCGGATCCCCCAAAACATGGGTTTGCAAAAGTGTTTTTTCTCTGGTCCCCAAACTTGAAGAGCGAATAAATAATGGGGTTGTGCTTTGGGGAGGACAAAAGAAGGCCGTCCAGTCCCCCTTGACAAAAGGCTGGCTGCGGGGGAGAGAGACTCCACCGTGTCCCTTCCACCCACACTGTCAATTTTCCCTCTCCCAGTCGCTGCCAAATCCGAGTCCAAAGGGAGCGCGGAAGTCGTTTCGCGCGCGCCTCGAACTGGCCCCTTCGGCGCGCCGTAGGCTGGGCTGACGTCATCGTCGCGCGACCCGGAAGTCGCGTTTCCCCGAGGGACGCAGGGCTGCTCGCGGCTGATCGTCTCTGACTATAGCTTCTTCCCGCCGCCATGGAGAGTAAGTGCGAATCTCCCGCCGAAAAGGGGGAAGACGCCGGGGAGCCCGGCGAGGCTGCTGCTGCTGCTGCTTCTACTGCGGCTCCCGAGCCTCCCAGGGTCGCTGACAAGGACGGGGTTCCGGGGGACACGGACGCGGACGGAGCCGGCGACGCCAAAGATGCTGCGGCCGAGGAAGGCGAGGTGAGGCCAGTTGCATCTCTTTCCAAACCCCGGAGGGAGCAGAGATACTTCTTTAAATTGCCTTTTTATTTGTTCTTTTTGGTTTTGGTTTTTGGGTCACACCCAGCAGCGCTCAGGGGTTCCTCCTGGCTCTACGCTCAGAAATCGCCCCTGGCAGACTCAGGGGACCATATGGGATGCCGGGATTCGAACCAGTGTTGTTCTGCATGCAAGGCAAACGCCTTACCTTCATGCTATCTCTCCGGCCCCTAAATTGCCTTAAAAAAAAAACTTAGATCAGTTTTTTTTTTAACTTTATTGATTGGGTTCTTTTTCGGGAGGGGCACATCCTTCGGTGGTCAGGGGTTACTCCTGGCTCTGCACTCAGAAATCGCCCCCCCCCCCTGGCAGGCCCTAGGGGACCCTATGGGATGCTGGGAATCGAACCTGGCTCCCTCCCTCTCGGGTCGGCCACATGTAAGACAACTACCCTAGCGCTGTGCTATCTTATCTCTCCGGCCCCCTTTAAATTGCATTTTGGTTTAATCCCTGCCACCATATAATGTCACCGTCTCCCCCTGCTCCCCAGCCCGCCAGGCGATGCTCAGGGATGCTCATATTCCTGAGCATCGCCGAATGTGGCACCAAAACAAACAAACAAAAAAAAATTAATAGCTTGTTGGTTCCTCTTGGTGAGGAAAACCGAACCCGTATTATTACACTTCGACGTGGTCTGAGACCTAACGCCAGGATTTCTGCTGTCCTTTTTTTCATCACGATACGGTTTCTCTTGGCTGTTACTTAAACACAGCTCTGTCTTTCTAAACCTAAGATACTGGAATCTGTCGATGGAGATTTTGACAGTGATGCCTGCTCTAGTCCTCCCTTACCTTTTGCGGTAAGAATGTCACCAGTGACCTGGGTGCAAATGTCTGGGGGATTTCTAGAACGTAACACACTAAGCTCATCAAATTGTGTCATATTGAGAGCTCAGCGTAGTTACCTGCCTGGGAATCAGTCAATCTCAGCATTCCACGGGTTCCATTTCTAGAGACAGAATCATGGGGACATAGTACCCTCATTTATTACATAGACTGGGGTGAAAACGTAAAACGTAGATTAAATGAAAATAGCTTTAGGGTTTGTAGTAATAGTACAGCAGGTAAGGTACTGTATCTGGCAGCTACTACTGCTGTCCAGATTCTATTCCCACCATCCCATATGATCCTTTGAATCTAACCAGGAGCCATCCCTACCCAAAGAGCCAGGAGGAAACCCTGAGCACCACTGGTTATAGCCCCTAATAACAACAATAAAAAAAAGTAAGTGGGGAGCCAGAGCAATAGCATAGTGGGAGGGCGTTTTCCTTGCACGCAGCCAACACAGAGCCGACCCAGGTTCGATTTCCAGTATCCCATATGGTCCCCCGAGCCTGCCGGGAGCACCCCCTTGCTGTCAGTGAGTGTGGCCAAAAAATGTAAGTGGAAATACCCTTTTATGGCATAAAAGAAGAAGATCCCAACACTGTAAAAATATATAGAAATTTTAGAAAAGAAAAATATGAAGTTATTTTAAAATGTAGACCTTAAAGCAAATTTCAAGGAGGCTGGAGCAGGTGGAACATTTGCCTTGCATGCTCGTGACCCAGGTTCAGTTCCCACTTCCCTAATAAATCCAGAGCACTGCCAGGAATAATTTCTGAGCACTGCTGGGTGTGCGGGATGGGGAGGTATTTTAAGGTGCCAGGAGTGTGATTCCTTGGGGGAAGGCCCCAGGTTTGATTCTAGCACATCTAGGTAAGTTTGCTCAAAAATACCGCAGGAGGAGGCCAGAGCGATAGCACAGTGGTAAGTAAGGCTTGCCTTGCACTCAGCCAATATAGGATGGACCCTGGTTCAAATCCTGGCATCCCATCTGGTCCCCCATCTCTCTGCCAAGAGTGACTTTTTAATGCAGAACCAGGAGTAACCCGAGTGCTGTCGAGTGTGACCCCCCCAAAAAAAAAGAAAAGAAAAGAAAGAGAAGAAAAATACTGTAGGATAAAAACACCTTTAGAAATTGATCATATGGGGCTTGGGAAATAGTATACTACAGTTGCCTTGCACACAGCTGGCCATATGTTCCCCTGGGCCTTACAAATGATTCCTTTGTGTAGAGCCAGAAGTAACCCCTGAGCACTGCTATGTGTGACCTCCCAAAATCAACATAATCAAAATTCATTTTATATTGGGCCACAAAGAAGAATGTAGTCTTAAATTTGTTGGTTTAGAGGCAGAAGAGCCAACTGGATGAAAGAACTTTACTGCCTTGCTCTCCAAAAGGATGAGGTCAAGGTCCAGAGTGATGATAAAGTAGGTAAGGTGTTTGCCTTGAACATGGACGACCATATTCAATCCCTGGCATCCCATCTAGTCCCTCAAGCCCATCAGGATGATTCCCAAGTGCAGAGCCAGGAATAATCCCCAAGCACTTCCAGTTTTGTAACGAAACAGAAAAGAAAAGAACGAGGTAGAGAGAATGCAATCAAGGACAGTAGTTTTCCTCATCGTTGGCATTTCATTGCCCTTTGTGGACAAGGGATACTAGAACTCTGGTCAGAAGGAAAATCAAATAAAAAGGGGCCGGAGCAATAGCACAGCGGGGAGGACATTTGCCTTGCATGTGGCCAACCCTGGTTCAATCCTCAGTATCCCATATGGTCCCCCAAGCACTGCCAAGAGTGATTCCTGAGCTCAGAGCCAGGAGTAATTTCTGAACACTGCTGGATGTGGTTCCAAAAAATAAAACGAAATAAAACAGAACTGTGGTCAGAACCATTAATCCAAAGTAATACTGATTTGTTTTGTTATGTTTTGTTTATTTGCCACACCCAGCTGTGTTCAGTGCTTGCTTACTCTACTCAGCAATTATTTCACTCAGGTCTTTGCTCAGGGATCCTCTTGACAATGCTTGAGGGACCATATTGAGAGCTAAGAACCAAACCTGGGACAGCTGCTTGCAAGACAAATGCCCTATCCACTGTATTATTGCTCTGGCCCCCATTCATCCTAATTTAGCTGATTTTCTTTCTGAAGCTACTCAGAAACTACTTTAGGAAAGTGAGTGTATGTTATACTTGGTGGTACAGTCAAAGCCTAGAACCTAAAAATTAATTGAGTGACCTGTGCTGTAATGAGGTGGAGTCTTGCCTTGTCCAAATTCAGTTACATAAAAGGTTTTTTTTTTGTTTGTTTTTGTTGTTTGTTTGTTTTCCATTTTCTCAGCTCAAGAGTCAAGACGTCTCAGATTTAACAGCAGTGGAAAGGGAAGATTCATTACTTGCACCTGCAGCCAAAAAGCTGAAACTAGATCCCAAAGATAAGAAAGAGAAAAAGCAGAAAGTGGATGAAGATGAGATCCAAAAAATGCAGTAAGTCACTTTCAGCTCAGTGTATGCAATTTTTTCATGGCCTTTAATTTTTTTTTCTTTTTAAATTCAAAGCCATACATTATGTTACATTATAGAAAATATAAATATTTTCTGAAATATTTTATTATGTTTAAAGTACAATATATAAGCATATTTTACATTTTTATTAAAACGTACCACTCAAGTATTGTTCATATCTTTTTTATTATTATTAAATACATTTTTTATTTAAGTAACATGATCATAGTTGGGTTACAGTCACAAACAGAACAACCCCCATCACCAGTGTATTGTTAATATCTTAATTTATGGTTTCCTGAGGGCTTTTTTTTTTATACACTTACAACTCCACCTAAAAATGAAACAAATTCGGGGCAAAGCAATAGCACAGCGGTAGGACTTTTGCCTTGCACATGGCTGACCCAGAGTGGACCTCGGTTCCATCCCCAGCGTCCCATATGGTCCCCAGGTCAGGAGTGATTTCTGAGTGCAAAGCCAGGAGTTAGTTGCAACCTCTGAGCGTCACCAGGTATGGCCCAAAAACCAAAAAAAAAAAAAAAAAAAAAAAATTTTAAAGATTTATTAAATACTATTTGTAAATGTTTTTCGTGCTATAGGTAGACCTTTTTCATGATAATTTTGACACTATGTAGATGATTATTTCCCGTGAGTAACTTTATACATTGAAGTCATAATTTTATTTATTATAGGGGGTTTGGGGGCACACTTAGCAATGCTCAGGACTTATTCTTGGCTCTGCACTCAGGAATTATTCCTAGCAGTGCTGGAGGGAACCATATGGGATGCCAGAGATTAAATCTGGTTCAGCTGTGTGCAAAGCAAGAGCCTTACCTGCTGTACTCTCTCCAGCCCCATAGGCTATCAATTTCTTTAAAATGCAAATAGTGAGTGGACCAGAGAGATAGCATGGAGGTAGGGCATTTGCCTTGCATGCAGAAGGACAGTGGTTCGAATCCCGGCATCCCATATGGTCCCCCGAGCCTTCCAGGAGCGATTTCTGAGCGTAGAGCCAGGAGTAACCCCTGAGCACTACCAGGAGTAACCCCTGAGCACTGCCGGGTATGACCCAAAAACCAGAAAAAAAAATTGCAAACACACACACACACACACACACACACGGAGCGATTTCTGAGCATAGAGCCAGGAGTAACCCCTGAGCACTGCCAGGTGTGACCCAAAAACCAGAAAAAAAAATTGCAAACACACGCACACGCACACACACACACACGCACACACACAAACAGTAGCTGCCTGGGTTCTAAAGCCAGCAGCACTGTGAAGTCTGTTTTCTGATTCTAAAAGTACATAAAAACACACACACACACACACACACACAAGCCAGCAGCACTGTGAAGTCTGTTTTCTGATTCTAAAAGTACATAAACACACACACACACACACACACACACACACACACAAAGCCAGCAGCACTGTGAAGTCTGTTTTCTGATTCTAAAAGTACATAAACACACACACACACACACACACACACACACACACACACACGCGCGCGCGCACACTGCCTGGGTTCTAAAGCCAGCAGCACTGTCAAGTCTGTTTTCTGAATCTAAAAGTACTTAAACATCCAGTAAGTGTAAACTGCTTGAAACTCACCTCAAGTATAGAACCTCTTGGATTGTGTCTGGGGAGCTCCTGGCAGTGCTCAGGGACTACTGCAGGCTGTGTTTAAGGGATGCTGGCGCCATACAGTGTCAGGGATGAAACCAGGACTGCCACAGGCAAAGCATTTACTCCAGCCTTTGGATCTCTATGGATTTTTCCCCAGGTTTGATATGTACAGCTAAATATTTTCAAGTCATTAAATATGCCTGTTTGGTCAGTGGGCATAGTAGAGGCTCCCCTGTATAAATCATTAATGGCTGAAATACAGATAGACAATAATCTCTATAGCTATTCTGGGTTTTTGTTTTTCTCTTCTGATAACATAATTATCATTTTTTTTGGGGGGGGGTTAGTTTTTGGGTCATATCCAGCAGCGCTCAGGGGTTACTCCTGGCTCTATGCTCAGAAATCGCTCCTGGCAGGCTCGTGGGGACCATATGGGATGCCATATGGGATTTGAACCACCGACCTTCTGCATGCAAAGCAAACACCTTACCTCCATGTTATCTCTCCGGCCCCCAATAATTATCTTTTTGTTTTGTTTTGTTTTTGGACCACACCTGGCGGTGCTCAGGAGTTACTCCTGGCTGTCTGCTCAGAAATAGCCCTTGTCAGGCACTGGGGACCATATGGGACACCGGGATTCAAACCAACCACCTTAGGTTCTGGGTCAGCAGCTTGCAAAGCATACGCCGATGTGCTATCTCTCCGGCCCCAATTAAGTATCTTTTTAAGTGTTTTACATCTTGTCTATTTCCTAAGAAACTCTCTAGAAGCGTAATTGCTAATTCAGATGCTATAAACGTTTTCAAAGGCTTTTCATATAATTTAATCTAAGTTCTTCTCTGAAATGGGTGTTTCAGTATCACACTTTACCAGTATGTCTGTGTTCTCCCATTTTCACTAAACTGATGGCCTTTTTATTACTTGATTTATGGAAATGTCGTTTTAATATTCTTTAGTTGATAGTTTTGTTTTCGTTGGTACTATTTTTTTCTTTTTTCTTTTTTTCCCCCTTGTTTCATTGCAGGAAGGTGAGGACAAGGGCTTGTTTTCAAGAGATACTTTAGGAAGCTCGTGTCTTCCTGACTTGGCTAAAAAGACTGGTCATTCAGTATGAGAGCCCTGCAGTACTGGGGATTACTTGAGTGACCCTGGTGGCAATAGTCTGGGGCCTCCAAGAGCTACAACTAGTGACATATGGGGAACCACGTGGTGTCGGGGGTCAAACCCTGGGGCCAGAATCATAGCACAGCAAGTAGAGCGTTTGCCTTGCCTGCAGCTAACCAGGTTCAATCCCTGGCATCCCATAAGGTCCCTCTAGCCTGCCAGAAGTTATTTCTGATAGGGTTGGTGCCATGGCTCAACAGTAGGGTGTTTGCCTTGCACACAGCTGATCCAGGATGGATCGAGGTTCAATCCCCTGGCGTCCCATATGGTACCCCAAGCCAGGAGCGATTTCTGAGTAACCCCTGAGCATCACCAAGTGTGGCCCCTCCCCCCAAAAAAATTTATTTCTGAGCCAGAGCCAGGAGTAACCCTTAAGCGCCACTGAGAGTGGCCCCACAAAAAAAATTATATCAAGCCCCTTGTACTATCTCTCCAGCCATTTTTTCTGCATCTTTATTAACCATTGGTATGTCTCATTATGACTACCTTTTAAATGATTATATATTAGTAGTATAAACTCTTTTTCATCTATTTTACAAATATCCCTATGCTCATGTTGAAAAATGCTGAATTGAATATAATGTGAAGGGTAAGAAGTTGTGAAGAGAGACTGATGTGGGAAATACAATCTATATAGTTTTTTTTTTTGTTTTTTTTGTTTTTTTTTGGTTTTTGGGCCACACCCAGCGGTGCTCAGGGGTTACTCCTGGCTATCTGCTCAGAAATAGCTCCTGGCAGGCACGGGGGACCATATGGGACACTGGGATTCGAACCAACCACCTTTGGTCCTGGATCGGCTGCTTGCAAGGCAAACACCGCTGTGCTATCTCTCCAGGCCCTAATCTATATAGTTTTGAGATCCAAGTATTGTTTGTTGTTGTTGTTTGGTTTTTGGGCCACACCCAGTGATGCTCCGGGGTTATTCTTGGCTATGTGCTCAGAAATCGCTCCTGGCTTGGGGGGCCATATGGGACGCTAGGGGATCGAACCGAGGTCTGTCTTAGGTCAGCCGTGTGCAAGGCAAATGCTCTACCACTGTGCCACCACTCCGGCTCAGAGTTTTTGTTCTTAATGAAGAAAATGGTGTTTCACTTTATCTTCAGATTTTCATAAGCCCCAGCCTATTCCTATTAATCCTCTGAAATTTGATTTTCTAATTGCCTGAGACTCGGTTGTTTTAACAAAACAACATAATTTTGTTTTAATTCACACTCTGGTGCTTAGTGGTTACTCCTGGCTCTGCATTAAGGAATCACTCCTAGTGGTGATTAGGGAACCATATGAGAGACTGGGAATGAAACTTAAGTTGGCTGTGTGCAGGGCAAACATCCTACCTGCTGTGCTATCGCTTCAATCCCAGAAGTAATGTATCTAAGGCATAAGCTAACTTAATTATCTGAATCTTTGTCTAGGATCCTGGTTTCTTCTTTTTCTGAGGAACAGCTGAACCGCTATGAAATGTATCGTCGGTCAGCTTTCCCCAAAGCAGCCATTAAAAGGGTAAGATACAGCTGCTTCATTGCCTTCAGAAACAAGGATTGAACTACTTGGAAAATTGAGAGTTTTCCAACGTAACATATGTTGGTATTTTGAAGTCAGTTATTAGGTAAATTGGGTTTTCTTTGGCGGGGTAAGGGTTTAAAAGCACCAGGGATCAAACTTAAGGTTTCACACATACAAAGTTTGTGCTCTACCTCTGAGCTAGTTTCCTAGTTGACTTAGTGATTTAATGGATTATTTAGGTAGAGAAATAAAAATAATCGCCATTTTATCTGGCCCAATTTTAGGTTTCTATCCCAGATTAATCTCAATGTAAAGTTCCTGATACACCTGAATCCTTGTTTTAACGGTCTCAATTTCACCTTCTAACCTCAATAAACTTCTTCAGCGCAACTCTTGAGCGCTACTCCCAACCAGGCCCTGACTATCGTAATCTTTCTCCTGCTTCAGCTAATCCAGTCCATCACCGGCACCTCTGTGTCTCAGAACGTTGTGATTGCCATGTCGGGGATTTCCAAGGTTTTCGTCGGGGAGGTAGTAGAAGAAGGTGAGTATTAACGGGCCATAGACTAGTCTGAACCTAGGGGTTCTTGAGGCAACTGCAGGAGCATTTAGTGGTTGGCCAAATGGGGTCCCTTATATTCAGGGAGCAGAATCATTATTCCATACAAGTCTCAGGCCAAAAAAGCAGGGATTCATTCAGGAAACCCGCTTCCTGATCTCTGCCCTAGGCCCAAGGCAACATAAGCAACTTTTGTGTTTTGTTTTGTTTTGTTCTGTTTTGGGGCCACACCTGGCGATGCTCAGGGGTTACTCCTGGCTGTCTGCTCAGAAATAGCTCCTGGCAGGCAGGGGGGACCATATGGGACACCGGGATTCGAACCAACCACCTTTGGTCCTGGATCAGCTGCTTGCAAGGCAAACGCCACTGTGCTATCTCTCCAGGCCCGTCTTTTGTGTTTTTCTTCAGTGAACTTAGTTCATTTGTGCGCTCAAGGTGCGAGTGCAGGGGAAGCCATCACTGAGACCCACCAGGACTGTGTGGCAGAGTCAATCCTGAGGCAACCCAGGAACCACCACTGCCTGTCCTGTCCTGTCCATATAAGAACCTGTCTAGTCTCCAGCCATTGTGCTTTTTTAATTCTTAGGTAAAAGATATGTCTTAAGCACTTTTCTCTGGTAAAATCTGTTATGGATGTGACAATAGCTACAGTGAATATACCACATCACATACTAACACATACTACAGAGTGTACGTATAACAGCTTTCTTGAGAAAAGTGCCTTGGTTTATTTCATTTGCAAATGAAGAACCACTACTGAGAATCACAGGTGTTAAAAGGATGATGTAAATCACAGGTTTTTGTGTGACCCATAAACTTTCTCCTTGCCTCCCCTTTAGCACTGGATGTGTGTGAGAAGTGGGGAGAAATGCCCCCGCTGCAGCCCAAACACATGAGGGAGGCTGTTCGGAGGTTGAAGTCAAAAGGCCAGATCCCCAACTCAAAACACAAGAAAATCACCTTCTTCTAGCTGAAGCCTAGAAAGGCCTGAAGGAAGGAGTTTGGTCCTGGACCTCCTATCGCCTGATTTTGCGCTGGTGCTTTAAAACCACAGTTCTCAGAGCAATTCCATTATGATTGTATTTTCTTCTAAGCACATACTCAGCACCACACCTAGAAGCACGTAGCCTGTGACGTGCTAGCACTAAGTGCTGAAACCTTGTGAGACATTTTGAGGTCTTTAACTGTTTCTTGACTTGCTGGAAGAACAGTGCAAGATCCTGAACTATCTTCTGGCCCAAGGAGCTGCTTTCCAGAGAAAAAACACTCCCAAGAAAGCATTGAGTTTCACATTGAAACATAAAGTTGCTGTGACTTAAGTTTCCTATGCCTGGCTTTAGGTAAAAATTTTGACTTGAAATATTTGACTTGTTATACTCTACCATGAAAATATGATAGCAGGAGTGGAATAGTTTGCCCCAGTAGGCTTTAAGCTTGTCTTGTGTGGGTTTTGGTAAATGATCATTAAACTTTCCCATCTTGTTATGTGTGTGTTCATTTTTTGTCTAGCTGGTTAGGAGAGAAATTGGGACTGGAGATAGTAGGTAAGGCATTTGCATGCAGCCAACTGGTGTTTAGTCCCTAGCACCCCATTTAGTCCCCAGCCCACCAGGAATGACCCCTGAGCACAGCTGGGTGTAGCCCTAAGACAAAACCAAAAAAGAGCATCACTTTCCTGGTATCAGAATGAAATTAATTGGTCTTGGCGTTTTGATGAATATTTGAGTCCTTCCTATTTTATATGACAGCCAGACTACCACTCACTTCTTTTTTCTCATAAAATAGCACTTAAATACAATGTGGAAGCCCATGTGCAATAGATTCCTACAAACATATACCACAACCAATATTGTTCAATAAGTTTAATTTGTTTTTTCCAGTTGGTTCACAGAACCAGTACACTCAAGGTTTGATTAGGTATTGCAACATGAAAATTTCCCAATACTGACCAGTATTCCAGTTAATCAGATACATTCTCAGTGTTTTCCTCAAATTGAGGGGAAAGACATAACATTTTGACAGTGATTAGCAGTAATAAGACTGTATATTATTAGCAATCCCCAAGAATTCTTCCCTCTATCATTTGGTGTCATAGGGAGAAACTTCTTTTTCAAAGCTTTCCTGAGCAGGTCTTAGTAAAGATTTCAATTCTGCTTAGCACCCTGAGTGGGGAAAACGGCTGGGCTTGCAAAGTTGGGTAAGTCTGCGTTTACTATCTTCTACTGAAACTCTTGGATTCAAACATGTTCTTAGCCTATGGGAAAGGACATTCAGTGTAGACATTCCATAAAGAACTGCTCAAGTTAATTTGCTCAGACCAAAAATGAATCAAATAGGAGGAAAAAAATGAAAGACATATTTTCTCAACTTTAGTAGGAATTCACAGCATCTTAGACCTACTGCAAAATAAGCTATGGGATAAATCTGAAACTCAGATGACAACGTATAAAGATCACATCCAATTCTGGACAGTTAGCAAACTCTCACAGTTTAAGGTTTCCAAAAATGTGTCCACACATGTACTGTAAGCAACTGGGGAAAACAGTATCTATTCAACAACAGCTACTCTCTACCTACCTAAAAGCAGTGGGAATAATTCCGTTGTAGCGAAAGATGGGCAAAGAGCTGGGCGAAGACCACAATTCCTGAAAGAAATCATACTAAAGTTTTGAGAATCACCAGAATGGTGTGGTCTGCCACAAAGCCATGACACAGCTTCTGCAATTCTCAAACACCAATTTGGTCTACCATCTGCTTCTACAGAACTGGAACTATTATTCAGCAGCTGTTTTTATCCTTTTATGATCTTACTATCACTCATTTTAGAAACTGAGACAAGTATTAAATAACTGAGGGGAAAATAATATCTTAATGTAGTAAAGGATTGAATGGAAAGTAGTATCCATCTGGAAAAGGAAAATCTTCAAACTACCTTCTTTCTAGGACTGTGAACTAGCCTAAAGGGAAACTAATATAAATGGGTTAAGTAGAAGATTTTAAGCCGTGGGTTGTGTGTGCCAATGGTGTTTATCCCTTGTATGTTCACAAACAGGAACTATTCAGAACTATAGAATACATAAAGGTTGATGCCCATGGCAAAATGAGTGTCAGACTAAATATATAGCACAAAGTAACCATCAGATTAGAACCTGCTCCTCCTGTCTCAAGTCCAAAACACCAATATTCCAGTGAGCTGATAACATTTTGAGATTAATTACCATCCCTGCATCCCAACCAAGAGAGATTTATTGATACATTTGGTCTAAAACATAGCTCTACTGCATCCATGTAAACAGGAAACCTAGACAATCAGATGATATGTGGTTGTGTGTGCTTCACAGCTGAAACGATGCGCAGCGACTGGCGTCTTTAAGGGATAGTGGTGCTATCACTCAGTTTTCTTGAGGTATTTTTTTCATAATCAGAGTCTCACAGCTCTGAGGCAGAATTCAAAGTTGACACTGTTATTTCCTTTACACTTATCTTGAGGACTAATGACCGGTTGACATTTCTTGTATTTTTGTTTGTTTTGTTGTTTTATGTTTTTTGGGGGCTACACCTGTTTGATGCTCAGGGGTTACTCGTGGCTAAGTGCTCAGAAATTGCCCCTGACTTGGGGGGACCATATGGGATGTCGGGGAATCGAACCGCGGTCCTTCCTTGGCTAGCGCTTGCAAGGCAGACACCTTACATCTAGCGCCACCTCACTGGCCCCCGGTTGACATTTCTTAATTAGGAAAGCCTTCCCCTCCAGTGAATGAAATTATACAAAATGATTTTACTAAAATTCCATGAGACAGTGGTTTCTACATTTCCTGAGGGAAGATTTCAAGATATTATGGCCAAACCTACCACTTTAAGGGAGTCAGAAATTCTTGGTTTCCATTAATCACGTTAAGAAGAGGTCTAGGGAGGCCAGAAACCTGACTGAGCTCTGGCAATTCAGGTATTTGCCTTGGTGCTTGGCAGGCCCTTCCCCAATGCCTCCCACCAAGTGATGCTTAAGGTGCAGGTACACCCAGCCTGCCTGTTGTAGCCTTCTTTCCTTTCCATAAAAGGATACCTGGGAGGGTTTAGGGGTAGAAGGGAAACGTTGCAATTTTAAAATAACCAGATCTCCCTCTTCTCTCCAAAGACATTAGAAAGTCCATATTTGGAAGGATCAGGGACTCATCTGAACAAGTCCATCTTTGAAAGCTGCACTGAGGGGGACTCTGTCAAGGGACACAGTTACTGTCTCAGTTCTCAACAAATAACTCTGGTTTCCTGCAGTTTCTCTCAGAAGACTGCCACTCAAGGATGCCTCTTCAATTTCTGCACTCACATAGTTCTGCCAACACCACTCTGGAATGGAAGTTTCTGTATTGCTCTGAGAAACACTTTCATTTACCTAAGGCTGTGAGGTAGAGCCCAAGAGCTAGTATTTCAGGACCTACCAAATGGGTCCTTCTTGTTCGTGACTAGAGAGATTTATCTAATACTCCTCACTTTTCTGCTCTCCTGGGAGCCGTGTGAAAGACAGGTCATGTGGAAGTAGCCCCATTGAGAGGTTTTGCATTTACTGGATCCCTCTGCTATTGGATCTGCAAGGAAGACCACTAAGTGCAGAGAGGAAAACATACTAGAGCTCTGAGTGAGGCGCCTGTGCTGTCCTACTGCAGACGTCACTGCAGCAGTGCTCAGGTGTCTCTCCTGAATTCTAAGAGAGCTCAGAATCTCAGTACCTGCTGGGACTTCCATAGCCCACACAGACTCTGTCGCCTTCCTGAGTTTTCATGTTTCAGTTGTGACAATTCTGGATTTATGTTCTCTAATATAAACTATGAGAGGGTGTGTGTGTGTGTGTGTGTGTGTATAGATTTCTGAACTTTTGTTCTTTATTTAAAAGGGAATAAGGTTGTTTCTGTCTAGGTTCTAACCTAAGTTTGTATCTGTGTGTACATATCTATAGGAGGATGTGTGCCTCTGTGTGTGTGTGTGTGTGTGTATGTGTGTGTGTGTGTGTGTGTGTGTGTGTGCTCAAAGCCAGGGCATCACACCTGCAATAGGAGCTACATCATCACCGAGTTAACTTTCGCTGCCTGCAAGTAGTCACTTTTGATGGTACTGAATAACCAGATTTCAGAATTTTTTATTAAAAAAAAAGCATAACTCTAGCTAAACCAATCATCAACTTTAAGGAAATTTCTTGTTAATGTTCTTTCCAAAAAGAAAGACTATAACCAGATTGTAATCTAACAGTGGTCATGATTTTAAAAACAAGAATCCTGACCTAAGTTCTTTTTTTTTTTTTTTTTTTGGTTTTTGGGCCACACCCTGTGGCGCTCAGGGGTTACTCCTGGCTATCTGCTCAGAAATAGCTCCTGGCAGGCACGGGGGACCATATGGGACACCGGGATTCGAACCAACCACCTTTGGTCCTGGATCGGCTGCTTGCAAGGCAAACGTCACTGTGCTATATATATATATATATATATATATATATTGGTTTGGGGGCCACACGCAGCAGCGCTCGGGTTACTCCTGGCTCTGTGCTCAGAAATCGCTCCTGGCAGCCACGGGGGACCATATGGGATGCCGGGATTCTAACCACCATTGGTCCTGGGTCACCGCTTGCAAGGCAAATTGCTGTGCTATCTCTCGGACCCCAAGTGCACTTAGATTTTTAATCCTATTAAAAAAAAATCACAACATCCAAGTCAGGCTTGATTTCCCACAGAGAAAACTGTTATATGTATCCTTCAATAGGTTATGTGTGGCGAAGACTTTAGTAGCAGAACTATCACTATTTTACTCTCTTGCCTAATTCTCTTGCTAATGAGTTTGTTAATGAACTTCTGTCCAATCAGCACAACTTGAGCAATATGGAAGAAGCAACAGTGGGTAAGAACTAGGGCTGGAACAGGAGGAGGGCAGCTTTTAGATGATAGGGACAGTAGAGGCAGATAGTTTTTGTTTTTTCACTTAAAACGACATGATTTTTTTTGTTGTTTTGGGGCCACACCCAGTGACGCTCAGGGGTTACTCCTGGCTGTGCACTCAGAAATTGCTCCTGGATTGGGGAACCATATGGGACGCCAGGGGATCGAATCGTGGTCCATCCTACGTTGGCGCATGCAAGACAAACGCCCTACCGCTTGCACCACCACTCCGGCCCCAAATGACATGATTTTTGAAAACCATAGGGACTGGGGGTAAAAGACCTTGAGTGAAATGTTTACATGAAGGTTAAACTCCTTTCAGCTTCCAAACCACCAGGTGCTGAGGAGAATGCCTAGGAACCAGGCAGGGGGCTTATCTCTGAGGCATTCTGTGGTAGAGAAGGACTCGGCATGTCCATGGGGGCTCCGAATCAGGTTCCCCTGCTGATCCCTCCCTACCCCAGTGGGACTTTAACTAGCTCAAGGTTAGCATCTTTTTTCCTTTAAGTTTCAAACAAACTGTCACTGAGGGGAGAGCTGATAGAACCAACTGACTCCTATTGCTTATTTAGTATCACAGCAGCACAAAGATGAAAGTATAACAAAGAAGCTTAATCCTGAAAGATCTGATTGTAATATCAATCAAGGTAACAAGAGCTCGGTCCCCTTCCCCAAGAGGCTGAGAGTAGGTCACCTGTACTCTCGTGCCACTACAGCCCGCTGCCTGATGGGCTCTTTCTTGTCCGCTCCACGGTTGTGGCCAAAACTCAAGCCAAGGACTTTTCAGCTCTGCAACAGGAAGCTCTGAGACGACAAAGACTCTTTGGTGGCTCTGAGGCTGGATGGCTGAGGAGATGGATTCTTAACGTTGTTCGCACCGGTTGAGGAGGAAGCAAGTGGCTCTGTGTGAAACGAGGTGACGTGGCCCTGCAGTGTTGAGAATGTTCCACCTAGTATACAGACAACCAGAGGCTTTCTACAGGCAGCATGATGCTGGAGTCACTCACAGACAGAGCTGCCCTGTTTGCCAGGACAGTTTCCCATCCAGGTTAGAACAGCTCCTGGGGAGGATGCCACAGGAAGTGAGCCGAACACCCCCAAGTGCCTCTGGCCTCCTTGGCAGACTCAGTCAACACTGCTGGCGCCTCTGTCCGGGTGGTGCTTGCTGGTGATCTCTTCCTCTCCGGGCACTGCTGTCAGAGCTCAAAGAGGGGATTGTATTTCCTAATTTCCTGGAGAAGTCTTTCCCTGTCACGGTTGGCACTGGCCAGCGCTTTTTGTGTTTCCAAAAGTTCCTTCTGTAGAGTAGGAAGTTCTTTCACCTGAGGAACAGGAAGTAAGTCGAAGCTGATGAATAAAGCAAGTCAAGTCAAAGTAACCACGAAGGGAACAAAGAGGAAAACTTTCAAGAAGAAAAATGCACAAGTCTTTCAGGAGGGCCTGGAAGATGGTTTAGTGGCTGGAGATTCTTGTCTGGCAAAATGTGAAATCAAAAGTTTAAATCTGGGGCCAGAGAGATAGCAGAGCAGTGGGGCATTTGCCTTGCATGTGGTCAACCCAGAAGGGATCCGGTTTGATTCTTGGCATCCCATACGGTCCCCCAGCCTGCCAGGGGTGATTTCTGAGTGCAGAGACAGGAGTAACTCCTGAGCCCCACTGGCCCAGAAACCAATCAATAATCAATCAATAAAGTTAAAAAAAAAAAAAAAGTTTAAATTCCTGCACTCTGCTGTTTGGGATCCCCAGCAAGAAAGTGCCCAGAGCTGCCAGTGAGTAAAAGCGTGGCCAGGGCAAATGTGAGGGTCTGAGTTCAGTTCTTACTACCATGCCTGAACCAAGGTGATGCTAAACACCCGTGGTCTGGGGCCTATGATGAGGGAGTAAGAAAACAAAAGCGAGAAATTCCAACCAAATGACAATAAAGCTTTTCATTTGCCTTTATTTTTTTTTGGTTTTGGGTCACACCCGGCAGCGCTCAGGGGTTACTTCTAGCTCTATGTTCAGAAATCGCTCCTGGTAAGCTCAGGGGACCACATGGGATGCTGGGATTCAAACCACCATCCTTCTGCATGCAAGGCAAATGCCCCACCTCCATGCTAGCTCTCTGGCCAGACAATGAAGCTTTTTTTTTTTTTTTTTTTTTGGTTTTTGGGCCACACCCTGTGACGCTCAGGGGTTACTCCTGGCTATGCGCTCAGAAGTTGCTCCTGGCTTCTTGGGGGACCATATGGGACGCCGGGGGATCGAACCGCGGTCCGTGCGCAGGCAAGGCAGGCACCTTAGCTCCAGCGCCACCGCAATGAAGCTTTTAACACCTCTTTAGAATGAATCCGTGACAGGGACAGCAACACATGGAAAGGGGACAAGTAGCCCTTTCTCAGGAAGTCTTGACTTACATCCTCTGTTACCCCTCAACTTCCAGAAGCTGCTACGTGAGAAAAGTGGCCCAAACCACACAACTGCATAAGGCACACGACACAAGGCCCTTCTAGCAACTGAGTTCTTTCGGATTTTGAATCACAAACCTGAAAGGATCATCGGGAGAAATTGTTCAGGTCAGTTCTTACCTGCGCTCCAAAAGCCTCCACTGTCGGTACCAGAAACACCTGCTGTTCTTTCAGGACCTGCCTCTTCTCGCCCTCAGCTGCCTCAGCTGAGGGTCTGTCCTGAGCAGCAGCTGCAGAAAGAAATAAAGGTCCTAAATGTCATAGTGCTGCCCAGCCTTTCCCTTCCAGGAGAAAAGAAACTGCAAGGCCCCTCACCTATGTGGAACACGCCGTCGTCATCCCGCTCCAGTACAACGTGCTCCATGGCCACGGTGATGGGGATAGGGCCCGGAGACGTGGGATAGATTGGGGGGATATCGTCCTACGAGAGAAAGGGGAAGCTCTACATTATCTACACACACACACACCCCAAACAACTCAGAGCAACTGAACTGCTAATCCTGCTCTCACTGTTTCGCTTAGAAGTACTTCTTTTTTCCCTTTGGATTTTTTTTCTTTTTTGGGTTTTTGGGTCACACCTAACAGTGCTCACTCCTGGCAGGCTCAGGGGACCATATGGGATTCAAACCAATGACCTTCTGCATGAAAGGCAAACACCCTACCTCCATGCTATCTCTCCGGCCCCTTCCCTTTGGATTTTGAGCCACACCCGGCAGTGCTCTTGGGTTACTCTTGGCTCTGCACTCAGGAATAAGTCCTAGCAGGAGACCATAAAGGAGACCATAAAGGATACCAGGGAAGTACCCTAGGGCAGCTTCATGCAAGGCAGTGCCCTACCTCTGTGCTATCTCTCTGGCCCCCAGAGCACTTTTTTTTTTCCCCAGAGCACTTTTATGTCACTATTTGGCAGTCTTATTAAGTTTTGAGAAGCATAACTAGGCCTCTTTCCTTCTAGAGAGAATAAAACCGAGGACCAAATAAGCTAACTGGATGGCACAGCCATGTTTCATGCCACTGACAGGTCAGAACTGTACGGTCCAGTCATTCGAATCCAGGACTTTATGACAGCAATATACAAGGACCCACCACAAAGCCAATGCCACTGAAAACATTGGTGCATTTCCACCCTGAATGCTCACCCGATGCTAATGGAGACGAGGAAGGAGGGTAAGATCTGTTCTTGCCAGAATTCCCTGCCTGCCCAGGTCTAGGGTCAAAACCAGAAGGTCCTCTCACCTTCAGGGTGATCCTGGAGTTCAGGAGCTCGATCTTCATGGGAACGACCTCTGGGATCTCCTCATCCTCCAAGAAGGGCCCCAGGCCATTGAGCACAGACGTCAGCAGCTCAAGACCACAGCCACGAAGCAAGAAATGCAGGAAGCCATTCTGTGTGGCCAGCGGGGAGTGAACGGCTGCACCAGGGCCCACCTCAAAACGAAGGCCCACAGCTGGCCTGGTGGGACTAGACTTCGAAGTGGAAGATTCTGCTTGGTTTGTACCTTTGAGAAGACAAACAGCAAAATAAAGAGGATTATAAGTAACCTGAAATACTTTAGTATCTATACAGAAAGCATTATTGTCATTTCTATCTAGAGATGAAGGAACTGAGGCATTTGAAAAGTAACGGCGCGGACTGAGATGGGTCCTGGGGCTTTTAGCATGCGCTGTGTATACAGAGGCCCAGGTTTGATCCCTGGCACTGCCTAGGCACCTGGGCACCACTGGAGTGACAACCCGAAAACTGAGCCTAAAGCAGAGTCCCAGCAATGCCAGGTGTACCCCCACCCATCAAGAAAAGAGATGAACTGAAGTTATACTACCTGTGAACAATGGGTACAGAACTGGAGCACAAGCGGTCTGACCACAAAACCCACAGACAAAGACTTTGCTCCGGTGACTAGCAAATGCTTCTAATGGGGAAGGAGAGATTCCGGACCAACCAAGGGCCGGAGTGATAGCCTTGCATGTGGATGATCTGGGTTTGATCCCCCAATTACTGAGTGTAGAGCCAGGAGTAAACCCTGAGCACAACCAGATGTGGGCCAAAAAAGCAAAACAAACAAAATAAATTGTTTGTGGTTTTGTTGGTCTGGGAGAATTTTGGGGAATATACTCATACCCAGCTATGCTGGAGCGACTGCCTGGGTCAGCTTTAGCAAGGCAAGCACCTTACACTAGACTATCTCTTCAAAGAACTGTTTTTTTATTTAAAGAATTATGTGGGCCCGGAGAGATAGCACAGCGGCGTTTGCCTTGCAAGTAGCCGATCCAGGACCAACAGTGGTTGGTTCGAATCCCCGTGTCCCATATGGTCCCCCGTGCCTGCCAGGAGCTATTTCTGAGCAGACCGCCAGGAGTAACCCTTGAGCACTGCCGGGTGTGGCCCCCCCAAAAAAAAAAAAAAAAAAAAAGAATTATTTATGTGTGTAAATATATATACATATATACATATATATGTAACTTGAATACTATGAAATTCACTCTGTACATAAATCAATAAATTTTATTTAGTCTATGACTCTGTGCTTGGGGGTCATTCCTGTAGTACTAGCTCAGGGGACCGACTCTAAAAAGTTTTAAAACAAAGCATGGGAAGAGGGAATGTTGTAGAAAGAGAATGCAGTGGGTAGGACTTTTGCATGTGGCTGACCCAGGAACAATCCTCAGCATCCCATATGGTCTCCCGAGCACCACAAGGAATAATTCTTTTTTTTTTTTTTTTTTTTTGAGTAATTCTTGAGCACTACCAGGTGTAGCCCTAAATCAAAAAATAAACAAAGCATAGGGGCTAAAGAGATAACACAGTGGGTAGGGTGCTTGCTTTGTATGCTGCTGACGAGTTCAATCCCTGGCACCACATATGGTCCCATGAGCACCTCTACAAGTGATTCCTGAATGCAGTCAGGAATAGCCCGAGCACTACTGGGTGTGTCCCCTGGAAGGTGGGAGGATAAGTAAAATAAACTAAGATGTAGAATAACCCTAAATTGTAGACTGTTCTGTCATCTTTTTCAGTATAAAGGAGAATTCACGTCAAAGAACTGAATCTGGATGACAGAAGCTCTGATCACTTCTAGCTGGGCTTGGGGAACATACTTGATGCCTTGGCTAGATCCCAGGCCAGCCATATGCAAGGCAAATACCTACCTGCTGCACTATCTCTCCAGCCCCAGGTCAAATCAAATTGGATTTTACTGGTCACACAGAAGAAAAAGCAGACCGAGCCCCTGGGAAACAGAGCTGGCCCAGAAGCTCCTGAGTGGAAGGGCTGAGAGTCCTAGGAGAGAAGCTCGCTCACTGCAAGGGTCTCAATGGCTGGTGCAGAGAAAGGTCAGGGACTGGTCCTCAGGGTGCTGTGACAGGAGCAGGTTCTAACAATAATGAGCCCACCCCCAGTGAGCCCCCAGCTCTCCTGGTGTGGTTTCCCTCCTCACCTGGGCACTCTTCGTGCAGGAAATGCCAGAGTCCCACTGTGCCCAGCTGCCGCAGGGCCAGCTCCTGTGCCTCCAGGGCCACCGTCAGGTCCTCACCTCGCATCTCAATCCCCAAAGACACCTCGTTCACCTTCAGGACCAGAACAGAGACCTGTGAAAGGAGACTCTTTCAGCCGAAGCCCCAGCTGCCAGCCTGGAGCCACCTCCTGCAGAGAAGGAAGCAGAGTTGCTGACCAGGTATGGACTGAGGTCCCCTGCACTGGGAGGCGCAGAGCTGTTGGCCTCTGGCGATCCCTGGCCAGAACTCTCCACTCCAGGACTCCCTTGTGTGCCAGCGCTGTCAGAGACACTGTGAAGAGAAGCTGGTGGTAAGGACTCCAGACAGGACTCTACAGAGGAAAGACAAGAGAAAACACAAGGTTAAAAAATATCTGTTTGAGGGGCCGGAGAGATAGCATGGAGGTAGGGCGTTTGCCTTGCATGGGGAAGGATGGTGTTTCGAATCTTAGCATCCCATATGGTTCCCCGAGCCTGCCAGAAGTGATTTCTGAGCGTAGGGCCAGGAGTAACCTGTGAATGCTGCTGGATGTGACCCAAAAACAAAAACAAGGGCCCGGAGAGATAGTACAGCGGTGTTTGCCTTGCAAGCAGCCGATCCAGGACCAAAGGTGGTTGGTTTGAATCCCAGTGTCCCATATGGTCCCCCGTGCCTGCCAGGAGCTATTTCTAGCAGACAGCCAGGAGTAACCTCTGAGCACCACTAGGTGTGGCCCAAAAACAAAAACAAAAACAAAAACAAAAAAAATCTGTTTGAGGGGCCAGAGCAATAGCACAACAGTTGGGTGTTTGCCTTGCACGCAGCTGACAGAGGATGAACCTCGGTTCCATTCCCAGCATCCCATATGGTCCTCCAAGCCAGGAGCAATTTCTTTTTCTTTTCTTTTCTTTTCTTTTCTTTTTTTTTTTTTTTTTTTTGGATTTTGGGTCACACTGATGACACTCAGGGTTTACTCCTGGCTATGCGCTCAGAAATCACTCCTGGCTTGGGGGACCATATGGGACACCAGGGGATCAAACCAGGGTCCGTCCTAGGTTAGTGCATGCAAGACAAATGCCCTACTGCTTGCACCACTGCTCCAGCCCCAAAAATCAGTACCTCTTAGCTGTAGTTCTTTTTTGTTTGTTTGTTTAGGGGCCACACCCGGTGATGCTCAGGGGGTACTCCTGGCTATGTGCTCAGAAATCCACGAGCTGGAATAACCCCTGAGCGTCATTAGGTGTGGCCCAAAAAACAAACCAAAAAAAATCTATTTGAGGGACCGGAGAGATAGCACAGCAGTAGGGCATTTGCCTTGCATGCGGCCAAACCAGGACAGACAGTGGTTTGAATCCCAGTATCCTATTTAGTCCCCCATACCTGTCAGGAGTGATTTCTGATTGCAGAGCCAGGAAACCCCTGAGCGCCACCGAGTGTGACCCAAAAATCAAAAGAAAAACAAAAAAAACTGTTTGGGGCTGGAATGATAGCACATTTGCCTTGGATACAGCTGACCCAAATTTGATCCCTGGCATCCCATGTGGTCCCCCAAGCCAGGAGTGATTTCTGAATGCAGTCAGGAGTAACCCTGAGTACTGTTGGATATGTCCCTACCCATGAAAAACATCTGTTTATCTCAAGTCATATGAATCTTTTCTGTTGAGACCAAAGTATGGGCTGAAACTCTGGGATTATTTTTGGAATGTGGATGGGCTGAACACATACACACACATACCACCCCAGAAAACCCTACATACACACACACACACACACACACACACACACACACACACACACAAACACACACCACCCCAGAAAACCCTACTGCCTCTGCCCATACCTGGCCCATACCTGCCATCTTCCTGGCAGAAAAATGACCCAATTCCTCTTAACATGCTCTAAAAGAAAATGACGGCCACTGACTCTCCGCAAGTAGTTTGGTTCAGGCTCATACCTCTGGAGCCTTCTCAGAATGTGGAGGGTGGGAGGGAGATTCGCCTTTCTGTATCACTTACAGCAGACAAATACCACCCTCCAACAGAAATGGCCCACGTCCATAACTTATTCTTATCAAACTGCCAAGCCACCAAATTTGTTTCAGATCATGAATCCTAGACCATGCAGCTGCAAAGACACCTCAAAATTTTATAGTAATAGCCCAGAGTTATCATAGAAAATCTGATGGGAAAGTTTCATAGAAATCTACCATCCTCAGTGAGTCTAAATAGTAACCCAGAGGCTCCACTATCACCAACAATAGCCCAGAAAAACCATTAGACACTAGCTTTAGAAATACAATGGGGGGCCCAGGGAGATAGCACAGCGGTGTTTGCCTTGCAAGCAGCCGATCCAGGACCAAAGGTGGTTGGTTCGAATCCCGGTGTCCCATATGGTCCCCAATGCCTGCCAGGAGCTATTTCTGAGCAGACAGCCAGGAGTAACCCCTGAGCAATGTCGGGTGTGGCCCAAAAACCAAAAAAAAAAAAAAAAAGAAAGAAATACAATGGGACTGGCCAAAGCGATAGCATTGCACACGTCCAACCCCAGATTGACCCCGGTTCAATTCCTGGCATTCCATAAAGTTCTCTGTGCCTGCCAGGAGTGATTTCTGAGAGCAGAGCCAGCAGTAACCCCTGAGTACCACCGGGTGTGATCCCAACCCCTCCCCGCAAAAATAAAGAAATAAGATGGGAAGATATAACAATGATTTCAAAGTGACCTTATTGAGCTAAGTTTTTTGTTTTGGGGCCACACCCGACTGCACGCAGGGGTTACTCCTGGCTCTGTTGCTCCTGCCTTGGGGGACCATATGGAATGCCCGAGGATCAAACCTGTGTCTGTCTTGGGTGATACCACTGTGCTACCACTCTGGCCCCTGATCTTAAGTTTCAATAATTCCATTTGCCTTTGTGTTGTAATAAAAAATTATGAAGTACATTTGTTTATGCCTGCATCGAGGTAGATTATGGTGGTAGGTGGGAAACACTAGTGAAGGGAAGTTAATACTGGTGGTGGAATTGGTGCTGGAATATTTAATACCTAAACAGCTGGCAAATCACAGTGTTATAATAAAAAATGAATGATAAAATTCATGGGCAAGATGCTTGCCTTGCAATGCAGCCAACCTGGGTTCATTCCCAGACATCCCATTACAGTTTCCCAAACATCACCAGGAGTGATTCCTGAGTACAGCACAGCAGGCAGGGGACTTCCCTTGCTGTACCAGATAAACTTAAGTTCAGTCCTCTGCACCCCATCTGGTCCCCCAACCCTCCCAAAGAACCAGGAGTGATCCCTGAGCACTGAGCCAAGAATAAGATCTGAGCATCTTTGGGTATGAACCCAAAACCAAAAAAAAAGGAAAGAAAGAAATCCTGTACTATTCCAGTTTTTGTTTGTTTTGGGGACATACCTGTCAATGCACATGGGTTACTCACAACTTATTACTCAGGAGTCACTCCTGGAAGTGTTCAGGGCAATATATACAGTGCTAGGGATCAAATCTGTCTGTGTCTCCTGAGTGCAAAGCCTGTGCTATAGCCCACTGAGCTAGCTCTCCAGCCAAGACATTTTTTTTTGCAGGGAGGTTGAGGAGGCCCACAGCAAGCAGTGCTCAAGGGTCAATCCCCGTGGGCTTAGAGGACAGTATGGGGTGCTGGAAATCAAACTGAAGCCGGCCACATGCAAGGCAAGCACCCACTGTGCTATCTGGCTGGTCCCAAGAATTTTTTTTTTCCAGGTTTTTGGGCCATACCCAGTGTTGGTCAGGGACTATTCTGGGCTCTGTGCTCAGAAGTGACCCCTAGTGGTGCTCAAGGAACCATATGCAGTGCAGAATCAAATCAAGGTTGGCCGAAGTGGCCGCAAGCAAGGTAAGGGCCTTACCTACTGTACTATCTCTCCAGTCCCAGGTAGCATTTTTCAGTACATATAGAGTTTTAGGTTTTACCAGATGAAAACAGTTTCAGAAAATGAAGAGTAATGATGGCTGCAATGATCTGAATCTATTTCAAGCTACTAACTAGTAAAAAGTGATTAGGATGGAAAGTGTTACACTAAAAAAACTTGTTGAATTATTACTGTTTTGAGTCATCTCAGGAGATGACTCAAAAGGCAGGAACATATGCTTTCATTGCAGAAGGCCCAGAATGAGTTCCCGGCACATCATGGCCCCCTGAATCCCATCAGGAGTGGCTCAAATTCTTTGTAAACCGAAACCTTAGTGCTGCAGAGATAGCATGGGACAAGGCACGCCTTGCATGCAGCTGGCCTGAGTTCAATCCTCAGAACCACCTAGGTCCAGAGCAAAGTCAGGAGTAAACCTGAGCAAAGCCAGTGTGGCCCAAAATAAAAAACACAAAAACAAAGAAACAAAAAATAGATGGGGGACTTTCATTTTATTGCAAACATAAAACTCCTAGCTCTATTACAACAGGATATAACTCCTGGGCAAAACACTTGCTTTCCATGTAGGACCCATCTCTGGCACTTAAGAAAAAAAATTTTCCAACCAAAATAAAAAAGGGGGGCGGGGAGATAGCACAGTGATAGGGCATTTGCCTTACATGCAGCAGATTTGAACAGATGGTGGTTTGAATCTGGCACCCCATATGGTCCCCCATGCCTGCCAGGAGCCACTTCTAAGCGCAGAGCAAGGAGTAACCCCTGAGCATGATCGGGTGTGATCCAAAAACCAAAAAAAATAAATAAAAGAAAGAAAGAAAAATGTATTTCTGGGGCCAGAGAGATAGCATGGAAGTAAGGCATTTGCCTTTCATGCAGAAGGTCATTGGTTCAAATCCTGGCGTCCCATATGGTCCCCTGAGCATGCCAGGAGCGATTTCTGAGTGTGGATCCAGGAGTAATCCCTGAGCGGTGCCGGGTGTGACCCAAAAAACAAAAAAAACAAAAACAAAAAAAAAAATTCCTACAATAAAATCAATGGGTAAAGAGAAGAACCAGACAATAGATACACCAGGGCTACCTGTCACAGAACTAATCTAGCTGGAACACAGCACATGGCTCAGTGACAAAGTGCGTGGGGAAACCTGGGTTTGATTCCAGACACCATTGGGAAAAAAGGGGTTAGGGTAGGCAAGGAAATATATAGGCAAGCCTCTAGACTGCATACAGCCGACCCAGGTTCAGACTCTGGAAACCTCACATGATTCCCTACGCACCAGTTAGGCCAACCTGCACCTCTCCCTGCTCCCCAAAAAAACTTGGGGCCAAAGTGATAGGACAGTGGATAGGGCTTGCCTTGCACTTGGCTGACCTGATTTCAATCCCTAGTGCCCCAAATGGTCCATCAAGCCTTCCAGGAATGATCCCTGAGCACAAAGCTAAGAGTAAGCCCCAAGCACTACTGGGTGTGCCCCACCACCACCAAAAAAAATAACCAAATAAACAAATAATAGAAAACAAAAACCCTAATCCCACTGTACAGATTATTTGGCCGAAGTCACACAATCTGGTCTGTCTCCCTCTGGGATAAAGATCCTACAATGATCAATAACCTAGAGGTGGGGAGAAAGCCAGAGTCATGAATGCACTAAAATACTCCTGCTCAGAGAAAAGGCCACTTTGATTCACTCCCAGTTCCTTTGCATCGTGCCAGTCTGAATAGAGAAACCAAAACTTGGATTTCCTGGACTTTTCCATCTTTCTCCAGTCCTTCCCACCTACCAGTCTCCAAAAGCATGACAAAGCCGTCACTGCCATCACTGTCCACGGAGATCCGGTCTTCAGGGCCACTGCTGTCCAAGGAGCTCCCATCAAAAGACTGCTGGGAAACCGTCCTCTTCATGGAGAAGAACCGGAGTCTGGCAGCACCTCCACTCACGGGGGCTGCCACCCCCTCATCCGCTTTAGCCACAGGATCTCTGTTTAAAAAGCAAAAGCTTTTCAGATGAGTTGTTATGCTTCGTCATAAAGCAAACCCTTTCCCATTTAAACACAGTATGTTGCTGGGATTGGAGTGATGGTAGAGTGGGTAGAGTGCTTGCTTGCTTGCCTTGCACATAGCTGACCAGGGTTCGCTCCCTGGCTGGCATCCTGTATGGTCCCCTGAGCCTGCCAGGCATGATCCCTGAATGCAGAACCAGCAGTAACTGCTGAGCACTGCCAGGTGTGACCCAAAAGTAAACAAAAAAAATTGTTCAAATAAATACTGTATGTTATAAACTTCACTTTCATGTTTCTGATACTGTTGTCTGGGGGGTACTCCCTGTTTTCAATTACGGATCTTTCTGAAACCTCACATTCCAGCTTTTCAGATTGAGGAGCAAAGGACAAGAATATGGCACACTTGGCTAGTATGTGTGTTTGCATGTGGGAAGCCCGGGAGTGATGCTTAAGCAATGTATCAGGATGTTTAGAATGCCTAAGCACACTGGAGGGTGTGCCCCCCCAAAAACCAAACAAGCTGTATAAGCTGCTCTCACAATAAATGCCATGGTGCTCTCACAATCAGAGGAGACCCAGGGCTGCTGAATGGCACCTGAGGAGGCCACGTTCTCTTCAGGGGTTCAGGGGTCCAGGAGTACTCACTCCTGCACACTGAAGACAAGACAGCGGGGAGAGCACTGCCCCGACAAGCAGACAACACAGATTTCATCCCAGTACCATAGAGAGGCCCCCACTAGTATTGCTAGTACTGCTTATAGTACTAGTACTGCTGGTACTATCCACTAGTACTACTGCTACTATGTCCCTGTGCACAGCAGTAAGTCCTGAGTAACACTAGAGTAGGGTAGGGTTGGCCCAAAAACTAAATATTAAAAATTACAGTTGTGGGGCCATAGTGGTGGCATAAGCAGTAGGGCATTTGCCTTGCAAGTGCTAACCTAGGACAGAATGCGGTTTGATCTCCTGGTGTCCCATATGGTCCCCCAAGCCAAGAGCAATTTCTGAGTGCATAGCCAGGAGTAACCCCTGAGTGTCACTAGGTGAGGCCCAAAAAGAAAAAAAAATAACAGTTGTAACCAAAGGGATCATAATATGGACATCAGAGCCCTATAGGATAGATTTGATGACTTAAAAAGGAAAAAAGAGAAAGAAAAGAAAAAGAAAGGAGCCAAAGAAAATAAGAACGCCATCCAAGAAGCCTAGGTGGGCAGTACACAAAGACTCCAAACCACTGGGCAGCAAGGCCAACAGCTATGAGGCAGGAATGCAGACCCCCAGCTGTGCAGGGAAGTAGACACTATTCGGAAGATAGACCCTATATGCCACGCCTTTCTTCTCTCTTTCTCACCTTTCTACTCTTCCCCAATTCTTCCCAGTAGTGCATTTAGAAAAGGCAGTGCAGGATCTGGAGCTATAACACAGCAGGTAGGGCATTTGCCTTACACACAGCTGACCCAGATTCAATCCGGGTCAGCCCTATATGATTCACATATTCATATATTCAATTCTATATGGTTCAAGTCTGCTAGGAGTAATTTTTTTTAATTTAAAGAACTTTTATTTTCTCCAATGTTAGAAAGTAGGAGACTAATTATTCAACATCTATACAAATTTTTTTTTGTTTTGTTTTGTTTTGTTTTGTTTTTTTGTTTTTGGGCCACACCCTGTGACGCTCAGGGGTTACTCCTGGCTATGCGCTCAGAAGTTGCTCCTGGCTTCTTTTTTTTTTTTTTTTTTTTTTCTTTCTTTTTTTTTTTTTTGTGGTTTTTGGGTCACACCCGGCAGTGCTCAGGGGTTACTCCTGGCTCCATGCTCAGAAATTGCTCCTGGCAGGCACGGGGGACCATATGGGACGCTGGGATTCGAACCGGTGACCTCTTGCATGAAAGGCAAACGCCTTACCTCCATGCTATCTCTCCAGCCCCGCTCCTGGCTTCTTGGGGGACCATATGGGACGCCGGGGGATCGAACCTCGGTCCATCCTAGGCTAGCGCAGGCAAGGCAGGCACCTTACCTCCAGCGCCACCGCCCGGCCCCATCTATACAAATTTTAACTCAACAATCCTCCAGCTACTGCTAGGAATTTTTTTTTTTTTTTTCGGTTTTTGAGTCACACCTGGCAGCGCTCAGGGATCACTAGCTGGCTCTATGCTCAGAAATCGCTCCTGGCAGGCTCGGGGGACCATATGGTTTACCGGGATTTGAACCACCAACCTTCTGCATGAAAGGCAAATGCTTTACCTCCATGCTATCTCTCTGGCCCCTAGGAAAACTTCTGAGCATTGCCAAGGCATAGCCCAAAAACAAAAACAAAAAAGAGCATTTGTGGGGTGGGCTCTCAGCCCTGATACTACCACATACAAGTAGGATCCTGAGCAAGGTTTTTACCTATGTGAGCCTCGTTTTCCTCACCTGTGAAATGGGGAGGGATTTTAGAGATAAAGGGTTTAAGCCTTAAAGGGTTACTGTATTCACTGTCTTAGTATTTGAGGCATCCAGCATAGTGCTTGATACAAAGAAATCTTCATGGACCAGGAAAAGGCTCAAAGGAACAGGAACTCTGGGTCTGATCTTTGCACCCATTGTTCCCCCAGATGCCACCAAGAGAACCCCTCAGGTATCAAGTCAGCAGCAGCCCCACACTACTGGGTGTCACCCAAAAATAAAATAGTGGGGGAAAAGTAGGTGGGAGGCCAGAGAAATAGTACAGAGGTTAAAGCACATGTCCTATACACAGCTGTCCCTAGTTCTGATCTGGATCCCCAGCACCACTAGGAGTAACCCCAAGTACAGAGCCAGAAGGAAGCTGTAAATATTAAAAGGTGTAGTCCCTACAAAATTGAAAGAAAGCTTTCAGGCCTAGGGACATAGCACAGGGACCAGGGGGCATAGTTCGCCTATTCACCCCCTGGCACCATATGGCCCTCTGAACATTCTGGTTATGGTCTCCTCTGAAAAGATAAAAAAAATGTCTTCAGGGGCCGGAGAGATAGCATGGAGGTAAGACATTTGCCTTTCATGCAGAAGGTCATTGGTTTGAATCCCGGCATCCCATATGGTCCACCAAGCATGCCAGGTGTGATTTCTAAGCGTGGAGCAAGGAGTAACCCCTGAGCACTGCCGGGTGTTGACCCAAAAACCAAAAAAAAAAAAGAAAAAGAAAAAGAAAATGTCTTCAGGATCTGAGAGATGGCACAGCAGTAGGGCGTTTGCCTTGTATAAAGAGGACAGTGGTTCAAATCCCAGCATCTCATATGGTCCCCTGCGCCTGCCAGGGGTAATTTCTGAGTGTAGAGCCAGGAGTGACCCCTGAGCATTGCTGGGTGTGACCCAAAAACAAAAACAAAAAAAAAGTCTTCAATCGATGTTTCCCAGTACCATATAATTCAGCCTGTACTTGTACCAATCTCCTGCCTAGGCTCTTTGTCTACAAAGGACACCTACAAGCACTGTTAAGACAAACCTGTGGGAAAAAAGCTCTAAGCACTAACCAAAGTCCCAGACCAGAAAATTCCAGTAAAAAGTTTCCAGTCCTTATTTTACTTTCCTAAAATCAGAGACAATCAAAAGAGAAAAAATCTGCACCTTCTTACTCTTCTCATTACACATTTGTGTTTTTCCGATGACTCTCAACTAGTTCTCCATCGTCCAAGACAGTAGTACAAAGAAAAGATTTAGAAACTATCTACCTGGGCTGGGGAGATCATTCAAAGGACCGAATGCAGTGCATTCAGGAAGCCCAGGTTCCAGCCCCAGCACTGTATGGCCCACCAGCAAGCTGCAGGCAGAGACCACCAAGCACTGGGCAGAAGGACTCAAATCTGAATGTAACCTACAAACAAACCAAAACGTGTTGACTGAATGAATGAAATCCTTCCTTTCCTTTTTTTTTGTTTTTTTTTGTTTTTGTTTTTTTTTCAGGTCACACCCGTTTGATGCTCAGGGGTTACTCCTGGCTAAGTGCTCAGAAATTGCCCCTGACTTGGGGGGACCATATGGGACAACGGGAGGATCGAGTCTCGGTCCTTCCTCGGCTGACACCTTACCTCTAGCGCCACCTCTCCGGCCCAAATCCTTTTTTTTTTTTTTTTTTTTTTTTGGTTTTTGGGCCGCACCCGGTGACGCTCAGGGGTTACTCCTGGCTATGTGCTCAGAAGTCGCTCCTGGCTTGGGGGACCATATGGGGCACCCGGGGATCGAACTGCGGTCCGTCCTAGGCTAGCGCAGGCAAGGCAGGCACCTTACCTCTAGCGCCACCGCCCGGCCCCTCAAATCCTTTTCTAATAGTCTGGAAGAGTCAACGAAGTTTCTCAGAAAGAGCAAGTCCAACGCCCCAGTATGTTTATTTACAGGACACAAAATCCAAGGCTGAAGTGACAGAACAGTGGGTAGGGCGCTGGCCTGGCAAGCAGGTAGCCCAGGTTCAATTCCTGGCATCCCATATCGTTCCCTGAACCCAACAAAAGTGATCCCTAAACGTGCATTGAGGAGTAAACCCTGAGCACCATTAATACAGGCAAAAAAAAAAAAAAAAAAGATGCAGGATCCATGAGCTCCTTCTTCCTGAAACTTCCATTTCTTCAACAGTAAACTAGGGCTACTATTTACAAATATCTTCATCTACCATGCCAGGAAGTTATGGGTCAATCCTAGACAACAATGACGAGACAGCCTACTGAAAATATTTCATGTCATGCAGTGCCAAGTACATCAATATAGGCATAAAACTTGTAAAAATATAAAGCAGTGAGAGAGATGTTATGATCTCCATGAAGTAATAAATGCTGACTTGAAAACTGCCCAAGAACAGGATATATCACATGGAAGCAAGTGAACATCCACGGGATTTTGTGTACCTTTCTTATAATGTCTGGTCCTCCCCAATCACAGAATTAAATGTAATCTGAAAAAGAAACCTCTCAAACTGGTATACCCTCTAAGCAGTCTGAAAATCCCCCCACTGCCCTAAGGGCGGCTCTGGAAAGCAAAGATTTTGCCACATTCAATGGGCCCTTCTCCCAGTTGCCCAGACTCACTGGTGTCCTACCGCTGAAAAGCTGCACACTGGGCCAGAGACACAGCCCTATGAATAGATGTTCCTCCTCACCTGTCCAAGGCCCAGACGTGTAGCTCCATCACAGAGGCTCTTACTCACCTGTACCAGGTGAGTTCCCTGGGTTTAAGCCCTAGACCCACCAAAACAAGCAAAACAGAAATGGTACTGCAGGAGGCCCCACAGTGACGGCAGGCAGGGGAGATGGAGAGAAGAAAGAGGAAGAGAAGCACTCACTTAGTGGGCGGGAGGGACAGCATCTTGTGCATAGTTGAGGTCATGCGATCTTTGCCCAGGCTGAAAGCATCCTTGGTGAGAGACACGGCTTCCTTGGTGAGGTCCATCGTGGCATGCAGCGCCTCCTTGGTGGCATCCTTGGTCAGGTGAATGGCGCTTGACAATTCTCCCTCTATGTTCTTCAAGGGGACCAGCTCGCCCTGCCCATTCACCGCAGTATCCCTGGGACCCGGAGGTTTTGAAGGGGCTGCCGAGCTGGCTGCTTGGGCTCTACTCAGTCTCTTGGCGTGGAGGGACTCGACCGCTTCGTGGCCCTTCCCTGCAGGTGGCTGTGGAGTAGAAGACTCTGCATCCCGCACTTCTCTGTCGTGAAGCAGCGGCACGGGCTTATCCGGGGGGGCTGCATCCGAATTTTCCAGTGCACTGTCCTCTGGAAGCTTTGCAGGACTCATGGGGCCCTGCTCGGAAGAGGTGTCTGACTTGGGCTCCCGCTCCTCTGAAGGAGACAGCTCGGAATCGATGAGACTGGTGCTATCTGAGCCCTCGGAGTCGGCTTCCACTGACCCAGGTGCAGGATGCATGAGCAGCGCCACCTCAACACTGGGGAAGAGGACCCCGATGCAAGCCGTCTGGTCCTGCATGGCCGACCCAGTCATGGCCTTCGTGTCCTGAGTCAGCTGCTCCTGGAGGCCCTGAAGCACCTCCTTGAGGCGGAGCAGAGCCAAGTACTGATAGTGGTCGAGTCTCACGAAGATTTGTGCAGGGGAGTGCACGAGCATGTGGATGTCCGCTGAGTCCTCCAGCTCTGTGGGGGGCCCCCGGCTGTCCGAACTGCCACTGTCTTCTTTCAGAGTGTTCATGACTTCACTGAAGCCCGATAAGTTCTTCAAGTCTTGCTCGGTCTTTGACCTCTGGTGGGTCATGGTGTCCCCAGTCAGGAGCTCAGTCTGGCCAGGGCTGCCAAAGCTCGCCGAGGGCTTCAGCCTCCCTTCTGTGGCCAGTAGGCGCTGCCGGGCCTGGGCCTGCTGCCAGCGGAGAGGCAAGCAGGCCCAAATGGACAAGGGGAAGGGAGCCACAAAATTCAACGGGTGACCTTTCACTTTCTCTGTTCCCTCGAAGTCCAAGGAGACCTTGGCGAAGTGAATGGACCAGAGGTCCTGGGAGGCCTTGGGCCTCTGAGGGGGAAGAGTATGTGGCGGAGGGACACGGGAATCCATCTGGAAGGCGTGATGCAGAAAGAGCATGTGCAGGATGCTGAAGCCACCTGGAGTCTTGGGAAAGTGGACATGGCTGGAATGAAAGAACTCAGTCGCAGCAAAGCCCCGGAAGAGACTCTGCAGGTCCGAAGAGCCGCAGTGCAGAGCATGACGCGTGTTGGTGGCAGTCAGGCTGGACGTAGAGAAGACAAGGGCCTGGGGCCGATGCAGCCCTGCCCGCTCTCTCTTCTCCAGAGGGAAGCTCACCTTAAAAGAAAAGGGAAACCTGACTCAGCATGACCAGCTGAATCTTGTCACGGCCCACCATTAGCACTTGCAAGAGGCCCTCTGATCCGGGAGATTCTCTCTCTGACTTCTCTCAAATGGGAAGAGCAGAACCCAAGATCAGAGCCACAGGAGAAAGGCAGCTGTAGCCCATCAGCAGAGAAGGGAGTGTCCGCCCTCACCCACCTTCAGCAAGAAGGCATCCAGCCGCATATCCACATGCTCATCTTTCTGCCTGGAATCTTCCAGCTTGTAGATAGCTTTGAACTGTTCCAGGCTGCGGTACAAGTCCAGGCAGAAGAGGTTTCCCCAGAGCAAGCTGACAGGATCCATCGTAAACATCAGACTATTTAACTGAATGTAGAGATTGGGACATGGAACTGAAAGCAGAGAAAAAAAGAAATCACCAATGTGCCAAAGCGGCAGCTCAACTCTTTGTTTTGTTTTGTTTTGTTTTGTTTTGCTTTGGGCCACATGCAATGTTCAGTGATGCTCCTGGCTCTGCACGCAGGAATTACTCCTGGAAGTGCTTGGGGGGCCAGAGAGGATCAAACTCAGTTGGCTGCATACAAGGCAAGCATCCTCCTACCCACTATCCTATCTCTCTAGCCCCTCAACACTTAACTGCTAATATTCTATTATTATCAAGAAAGCAAAAGGCTAGGCCACAGAGATAGGCTGGAGGTCTGGGGTGCATGCTTCATATGCAGAAGCCCTTGTTTCATCCCTGGCAATACATGGTCCATCAAGCGCTGCCAGGAGCACTGAGCTCGAGGTATTCCCTGAGCACAGCTTGGTATGATGTGACCCAAATTTGGAGGGAAGGGGGAGTAAAGGTACAAGGCAGAGATTACACGAGCTAGAGACTTTAATCAAAGTATGCTAATACTAACACAAATGCCTAAAGGTTCCAAAGGCGAATGAGAATGGGTGCAGTGGCTCCAAGGTTCAAAAGTACAGAGCAGGAGCTAAAAACAGTGCGCAGTGACCACCTCCCAAGCTTACCTGGAAGCTCCTGATTATCTGGGAAGTAATATTCTGTGAATTCAATATGAATGGCAGAGACCTGAGCGGGTGGGTTGCGAAGTTTCTGGGTGCTGGAAAGGAGTGTTGATGGCTTCTTACTTGGCTGCCCGGCCGTGGAAACCTAGACAACCCCAAGTGCCTATTAGCATCTGCAGAGCACCCTGGAGAGTATTCCTCCGAGGAAATAAAATCCCGCAGGGGCCCTGAGGTGACCGGGTGACAAAGCTGCTCCCAAAGGTGGCCCTGGTCCCGGCCCTCTCGGACCCGCCTGCCTGTATCCTGAGAGCCTCACCTGATGGATGTCTAAGTCATCCACACGGATGACCAGGCAGCTCGAGCGTAGACGACTCCAGGCGGGGGGTCTGAAGGCAGCCTGCTGGCCCTGAGAGGGGCTTCTCTCAAGGAGGTTCTTGCGCGGACTGGAGAGAGAATCTAAATGAAAATTAGATGGTGGGAAAGATGACCACACACATTCAATCCTCATGAGCAGCAGAGAGAGGATGACATGGCTACTGCGTGAGTCTAGCCCTTCCAGGATTTTATCCCCACTGAAGGGTCAATGGCCACCAAACACTGGGGTGCTCCATCTCTCCACACCCCACCTGCTTTCTTCCGAAAAGGAGACTCCACGCCCAGGTGCCAGGGTGGTTTCAGACCCGTCTCTTCGTGCCACTTCTCCATCTTCCTTTGAAATTCCTCCACCAGCTTCTGCGCCCACTGCTCTCGGGTCTCCATGGCCTCACAGTACCGCACCCAGTGTGTGCAGCTATCGCCTGGGGCAGAAGGAAAGCACGAAGGCTGGAAACAAAGATCAGGACTCCAGAGTCTCTTTCTGTGTTTTATTGTGTGATTCGTTGAGTTTTAGGAATATGCTCTCTAACACCAGTCCCACCACCAGTGTCACCAGTGTCACCTTTACTAGTGCTGCATGTTCCCCCACTCATCCAAGTACCCCTCGCCCCCAACTGTCACCTCGATGGGCACATTTCAAAGTTTGGTGGCTGCAGCTTAAATCTGATGTTTTCGTGCTGTTGAGCCTGTGCTTTGGATGTAGAGCTACATCACTCTCCCACATTCCCAACATAACCAAAGCCTTGACCTCTGCTCCCCCATTACTTTCTTTTATCATCTTCTTCCTTCCTGCCTTGATTTCCGTTTTCTCTCTCCCTATCCTTTGGTGATCGAGGCATTCCCCCCCTTTACTATGTTTCCCTGACCAGTTATTTTATGTGCACCAGGTGAGATCATCCTACGCTTGTACTTCTGGCTTATTTCACTCGACATAGACTCTTCAGTTCCAGGTTGCAGCAAATTGCATGATTTTAACATTCCCTGCAGCTATGTAGTATCTGATTGTGTATTTGTATACATCACATCTTCATAATCCACTCATCTGTGGTTGAACACCGAGGGTGATCCCATCTCTCAGCTACTGTACTAAGTGCAGCAGTGAATAATGGTGCACATAAGTCCTTTGAACTAAAAAAAAATTTTCTGTCCTGTGTGTAGATGCCCCAAACTGATGTTGCTGGGTCATATAGCAGTTCAACTGTAAGTTAACGGGAGCTGAAGAGATAGTACAGCGGGTAGGGAGCAGTTTTTGATAAGGTTTTTAAAATTTTTTTGTTGCTGTTATTGATCTCTGGGAGTACTTTACATATCCTGGATACCAATCTGATGCGTTGAATGTGAATACTCTTTCCCATTCAGTTAGGTTTCAGTGTTAGCCCGTGTTTTTTTTTTTGCCAAAGAAGAAAATCTTTAATTAGATGTACTTATTTTTCATTTTTTTGCCATTGCTAGTGGTATTCTAACATTGAAGATACCTTTGAGGTTCAAATATTAGGGCATTCTGCCTATATTTTCCTCACTGTACTTCCTAGTTTCTGGTCAGATCTCAAGGTAATTGATCTGGGGCCAGAGCAATAGCACAGAGGTAGGGAGTTTGGCCTTGTGTGTGGCCAACTGGATTAGATCTCTGGCATCCCACATGGTCCCCTGAGTCTGACAGGAGCGATTTCTGAGCGCAGAGCCAGGAGAAACTCCTGAGCGCTGCTGGATGTGGCCCAAAAACAAACAAAACATACACACACACACACACACACACACACACACACACACACACACACACACACAAGGTAATTCATCTACTCTTGAATTGACTTTTCTGTAAGGTGTGAAATGTGGACATGACACAATATTCTGATTGCTCTTGGTTTAGATGTGGATCCCTCATTCCTCACCCAGAAGTCTTTGGAGTCAATAAAAACCATCCTGTGAGAGCAGAGATTCTTTGGACTCCATCTAGGCTTCTCTCAAATGGCAGGTATGGCATGGCGGCTGCCATCTTGGACACAAGATGACGGGAGAGACGCTAAAACTGGTGAAATCTGAGAGGCAGAAGGGGCAACCCAAAGCAACTGCTCTTCTAGGGATATAGCTTGGGGGGCAGGCCCAGGCCCTACCTGTGTGACACCTCTCTCTGTTTCCTAGTGCTAAGGGGGAATAATTATCTCAGACACTGCTTCTCCTGCCTGGGTTCTCTCATCACTGAGAAAGAATTGCCAATAGTGAAAACTAAAGTTTTCGTTCACCGTGGGGCTAAAAAGACAGTCCAGGAGTGAGGGGCTCACCTTGCATACTATTAGGTCCCCCAGCACCACCAGAAGTGATCGCTGACCACAGAGATGGAAATAGCCTCTAAGTACTGTCAATCCCCAACCCTAAACATTCTTTTTTTTTTTTTTTTGGTTTCTGGGCCACACTCGGTGATGCTCAGGGGTTACTCCTGGCTATGTGCTCAGAAATCACTCCTGGCTTGGGGGACCATATGGGACACTGGGGATCGAACTGCGGTCTGTCCTAGGTCAGCTGCGTACAAGGCAAACACCCTACCACTTCACCACCACTGACCCCTAAACATTCTTTTTGTTTTGTTTTGTTTTTTTGGGCTATACCCATTTGATGCTCAGGGGTTACTCTTGGCTAAGCACTCAGAAATTGCCCCTGCCTTGGGGGGACCATATGGGACACCCGGGAATCAAACTGGGGTCACGATATTTCCTTGGCTAGTGCTTGCAAGGCAGACACCTTACCTCTAGCGCCACCTCGCCGGCCTCCTAAACATTCTTTCTAAGGTTATTCCTACCACCTCTCTGAGAGACAGACAGGTACGAATACAGGAGTCTGCCCTCAAAACCTGGGTCATGCTAGAATGGACTACTCCAGAATTCTCCTACCTGCCCAGTGGAAGGGATAATAGTCGAATGCCATCTTGCGGAAGGTCAACTGCATAGCACCACCCAAGAGTCTGTTTGCAGAGACACCTATGAGAGACAAATAAAGATGAGGCTGGAGAAAAAGAACAGCAGGCAGTTTGCTTGTCTGGGTGGACCAACCCAAGTTCCATCACTGGTACCCCCCCCCCCCCAATATGGTCCCCAGCCCTGCCAGGCATGATTCCCAAGTCCAAAGTCAGGAGCAAGCCTTGAGTACCACTGGGTGTAGGCCACAACCCCTAACAAAGATAAACAGCAGTAAAATACTACTTGAAGTATCTCAAAGTCTCTTAAGAAATAGCTTCTCTTAGGGCTGGAGAGATAGCATGGAGGTAAGGCGTTTGCCTTGTATGCAGAAGGTCTGTGGTTCAAATCCTGGCATCCCATGTGGTCCTCTGAGCCTGCCAGGAGTGATTTCTGAACGTAGAGCCAGGAGCTCAGTCAAGCCCGAGCTTGACACAGCACATGGGAAAGGCAGCACTGCCCTAAGGCCTCCTGTTCTCCTGATGCAGTCATAGACAGGCTCTAAGAGGCAACATGTGCCTGCATCTTTATCTATGTTCCAAGGTCTCTTTATTTGTCTGATTGGCTCCGCCACATATCACAATTCTAATAGTGGCCCTCGGCGTGATGCCTAAAGAGCCTGATTCCCTGCAACACAAAACTCACAGTTCTTGAGTGAAATCTGCAGCACTAGTTAGTATACACTGACAATACAAAGCACCAGGGGGCACAAACAATAGTGTCTTTATAAATAAATGAGTTGGGCTGCTGCTCGGTGGCCACACACACGCAATACAGCTCTTGGAGCTTTGGGGGAATGATACTCGGCACGGGGGTTGAACCAGGGCTGAGTACTAGGCAAGTTCTTTTACTTTCTGATATATCTCCCAGACACCAATTTCTCTAAATATTATGGCCTGAGCTACTCGATTGAATGCCAAAGTAGTGGGATAGGTCAGAAAACAAGATACAACCTTTTTCTTTCTAGAGGAAACTCACTTGGAAGTTCCAATAATAAACACAGGCTCAGAGTAAAAAAAAGGGGAAACATCCCTACAGACAGATGGTAGCCTGGAAAAGGCAGCAGAAACCATATTTCTTTCCAATAAAATAAACTTCAAGTTTTCAAAAAGGTAATGAGAACTCATTATAGAATGAGTAAGGGATCAGTCCATCAAGAGGATTTTTTTTTAATTTTTTAATTTGTTTTGTCTTGTTTTATTTTGTATAGTCCCTGAGCAGTGCTCAGAGTTTACTCCTGGCTCTGCACTCAGGAATCACTCCTGGAAGTGCTCTGAAGGCCATATGGGATCCTAAGAATTTAACTCAGGTAAGCTATGTGCAAGGCAAGAACCCTACCCGTTGTGCTCTGTCTCCACCCCCAGCCAAATACGGAGGATTTAGTACTCATTAACATATCAGTATAAACAAAAAAGAACATTAAAAAATTGGGTTTTTTTTTGGGGGGGGGGGCTCACACCCAGCGACACTCAGGGGTTACTCCTGGCTCTGAGCTCAGATGCCAGGATTTGAACCGAGGGCTCGTCCTGTGCTGGCCACATGCAAGGCAATGCCTTACCACTATGCTTTCACTTCAGCCTCTATAAAACAATTGTTAAACTGAAAAGAGATTTCGACAGCGACATGATCCTATTAGGGGACTTAGACACCTAACAATGGACAATGGACCAGACAGAAAAACCTGTGGAGACCATAACTCTAAATGAGGAGCTGTACTAGACAGACTTAGCAGACCATGCATGGTTCTCCACACACCCTCGAGCCAAATCACAGTCCTCGAGTACACATAGGATTCTCAAGGACAGAGAACATAGTGTCCAGGGGAGAGAGAGCTTGAGAAATGCATGCCTGCCATAGGTGAGACCAGGGCTCTATTGCCCCCAGATCACCTTGGTCCCCTGAAGCATGACCAGGAAATACCCCCTCCCAGGACATAGCAGGAAACAGTATCTGCATTGTCAAGTATAAAACCAAAACATTTTCTTAAAGTGTCAATAAATATACAAAGATTGCAATCAAGGGCTAGCCTAGAGCATGCACGGCCTCGGGGAGGGCTTGGAACCCAACACCACAAGGCCCCTGAGCATCAATAGGAATAAACCCCAAGCACTGAAGCAGGAGAAACCCCTAAATACCAGCAGGGGTGGCCCAAAACCCAAAATATAAAAATGAAACAACTCGCAAGCTGGAAGAATGTAGAGATTAAGTTGTTTGCCTTGTGGAACTGGAGCGATAGCACAGTTGTTAGGGTATTGGCTTGCACACAGCCCATCCAGGTTCTATCCCCAGCTTCCCATGTGGTCCACCAGCCTACCAGGTGTGGCTCCTGAGCTCAGAGCCAAGAATAATCCCTAAGCACCTCCAGCTGTGACACAAAAACAAACTATATGATCCTACATTAAGATTCAGCTTAGGCAGATCTTGCTATTCACACAAACAAAGTAGCCAAAGAGTAAACTTGGGATCATAGTACTGGTCTAGTGTTGTCTTTTCAGACATCTACCACTGACCAGCCTCCAAATTCCCACACATGAAACTATGGTTATGTATATATATATAGGGTCTGTATGTATCTTTAGTTGTTGACTACAGTTTAAAAAAAGAAATAAATAAAAAATAAAAAATAAAATAAAAAAGATTCAGCTTAGGGGCCAGAGAGATAGCACAGCTGTGCTTACCCTGCAAGCAGCAGATGCAGGACCTAAGGTGGTTGGTTCGAATCCCAGCGTGTCCCCCCCCCCACCCCCCGGGCCTGCCAGGAGCTATTTCTGAGTAGATAACCAGGAGTAACCCCTGAGCACAGCCAGGTGTGGCCCAAAAACCAAAAAAACCCTAATTCACAGTTGACTGGTGGGTCTGATGTTGGAATGATGGATGCATGAAACTATCACTAACAGTATTTTTAACCATGGTAAATCAAAAATGGGAGAGAAAATTTCAAATATATATGTTACCATGTTTGCTGCACTGCTATGAGTTACTGTCAAGCTACAGAAATAACACAAGCGCCCAACAACAGGTGAGTGTTCTATACACACTTAACTATAAGAAAAGATGGGGGCCGGAGAGATAGCACAGCGGCGTTTGCCTTGCAGGTAGCCGATCCAGGACCAAAAGTGGTTGATTTGAATCCCGGTGTCCCATATGGTCCCCTGTGCCTGCCAGGAGCTATTTCTGAGCAGACAGCCAGGAGTAACCCCTGAGCACCGCTGGGTGTGGCCCAAAATCAAAAACAAAAAATAAAGCATTGGAACAAAGTCAAACCAAAACAAACCTTTGGACTCTGACTACAAATCTTAGGTTGTATGACAAGTGTGTTTGTGTGTATAGGACTTAAACAGTGGATAAGGGCCAAGTATACAGAACATAAGTAATGGCAAGATACTGCTACTGAGGTGGTGGGCACAGTATGGTACTACACATTTTTGGAAAAGTATACAATTATACCCCTAGTGGAAGAGGAACTCTAGTGGCAGGTGCATTGAGACACTGGAGAGATGGTGAGCAGGATCCTTGCCTTGAACACGGAAGACCCAGGTTCAATCCTTAAGTATCCCAGATGGTCCCCTGAGTCCAAAAAGTCCAAAAGTCCAAAAGTGACCCATGAACAAAGAGCCAGGAGTAAGTCCTGAGTACTGCTGAATATAGTGCCAAATAAAAAACAAACATATAAAACAACTGATAAAACTATTCTCTAATCACAGACAATTATTGCCTGCATTTGTTGTACCAATTTTTCTAACATTTTGTCTGCTGTCCATGAACTGAACCTCAATGCTATCTAAGCAATATGCATGAAAATCTAGTGAAAGGCATTAAATACTAAGGAATTACATTGTCTCAGGCATCATTTAGCTTTAGATAACCACAAATCATTGGTAGGAGGTTTTTTTCACTCCTGCCAGACAAATACCATGACAGAGAATGAATCGTTTCATGCTGTGAAACAAGGGATGACAGCTCATGGGTGCTGGGTTTCTTTCATGGGGAAACAAAAATGCTCTATAATTAGATTGTGGAAAGAACTGCACAGTAGTTCTATAAAAATAGTAAAAAAAAAAATTATAAGTTGAAGTGTTTTAAATGAACAGTTAAATGGTATGTGAATAACATTTCAACAAAGTTGTTGAAAAGAAATAACTCTTGAGGGGAGTAAGGGAGACAGACATACCCGGCAGTCTTACTCCTCCAGCTCAGGTATTACTCCCGGTGATACCTGGTGGTGTGCAACACTAGGGACTGAACCCGTATTAGCCATTTGTAACAAGCGAGTGAAACTCTGCACTCTTTCTCCAGTCCCAAAGAGCTCATTTTCACCAGTAAAGCAGGTGGGGGTGATACTATCCCTGTTACAATTACATGACCAAGGGCCAGGAGATCACACAAAGAAGCAGAACACATGCCTTACAGGGCGAAAAGCCAAGTTTGGGTCTTCCACATCACTTTTCCCTCCAAAGCCTTCCTTTGTGACTGTCAGATATGGCCAAGTGTGGCTGTGGAGGCCTTTAACACCACAGTGAGGGAACAAATCAAACCTAGGCCAAGAGTTTGCAGGAATGTTCCCCAGGGCCCTCATTCCTCAGGGAAGACTCCTATATAACTCCAGTCCTAGAGATAGATACAGGTGCACGAGCAAAAGGCATTTAGTCCTGGGCCCTTTTTTGGAGTCAAACTGGGCATATTAAAATAGACTCTATAGGGACTGGAGTAGTACAGCAAGTAGATCATTTGCCTTGCATGCAGACAACCCGGGTTCAATTTCCAGCACTGATAGGGTCCCTGCACTGCCAGGAGGGATTCCTGAACCAGGAGTAAGCTCTGAGCACCATCAGTGTGGCCCAAAAGCAAACTATTAGCATAATCCATTTTCACTCTATTCAAGTAATTCTTCTTGCTTGTGCTTGTAATTCATGGGCTGGAAGTACTTCTGAACTGGTCTCCTGCCCTGCTTGTACTCCTCCCAATAAAGACCTCGGGTCACAGGGAGGAGCTGCTTGCGGTTTCGATTCCACAGCTATCCTATCTGCCTGCTGGTATCTTTTGCCAGTGAGCGGAAAGCTTGTGGTGGAAGTTTCCTGAACCTGTTTTATTCTCTTCAATCATGTGTGAATTAATTGCTGTGTCACCGTTGCTTCCAGACCCATTTCCTCAATCCCTTGGGATTAGGGCATGAGGCTCTTCCACTACAACAAAGAAACAAATAATTGCTTTAGCAGTCAGGAAAAATGAAGTCATGAAATTTTCCTATACATGAATGGACATGGGAACTATTATGCTGAGTGAAATAAGTCAGAGGGAAAGAGATAGAGACAGAATAGTCAAAATCAGCTATGTGATTTAAGAAAAACAAGACATTATTTAATAATACCCAAGGACAATAGAGATAAGGGCTGGAAGGACCGGCCCATGTATGATATGAAGCTTACCACAAAGAGTGGTGAGTGCAGTTAGAGAAATAACTACACAGCTAACATGACAATGGTAGTGAGTGAGAGAAATAGAATGCCTGTCTCAAATATAGAAAAGGGGTGGGGAAAGAGGTAAATGGGGGCATTGGTGGTAGGAAAGTTGCATTGATGAAGAGGTGTTTTTTTTTTTGGTTTTTGGTTTTTGGGCCACACCCAGCGGTGCTCAAGGGTTACTCCTGGCTGTCTGCTCAGAAATAGCTCCTGGCAGGCACGGAGGACCATATGGGACACCGGGATTCGAACCAACCACCTTTGGTCCTGGATCGGCTGCTTGCAAGGCAAACACCGCTGTGCTATCTCTCCGGGCCTGGTGTTCCTTTTTTTAATGACTGAAGCCCAACTACAAACATGTTTATAAGCATGGTGCCTAAAGATATTTTAAAAAAAATAATTGCTTTGACAAAATATCCCCAAAACAAAAGAGTGACTAACAAATGGAGTTATTTCTTTTAAGTAGTTGAAAAGCAGTTTTAGGTTACCCCAATCATTTATCTTCTCTCTGAGCAGACGCAGAGGGAGCCACAGTCACTGCAAGACCAAGGGACTAGCTAAGTGAGAGAGGCAGTGCTGCTCAGTGCCAGGAGAAAAAAAAAATGGTCCATTCCCCTAAGGAAAGTTAGCCCAGGTCTCACTCAGAGGCAAACCTATCAGAGCAGCATCTGAAACCTAGGCTCAGCCCAAGGAAGAACAGCACAGAGGCTGAGTGCCCGCCAGTGACACTGTAACAAATTCCACACCCTCTGGTCTCTCAAACGCTGCTCATAAGCCTAGTAATTCTGTCTTCTGCAGTCCCTCGTGTTACTTGTGATTTTCGGCTACATAGCACGGCCAGGGGTGTGAGGACCGTAGAAAGAGTGTGACACTCTCTCTTCCCCCAGCACCACAAATGATAAGATGTACGACCGACACGAAAGGAAGTGTGAAACCTCAAGAGCATGCATGTGAGTACCATGTGAGCAACTACAAGTCAGGTGAGAGACATGTGAGAAATGACAAGTGAGCAACACAATGGCCACCTGGGAGCCCCAACTAAGTGAGCATGAGCAATGCCCCTCAAAGGGCACAGGCACTGGTGAAGGCCGCGCCCCATGATGCTAGCCCCACAGCCTGACTGCAGCTCTGGTGAACAGTGAGCACTGTAGCCAGACATCACCACCTGGGCAACAACAGCGAGGGGAAGGAGATAAGGTTAAATCAGCCAAGAGCTAGTGGCCTAGTATAGACGGAACAGAGATGATTAATATTGAAGAAACAGGCAGCAGAGAATACTCAGACATGAAGCTCTCTAAATTCAGTATATTATCTATTTTTGTTATTGTTTCTGTTTTTGGGCTACACCGGAGATGCTCAGGGGTTACTCCTGGCTCTGCACTCAGGAATCACTCCTAGTAGTGGTTGGGGGAATCCTATAGAATGCCAAGGATTGAACCAAGGTCATTCCCAAGTTGGCCGCATTCTACTCGCTGTGCTCTTGCTCTGGCGCATATTATCTCTTGTTTTGTTTTTGGGCCACACCCCATGACGCTCAGGGGTTACTCCTGGCTCTGCACTCAGGAATCACTCCTGGCTTGGGGAACCAAATGGGATGCTGGGAGATCGAAACTTGGTCCATCTTAAGTTAGCCGCATGCAAGGCAAACACCCTACAGCTTGCACCACCGCTCGGAACCCTATTATCTCTTTTGAACCTGACAAAAACCTGTGAATAAACATGTAAGGTATGATTTCACCAAAGATCACACATAAAGAAACTCAAAACAAAAACGTTAAGCAAGACAATAAAGTGTTTTTTCCAAGGTGCACAAAGAATGAGCAGTCAATTACTTTCCATCCTGAATAAATATATGTGTTATAATATCCGTAGCTCTAAAAAAAAATAATACAAAGGCTTAGCAAGAACACGGTGTGATCTCTCTGTGAGGGAAGAACACATTGAGAATTACAGGTTTCTTGGGCCAGAGTAGTGGCACAAGCAAGTAGGCCATTTGCCTTGCATGTGGCTAGTCTAGGACAGATCGCAGTTCCATCCCCCAGCATTCCATATGGTCCCCCAAGCCAGGAGTAGCCCGAGTGTAACCAAGTGTGGACCAAAACCAAAAGAGAAAGAGAGAGAATTACTGGGTTGGTTTTTTTTTTGGTTTTTGGGTCACTCCCAGCAGCACTCAGGGGTTACTCCTGGCTCTGCGCTCAGAAATCGCTCCTAGCAGACTCAGGGTACTATATGGGATGCCAGGATTCAAACCACCATTCTTCTGCATGCAAGGCAAATGCTCTACCTCCATGCTATCTCTCCAGCTTCCAGAATAACAGGCTTCTGATAGTTTAATTTATTGGCTAGCATAGTATTAAGGACTCTGCAAGAAAAAATTTTTTTTCTGCAAGAATTTTTAAGAAATGACATACTGTTTAGTCTATGCTCTTGAGTATTCAAATATCGTGGGGGTATTTTTGTTTTAGTTTTTGGTCCACTCCCTAACTATATGCTCAGGGATCACTCCTGGTAGGCTCAGGGAGCTATGTAAGGTTCTAGGGATAGAACCTGAATCAATATATGCATAGCAAGTATAGCACATACCCACTGTGCTCTTTCCCCAGCATCATCAACATTTGTGCATTTGTTTTTGCTGCACCTTACAGGCTGAGAGCTCTGCCTTCTACCATCAGAAAACTGCTATGGGCAGGCTGGGGCCTGGCTGTGAATGGTAGATGACTGGCCAACCAAAATACATTCTTGTATCTGGCTAAAAGCCTTCACTCCCAAGCGTTTGACCTCAGTAGTTCTCCAGACAGGCTGGATTTCATGGGGTACCTGGCTCTCGGGACTGGCTGTCATCACAGATATGCAGGTCCAGGCGGGAGATGAGCAGATGGTAAGAGGACTCTTTCACATCAAACTTCTCAAAATACTGGCTCAGGCGGTTGCTACTGCTGCTGCTGCTGCTGCTCTGGCTGCCACCAAACGCCTGGGCCCAGGTCTGCTGGGCGCTGGGAGCAGGTGGGGTGATCTGTATGTGACAGAGAAAAGCAACATCAGACCTGAGACTCTCCTTCAAAGGCTCTCTCAAGCTGCAAGAACCAGGATGTAGCCCACTGCTCCTTCCCTTGATAATCTGCCCACTGGTCTGCCTCCCTTCTACTCCACACACCAACAATTCAAATCATAACTAGTAACATAACTTGTCAAAGCAGCATCTTGATGTTTGAATTATGCCTCAAGCTCTTGCCCCACAAGACTGATGAATGATATTAAAACATCTCCTTCAGGGCCTGGAGAGATAGCACAGCGGCATTTGCCTTGCAATCAGCCGATCCAGGACCAAAGGTGGTTGGTTTGAATCCTGGTATCCCATATGGTCCCCCATGCCTGCTAGGAGCTATTTCTGAGCAGACAGCCGGGAGTAACCTCTGAGCAACGCCGGGTGTGGCCCAAAAACAAAACAAAAAAAAACATCTCCTTCAGAAAGTCTTCCCCAAATGCCCTGTTAAAACAGGGCAATCAAGTGTTCCTATTCTGGTGGTACAATGTTCACCTTTATTACAGTCACAAAGTATTATAAATCGTGCATGTGGTATTTATTTCAAAATAGCAAGGGTTCCAAGGACAGGAGCATTCCTTATCCCCATCCAGGAGCTGGTAGCATGCACCTAACACTCTGGGCCACTCACTCCACAGAGTGAGTAAATCAGACCAGGGCAAGTCCCATGCCCATCCAGAAGCAAATAACAAGCTCCCCAAATAAGTCAGATGCAAGCCCTAGCTTCACCTAAATATGTCCTAGGCCTGTAGGAGGGGCCGCAGCCTCTGACCTGCACGGGCTCCGGGGCTGTGCTTTTTCTCTGCTGGGCCGACTTCTCCATGGCCTGACTCAGAGACTCCGCATACTTGAGCATAGCCTTGAGCTGCGAGTCGGTCAGCACCCAGAGCAGGTCGTCCAGCAGGAACATCAGCTTGGAGGCTGCGACATTGCAGTCTTTGGTCTGAAGGGTCACAGTGAAGAGAGAGAGGAGAGGGCTTGACAGCTGGCATCACCCCGACAACCCCAATGACTACTGCCCAGTCCCAGTAGGTGAAGGGAAAACATCAAACACTTCACAGTCAATCAATGCCTTTCATAACTTATACAATGCCTTGCATAAGTTCTGTTGTTAATAATAATAATAATAATAATAACAACAACAACAATAATAATAATAAAGCAGGAATCAATTGCCACTCCTTAAATGATAAATAAAACTATGGTTCTCAGGCTGGAGAGATAGCATGGAGGTAAGGCATTTGCCTTGCATGTAGAAGGATGGTGGATCAAATCCTGGCATCCCATATGGTCCCCTGAGCCTGGCAGGAGCGATTTCTGAGCATAGAGCCAGGAGTAACCAATCCCTGAGCGCTGCAGGGTGTGACCCAAAAACAAACAAACAAACAAACAAACAAAAAAAAAAAACCAACTATGGGGACCGGGAAGGTGGTGCTAGAGGTAAGGTGTCTGCCTTGCAAGCGCTAGCGTAGGATGAACCACGGTTCGATCCTCCGGCGTCCCATATGGTCCCCCCAAGCCAGGGGCGATTTCTGAGCTCAGGAGTAACCCCTGAGCGTCAAACGGGTGTGGCCCAAAAACCAAAAACCAAAAAAAAAAAAAAAAAAACCAACTATGATTCTCAGACTACATGATGGTTCAAAAGGCCAGAGCACATGCTTGACACATGGGAAACCTGTGTTCAGTCCCCAGCACACGGTTCCTGGAGCAGCCACCAAGCACCATGCTGGGAGTAGGCCTGAGTCCCAGACCACAGGATATGGCCCAGAACAAAATAAAGAACTGCGGTTCTCAGAATCAAGGTAACAGACTGTAGGAACACTCTGATTAGAAGTCACGGCACCACACTGGATTCCAGCCCATCCCTCAGCCAATACTCCTGGGAGGAAGAGAACAACCCCAACTCCCAGGGATGGGCATTATCCCAAGGGCAGAGCACACACTTACTCTTCTCTTGAGGGCTATCCGGATCTTGCCTTGGTTGGTAATCAGCCTCAATGGAGTGGTGATGGGGTCCTGATCGCCATTGTCTGTGGCATCTGCCTCAATCCGAAGTGTTTGCCAAGTTATTTCCTTAAATGTTAAGACCTGGAAAGAAGCGCAAATTCCCCTAAATTCTGTGGATGCCATTAATCATGTGGCAGCAAGTCCCAGTGGCAGCAAGTCCCAGCAGCAAGCCTGGTGTGGCAGAAACAGACTGCGTTTTGCTCAGCCAAAACCCTACCACAGGAAGGTCATGGCTGAGAAAGTGCTGATCCAAACTAATGGACAGAGAGATTCCGGTCTTCAGGAAGGGGGACGCCACCCACACAGTAGGACCTCACTTTGGAAGGACCCCTCCTGACCAGACCCCCCTCGTCTCCTGGCTCAGTCACCTCTCCTCGGCGGGGGTCAGTGATCCGGGTGAGGCGGAGGTCACTCTGCTGCCAGTTTGGGTTGACGCTGTAGCCTTGGAGCTGCCACAATTCGAAAGAAGCATGAAAGGCCTTGGAGTGGATCTTGATGGTGATGGAATTGACTACGATGAACATGCCCTCCACCACCTTCTCGGCAAAGCCATACTCACTGCAACAGATCAGGAAGACGTGCGATCAGATCATGCGAGACTAGTAAGATGTTTAACTGGAAGACAGAAGACAAGGTTACCGTATTTGCCGGCGTATAAGACGACCAGGCGTATAAGACGACCCATAATTTTGCGGTTAAAACATAGGTTTAGGTCCCAAAGAGATAGCACAGCGGCGTTTGCCTTGTAAGCAGCCAATCCAGGACCAAAGGTGGTTGGTTCGAATCCCAGTGTCCCATATGGTCCCCGTGCCTGCCAGGAGCTATTTCTGAGCAGACAGCCAGAAGTAACCCCTAAGCACCGCTGGGTGTGACCCAAAAACCAAAAAAAACATAGGTTTAGGCCTATATTCGCTGTATCAGACAGAACGTTCCTGTGTTGCAACTGTATGTACCACAGTGAGCCAATCACAACAAGCAAAGGTTCAAAGGTTATACTGGAATAGACTTTCTCTCTGACTCTGGCCAATCTGAGCAGGCTTTTGACAGTGTAGATTCAGGTCCAAAACACTGTATAATTTGCATGCATCAAAAGCCTGCTTAAATTGGCTGAGTTAGAGAGGCGCCCGAGCAGCCTGGCAGTGATTGGTGCAGGATCGAGTTAGAAAATTTGTTTTGTGGCAATATACAGACAATTTTTGTTTAGCGACATATTGAAACATTTTTCAGAATATACTCGGCGTATAAGATGACCCCCAATTTTCAGTTGACTTTTTTTTGTTTCAAAAGTTGTCTTATACGCCGGAAAATACAATATTAAAAATGCAAACTATTGGGGCCTGAGAGATAGCATGGAGGTAATGAGTTTGCCTTGCATGCAGAAGTATGGTGGTTTGAATCCCAGCATCCCATATGGTCCCCCGAGCCTGCCAGGAGCAATTTCTGAGTGTAGAGCCAAGAGTTACCCCTAAGCATTGCCGGGTGTGACCCAAAAACCAAAAACCAAAAAAAATAAAGCAAACTATCAAATAAAAAAATGTGAGCTATCTATGGGTGCTAGAATCATGAACAAATTTCTTTGATGTTCTCCTCTCCTTTCTACTGCATTTTTTTTTTGCATTTTTTTTTAATTTCTAAAATTTTAAAGGAGTTTTCCTTTTTTCTAATTATTATTTCTTTTCTTTGTTTTTGATTTGGGACCACACCAGTGTTCAGGACTTACTCTGACTCTGCACTAAGAAATGACTTCTGGTGATGTCAGGGGGTCCATATAGGATGTTGGAGATTGAATCTAGACCAGCCACGTGCAAGGCAAGCATCCTACCAGCTGTACTATCAGGCCAGCAGCCCCTGTAGCACTCATCATAATGAAGTTCTGGGGGCCGAAATAATAACATAACAGGTAGAGCATTTGCCTTACATGCAGCCAACTCAGAACCTGGCATCACTTATGGTCCCCCAAGCCTACCAGGAGTAATTTTTGTGTACAGTCAGGAGTAACCTGAGTGCCACTGGATGTGGTGATTGATAGATAGATAAATAGATAGATAGATAGATAGATAGATAGATAGATAGATAGATAGATAGATAGATAGATAGATAGAAGATAGAAGACAGACAGACAGACAGACTAGAGAGATAGTACAGCAGTAGAGCATTCACATTGTATACAGCCAATTCAGGACAGATGGTGGTTCGAATCTCGGCATCCCATATGGTCCCCCGTGACTGCCAGGAGCAATTTCTGAGTGCAGAACTAGGAGTAACCCCTGAGTGCCACTGGGTGTGACCCTACCAAAAAAATTAATAATAAATAAATAATAAAATCGGATTTTTTTAGAGTTGAGTAAAAGAAACAATTGATCTAAAAATAAGATCCGGCAAGATGGAATATAATTAAAAACATCTTTATTGTTGGAGACAGTATCCTGTCAGAGGATCAATTTTTCTGTCTTCTGTCTTTTATGCAGCCTTTTACCTAAGGCTGCCCATCTGCTGACTTTGCTGTAAGCTTTTGTGCTAACAGGAAAGGTATTTCACAGCTGAAGGAGATTTTTCTTTGAAGCCAAAGAGAAAAGTGAACACCCCCAATGCTAGTTCCAGATCTAGACCACTCCCTTTAGCTTCTTTCCGGAGTTAACAGCTAACTTCAAAAACCTGCCCCTTCACAGACTAATGTTAGCCCAGATAAGCGGCTGCAGATCCCACTTTGGAGACATAAGGTCTCTCTCCCCTTTTTGAATATTTTACTGCCTTTGTTCTACAACCTTCGCGCCAAAAAGTATGATTGACATGTCCTCCTTTCCTGCCCATTTCTCCTCCTCTATATAAGAGGTGCTGGATCAATAAATTTTGCCTCTGATCGGAAACTTCGCCTGGGGTCTTCTTTACTAACCTCTCTCAGATTTTTTACAGGTGTGGTTGTTCTTTTAACCCAGCCAAATAAGAGTGCGGAAGTCCAAGAGCCTCCCAGCCGTTTCCCTGCTGGCCGGGCCCCTCCGGGGGGCTTTAGGACCCCGCATTTTGGCGCCCAACGCTGGGCTCGAAGACCAAAACTACACTCGGACGACCAGAGAGCGGGCGAGTCCGGAGCTGTTTTGTAAAACGCAGAAAAGGACCTCATCAAGGTAAGCGTATAAACAGTCAGCCCTTGATCAAAATAAACTGCAGTATTTTCGTCGTCCCCCCCGCCGCCCCCTAATTGGCTTTTGGGGGCTTCACTCATTGGCTCCGCTACCATGAGTATTCGCTAAATAAACTTAAATTCATTAAAGAGATACAGTCTGAATTAAAAAACAGACATAGAGGTTACCAAAAAACATATTTATAATTTCTTAATGTTTTGTTTATGATGTTTGCCAAAAATCTAGTTTTCAGGTTCCTGTCGCTTTAAATCTCTCAGTTCCCTCCCTCCTTTAACCCTTCATCTTCACTTCTGCCGCTTCAACCTCTGTGCTAATCCTGTTAAAGCCGCTGCTTTTTTCCCTAAGCAGCTCTCCCCGGCGGGCGGGCGAAAATTCCGCCGCTTTCCCCCCCGCGCTGTTAATCTCTAGCCGGCGGGCAGGCAAAAACCTAGTCTCTAAGCTCTTATAGAAACAACACCCTTTTTCCAGGTCCTAGCTTGTCAGCAGCTCCGTGCCTAAAAGTCACTCTCCAAAGTGCTAACCCCCGCCGCCACTCCCTTCTCTATGCCTGCACCCCCCACAGCCCCCCGCGGGGCAGAGTGCCGGCGAGCAAAAAGCTGCAGGCTGATGGACGCTGCAGCCGGTTCTATCGGGCCTCACCTTGCCATTACGGTGGGAGGCAAACCCTTTACAGGCCTTCTTGATTCTGGTACAAATATTACCTGTTTCTCCTCTATTAACTGGCCCACTAATTGGCCTACGACAAGCTCCCATGACACTATCTTTGGGGTCGCAGGCACCGTCACACAAGCCCTTGTCAGCGCCAATAAATTGCTTTGGCAGAACGACAACGGAAACACTGGCTTTATTCGCCCATATATTATCCCTGACCTGCCCATTAACTTGTGGGGCAGAAACCTCATGAAGCAAATGGATGTCTTTTTCATTACGTGCAAAAATTCTGCGGTTTTCAAACAAGTAATACGTTAGGGCTACACGCCCTCTACAGGCCTAGGTAAAAATTTACAAGGCATCCCCAAACCCATTCCTATTCCTGAACGCCTAAAATTAAGCTATTCACACGCTTTCCCGGCTTTTTAACCTACCCCCAAGCAAAATAAATTACATGGTGTTCAAATACACCTGTCCGGGTTAGCCAGTGGTCGTTGCCTGCAAAAACTTCAGGCTGCTTCAAAAATTTAAGCGAGCAAAACGGTCCTCCCCCCCCCCCTCCTTCCATCCCTTAACAAGCGTTCCTTTCTCCTAAGTCGATATGCCTGAGTTAAAAATGTTTTTCTAAAAATAAAGGCCACAGTTGGTGAAATTAAAAAGTATATTTCTATTAAAAATTATTTTTAATCTTAAAAGTATATAAAGTTTGTAAAGTGGTTCATGTCATGGGCATTTTTTAGTAGCTTAGGCTCCTTAATCTGCATTTAGGTGTTTCTTATATTTTGTCTTTTTAATTGCTCTTTCCTTCCCATATTTGCCATTCAAATCTAATAGTCAAATAACATTTTGTAACATTTTTAACATTGTTTTTAAGAACCTCTGCATTGAAAAAAAACAGCAAAACTCCTTTGTTTAAATTACTGCACATGTTTACAAAGTTAATTCTTTAAAAACTAAAATAATACAAGTAAGCAAAATAAGTTGGTCAGCTTTCCTTAACAATAGTGTGTAAACATTCCAAAACTCTAAACTAAGCCTAAGCTCTTTTAAATGCATAATAAATATAGCAAAATAGCATTGCCATTTAAAAAAAAAAAAAAAAAAAAACTTAAACCAAATAGTCTAAACCTTAAAGGCAATTAAATAGTTCAAACAGTGGCATAAAAGCCATTTTAAAAACAATAACAGTGTAATAACTAACTAAATAAATTTGTTCATAAATGTTCATAATATTAAACCTTAAGTAGCTTTGTCCTTTTTCTTAATTTCAAGCCTAATTTTAAACTCAAAGGTAAGTAAAAATAATTTTGCATTTTCCAAGTTTAATCTTAAATTGTCTCTGTTCATGTTGTGGTTAGCCTTTTTTAAAATAATATTGTTAATTAGCATTATAAAGGTACCTAAATTTTATAAGCAAATTAACAAGTGTTAAAAATAATTTGGTCTTCAGCTCTAAGTGTAAAAATACATCAAATGCCTTTAACTATATTTTATAATGTCTAAACATCTTGTTAATTTGGTATCTAATATTTTTTACAAATTATTCACTTTAAGTCTTCATAGTAAAAACAGTTGTTTGTTTTTTAAGTCAGTTTCTTATACCTTTAATAATCATAGTTCATGCTCTCGTGTTTAATCATAAAAATTTTAACACTTTATTACAGCTGTCTTACTATTCTACTGTGAAACCAATTTATAACAAACCTGTTCCTTTACAGCACATAATATCATACTTCAAAGTTAAAACTCCTTCTACAGTGCTCATTTTTTAAACTGCTAACATTTTACTTCATGTTTTCAATTTCATGTTAAAATAGTTTTTAAAATGTTTTGTGTTAAAAACTAAACCTTAAAATTTATTTTCAGCAGTTCCACTCCAGCTACATTAACAGAATTTTTTTACAAACATGCCGGCTAAATATTTAATAGCGCTTGTTAATTTTTCCAATGCATTTTTTGAATAAATCCTCTTGTCTGTTCATGTGTGTGTGTTATGCGTGAAAGTGGCCACAATGTTGTGTTTCGTGTTGTTTGTTCTGTCTGTCTATTTGTTATTTTTGCATTTCTATAAATACAATTTTTATAGCCTTATCCATTTTTAAAATTTCAATTAATTTTTTTACCTGGCTTAGTCTCGTCATCTATAAACTGTGAAATCCTGCCAAAAAATCCTGTGCTAAGCTAGCTTTGTTCTATCAGCATGGCAAAAAAGGTAGGGGATGGTAAACCCCAAAAATTTCTCAAATGGCCATCAGGAATAACTTTTTCCTGGAGAATTTCTGGACTTTGCAATCCCCAACTTTCTGCTGTGTGTAGTTAAGGCCAATATTATAAGGCCAAATGTGGCTAGAAAAAGAAGCATCTAGCTTTAAAATAATAACTAAGAAGTTTAAAAAAAAAATCATTTAAGTTCAGTTTAAAGGTTTCAAAATGCATTCCTGTGGCATTCAAAAATAATCATTTTACCTCCTGCCAAGTTGTTTTCTTATAAACCTCCTACAGCTTCCTGCAGTCCTATCTTCACCCACTTCAAAACAGCCTGTCACCCCCTGCTAGCCCACCATTCCTGCCGGACCTGTTTCTAACTGACTCTGCCTAAAGAAAATGCTGAAATTGGTACTCTGCCTGGCTGTCCTTGATGCCCACTGCCACCAACCACCCCCTTCGCACCAAGGCTTCATTAATTTGTTTGCTCCACTTCACTCTCCCTTGCAAGACGATGACAACACCTCTGGTTCCTTCTCTTCACCCTTTGCTGCCCATGCTGTCCTCCGGACCCCCCTCCTCTTCTCAGCTCATCCTTGTCATGATCAACGCTTCCGCCCTCCGTCCAAACGCAGACGCCTTCGGTACCTGCTATTCACCCACCTCGAACCTCATCCTGCAGATGGTCAACGCCTCCACCATCACTAACCCTGCCTATCTGCTATTCATCTCAACCACCCTTCTGCTTTGGTAACCCCCTGCCTGTCTCTGACCCCTTCGCTCTGCGATCCAGCCCCAAGCCTCACTTCAGCATCACCTTCAAACAGGTGGTAAAACTTGGACTTTGCCTTTTGGTACCCAATATAATTCCCCCTATTAAAAATTGTAATCAAATTCTTGTCATTAATTCCTCCTTTCAGTTCATAATTGCCCCCAATTTAACGTTTCTTGCCTGTTTCACTGATTTATCTCCCCCATTGTTTCACATTTGTTTTTTCAGTCCTAAAACTACTGTGTTTTCATTGTTTTAATGCCTAACTTACCTGTCAAACCTGCTCTCACCCTAGCCTTATTCATAGGCCTGGGTGCTACCGGTGTAAGCACAATAATTTATTCATTGGTTCATACTTAAAAATCTGTTACTGCCTTAAGTATAACTGTTGTTACAAATGTTTCAAACTTACAATAAGTTTACAATACTTAAAGCACACTATTGTCTCCCTAGCAAACATAGTGCAGCTAACCACTGTGGTTTAATTTGGTATTTTTCTTTTTTTTTAGGAAGGGGGAATCTGTGTAGCCCTTAAGGAACAATGTTGTACAGTGTTCAACACATTGGTGATGGTATGATAGAATTTCTGAGCCATTTTAATCAAGAACAAAGTTGGTACCAGGGCTGGTTTTTCTCTTCTCCTTGGCTTCACACAATACTGTCCACTGTTTTGGGACCCCTCATTAGCCTCATGCTGCTCCTTTCCCTTGGCCCATGGGCTCTACGCAAACTCACGAACCTTGTTAAAAATCTGGCAGATGATAAGGAAAAAAACCTCTGTTCAGGTTCACTGCCAACTAGCCCCACGTGTTTCCTGTGAAAACTTGGCTATAGTCACCAAGCCGCCCCTCCAGCCACTAAGTTTCCAGGAGATTGAGCGCATCGCTAACAGACGGAGCTCGCTCCGGTCTTTGTGCTCTTGGCTGTGGAGATGCCTACGACGGGATTAGTAGGGTCCCAGTTAGGGCATGGCCCCAAAAGGCTACGGCGTATAAATCGAACCTCCGTGCACACCCACCGCGTCCGTAGCCATCATTTTAAATGCGGCTGATGGCCATGTCCGACCTGGTCAAACCCTGCACGCCTAAGACAGGGTCTTCCACCCACGCACGACTTTCCTTCTTTTATTAGAAGAGAAAGGGGGAGATGTTGGAGACAGTATCCTGTCAGAGGATCAATTTTTCTGTCTTCTGTCTTTTATGCAGCCTTTTACCTAAGGCTGCCCATCTGCTGACTTTGCTGTAAGCTTTTGTGCTAACAGGAAAGGTATTTCACAGCTGAAGGAGATTTTTCTTTGAAGCCAAAGAGAAAAGTGAACACCCCCAATGCTAGTTCCAGATCTAGACCACTCCCTTTAGCTTCTTTCCGGAGTTAACAGCTAACTTCAAAAACCTGCCCCTTCACAGACTAATGTTAGCCCAGATAAGCGGCTGCAGATCCCACTTTGGAGACATAAGGTCTCTCTCCCCTTTTTGAATATTTTACTGCCTTTGTTCTACAACCTTCGCGCCAAAAAGTATGATTGACATGTCCTCCTTTCCTGCCCATTTCTCCTCCTCTATATAAGAGATGCTGGATCAATAAATTTTGCCTCTGATCGGAAACTTCGCCTGGGGTCTTCTTTACTAACCTCTCTCAGATTTTTTACAGGTGTGGTTGTTCTTTTAACCCAGCCAAATAAGAGTGCGGAAGTCCAAGAGCCTCCCAGCCGTTTCCCTGCTGGCCGGGCCCCTCCGGGGGGCTTTAGGACCCCGCACTTTATAATCTACGCTGTTTAAATTCGTTACGAGATATAATAAATATTCAGATATTGTCTTTAAAGATAGGTATACTGCAGAAAAAAACACTAGTTTTCTTGGGGCCAGAGTGGTGGTGCAAGCGGTAGGGTGTTTGCCTTGCACGCAGCTAACCTAGAATGAACCGTGGTTCAATCCCCCAGAGTCTCATATGGTCCCCCAAGCCAGGAGTGATTTCTGAGCACATAGCCAGGAGTAACCCTGAGCGTTACCAGATGTGGCCCAAAAATCAAAACAAAACAAAACAAAAAAAAAAAACCACTAATTTTCTATAAAATCTTCAAAGACATAGAATCTTCTGTAAAGATAGTAGAAGCAAGAAAGAAGTCTAGCCAACTAAACAACTCCACAGATTTAACATAGTAGAATAAGGTCAAGAACGATTCTGAGACCAGACAGACAGGTTGGTCCAGGGGTTAAGGTGACTGCCTTGCATGAAGTCAACCCTTGTTTGACCCCTGGCAGCACATGGAACCCGACCTCTGACAGGAGCAGCCCCCTAACAGATCTGAAGAGCAGCCCTGGAGCACTCCTGGAGCACTGTTAGCCATGGCCTAAGAAATCCTCCTTCCAAAAGAGAACAGTTCCACATAGATTCTGCTCAAATATATCACAGCCACCACAGCTGCATTGCCAAAGAGGGCCAGAGCGCACAGAGAAGAACAAAGGCCAGCCTCAAGTCCTTCCAGATGGGCAAACCACTGAGAATCCTGGCACAGAGGTGAACCCAGTTTCAATTACAAAAACCAACTGAAGAGATGACTCAGGGCTGGAGCATATGCTTACTAAATATGAGCCCAGGGTTTGGTCCCTTAAAAAGTGGGTATAACCCCAAAATAGAAAACAGCAACACTAAACATCTGTTATCCAGGGATAGCTCATTGGTGAGTACCTGCCTTGCAAGCCTGAAACCCCAAGTTCAATTCCAAGCACCACCTAACATGCTGAATACAACCCCTGTGGCAGTGCCGTCAGGGATTTCCAACACTTAACCACCCCACGGGGGTGATGCTTGTCAGCCCCCTGGAGAGTCCTGCGAATTCCAGAAGCAAGTGCACAGCCACCAAAGCATAGCAATAACAAAAAAAGAAGTACTAGAATCCTGAAAGGAGTGATCCTGATTGCAGAGCCAGGAAGAGGCCCTGAGCACTGCAGGGTGTGACCAATGCCCCCCACCTTAAACACACACGGCACACACACATGTGCACACGTACACGTACAAGCCTGGAAATATCAAACTAAAAAGAATAAGAATAGGGCCGGAGATATAGCATGAAGGTAAGGCATTTGTTTGCCTTGCATGCAGAAGGACAGCAGTTCAAATCCCGGCATCCCATATGGTTCCCGAACCTGTCAGGAGCAACCCTAAGCGCTGTCGGGTGTAATCCAAACTCCCCACAAAAAGTAATAATGTAAAGAAAAAAATTGGGGGGCCGGAGAGATAGCATGGAGGTGTTTGCCTTGCATGCAAAAGGTCAGTGGTTCGAATCCCAGCATCCCATATGATCTCCTGAGCCTGTCAGGAACAATTTCTGAGCATAAAACCAGGAGTAAACCCTGAGCGCTGCTGGGTGTGACCCAAAAACCAAACAAACAAACAAAAATTGGGTGACCGGAGTGACAGCATAGTGGTAGGGCATTTGCATGCGACTGACCAGCACTGACCCGGATTCAATCCTGGGCATCCCATATGGTCTCCAGAGCATATTTTGCCAGGAGCAATTTCTGAGAGCAGAGCCAGGAGTAACCCCTGAGAGCCACTGCATGTGGCCCAAAAAAAAAAATTGTATTTACCACATTAAAAATCCTAACAATACCGGGCTGGAGAGATAGCATGGAGGTAAGGCATTTACCTTTCATGCAGAAGGAAGGTGGTTCGAATCCAGACATCCCATAGGGTCCCCCAAGCCTGCCAGGAGTGATTTCTTAGCGGAGAGCCAGGAGGAACCCCTGAGCACTGCCAGGTGTGACTCAAAAACAAAAACAAAAAAAATTTCTTTGGGGCTGGAGAGATAGCATGGAGGTAAGATGCAGGAGGTCATCTGTTCGAATCCCAGCATCCCATATGGTCCCCTGTGCCTGCCTGGAGCAATTTCTGAGCCTGGAGCCAGGAATTACCCCTGAGCACTGCCGGGTGTGACCCAAAAACCACAAAAAAAAAAAAATCCTAACAATACCAGGAGTGAGTTGATTTATGGCAAAGAGAACATTGCAGCCGAGAAAAGATCATCTTTTCAATGCTGATGCACAGTCAAGTTGAGTATATTCATAGAGACAAAAAGTAAAATTGACTCTTATGGATGTAAAAAAACTTTCAAACTTGACGGTGAATTTAAAATGTAAAAGGTCAGGACCTGGGGCCAGAGTGATAATTACAGTAGATAAAGGTACTTTTCTTTTTTTTTTTTTTTGGTTTTTGGGCCACACCCGGTGATGCTCAGGGGTTACTCCTGGCTATGCGCTCAGAAGTCGCTCCTGGCTTGGGGGACCATATGGGACACCGGGGGATCGAACCACGGTCCCTCCGAGGCTAGCGCAGGCAAGGCAGGCACCTTACCTTAAGCGCCACCGCCCGGCCCAATACTTTTCTTGTACTAGCCAGCCAGGTTCAAATCCCAATCCCCAGCACCAATTATAAATCCTGGAGCCCAGTTCTTTGCTCAGGAGTGATCCATGAGCATCAACAATAAGAAACAATAATTCAAATTAAACAAAAAAAAAAAAAAAAGAAACAATAATTCCTGAGAATCAACAATAAGCACTGAACATAGCCAGCTCTAGAATAAAAAAAAAGAAGCTTTTTCCTGGGGCCAGAGAGACAGTACAATGAGTAGGGCATTTGCGTTGCATGAGGCAAATTCGGGTACTATCCCCAGTACCCCATATAGTCTCCTAAGCCCTCCAGGAGCATCCTAAAGCATACAGTCTAGTAAGCCCTGAGCAAATATGTGTGTGATTCCCCCCCCCTAAAAAAAAAATAATTACTTTTTCCTATAATTGAATACTGAAAAGAATTAAAGCAAAGGCAATTCAATTATTACCATTTTTCTTGGACTGCAATCTCTAAGTATTTCTTTTTAAAATACAAATAAAATTATATTGTAATCAAATATCTGGTTTATTATAAAAAAATAAAACTAATAAAGCAATGGGAAGAAAATCATTTAAATCTCTCTAATGCATCCCATAGTGAAAAACTGAATCGAGACAAATATGATCAGTACAAGAGTCAAGGCGCAGCTCTGTGCGCAGCAAACCCCGCTTCTCTACCCAACACTGCAAACCGTCCAGGCGCTACCAGGAATGCCCCTGAGCACAGCTGGATGTGGCTCAAACCCTCAATCCCCACCTCACCCCACCCCCCCCAAAAAAAACAAAGAAAACAACTGTCATCAATGGTTCTTTGTTGCTTGTACCATCTGAGTGGGATGTACCTCTGGACTGGCCCCCTAGCCCTACCTATTCTTCACCCAAAGGGGTGGTCCTGTTCTCCCCAGTTGGGTCAGAGGGTCTTCCGGTTTCGGACCCACAGCTAGTGTGTCTGCCGGCCGGTATCTTTGCCTGCTTGCTGAGAGATTGTGGTGGAAGTTTCTGAACCTGTTTTATCTCCCTACCCTTGTGTGGATTATTTCCTGTTTCCAGACCCATGTTCCTCAATCCATGAGGCTTCTACTACAGTTCTTGAAACAAGAGGTAAGGACAGACTAATCATAATAGACAAATGAGGTCAACATAATCTAAATCTACTCACTGATTATGTGCATTCAAACATGCCATACTTGAAAATATACAATTTATGAACTATTCTTACTAAAAATAAACCAAAAAAATTTAACCAAGCCTTTACAATTAAAAGACTAAATGAGAAACATTTTAAGTGCACTTTAGGGGCCGGAGTGATAGCATAGCAGTAGGGCATTTGCCTTGCATACAGCTGACCTGGGACAGACCTGGGTTCGATCTCCAGCATCCCCGAGCCTGCCAGGAGCAATTCTGAGCACAGAGCCAGAAGTAATTCCTGAGTGCTACTGAATGTGGCCCAAAAACCAAAAAAAAAAAAAAAAATAATAATAATCTTAAAGAAAAGCTGAAAGAGAAAACTGCTATTTTTTTTTGGGGGGGGCCACACCCGGTAATGCTCAGGGGTTACTCCTGGCTATGCGCTCAGAAGTCGCTCCTGGCTTGGGGGACCATATGGGACGCCGGGGGATTGAACCGAGGTCCGTCTCCTAGGCTAGCGCAGGTAAGGCAGGCACCTTACCTCCAGCGCCACCGCCCGGCCCCAAAACTGCTATTTTTGAGCTGGTGTGGTAATAGTGCAGTGGGTGGGACATGTGCTTTGCATGTGGATGACCCAGGATAGACCTGGGTTCCATCCCCAGCATCCCATATGGTCCCCTGAGCCTGCCAGGAGTGATTTCTGAGCACAGAGCCAGGAGTAATCCCTGAGCACCACCCGGTGTGGCTCAAAAACGAAAACAAAAAAATAATTTTTTTAAAAGGTGATCTAGAGATCAGAGCAATAGTTCAGTAGATAGGACATTTACCTCACAGCCAAACAAGGTTCAATCATTGGCACCCTATGTTTCCCCCAAAATACCACTGGGTGTGGCCACCCGAGAAAAAGTGATCTGGACCAATTAATACATTGAAAGAAAGCAAGGCCTAAAGCCACGAACCTCTGTCCGGAAGCAAGAGCAATGGGTGACTGGCCGTTGGGAGGCCGAGGCTCCTCACAAGTCTTCATCTCCACCTCCACCTTATCCAGACACTGAAAGAGAAGCGACACACGACTGAGCATCTGCACACACACTGCACAGCACAGTCGACTTCACCCAGCTGAAGCTCCAAGACTAGGATAGTGCTGCACCCCTACTGGGTGCAGAAAATATTGTGGAGCAACAGCAAATGTAGATAGGCCTCGGCTTCTCCTCTCTATGCTCTCTCAGCAGCAGAATTTCCTGATAAGAATAGGATTAGCTCACAAGAGGAAATTAAAATAGATATCCACGTTAAAGGAATATTGCTATTTCTGGGCTAGAGAGATAGCGCAGCGGTAGGGTGTTTGCTTAGACGCTGAAGGACAGTGGTTCGAATCCCGGCATCCCATATGGTCCCCCAAGTCTGCCAGGAGCAATTTCTGAGCGTAGAGCCAGGAGTAAACCCTGAGCGCTGCTGGGTGTGACCCAAAACCAAAAAACAAGAAACGGAAACAAACAAAAATATTGCTACTTTTGAGGATTCTGGTCTTGGGGATAAAATATATTCAAGTCAATTCCTGGAGCACTTTCCTTTTTTTTTTTTGTTTTGTTTTTTTGTTTTTTGTTTTTGGGCTATACACAGTGGCACTCAGGAATTACACCTGGCTCTGTGCTCAGAAATCACTTCTGGTAGGCTGAGAGACCAATAGGATGCCGGGAATAGAACCTGAATCCATCTTGGTCAACTGCATGCAAGGCAAAGCGGAGTAATTTCTTTTTTTTTTGGGGGGGGGGTGGTCACACCATATGGAGGACCATATGGGATGCCGGGATTCAAACCACCAACCTTCTGCATGCAAGGCAAACACCTTACCTCTCTTGCCCCAAACGGAGTAATTTCTAAGCACAGAGCCAGGTGTAACCCCTGAGTGCCAACAGATGTAGCCCCAAATCCCCTCCCCACAAAAAATAATAAAATCTAAAGAAGAGTCAGAGAGATAACTCAGAGAGTAAGCTATTTGCCTTGCTCTCAGCCAGCTTCTGACTGGATTCCCAGCACTGCATATGGTCCCCTAAGCCCAGCCAGGAGTGATTCCTGAGCACAGAACCTAGGGTAAACCTGAGTATTGCCAGGTATGGCTCAACCCCTAAAAGAGTCAAAAAGATAAGGGCTCACAAGAAAGGTCAAAGAGCTAGAGTACATGTGTGGATCAATCTCCCATACTGCATGGCCTTCCTAGGGTTACTAGGTACAGCCCTGGTGACCCCTAGAACCACTTGAAAGAACTCCCTGCCCCCAAAAATCATGTTTCCTGGGTCATGTATGTCAGGGTTAATCATTATCAGACCAGCAGTTCTAAAGCAAGTCAGATAATGCCAAGGTCTCAGAGATGCTCCCTCCATGCCTCCAGATTCTTCCATTGCTCAGGACTCTTCTCTTTGATCCTTCCAACCCCTACCCCAGCCAGCCCCATCTGGCTACATGCAATCAAGGAAGGTCATTACCAAGCAAATTGGATGTGTCTTCAACTTTGTCCACTGGATCTAAAAGAGGAAAGAAGCAGAGCCAGTGTTATGGAAGACAGGGCAGGGCCAGAGCTACAGTATCGTGGGTAAGGCACTTAACTTTCTACACAGCTGACCTGGGCATCCCGTTAATCCCCCATGCCCACCAGGAGTAATCCCTGAGTGCAGAGCCAGGAGCAAGCCCTGAGCTCCAGTGGGTATAGCCCAAAACAAAGCAAGGATTGTTGGCCCATGAGAACAGCGGCACTTTGACCAGCTCTTACTAGAAACTCGATAGCACTCTGGCCCCTTCTCCCCTCAAGGAAGTCCTGTTGCACTCTGACCCAGTTCTCACCCGGATGGAAGCCCGGTTGCAGTAGACTCGGGTGATGGCCAACCAGGTGGGCAGATCCAGCACATTCTGGAGGACCTCTTCATCCAGCTCCAGGTTGGTGAGCTGGCCCTCCCCCTTCAGAGTGCTTAAATTGATCTTATCCGGGGAGAGATTCTTAGTGAACCTAAAAGGAGAGGCGATAAGAAGCTATTTATTTCCCCGGGAGTCAGTTGAACATCTAAATAGTCATTAAAAACACTTCAGAATCAGGATACAGGAGGATGATAAAGAACAATGTTTCTGGGGCTGTAGAGCTAGAACAGCAGTCGGACATCTGCCTTGCAAGCAGCTGACCCAGGACGGACATTGGTTCGAATGCCGGCATCCCATATGGTCCCCCGTGCCTGCCAGGAGTGATTTCTAAGCGCAGAGCCAGGGTAACCCCTGAGTGCTGCTGGGTGTGGTCCAAAAAAAAATATATATATACACATATATATCAAATGTTAGGTGAGACCTATCAGTTTACTCAGGACTGTGTCATCTTTCAACCCCAAAACCTCAGTGAGGCCCAGGGATAGCTCAGAGCTAGAGGGATTGTCATGCAAGCATAAGGCCCCAAGTTCAACCCCTGGACCACCTCCCCACCACACTCCTCACTTGAGTGTCCACTCAGATGCTCTGCTATTTCCAGATCACAAGACATGTGTGCAAACTCTGGCATGACACACCAAAGGAGTGCAAGAACTGTGAGCAAGTGTGAGACAATAACCAAAAAGGGGGGAGGAGGGGAGAGCAAAGGGGTGAAATACATAAAATGTAAAATAAGTCAATTAATCCACACAATAGTCTTTAAAGAACAAGGAGCACTGGGGACTCTGAGGAAATAGCCGTAATAGTAGCGACACTGAGCCTGATGTTCCTGAGTGTCTGCATAGAAACACCGCAGGGGGAGGACGTTCAACGGAAGAGCACATGCTGTGGCCCCGGAGAAATAGCACAGCGGCGTTTGCCTTGCAAGCAGCCGATCCAGGACCAAAGGTGGTTGGTTCGAATCCCGGTGTCCCATATGGCCCACCCATGCCTGCCAGGAGCTATTTCTGAGCAGACAGCCAGGAAGTAACCCCTGAGCACCGCCAGGTGTGGCCCAAAAACAAACAAACAACAACAACAAAAAAAAGACGCCAAGTTGGACCCCGACCACTGCATGGTCTCCCCAGCATCTCCAGGAGCGCGCCTAATCAAAGAGCCAGAAGTAGCCCCTACACACCATTGAGTGGGGCTAGACTGGCTAGCACTATCTCCATCTATCTCTCAGCCAGAGAGATGCCACACAGCAGCACAAAAAGTCCGTAGATAAGGGGCCAGAATGATAGCACAGTGGGGAGGGTATTTGCCTTGCACAGGCCGACCCAGGTCCAATCCCCAGTATTCCATATGGTCCCCGAACCTGCCAGGAGCAATTTCTGAGTACAAAGCCAGGAGTAACCCCCTGAGCGCCGCTGGGTGTGACCCCAAGACAAAACAAAAGCTCGATAGGTGGGTTTTTTTGTTGTTTTTTTTTTTGGTTTTTGATCTTCAGGTCCCACCCAGCAGCGGCACTCAGGGGTTACTCCTGGCACTGCGCTCAGAAATTGTTCCTGGCAGGCTTGGGAGACCATATGGGATGTGGGGATTCGAACCACTGTCCATACTGGATCAGCTGCGTGCAAGGTAAATGCCCTACTGTTTTACTATCTCTCTGGCCCAATCATCTTTTTTATTAAATAGGGAGCAGGGAGACTGGAGAGATGATACAGAGGCTAAAGCAGAAAATGCCAACTAGGAGAGCCGCTGTGTGAATGGCCCCTGACGTCCCCAACCATAGCACATTTGGCGCCTCTTAGAGCAGACCCCCAACAAGCACCACTGCTGAGGGACAGCAAACCTATTGACAAGGCCAAGGGTGCAAGCACCACAGCCCATGTGCAATCACGACTATGAAAGGAGAGGCAATGAGGAGGAACAGATGAAGAAAAGTGATCATTTTGTGGCAAAGAGATAGTCTAGTGTGGATATAGCCTACACATGAGGGGAAAGTCATCCTCTGACCTGCAGAACCAAACATCGAACAGTAAAGACGCCATTTACCTCATGCTGAGCTCGGGAACTTCAAAACATCTCAGTCCCTGTGCTACCTCACATGAGGTGTGCATGACTAAAAAAAAAATTTTTTTTGAGCCACACACAAAAGAGCTCAGTGTTTACTTCTGTTTCTGCACTAAGAAATCACTTCTGGGGGCCGAAGAGATAGCATGGAGGTAAGGCGTTTGCCTTTCATGCAGAAGGATGCTGGTTCAAATCCGATATCCCATATGGTCCCCTGTGTCTGCCAGGGACGATTTCTGAGCATAGAGCCAGGAGTAACCCCTGAGCGCTGCCGGGTGTGACCCAAAAACAAAAACAAACAAACAAACAAGAATCACTTCTGGCAGGCTTGGCAAAGGACCATATGTGATGCTGAGGATCAAACCTGGAATAGCCGTGTGCATGGCAAACGCCCTACCCACTGAGCTATCGCTTCAGTCCCCAACTTAATTTAATTAAAAAACCATTTGCCCTTCTGGAGCCAGAGAAAAAGCTCACAAGGCTGCCCACATGCAGAAGGCCCAGGTTCCATCCCTGGCACCACATGCCAGCTTCCAGCACCATATGAAGCAACCCACACAGAGCCAGAAATAGCCCCGGGGGTGCCCCCAAACAGAACAACAACTAAAAGTCCCTGATCCATTTGTTTGTGGCTGCAATGACTGGGGCTTAGTTGTACTTCGGGGGTGTTCAGGGGGTGAGAAGGTCACAAGGTTGCTCATTGGAGGGTCTGGACCTATCCATAGTGCTCACATATCTTTGTATACATGTTAGTTGTGGTTCCTGCATACATTCTGCTGCAGTGCCAGGAATCAGACCCAAGAGCCATCACCAAAGTGTTCACTGCACATGGGATTACACTCATAACTCATGCCACAGGCACTACAGTTTCCATTACCCACTAAGCAGGATGGACCCCCTGGGACCCATGACCCATTTCTCACTTGTTTGCAAAGCTCACTCTACAGTCCTTGGGATCCCCATTTTATTTATCTTTTGTTTTTGTTTTGGGGGCCACACCTGGCAATGCTCAAGGGTAACTCCTGGTTCTGTGTTCGGAAATCACTCCTGGCGGGCTCGGGGGACCATATGTGATGCTAGGGATCAAAAACCTGGGTTGGCCGCGTGCAAGGCAAACACCCTACCCATTGTACTATCACTGCAGCCCTATTGGTCCCCCATTTTAAAGAGGAAGTGCTTGAGGTTCAGACGTGAAAAAATCAGTCCTGGATGTTGGCGCAGGAAGAGGCAGACTCTGAAACCAGGTTTGCGTGGTAGATGTTCTTCCTTCTGCCAACACAGTCACTCAACACATTCTCTTAGTATTACATTTTTCCAAAAAGTACCTGGCACAGAAAACATTTCTAAACTGTCTCAGAAATGACTGATGGTCATTCTTTTCTTCTGAATGACTGGCCATTGATTGCCTACCCTACATAAGGGCAAACCTAAGTCCTGTATGTAGCTTTACAGTACAACTTTCTCAACTACCTTTCTACACGTCAGCAGATGAGCAGAATCTATCTTGGGCTTGTCCAGCCGTAATATCCCGTCTCTGGCCTGACATTGACACAAGACTGACCAGCTCCAATCAAAAGATCAAAGAGCTTGAGGGCATGAAAGTGGAGTCTCCAGGTGCAGCCTAGGTGCTGCTGACAGCAGCAGAGCCTGTGCCCAGCATTTGGTTGCAGATGATTTTTCGTGATGCTCAGGGGCTACCTCTGGCTCTCTGCTTAGTGTTCTAGGGAACATGTGGTACTGGGGATCAGATGCAAAGCAAGTGGCTTAACCCCCATTCTATCAGCCTCATTAAATTGTTTCATTTTAAGATTCCTCCTAACGCAATAATTCTTTGAATCTGAGAACCTAAAAATCTTCACTCCCCCAACGTGGGCTCCATGTTCACAAAGATGTCTGAGAGCCCTTCTCGGGCGTCACTGTGGCAGATTGCAGTCCCCTGGCGGAGACGAAACCAGATCAAAATCTGTTTTCCCAACTTGATTCCACCCTAGCTTCTGTGCTCTGGTAACACCAACAGATGGCCAGCAAATGTTTCCCCACAGACGGCAAGAGAAATAAATAGCCAGCGCCTTTTAGCTTTTTCAGCCACCCTTGGACTCAGTGCCACCAGCCTCAATTAGCAACACACATGCTGAATGAAGTGGCGCCAGGAGCTGTGCGCTGCTTTTAGGTCAGGTCCCAGGACGGCACTTTCCTCGGTTGAGCAAACGTCCATCCACAAACCGCCCCCAGTCACCGCCCCCGTAGGTCACCCTTAACCTAGTCTTTGTTATTACTGGAATGTGCTGGCAGAAATCAGCTGAATTCTTACTTTTTAATTTGTTTTCCTCCTGCAGGAGGTCCAAGGCTACCACTGGCAATTCCTAGCCAACCAGGTTGGTGGTTCAACACAAGAGCCTAAGGATGTAATGCTGCTCAGGCCATGCCAGTGCCTGGGATTACCCAGGCCACTGTGGCATTGCTGGGGGCCTTGAGGCCTTCAGAGTTGCACCTGGGATACTTGGGGACCAGGTAGTGCTGGGAATCAAACTGGGTTGGGCGAATGCTAGCATGTACCATAACTGCCGTACGATCTTCTGTTCCCCAAATTCTTAAGTATTTGTTTGATAAAATGAGCTATACATGTTGATTTTAAAAGTGAATTGAGGGCTGAAGGGGTCACTTGCCTTGCACACAGCTTGATTGGGTTTTTTTTTTTTTTTTTTTTTTTTTGGTTTTTGGGTCACACCTGGCAGTGCTCAGGGGTTATTCCTGGCTCCAGGCTCAGAAATTGCTCCTGGCAGGCACAGGGGACCATATGGGGCGCCGGGATTCGAACCGATGACCTCCTGCATGAAAGGCAAACGCCTTACCTCCATGCTATCTCTCCGGCCCCTTGATTGGGTTTAATGTCAGCACTGCAAAATGTTCTCTGAGGCCCCACCAGGAGTGACAACCTCCAAGCACAGCAGGGTGTGACCCCAAAACTAAAACTTTTTTAAAATAAAGTAAAACTCGAAAAAGAGAGGGCCAAAGCGGTGGCATAAATGGTATGGCATTTGCCTTGCATGCGCTGACCTAGGACGGACCATGGCTTGATCCCCTGACGTCCCATATGGTCCCCCAAGCCAGGAGCAATTTCTGAGCACATAGCCAGGAGTAACTCCTGAGCGTCACCAGGTGTGGCCCAAAAACAAGAAAAAGGAGAAGGAAGGAAGGAAGGAAGGAAGGAAGGAAGGAAGGAAGGAAGGAAGGAAGGAAGGAAGGAAGGAAGGAAGGAAGGAAGGAAGGAAGGAAGGAAGGAAGGAAGGGAGGGAGGGAGGGAGGAAGGGAGGGAGGGAGGGAGGGAGGGAGGGAGGGAGGGAGGGAGGGAGGGAGGGGAGGGAGGGAGGGAGGGGAGGGAGGGAGGGAGGGGAGGGAGGGAGGGAGGGGAGGGAGGGAGGGAGGGGAGGGAGGGAGGGAGGGGAGGGAGGGAGAGAAGGAAGGAAGGAAGGAAGGAAGGAAGGAAGGAAGGAAGGAAGGAAGGAAGGAAGGAAGGAAGGAAGGAAGGAAGGAAGGAAGGAAGGAAGGAAGGAAGGAAGGAAGGAAGGAAGGAAGGAAGGAGATGGCTTTTGCACCAATGTAACACTGAAAAATCAAAAACCGTTTGGGGCTGGAGCTATAGAGTACAGAGATATGGCATTTGCCTTGCATATGGTTGACATGGGTTCCATCCCTGGCATCCCATATAGTTCTCTGAGTCTTCCAGGAATAACTTCTGAGCTCAGAGTCAGGATTAACCCCTGAGCATCACTGAGAATGGCCTAAAAACAAAACATCATTAATCAACCCATAATAAATTGTGAACCTTTATAGTTACATAGCTTCACTATCAACAAAGTGAAATTGCTGGATCAAATAACAACTTCTGACATTTTTTTGCTATAACTATCCTAATTGTGGGTTTATTGACATCTTTAAAAAGAAATAAAAAAGGGCCCAAGAGATAGCACAGCGGCGTTTGCCTTGCAAGCAGCCAACCCAGGACCAACAGTGGTTGGTTTGAATCCCAGTGTCCCATATGGTCCCCCATGCCTGCCAGGAGCTATTTCTGAGCAGACAGCCAGGAGTAACCCCTGAGCAACGCCGGGTGTGTCCCAAAAAAAAAAAAAATAGAAAAAGAAATAAAAAGACTGTTTTGATTTTGGGTGATTTGTTTCTGGAATTTTGGGGAGAGGGGTTTTTGGGTTACACCATTTGTGCTCAGGGTTCACTCCTGGAGATGCTTAGGAGACCATACACAGTACTGGAGAAAACAGCATTTCTTTGGTGACTAATAACGCTGAAAAAATTTCATTGTTCTTTTTATGTTATTGTTGTTGTTTGGTTGTTTTGCTGGTTTTGTTTGTTTTTTTTGGTGGTTGTCTTTTTTTTTTGATTTTAGGACCACCAAAAAAATTTTTAATAGAAAAGCATGCACTTCTTGCTCTTTGAGCCATCCCTCTGGCTCAAAAAAGTTCTTTCAGAACTTTTGCCCAATTTTAAATTGTTTTTTTTTTTCAGGGCCAGAGCAATAGTACAGCGGGTAAGTCACTTACCTTGCATGTGACCTGGCATCCCTGCCATCCCTTGGGTCCCTGAGCACCACCAGGAATGATTCCTGACTGCAAAGTCAGGTGTAATCCCTGAGCATGGCCAGGTGTGGCCCAAAAGAGTAAAAACTAAAAGTAATAAAAAATTTATTATGTTTGATCATATGACTTCATTATCAGCCATTAATTATCTAAATAACTTTTAGTCTCGTTCTAGTTATCTACTGCTGCTAAAGCAATTTAAACCTAATGCCATAAACAGAAGGCAGCAGCCAGTGCAGTAGCACAGGGCTTGCCTTCCATACAATCAACCTGGGTTGGATCCCTGGCATCCCATATGGTCCCTGAGTACCACTAGGAGTAATCCCTGAGTTCAGAACTGGAGTAAGCTCTGAGCACTGCCAGCCATGGACACCCACCCCCAAAAAAGAGGGCAGTCGTCTCACAGATGACGTGCTTTAGAAACCCACTGGGGAGGGGGGAGCAGAGAGCTAGCACAGTGGTAGGGTGTTTGCTTTGCATGTGTCTGACCAGAGTTCGATTCCCAGCATCCCATATGATCCCCCAGGCTGCCAGGAACGATTTCTGAGTGCAGAGCCACGAGTAACTCCTGAGCACTGCCAGTGTGGCCCAAATATGAACAAACAAACAAAATAAATCCATTTTGGGCAACCAGTATCTTTTCTGATGGAGGTGGGAGAAGTGGGGAGCGAGGGGAGTTGTCTTGAGAGTCCCACCTCAGTCTCCCTGGGAAAGTGTCTGGTGAGAAGGGCACTGAGGACTGGTGAAGCCTGCCACAAGCACCCACAAGGTATGAAGATTGGCGTCCCACAAGGCAGCTGAGGTACACTTGGTCTGCATGGCCCTTGATCCCCAGCACCCAAGTTCTAGGGAAACAGGAGTTCAGGCTAGAACAAGGAACTGCTCACTGAAGGAAAGGAAAGCTAGCCTTGACCTTCACCAGGATCCCAGGTTCATCAGCTCTCTCACAGTAAAGAAGTTACAAAGGAGATAATCAGTGAAGTGAGGAAAATGAGGAAATGAGGAAAGAGGGCAGGAGAGGGAGAGGGAGAGGAAAAGAGGGAGAGTGAAAAAGAAAGATAGAAAACTATTCCCAAAAGGATGGGGTAGGTGGATAATAGAGGAGTAATGTTTGCCAACATGTAGCCAACCCGAGATATATCCCTAGTATACACACACGCGCACACATTCTCTCTCCTCTCTCTCTCCTCTCTCTCTCTCTCCTCTCTCTCCTCTCTCTCTCTCTCCTCTCTCTCTCTCCTCTCTCTCTCTCTCTCCTCTCTCTCTCCTCTCTCTCTCTCCTCTCTCTCTCTCTCTCTCTCTCTCTCTCTCTCTCTCTCTCTCTCTCTCTCTCTCTCTCTCTCTCTCTCTCTCTCTCCCTCCCTCCCTCCCTCCCCCAGGAGCAATTTCTGAGCACAGAGCCAGGAGTAACAGAGCCAGGGATATATATATATATGTATCACATTCCCTGAACACTCAACTCAGTACCATTAAGTGTGAGCACAGAGCCAGGAGTAACAGAGCCAGGGATACCAGGAGCAATTTCTGAGCACAGAGCCAGGAGTAACAGAGCCAGGGATATATATATATATATATATATATATATATATATATATATATATATATATATATATATATATATATATATCACATTCCCTGAACACTCAACTCAGTACCATTAAGTGTGGCTGCCAAAAAGAGTGATTGAGCACTCCTTTGGAGGGAGGAAAGTTTTGTGAAGTGAACCACAAGTTGAGATGCAGCTAACCCCAGAATGTGGACATTCTCTGTCTTTACCAAGTTTGTTTAAAGAGCCTCCCCCAAAGGCTGGAAGATAGTTCAGCATGTAGGGAGCTTTCCTGGCACGCAGCTGAACCAGGTTCAATTCCCAGCACCAGAAATGGTCCCGAGCCTCACCTTGAACAGAGCGATTCCTAAGCACAGAGCCACGAGTACGCCCTAAGTGTTACCAGGTATGGCCTCAAAACAAAACAAACAAAAAAAATTTTAATTGGAGTCGGAGAGATAGCATGGAGGTAGGGCGTTTGCTTTGCAATCAGAAGGACGGCGGTTGGAATCTTGGTATCCCATATGGTCCCCAGAGCCTGCCAGGAGTGATTTCTGAGCATAGAGCCAGGAGTAACTAATCCCTGAGTGCTGCATGGTGTGACCCAAAAACAAACAAACAAAAAATTAATTAAAAAAAAATAAGAGGGCGCCAGAGAGATAGCACAGGGATAGGGTGTTTGCCTTGCACACAGCCAATCCAGGATGGACGATGGTTCGAATCCTGGCATCCCATATGGTCCTCCATGCCTGCCAGGAGTGATTTCTGAGCACAGAGCCAGGAGTAACCCCTGAACCCATGAATGTGACACAAAAACCAGGAAAAAGAGAGAGAGAGAGAGAGAGAGAGAGAGAGAGAGAGAGAGAGAGAGAGAAAGCTCCAGCCTCTGCAACTGTCCGCACTTGGGGCTTCACGTGTAGATGAGTCTTTCAGTAGGGTGTGGTCGAGCGAAGACTGATCTTGGCCCACCTTGACATTCTAGCACAGCTGTTTGTTCCTGTTCTCACCCAAAAGGGTCCTTCTCCACATCTGCGGATGTCCAGCTTCCTCTGGGACAGTTAACTCTTAGCAGATCTCTATTCCTGAATCCACAAAGGGGATTTGTCTACCTGGGCTTCTTTCCAACTGAAAACAGAGCAACTTCTTTGGATCCTATCTTGCAGTGCCAGGGATCAAACCAGGACCACCAACATACACCCAAGGCAAGTGCCTTAACCCCTATACTATCTCTCTGGCCCCTAGAGTAGATCATTTCTAGTACATTATTTCTTTGGGGGGGTCACTCCCAGTAACATTCAGGAGTTGCTACTGGCTCTTATGCTCTGGAGTCACTCCTGGTGAAGTTCAGAGGACCATATGCAGTGCCAGGGCAAGAAGGTGGGTTATCTGCATGCAAGGTAAGCACCTTACCCACCCTTGCCATGTCTATTTTTTTCCTTATTTTTGTAGACTGGGGGAGAAATGAATAAAAGAATTAGCTTCTACTCAGTCTTCCCCCCAGACTTGTGTCTTACTGTCCCAAAGGTTAATTACCAGAACAGAGAAGCAGCCCTGAACTGGACTCAACACTTTGGTTTAGTCATGGACAATCATAACAAGTTTAATATATTTTTCACTCCAGATATTTTGCTTTTTGAAGTCTTGATTTTACCTTTCTTTCCCCCCATAGTTTCCATTTCTCTACTGAGATTTTTTTTCTACTTATTCAATTACTATTACCTATTTGGGGAGGCTACACCCAGTGATGTCCATCTCTGCTCAGAGGCAATTCCAAGCCTGATGTTCAGGGGTCACTTCTGTTTTTTATTTTGTTTGTTTGTTTTTGGGCCACACCCGGCAATGCTCAGGGGTTACTCCTGGCTATCTGCTCAGAAATAGCTCCTGGCAGGCACGGGGGACCATATGGGACACCGGGATTCAAACCAACCACCTTAGTCCTGGATCGGCTGCTTGCAAGGCAAACACCACTGTGCTATCTCTCCGGGCCCCAGGGGTCACTTCTGATGGTGCTCAGGGACACGTGGTTCTAGGAACCAAACTCAGGCATTACCACAAGCAAAAGAGGTACTCCAACCCTAGACCTACACTACCAAAATTTTTGTTTTGCTTTGGTTTTTATTGGGGGGAGAGGCCATACCCAGCATTGTTCAGAGCTTACTCCTGGCTTTGAGCTCAGGGTTCACTCTTGGCAATACTCAGGGGACCATCTGGGGTGTTTGGGGATTGAACCTGGATTGACTGTTGAAGGTATCACACTACCTGCTGTACTATCTCTCCGGCCCCTATATTACCAAAATTTTCATAGGGGTCACACCTGGTGGTGATTTGAGGCTCAGTGCCATTACAAACAGTGCTCTGCTCAGGGGCACAAAACAATTGAGTGTTTAAAGGCTACTAAGACCACTTCTGGCAGGACTTGGAGAGGAGAAGGGGAAGGGACCTGAAGAGGAGGTGGTGGCTAGTGGCACCAGGAATTTAACCCAAGGCATTACACATGCTACATGTGTTTTCTACTATTCATGCCCTAAGTCTCCAATTCATTTAAGACTTCGTCTGCTAATTCGAACATCAGATTCACTTTGGAGTCCTTTTTGTTTGTTTTTGTCTTGGGGCCATACTTGGCAGTGCTCTGGATGTACTTCTGGCTTTGTGCTCAGGGGATTACTCCTGACAAAGGTTAGGGGACCATATGCAGTGCTGGGAATCAAACCTGAGTTGATCACATGCATGCAAAGCAAGCACCTTACCGTCTCCAGCACCTCCTCTTCCTCTTTCTGGGAAGCACACCTATCAGTTCTCAGGACCACTCCTGGGTCTGTACTCAGGGCTCGAGTCTTGCAGGGTTCAGGAGGCTATATGTGGTACTACCTGGGATCAAACCTGCCTCCTCCCTGCTGTACTTTCGCTCCAGCTCCCTGATTTGACTTTCACAGTTGACTACCGCTTGGAATTCTGGCTCCAGTTTCTTATCCAATGTTATCCAACAATTCATCCTCTTTCTTTCACACATTGCAAATCAACCACAATTTGTCTATGAATTTGATATGCTAAGCCAGGTTTTAAGAGTGCCATTTACAGGGGCCAGAGAGATAGCACAGGGGTTAAGGTGCTTGCCTTGCACACAGCTGACCCTGGCTTGATCCCCAAAACCCCCTGAGCACTCGTGGATGTGACACAAACCCCCCCCCCGAAATAATAACATAGTTTCATCCCATGTTTTCTCCTCATAACATTGATAAGATAAATAAAATTGGTTTTGAGGAAGGGTCAACATTTAGTGGCGTCTGCGTGCATGTTTGCCTGGATTTTCTCCGTGCCCGTCTCCCCTGCATCCTAACAATGAACACATCCGGTTCAATGACCTGTGGAACAGTCAGTGTGAATGACAGGATGTGCAGGTAAGCAAGCCCCAAGATTCGAGAATCCTGTCTAGGACGGGGTCCCACCTTGCTCCCTAAAGCTGCCAACAGAGGTTCCAACCACCATGATCCTGAACAGAATGTGGGTTGCAAAATGAGAGATCAAAGACAATTGATTGTCTAATATTAGAAGGATTTTGGGTCTTTAGAAGGTTGGCAATGTCTCTGTGACCACAAATATGCCCTAAGAACTTATCTTTTCTCCATTTTTCTTTTTAATATTTTTTTATTCCAGTCATGCAA